>NC_092741.1:151482878-152138310 GCF_047496795.1 Chiloscyllium punctatum
CCCCCCCTCCCTCCTCCCTCCCCCCTCCCTCCCTCCCTCCTCCCTCCCTCCCTCCCTCCCTCCCTCCCTCCCTCCTCCCTCCCTCCCTCCCTCCTCCCTCCCTCCCTCCTCCCTCCTCCCTCCCTCCCTCCCTCCTCCCTCCCTCCCTCCCTCCTCCCCCTCCTCCCTCCCTCCTCCCCCCTCCCTCCTCACCCCTCCCTCCTCCCTCCCTCCCTCCTCCCTCCCTCCCTCCCTCCCTCCCTCCCCCCTCCCTTCCTCCCTCCCTCCCCCCTCCCTCCCCCCTCCCTCCCTCCCTCCTCCCTCCCTCCCTCCCTCCCTCCCTCCCCCCTCCCTTCCTCCCTCCCCCCTCCCTTCCTCCCTCCCTCCCTCCCTCCCCCCTCCCTCCCTCCCCCCTCCCTCCCCCCCCCTCCCTCCTCCCTCCCTCCCCCCCCCCTCCCTCCCCCCTCCCTCCCCCCCCCTCCCTCCTCCCTCCCTCCCCCCCCCCTCCTCCCCCCTCCCTTCCCCCCTCCCTCCCTCCTTCCCTCCCCCTCCCTCCCTCCCCCCTCCCTCCCCCCTCCTCCCTCCCTCCCTCCCTCCCTCCTCCCTCCCTTCCTCCCTCCTCCCTCCCTCCCTCCCCCCTCCCTTCCTCCCTCCCTCCCTCCCCCCCCTCCTCCCTCCTCCCTCCTCCTCCTCCTCCTCCTCCTCCTCCTCCTCCTCCTCCTCCTCCTCCTCCTCCTCCTCCTCCTCCTCCTCCTCCTCCTCCTCTCCTCCTCCTCCTCCTCCTCCTCCTCCTCCTCCTCCTCCTCCTCTTCCCCCTCCTCCTCCTCCTCCTCTCTTGCATAGTCCCTATTATCACCTATGTAGAGTCTTTCGCATAGGAGGTTGAGGGGTGACTTTATAGAGTGTTATAAAATCATGAAGAGCATAGAAAAGGGGAATATCAAAGGTATGTTCCCTAGGAAAAGGGAATTTAAAACCAGAGGGCATTTTTTAAAGTGTGGGGGAAAAATTTTAAAAGAACCTGACGAGAAACATGTTCATACAAAGGGTTAATCGTTTATGGAATTAACTACCAGAGGAAGTGGTAGGTGCAGGTATAGTTGCAACATTTAAAAGACATTTGGACAAATACATGAATAGGAAAGGTTGAGAGGGAAATGAGCCAAACACAGGAACATGAGACTAGTTTAGTTTGGGAAATCGGGTCAGCATGGACGAATTGGATTGAAGGGCCTATTTTCATGCTACATGACTCTATGACTCTTCTTCCCTGGCTTACTGTCAACAACCCCTTTGTACACTACCCTGTTTTCTGCCCGTTTCTCTCTCTCTGGGCTCATTCTCCACCTAACCATTTATTCCTTTACTCCATCACCTGGTCATCAACATAGGTACCACCTTTTTCTAGCTGTTTTCAGTTCTGGACTTGAAGTGTTAATTGATTTTTTTTCTTTTCAGGTGCTGCCAGACCTGCTGGGTTTATTCAGCAATTCCAGTTTTTGTTTGCTTCAGATATCCAGCAGCTTCAATTTTTGGTTTTGTTTTACCATAAAACAAAACCCTTTTCTAAAAACAAATGTCCAAACTGATTAACATCTAAGCTATAATCCAGAATTAGAACTATATCCCTTTTCATTCTAACACATACACACTTATACAACACAAAAAGCAGTAAAAGACTCTGATATTTTGATAAGGACAAAGGAAAATATTCTTATTGGCCAATAATATGAAAAGTAAAAGTTAGAATTTGATGAATTCTCACCGTCTAATAGGTGTCTTGTTGATGAATTTGATTTGTAGACTGTTAGGTCTTCCAAGCAAATTTCAGTTTTAATGGAAATCACAGTTTCCAAATCTTTGGAAAGTTGATCACAGTTCAGCTTCTTAAGCTTTGCAAGGTAGTCAAAATACTGTGGTGTGGAAACTTTGTCGTTTCCCAATTACTTTAACTAAAACAGGAAAAGAGAGATTGAAACTTTATGCCAGCTTTGGCAGTTTCCTTCCTTCTGTCTTCTTAGGTTTCTGAAATCAAGACATGAAAGGCAGCCCTTGGGACAAAGCCTCACAGAATCTTCCAAAACTAGGTTTTTCAGAAATTAAGAACAATAAACCCCTCCTCTCTTCCTAAAAGCTTTGGCAGTTTTTCCACAGTCTGTTTAATTTCTGTATTTAGCAGATGGGTCACAACACACATAGAACTGTTGACCTCATTTTCCAAGAAACTACATAAGTACCATTATCCCATGACACAATATCGGTTTAATCCAGAAGGTGTCCAATGAGTTCAATATCTTTCATTTTTTCCAGTAATCAGTAAATACAGAAATGTAGTTCTAACAATACCAAGAATTTAAACCAATTTCATTAGACTTTAATGCTACAAATCATTCATTTTGAAATAAACATTCATATTACATAAAATATTAAAATCATATTGAATGTTTTATCAAGAGCAAATATGGAGGAAATGCAAATATAATGATAAAATAGATTGATCCACAATATGATTACTATGGAACTTTTTATATATTTAATGTAAACTTATTGTAACTGTTAAAGTACAATTCAAACAAGCAGAATAGCTGCATTGATAAAGGTAAATTGCAATAGAAATGGCTCTTAAATATATCTTCTCATTTCTTTCTGCTGGGAGGTGTTTAAAGATTTTGAGGTTTGCTTTAACTTGAATTGAAAAATCTAAATCAATTACCATTATAGACTGAGTCTGGCAGAGTCAATGTAAAGGGTTACTAGTCCTGATTAATTATAAGACCCATTCCAGGTATAAATACATTTTCACAAGTTTTACAGAATTTATTAAGGTAATCATGAATAGTGCAAAAGAAATAATACTTCAATCACATTAGTGGTTTTCAATCAATCCAATTACCAGTTCATGACCCTAATATACTGGACACAGATCTCTTGTTATGTTCTGTTGGCTGAAGTTCCCTTTATGGTTTCAGCCTTCCTTCCTGTGTGTCAATTTTGCTGAGAATCACCACTACTTAATATGTGCAAGCCACCAACAGCCCCCGCCCCTGCATGATCAGAGACATCTTGAACTCTAACTGGCTGATATGTGCATGAGCAGTGCATTAATAGTTCATGGTCAATCTTGGATTGTCTAAGTAATGCCTGCCCAATTCCTGATTGATTTCTTTAAAAGTAATAGTTATCTTCGTTTGTCATTTTTTACTGTTGCGTGATTCATTCTTTGATATGCCAATCAGTTTGCAAAAGTCCAGAGAGGTTTTCTGACCTCAAGAACTTTGAGGTGAAACCCGGTGCAATGTGGAGTCACGGCTCAGTATGGTCAAGAGGCAAGGTGCAGGCACGGGCTGGGTTGGGTGGATTGTTCTTCGGAACTTTTCATGTATTTGTTTTTCTAATTTTTTTTCTGAAGATCTGTAATGCTGGACGTTTTACTTTCCTTTTTTTCCCTAAGAATTTCTACTTAAGAATGTGTACATTGGTACCATTGTAGCTAAGATGGTGCTGTAAGTGGTGACTTGTAAGCTTTTCACTGTACTCAGTAGACATGTGACAATGAAGGCGAAAGTGAGGACTGCAGATGCTGGAGATTAGAGTAGAGAGTGTGGTGCTGGAAAAGCACAACACATCAGGCAGCATCCAAGGGGCCGGAAAATCAACGTTTTGGGCAAAAGCTCTTCTTCAGGAATGAGGCTGGGAGCCCCAGGGGTGAAGAGATAAATCGGAGGGGGGGTGCGGCTGCGGGCAAGGTAGCTGAGAGTGCGATAGGTGGATGGAGGTGGGAGTAGTGGTGATTGGTCGAAGAGGTGGGTGGACCGGATAGGTGGGAAAGAAAATGGACAGGTGGGACAGGTCATGAGGGCAGTGCCAAGTTGGAAAGTTAGAACTGGGATAAGGTCTGGGATGGGGAAATGAGGAAATTGATGAAGTCCACATTAATGCCCTAGGGTTGAAGGGTCTCGAAGCAGAAGATGAGGCGTTCTTCCTCCAGGCATCAGGTGGGAACGAAGTGGCGATGGAGGAGTCCCAGGACCTGCATGTCTTCGGCAGAGTGGGAGGGGGAGTTGACGTGTTTGGCCACTGGACAGTGGGTTTGATTGGTGTGGGTGGCCCAGAGATGTTCTCTGAAGCGCTCTGCGAGTAGGCGTCCTGTCTCCCCAATGTAGAGGAGACCACATCGGGAGCAACAGATACAGTAAATGACATGTGTGGAAGTGCAGGTTACACTTTGATGGATGTGGAAGGCTCCTTTGGGGCCTTGGATAGGGGTGAAGGGGGAGGGGTGGGCACAAGTTTTGCAATTCCTGCAGTGGTAGGGAAAGGTGCCGGGAGGGGAGGGTGGTTGTTACAGGGCGTGGACCTGACGAGGTAGTCATGGAGGGAACGGTCTTTACAGAAAGTGGATAAGAATAGGGAGGGAAATATATCTCCGGTTGTGGGGTCCACTTGTAGGTGGTGGAAATGGCGGAGGACGATGCAATGTATACGTAGGTTAGTGAGGTGGAAGTGAGGACCAGGGGTGTTCTGGCCTTGTTGCAATTGAAGGGGTTCAAGAGCGGAGGTGCAGGAAGTGGATGAGATGCACTGGAGGGCATCATCAACCACATGGGAGGGCAAATTGTGATCTTTAAAGAAGGAGGCCATTTGGTGTGTTCTGTGGTGGAACTGCTCCTCTTGGGAGCAGATGCTGCCAAGGCGGAGGAATTGGGAATAAGGGATAACATTTTTGTAGGGAGCAGGGTGGGAGAAGATGTAATCCAGGTAGCTGTGGGAGTCAGTGGGTTTGTAGAAAATGTCAATATTGAATCGGTCACTGTTGATGGAGATGGAGAGGTCCAGGAAGGGGAGGGAGGTGTCAGAGATGGTCCAGATGAATTTAAGGTCGGGGTGGAATGTGTTGGTAAAATTGATGAACTATTCAACCCCCTCATGGGAGCACAAGGTGGTGGTGATGCAGTCATCAATGTAGCAGAGGATGAGGTTGGGGAATGGTGCCAGTGTAACTACGGAAGATGGACTGTTCCACGTAGCCGACATAGAGATAGGCATAGTGGGGCCCATACAGGTGCCCATAGCTACCCCTTTGACCTGGAGGAAGTAGGAGGATTCGAAGGAGAAACTGTTGAAGATGAGGACCGGTTCAGCCAAACAAATTAGAATGTTATGGAAGGGTACTGGTGGGGACGTCAGAAGAGGAAGAACCAGAGGGCTTGGAGGCCCTGGTCATGGTGGATGGAGGTGGGGGCCAGGGAAATGGAAGTCTTGGAGAAGGTGGAGGGCATGGGTGGTGTCCCAAAAGTATGTGGGGAGTTCCTGGACCAGTGGGGATAGGACAGTATCGAGGTAGGTGGAGATGAATTCGGTGGGGCAGGAGCAGGCCGAGACGATGGGTCGGCCGGGGTAGTCAGTCTTGTAGATCTTGGGTAGGAGGAAGAACTGGGCAGTATGGGGTTCCCGAACTATGAGGTTGGAAGCTGTGACAATGTGACAACTGAGCTAATTCTAATTCTAAATCATCCCTTTTATATCCATTTTCGCTCACCAATTACTAGATCTCCACCAAGTTAATGTGGCATCAATGAAAATGTATGCAGTTGTGAGAGATGCACATTTGTGTCATCTCCCCCATCATTTAATATCATTTCAAATCCCCCAACTGATACAGTTCAATGTTCTCTGAAATCTATCCATACCCTTTACAAGGATCACTTTATAACACAAAATTAACTCTGTGCCCTTGTGCCTATGATTTGACTGAGCACGGCTCCCCTTAGACTTTCAGATATGGTCATTTGGTTGAAGAACATTCAGTGAGTTTGCAATGTAAGCTGGCACATGTTGTGTGTAAAATATTGACATAACGTGGTTTGGAACAGCAACATGTCCACAACAATGTCATCATTACTTGCAAACATGAGCAGCTTCCTGGCATTGGGTCTGCATGACAATGCAAGGGAAAACGAAGGCTTGTGAGCCTTCAAGTTCTGAATGAAGTGACAAAGTGCAACAAAAAAAATCACAGTTGGGCAAGACAGAGATACTATGAGCATTCAAGTTGTCAGAAAATGTGTCTGTACTATGGAAACAAGCAAAGAGTTGCGTGAGATGGATGCCTTTCCCTTTGTGGAAAGCAACCTGGCAGCAACATTACAATGCAAGGTATCATGTGCTTCCCAGAAGTGGAGCATTGAAATGGGTAACTGTTAACTAACGGAGTCAGAAATGCACAATCATGATGTGGTGAAGCTCATGCATGCCCAATACTATCCTGCGTGGATAGGGAAATGCAGGCTACACTACCATTGAGCATGCCCTCAATTGTAAGGGATTGCTGGCCAAGATGGAGGCCTTGACAAGCAAGTGATGAGCTGAAGCTAACAGCTTCTTGTTCTAACATCAGTTCTGGGAATTGTTGCTGTCTTGCTCTCTCCACCATGTGGAAGAATAACAAACAGCATATAAATTAGACAAGAATAGCGAACAATCGGATTTTAATGCATACAAATAGGCCTAATGCTGCTCACTGGTAAGACCTCGACTCCCTGATCAAGTCTTCAGAGCAAAATTGCATTTTGTTATCTCATTTTTACAGCCTTCCTATATTTTCCCAAGATACCCCTGTTCCCACACCTTCATGGTCCACATTGTCCAGAGACTTCGAGAATTCTGATTTGCCTCTTTTTGCATGTAGCAAAACCAAGTCTATGTAGTTTCTAAATTAACTTTCTGTAACCATTACCTTTAATTTAAAGGCTTAATTTTTCTCACCTTCTCTGCGTACAGAGAAATAACTCCATATGCAGAATAAATACTTTAATTACATAAGTGAGTTTTAAATCATTTTACTTTATTCTTTTATCGAGTTATACAGTCATACAGCACGGAAACAGACCTTTCAGTCTGACCTCTCCTCGCCGACCAGACATCCCAATCTGACATAGTTCCATTTGCCTACATTTAGCCAATATCCCTGTAAACGTTTCCTTTTTATGTACCCATCCAGATGTCTTTTAAATGTTGTAATTTTACCGGCATCGACCACTTCCACTGGCAGCTTGTTTCATATATGTACCATCCTCTGCATGAACATTTTACCCCTGAGGTTCTTTATAAATTTTTCCCCTCTCATCTTAAACCTATGCCTTCTAGTTTTGGATTCCTCTAACCTGTGAAAAAAGACTTTGTCTATTTACCCTATCCATGCCCTTCATGATTTTATAGACATCTATAAGGTCTCCCCTCAGCCTCCAACCCTCCAGAGTAAAAGGCCCGAACCTTTCAGTATCTCCTTATAATTCAAACCCTCCAGTGTTGGCACTATCCTTGCAAATTTTTTCTGTACACCCTCCAATTTAACAACATCCTTCTTGTAGAAGGGTGACCAGAATTGTATACAGTAAACTAAAGCAGGTTCACCAATTTCCTGTACAGCCGCAACATGATGTAACAACTCCTTTGCTCTGACCATTGAAGGTAAGTGTGCCAAACACCTTTTTCACCACCCTGCCTACCTGTTCTGAGATCATAACACAGCACTTCTTAAAGAACCACCAGAACCTAACAAACAGGAACAGGAGTCACTTATTTGGCCCTTCAAGCTTGCTCCACCATATGATCATAGCCGAACCAGAAGACACAGCTTAAAAATACGGGGTAGACCATTTAGGACAGAGATGAGGAGAAACCTCTTCACCAAGAGAGTGGTGGCTGTGTGGAATGTTCTGCCCCAGAGGGCAGTGGAGGCCCAGTCTCTGGATTCATTTAAGAAAGAGTTGGATAGAGCTCTCAAGGATAGTGGAATCAAGGGTTATGGAGATAAGGCAGGAACAGGATACTGATTAAGGATGATCAGTCATGACCATATTGAATGGTGGTGCAGGCTCGAAGGGCAGAAAGGCCTACTCCTGCACCTATTGTCTATTGTCTATTATCCAACTCAGTACCCTGTTACTGCCTTCTCCCCATAGCCTTTGATGCCTTTAGCCCCAAGAACCACAACTAACTTCTTGAAAGGTGTTTCAGCTTCAAATGTATTCTGTGGCAGAGCATTGCACAAGCTCACCATTCTCTGGGTGAAGAAATTTCCTTCCATCTCAATCCGAAATCCCATATCTGTAGTCTGTGACCCCTGGTTCTGAACTCCCAGTCATCAAGAGTATCCTTCCTGCATTTACTCTGTGCACTCCTGTCAGCATTTTATAGGTTTCTATGAGATTCCTAGTGAATCTAGCCGTAACCAATCCAGCCTCTGTACATATGTCAGTCCTTCATTTCCAGGAATCAGTCTGGTTTACTCTGTTGTATTCCCTACATAGTCACAATATCCTTCCTCAGATAAGGAGACCAAAACTGCAATAATATTCCAGGTATGGCCTAGCCAAGGCCCTGTGCAATTGCAACAAGACATCCCTGCTCCCTTATTCAAATCCTCTCACTGTGAAGGCATGATTTGCCTTCTCCACCATCTGCTGCACCTACATGCCTACTCTTGGCGACTAGTGAACAGGGACATCCAGGTCCAATTGTACCTGTTGTAATCTGTCTGCATTACTGTTGGAAAGTGTTATAATTTTAGAGAGAAACTGAGCCAAGGAATGGGCCTTCCAATTGAAATTCTCTTCCATAATACATGTGTGAGGAAAAGAGGAATATTAGATATTCTCTAAGGGGTGCTAATTTAATCAGCATGAACTGATGCTGCTGCATTGCTAATCTTGCTAACATTGCTAATCTTCCCCCCCTGCTGCTCAATCAGTGATATACTCCTTAAACTAGCTGAAGGCTCTCAAACTGGAATATTTTGCTTCTCACCAATGGAAAACTTTAAAAAAATATATACCATTGCACCCTACTCATGACACATAGAAACAATAGCTTCTAGAATTATTTGCAGCATGTTAGTCATGGAGTCACATTGCTCGGTGATATTCCAAGAAAAAAGGTTCATCCCTCGATATCTGTGAAGCTATTACCTCAGAGGAAAGCACTCCGTTGCAGTACTCAGTTTTATAATCAGTACATTAAACAGTGTATTAAACATTCATTCCCTCCCCATATTGGTGTAAAAGTGTGTATCATTTGAAAGATGCAGAGCAGTAAATCACTGAGGCTCCTTTAACAACTGCTTCCAAACCTGTGACCTACCACCACATAAGACAAAGGCACGAAATGCACGGAAACACCACAACCATCAAGATCCCTCCCTCTACCCCCCAACCCCCAAGTCACACACCCATATCCTATCTCAGAACTGGATTTATTTATTCATGGGATGAGGATATTGCTGACTATGCCACATTTATTACTCTTCCTTAATTGTCCTGGAGAAGGTAGTGGTGAGCTGCCTTTTGCACCGCTGCAGTCCTTGATCACAGTACTAGATCAATGCCCTTTCACTGTCATTGGGTCAGCAACCCTGAACTCCCTTCCCAACAGCACTATGGTGCACCTACATCACAAGTAGTGCAGCAATTCAAGAGGGTGACTCAGCATTACTTTCTCAAGAACAATTAGGGAAAGACAGTAAATGCTAACCTTGCCAGTAATGTTCACATGCATTAAGGAGTTTAAAAAAAAAGTAGTATTTCAATGTTTAGGATACAGATATTTTTGCTGTTCTTCGCAAAAGGGATACGTTCAATTCATTGATTGTAGGTCATTAGTTGGCCATTATTTAGTCCTCTTGAAAAATGGTGGGTGACAGTTGCCAATGGGAAATGGACAACATGTTGCTGGGTTCATGGATATTGAAGGCACATCAGCTGCAATTTCCACTCGGACCTGTAAATATGTAAATCTGCGGAGGAGGCTATGATGGGGGATTTGACTGAGGTACACAAAATTATGAGAGGCATAAACAGAATAGTTTGTGGGAATCTCTTCCCAATTCCAAATGTGTATAAGACCTGACGGCTTAGGTTTAAGGTGAGCAGCTAGTAGTTTGGAGCAGATCTGAGGAAAATATTTTTCACCTAGAGGATGGTAGACATACAGAAAATGCTGCCTGAGAGGCTGGTGGAGGCAAGTGCTCTTGTAACATTTAAGAAGCATCTAGAAGAGTACTTAAATATCAGGGCATAGAAGACCATGGATCCAAGTGCAGGGAAGTGGGGTTAGTGTAGTTGGCGTTGGTTGGTTGGCATAAAAATGATGGGCTGAAGGGACTGTTTCTGTGCTGTATGTTTCTACGATTCTCACATTTGGACCAAACTTAATCTAAAAGCCCAGAACGGGATCTTTTCCTGATACCCCACTTACTTGCGGGTCAGTGCCCACCTGTACACCTATCTAAGATTCAAGACTGAATTTTTCTGTAGTTTAACTTGCCAACAGGTCAGTTAGTATTCCTGTCCTTCTGTCCAATTTGCAGCAAGATGGCCATCTAATAGCCTGGCTGGTCAACTATGTTCAAGAAACAATAACAATTCAGGGTCTCCCATACTAATCCTTCTTAGGTACTGTTGTTGTTTGACTGATTTCCCCACCAAATAGTGCAGGAGTTGAAAATCCTCTCCATTATATTTTGAAAGGCATGTGATATTGTTTTAAATTAAGTGAGGGAATTTACGTCAATTATTTGAAAAGTAGACTGTTTCAGCTCATGAACATCGGATGTTGTCTCAATGTTTGTACAATAGATAATCTGTTAATATTTTCTTTGAAAATGCTTTACTTAAACATTGGAAGAGAACAGTGCGTTTGTAAACAGCAAGTGACCTAGAGCTTTATCAACTTTGTTTCAGAACCTGGTCATTTGGCATTAATAAATAATGAGCATTGTAAACAATTGATGCTGCAATCATATCAAGAGAAATTTCAACCCCAGCAATGGGTGGGTTTGGATTGAGTGAGATATGAAAAGTTAGGAAACCTCTTAGCCTAACCCAAACGTATTCATTTCCGCTACTAATAGAGATGGCTCAAGTGCAGCTGACAAACTTGCCCATTGGAGGTGGGCTTGTTATTTAAATATTGTAATGAGACTGCATATCTCAAATTTAGTCTCCCTTTCTGCTCAAGCAGTTTCAGAAACTTGCAGTCAAAAGGAGGTAAGGGGAAACCAAATGTCCATTCTAAAAGATGAGAGAGTTAACAAACAATCCAGGTTTTTTTTCAATGTATCATTTCAGTTGCATCACAGTGTAAACTTTTGCTATAAATTCTGTGGCTTATGATCTTATGCTCCACAACCACCTGATGAAGGAGCAGCACCCCCAAAGCTAGTGCTTCCAAATAAACCTGTTGGACTATAACCTTGTGTTGTGTGATTTTTAACTTTGTATAAGTGGTCTGTGTCTGTAAACCAGAATGTATGGGGACAGGATCAACAATAGTACTTCCTCCCAACTCACTGAGCCACCAATCTTACCTTCCTACTCAACTGCTCCTGCCTCTGCTGCACCATCACCTTTGGTTACCTCTGGCTCCCTCTAGAGTATTACCTGCCAGACAAAGATTGAAGTCAATCCATCAGGCTTGCTCGCAGGCCGGGACCATAATTGTTCCAACCCCAGCTCACTCACAAACATCACCAAGAAAAGTACAGGACCATCAATCAAATATAAGGTTTACGAAGGAAAGTAAAAGAAAATTACATGGTATTAAAGTTGTATGCACAGGTTGGAGTACCAACACAATGTTCAATTGAAGCACTCGGCTCTAGATATAATTTTACTTGTAGAATCATAACTATGCATTTTACTAATTGTAAGAGGAAACTTGATTGTTTATAAATTATCCTCTGAACCAGAATATATATTTCACAGTAACAAAGGGCAATGCAGGAAAGAAAAGGCGTTAGCAAGCCATCTCACTGATTTCAAAAGCTAATTTCCCGGAATCAGCCATTGTCTATTTCTCTGCACAGACACTGCCTAACTTCTGGGTGATTTCATCATTTCTGCTTTTATTCCTCAAATATCCATTCTCCCTTGAATTTCTGTTCTTCATTTTGAATGGTATTTATCTCCTTGGGCAATGAAATCCACAACTATGAGAAAAGTGAAGCTCTTAGAAGCTGGTGGAGCTGATATATTTACCAGCTTTTGTTTTGTTAATCTTTCCAAACAGGTTCAATTTCAAATATGAAGCCAAGGCTTTCTATATTTAATAACATCTGGGATGTTGTGCCAAAATTGGGAGAACAGTCTCATAGACTCTTCAAATAATAGCCTTACATAGTCATTCTCACAAAATCATACCTTAATGATAATGTTCCAGGCAACACCATTGCTATACCTGAGTGTCCCCCATTTTATTGACCAGAACAGACCCATCAAAGGTGGGAATACTATGATATACAATCGGGAAGTGGAGGGCCTCAGCATCAACTCTGAGCTCCATGAATGTCTCATGGCATCAGGTCAAACGCGAGCTAGAAAACCCCCAGCTCATTACTGCCTATCAACCCCATCAGTCGATGAAACATTCTGCTCCATGTTGAACATCACTTGGAGGACACTCTGAAGATGGCAAGAGCACAGAATGTACTCTGGATAGAGAACTTCAAATGTTCCATCATCAAGTGTGGCTCAGTAGCACTGATACTGACTGAACTTGATAAGTGTTAAAGGATATAACTGTTAGATACTGCCTTCAGCAGATGATAAAGAGTCAACAAGAGGGAAAAACACACTTGACCATATCTTTACTTACTATAGCATGTTGTATATGTCATTATTTCCAGAAGTGACCACTACACAGTCCTTGTTGAGGTAAGACCACCTCCCACACTCATTGAAGATATCCTCCATTGTCATAGAGTCATCGAGATGTACAGCATGGAAACAGACCCTTCAGTCCAACCCATCCAGGCTGACTAGAAATACCAACCCAATCTAGTCCCACCTGCCAGCATCCAGCCCATATCCCTCCAAACCCTTCCTATTCATGTACCCATCCAAATGCCTTTTAAATGTTGCATTGTACCAGCCTCCACCACTTCCTCTGGCAGCTCATTCCATACATGTACTATCCTCTGCATGAAAATGTTGCCCCTTGGGTCTCTTTTATATCTTTTCCCTCTCACCCTAAACCAATGTCGTCTAGTTCTGGACTCCCCGACCCCAGGGAAAAGACTTTGCCTATTTATTCTATCCACGCCCCTCATAATTTTGTAACCCTCTATAAGGTCACCCCTCAGCCTCCGACACTCCAGGGAAAACAGCCCCAGCCTATTCAGCCTCTCCCAATCGCTCCAATCCTCCATCCTTGTAAATCTTTTCTGAACCCTTTCAAGTTTCACAACATCTTTCCGATAGGATGTGTTGTGTAACCCTGTTAAACTGTTAAACTACCACCTGTTAGATGTTGAATAGATCTAGCAATGTAAGACAGGACATCTATTAGACGCTGTATGCCATCAACAAAACAGAGTTATATTCAATCACAATCTGAAATTTCATGTCCAGGCTTATCCCCCTTGCTACTACTACCACCAAGCAAAGAGATCAACATTTGTTCAGTGAAGAGCGCAGGAGGGCATGCCAGGAGCAGCACCAGGTATACCTAAAAAATGAGATTCTAACCTTGTGAAAGTGCAACAAAAGACTACCTGTATCTCACAACTTATAATGAGTCAGAGTAAGTATGCTTTCTCAGCACACAAGATTGAAAATACTGAGGTAATGAACACAAAATTGTCTCAAATGTATTTACCTAAATCCTAAATCTGTCAGATTCTGTTTCTGCTGTCTTGTGAAACTAACGGGGGAAGAAAAACAGACCGATATATTGGTGGTGAGGGTAGTGACAGTATAGTTGAGGTTTGTTTTTTTACTCACATGCTATAGATGTGAGTGTAATAAAGACATCCAATCTGAGAGCATATTTAATAAATAATTTGTGGAATATGTCTCTATTGTACAACTATGTAAGAACATAAAAGAATAGGAGCAAGAGTAGGTCAGTGGCTCAGCGGTTAGCACTGCTGCCTCACAGCACCAGTGTCCCAGGTTCGATTCCAGCCTCGGGCGACTGTCTGTGTGGTGTTTGCACATTCTCCCTGTGTCTGCGTGGGTTTCCTCTGGGTGGTCCAATTTCCTCCCACAGTCCAAAGATGTGCACATTAGGTGAATTAGCCATGCTAAATTGCCCATAGTGTTAGAGAAATAGGTCTGGGTTACTCTTCGGAGGATTGGTATGGGCTAGTTGGGCCGAAGGGCCTGTTTCCACACTGTAGGGAATCTAATCTAATCAAAACAAAGCCTTGTGAAAGTGCAACAAAAGACTACTTGTATCTCACAACTAACGAATCAAGTCTAAGCTCTGCAGTTTTGTTGCACCCCTCTTGAGTAGTGCTGGACAAACAACTCACTGTAGGAGAAAATGCCACAAATATTCCTAGTCTCAATGGTTGGGGAGCCAGCACCTCAATGCAAAAGTCAAGGCTGAAGCATTTGCAAGCATCTTCAGCCAGAAGTGTCAAGTGGGGCATCCATCTCTAACTCCATTTGAATTCCCTAGTTTCATAACTGTCGGTCTTTAACTAACTTAATTCACTCCAAGTGATATCAACATATGAAAACACTGGGTACTGCAAAGCCTCTGTGTCCTGACAATATTTTAGCAATACAACTGAACTCTTATTTTCCAGCACACCCTGCATTGCTAACCAAGCTCTTCTTCTATCGGGAGTTGAAAAGTGTGGCACTCCCAAAGCATAAGCCCTCGATTCTCCTGCTCCTCATGTGCTGACTGACCTGCTGTACTTTTCCAGCGCCAAACTTTCCAAGTCTGTTCTCCAGCATCTGTTGTCCTTACTTTCTCCTCTTCTTGTACCATAGTAACATTGGCACTCATCCTGCAGCGTGGAAATTTGCCTAGGTATGTCCTGTCCACAAAAAGCAGGTCAAATCCAACTAGCCAATTACCACCACATCAGTGTACTCTAAATCATTGGCAAAGTCATGGAAGAGATTGTCAATAATGCACTTACTGAAAGATACTCAGTTTGGATTTCACTGGGACCAGTCAGTTCCTGAACTCATTACAGCTTTCCTTCAAACATGTACAAAATAGCTGAGCTCTAGAGGGGATGTGAGTCAGCATTTGGCTGAATGTGGCAGGAAGAAGTTATAGAATAATTGGAATCAGTGGATATCATGAGACAACCTTTTGCCAAATGGAATTAAATCTAACACAAAGGGAGACGGTTGTGGTTGTTAGATCTCAATTATCCCAATCACAGGTCATCATTATTGAAGAAAAAGACAGATGGGTGACAGTTAGGGGACAGAAAGGGAACCGGCAGGTAGTGCAGGGATCCTCTGTGGCCATTCCCCTCAACAATAAATAAACCGCTTTGGATACTGTTGGGGGGGATGACTTGCCAGGGGAAAGCAGTGGGGCACCTGCTGCTCAGAAGGGAAGGGGGAAGTGGAGCAGAGCAGTAGTCATTGGAGACTCGATAGTTAGGGGGACAGATAGGAGGTTCTGTGGGGACGAGAGAGACTCACGGTTGGTGTGTTGCCTCCCGGGTGCCAGGGTCCGTGATGTCTCTGATCGTGTTTTTGGGATCCTTAAGGGGGAGGGAGAGCAGCACCAAGTCGTGGTCCACATTGACACCAACGACATAGGTCGAAAGAAAGATGGGGACTTGAGGCAGAAATTCAGGGAGCTAGGATGGAAGCTTAGAGCTAGGACAAACAAAGTTGTTTTCTCTGGTTTGTTGCTCGTGCCACGTGCTAGTGAGGTGAGGAATAGGGAGAGAAAGGAGTTGAACACGTGGCTACAAGGATGGTGCAGGAGGGAGGGTTTCGGGTTTTGGATAATTGGAGCTCTCTCTGGGGTAGGTAGGACCTCTACAAGCAGGATGGTCTTCATCTAAACCAGAGGGGTACCAATATCCTGGGTGGGAAATTCGCTAAAGCTATTAAGGTGGATTTAAACTAATACAGCAGGGGGATGGGAACCAAAATTGTAGGACAGGTACAGAAGAGGATGAGAGTAGGGAGATCCAAAATCAAGTATCTGACACTGGCAGGCGAGAACCTGGTTTGAAGTGTGTGTACTTCAACGCAAGGAGCATCCGAAATAAAGTGGATAAACTTGCAGCATGGGTTGGTACCTGGGACTTCAATGTTGTGGCCATTACAGAGACATGGATGGAGCAGGGACATCCATGTTGCAGGTTCTGGGATTCAGATGTTTCAGTAAGAACAGAGAAAATGGCAAAAGATGGGGAGGTGTGGCATTGTTGATCAGGGACAATATTACAGTTGTAGAAATGATGTTTGGGGACTCGTTAACTGAGGTAGTATGGGCTGAGGTTAGAAACAGGAAAGGAGAAGTCACCATGCTTGGAGTTTTCTATAGGCCTCCGAATAGTCCCAGAGATGTAGAGGAAAGGATAGCAAAGATGATTCTCGATAGGAGTGGGAGAGGCAGGGTAGTTGTCATGGGGGACTTCAACTATCCAAATATTGACTGGGATCACTACAGTATGAGTAGTATAGATGGGTCAGTTTTTATCCAGTGTGTGCAGGAGGGCTTCCTGACACAGTATGTAGACAGGCCTACAAGGGGCGAAGCCACTTTAGATTTAGAACTGGGTAACGAGCCTGGCCAGGTGTTAGATTTGGAAATAGGTGAGCACTTTGGAGACAGCGATCACAATTCTGTCAGGTTTACTTTAGTTGTTTACTTTACACCGAGCAAGAGTTACAGCTGGGGGAAGGGAAATTACGATGCAATTAGGAAAGATTTAGGAAGCGTAGAATGGGGAAGGAAACTGCAGGGGATGAGCACATTAAAAATGTGGAGCTTATTCATGGAAAAGCTCCTGTTTGTCCTAGATAAGTATGTAACTGTCAGGCAGGGAGGAAGATATAGAACGCGTGAGCCGTGGTTTACTAAGGAAGTGGAATCCCTGGTCAAGAAGAAGAAGAAGGCTTATGTTAGGACAAAATGTGAAAACTCAGTTAGGGCGTTTGAGGGTTATAAGGAAGTCAGGAAAGACCTAAAAAGAGAGCTCAGAAGAGCCAGGAGGAGACATGAGAAGTTGTTGGCGGATAGGATCAGGGTTAACCCTAAGGCTTTCCATAGGTATGTCAGGAATAAAAGAATGACGAGAGTTAAAATTAGGGCTAATCAAGGATAATAGTGGGAAGTTGTGTGTGGAGTCAGGAGATAGGGGAAGCACTAAATAAATATTTTTTGACAGTGTTCACTATAAACAATGAAAATGTTGGTGAGGAAGATACAGAGATACTTGCATCTAGACTAGAAGAGATTGAGGTTCACAAGGAAGAGGTATTAGAAATACTGCAAAGTGTGAAAATATACAAGTCCCCTGGGCCGGATGGAATCAATCCTAGGATCCTCTGGGAAGCAAGGGAAGAGATTGCCGAGCCTTTGGCATTGATCTTCAAATCATCATTGTCTACAGGAATAGTGCCTGAGGACTGGAGGATAGCAAATGTGGTTCCCTTGTTCAAAAAGGGTAGTAGAGACAACCCTGCTAATTACAGACCAGTGAGTCTCACTTCAGTGGTTGGTAAAGTGTTGGAAAAGGTTATAATAGACAGGATTTATAACCATCTAGAAAAGAATAATCTGATCAGGGACAGTCAGCACGGTTTTGTGAAGGGTAGGTCGTGCCTAACGAATCTTATGAAGTTTTTTGACAAAGTGACCAAACAGGTAGATGAGAGTAAACCGGTTGATGTGGTGTATATGGATTTCAGCAACGCGTTCGATAAGGTTCCCCACAGTAGGCTATTATACAAAATGCGGAAGAATGGTATTGTGGGAGACATAGCAGTTTGGATCAGTAATTGGCTTGCTGAAAGAAAACAGAGGGTTGTAGTTGAGGGAACACATTCATCCTGGTGTCCAGTTACTAGTGGTGGACCGCAAGGGTCGGTGTTGGGTCCACTGCTGTTCGTCATTTTTATAAATGACCTGGATGAGAGCTTAGAAGGGTGGGTTAGCAAATTTGCGGACGACACTAAGGTCGGTGGAGTTGTGGATAGTGACGAAGGATGTAGTAGGTTGCAGAGAGACATAGATAGGATGCAGAGCTGGGCTGAGAGGTGGCAAATGGAGTTTAATGTGGACAAGTGTGAGGGGATACACTTTGGACAGAGTAATCAGAATGCAAAGTACTTGGCTAATGGTAAGATTCTTGGGAGTGCAGATGAGCAGAGAGATCTAGGTGTCCATGTACACAGATCTCTGAAAGTTGCCACCCAGATTGACAGGGTTGTTAAGAGGCATACAGTGTTTTGGCCTTTATTAATAGAGGGATTGAGTTCCAGAACCAGGAGGTTATGCTACAGCTGTACAAAGCTCTGGTACGGCCACACTTGGAGTATTGTGTACAGTTCTGGTCACCGCATTATAAGAAAGATGTGGAAGCTTTGGAAAGGGCGCAGAGGAGGTTTACTAGGATGTTGCCTGGTATGGAAGGAATGTCTTATGAGGAAAGGCTGAGGGCCTTGAGGCTGTTCTCGTTAGAGAGAAGAAAGTTGAGAGGTGACTTAATAGAGACATACAAGATAATCAGAGGGTTAGATAGGGTGGACAGGGAGAGCCTTTTTCCAAGTATGGGGACGGCAAACACGAGGGGACACAACTTTAAAATGAGGGGAGATAGGTGTATGACAGACGTCAGAGGTAGTTTCTTTACTCAGAGAGTAATAAGGCTATGGAATGCTTTGCCTGCAACGGTAGTCGATTCGCCAAGTTTAAGTGCATTTAAGTCGTCATTGGCCAGGCATATGGACGTACATGGAATAGTGTAGGTGGGGTGGGCTTCAGATTAGTATGACAGGGCGGTGCAACATCGAGGGCCAAAGGGCCTATACTGCTCTGTAATGTTCTATGTTCTATAAGTTCCTCAGTTTAGAGTTCTAGGCTTAACCACTTTCAGATGGTTTATCAACACCTTTCCGTCTATCACAAGATCTGTAATGTTCAGCACCGTATATGAGTCCTCAAATACTGAAGCAGTCAGAAACTAAACACAACACATCCTGGAGAGATGAATGACAGCGACAGCCCTTGACATCAAGGCCACATATGACCAAGTATTGTATCAAAGAGCTCAAGCAAAACTGGAGTCAACTGGGCGAAAACTGGCCACTGGTTGGTGTCACAGCTGGTACAAAGGAAGATGTTTGTGGTTGTTGGAGATCAGTCACCAAGGCTCCAGGATTGCTCTGCAGGAGTTTCTCAGATTAGTGCCCTTGCCCAACCATCTTCAACTGCTTTAAAAATGGCTTTCCTCTATCATAAGGTCAAAGGTGAGAATGTTTGCTGATAATTGCACAATGTTCAGCACCATTTACAATTTCTCAGAAGCAGATTGTGTCCATATAAAGAAGGATAAGGACAATATCCAAGCTTGGGCTGGCAAATGGAAAGTAAATTTCATGCCAAATAAGTGCCAGACAGTGAACATCTCCAATAAGAGAGAAACTAACCAATGCCCCTTGAAATTCAATGGCATCACCATCACTGAATCTCCCACGGTAAATATCCTGGGGGGGGTTACCATTGACTAACTGGACTCAACATACAAATATGGTGACTACAAGATCAGGTCAAAGGTCAACCTTGCAGGTCAGAGGTTAGGAACCACTCACCTCCTGACTCTCCAAACTTATTCATCATCGGCAAGGTACAAGTCAGGAATGTGATGGAATACTCTCCACTTGCCTGGATGAGTGCAGCTCCAATAATACTTAAGAATCTTGACACCATCCAGGACAAAACAGCTCACTTAATTTGACTACATCCATGAACATTCACTCCCTTCACCTTCAATGCTCAATATCAGTAGTGTGTAACATATATAGATTTTCTGCAGAAATTCATCAAGGGTCCTTCAGGAGTACCTTCCAAAACCAAAACCTCTTCCATCTAGAAGGATAAGAGCAGCAGACACATGGGAACACCACAATTTCCCCACCAAGTCACTCACCATCCTGACTTAGCAACGTATCTTCAGTGACACTAGGTCAAAATCATGCAATTCCCTTCCTCACGGCATTGTGGGTCTATCTTCAGTAAATGGCAATTTACCACCATCTTCTCAAGGGTAACTAGGGGTGGGCAATAAGTGCTGGTCCAGACCACAACCCCCACATCCAGTAAATAAATAAGAAATCAGGTAAGTAACAGTAGTGGCACATAGCAGTCAGAGAATGACTTTCTCCAACAAGAGACATTCAGTGGCATTATCATCATCAACATCCTGGGGGCTATTATTGACTGGAAACAGAACTGGATGGGCCATGTCAACAGCAGGTCAGAGGCTGGGAATTGTGCATCAAGTAATTTGCCACCTGACTCCCCAAAACCTGTCTACCAACTACAAGGCTCACGTCAGAAATGTGATGGAATACACCCCACTTTCCTGAATGGCTGCAGCTCTAAGAGAATTCAAACCACTCAACAATACCCTGAAGAAAGCAGCTCACTCGATTGGTCCCCAGCTAACTTCAAAACATCCACTTCAAAATTCAGTCCCTCCACCACAGTGGTAGCGCTGTGTATCATACGCAAGATGCACCACATAAACTCACCAAAACTTCTTTTACAGCACTTTCCAAAATTACCACATCTACCACCTAGAAGGGCAAGGGCAGCAAATATTTCGGAACACCATCACGTGCAAGTCCCAACCAAGCCACACACAATTCTTCATGAAGCGATATTGTCATTCCTTCACTGTCACTTGGTCAAAAACCTGGAAATTCTTCCCTGTGAATGTAGCTATAGTACATGGTCCGATACTACGTGCAGCAGTTCAAGAATGCAGCTCATTATCAACTTCTGAGTGGCAATTATGAAGACCAATAAATGTTGGCTTCGCCAGCAACATCCATTCCCATGAATTAGTATAAACAATTTAGATTTGCTTTAACTATTTAAAGCTCCTTATTTATTTCCAGATTTTTCTGATTCTCTTTCAACATATTCCAATCATTGAATATTATGTACATAAGGTAGATAAATATAAATAGTAAAGGTCCCTCCTCAAATCGTGAATGTGTCCCTCTGGGTTTTAGAGTTTGTGGCAATCTCAAGCTTATTATCAGCACTCAACTTCCCTATTACCTTAGAGTTCTTAAGTCTTTCAATATTATTTCACTGAATTGTTCTGTAAAGTACAAAGTTCAACAATTAGCAATTGAAACTCTCTTCATACCTAATATTCAGTGTAGTTTGATTGCTTTTCTCCTTATGATCTCCAATATTTGGATATCATTATTGCACAGTAACTAAAATTGCACAAGTTTTTTTTATCAGAAAGTTTAAAATGTGTAGAGCTACATGATATAACCATTGAAATTTGAGGTTATGTGAATTGAAATGCAGGTCAGCTTCTTTCAGTAATGCAGATTAAATTAACAATAATGCATTTAAGCTTCATGTCAAACATTCTGTACTGAATCCAGCTGAACGGGCTGCGTTTGATTTCCAGCCCCTCGGCGTGCTATGTCAGGCAAACCATCTAACAATGGCCTTTCCCCACTGAGCCTTTGTAGCAGCTGACCCAGGTTTTATGGATCTATGCCACATTGGCCTGAATGTTGAATGGGCCAAATCGACAAAACCCAATCATTGACAACATTTTGCACAGGAAGACCGGCAAGCTTTCAGCAGACCGAGGAGTATTTTTCACCTAATTGGTCGCCCTCCAGCAGAAGTTGACATTTATTTCACTGGTGTCCGAAAATTTAAAAAAAACACCTGCAGATAAGCAAGCAATGAGGGCATCTCAACAAATATCATTGCATTTCTTTCCAGATGTTCTTTGCACAGGCACTTTCCAGAAGGCTGCGATGACAGTCTCTTCTCCAATGCACGGGGAAGTGAGATTTTAGCTGTGTAAGACCTTTCATCTTGCTGCTTGTTTGAAAGATTTTGCAAAGAAGCATTCTGCCTGATGACTTTTCTGGTTTGCTCAGGGAACCATCTGACAGAATTCATTCTTCCCTCGACCCACAAGTCCTCAAAGAATTACTTTATTGCCCAAGATGATTATCTGATCAATCTTCTCCCTGAAGGACATCTGGAACAGCACTGCCTGGCTGAATGTTCTATAACAAAGTGGTCAGGCCCATCTGCCACAATATTTTGACCAGTTGTAATCTAAGCACATAGTGACACTTGAGTTTCCATCCTGAGACTTTCTGAATAGCTTGCTGCAAATGATGACCTGAACTTCAGTACAGCACAGGCCCTTCAGCCCATGATGTTGGGCCGAGCATTTATCTTAACCGAATATCAACCTAAGCTCCACACCCCTCAATTTACTGCCGTCCATGTGCTTGTCCAGCAGTCCCTTAATTTGACCTTCCAAAATGAATAACTTCGCATTTATCCAGGTTGAGCTCCATCTGCCACTTCCCAGCCCAGCTCTGCATCCTGCCAATGTCACGTTGTAGCTTGCAACAGTCCTCAACACGATCTACAATACCACCAACCATTGTGTCACCGGCAAACTTACAAACCCACCCTTCCACTTTTTCATCCAAGTCATTTATAAAAACTACAAAGAGCAGAGGCTCAAGAACAGATCCCCTGAGGAACACAACTGCTCACTGACCTCCAGACGGATTACTTTCCACTCACTGTCTTCTTTCGGCCAGCCAATTCTGTATCGAGACAGCCAAATTCCCCTGTATCCCATACCTCCTAACTTTCTGAATGAGCCTACCATGAGGAACCTTATCAAATGCCTTACTGAAATCCATATACACCACATCCACTGCTCGACCTTTGTCAAGTTGTCTCGTCACATCCTCAATGAACTCAACAAGGCTTGTGACGCATGACCAGCCCTTTATAAAGCCATACTATCGTTAATCAAACCATGTTTTTCCAAATAGTCATAAATCCTATCTCTCAGAATCCTTTCCAGTACGTTGCTTACCATAGACGTAAGACTGGCTGGTTTGTAACTCCCAGGGATTTCCCTATTCCCTTTCTTGAACAGACGAACAATGTTTGCCTCTCTCCAACCAGCTGATACTACTCCCATGGAGAGTGAGGATGCAAAGCCCATCAACCGAGGCACAGCAATCTCATTCCTCACTTCCTGTAGTAACCTTGGATGTATCTGGTCTGGCCTTGCGAATTTATCTATCTTGATGCTTCCCAGAATTTCCAGAACATATCAATCTGTTCAAGCCTATTAATCTGGTCCACAGTGTTCTCACTATCAACAAGGTCCCTCTCTCTCTAGTGAATACTGTAGCGAAAAAAACTCATTTAGGGCCTCTCCTAGCTCTTCAAACTCCAAGCACAAGTTCCCTCCACTATCACTGATTGGCCCTACCCTCTCTCTGATCATTCTCTTATTCCTCACATAAGTGTAGAATGCCTTTGGGTTTTCCCTAATCCTTCCCACCAAGGCTTTTTCATGTTCCCTCCTCACTGTCCTCAGTCCATTTTTGAATTCTTTCATAGGTACCCTGTAATCATTTAAGCTGTGCTAGATCCTCTTCCTTTTGATGAGAAGCTCCTCTGCTCTTGTCATCCAAGGTTCCTTCACCTTACCATTCCTTGCCTGTTTCAGTGGGACAAAGTTATCCAACACTCGCAACAAGTGCTCATTAAACAGCCTTCACATTTCTGTTGTGCCTTTCCTGCAGAACAATTGTTCCCAATTTATGTTCCACAGCTCCAGTCTCAATAGCAGTATAATTTCCCCTCCCCCAATTAACCTTCCCATGCTGTCTGCTCCTATCCCTCTCCATGGCTATTGTAAAGGTGAGGTAGTGTGGTCACTGTCACCGAAATGCTCTCCCACCGAGAAATCTGACACCTGGCTTGGCTTGTTGCCTAGCACTAAATCCAATATGGCCTCACCCAAGTCTGCCAATCGCCATATTGAGTCAGGAATCCTTCCTGGACATATCTGACAAAATCAGCTCCATCCAGACCATCTACACTAAGGACGTTCCAATCAATATTGGGGAAATTGAAGTCACCCATAACAACAACTCTGTCACATCTGCACCTTTCCAAGATTTGCTGTTCAATCTGTTTTCCATCTCTCTGCTGCTATTGGGGGGTCTATAGAAAATTCCCAATAAAGTGACTACTCCTTTCCTGTCACTGACTTCTGCTTATACTAGCTCAGTAGAAAAACCTTCCTCAGCAACCTTTTTTTCTGCAGCTGTGGTGCACTCTATAAATAGCAATGCTACTCCCTCTCCTCCTTTATCACTTCTCTCATGTTTTAAAAGACCTAAACCCTGGAACATCCAGCAACCATTCCTGCCTCTGTGAAATCCACGTCTCCGTTATGGCCACAACATCATAGTTCCAAGTACTGATCCATGCTCTAAGTTCATCACTCTTATTCCTGACGCTCCTTGCATTGAAAAAGGCACACTTTAATGCATCCCTTTGCCCTATCAACTGTGTATCTTTCCTGACAAATAATTATGTAAGATAATCTAGCAGCAAATGTATAATTGCTTTATTCAAACTAATAGTAGAAACTGAGGACTGCAGTTGTTGGAGATCAGAGTCAAAACGTGTGGTGCTGGAGAAGCACAGCAGGTCAGGCAGCATCTGAGGAGCAGGCAAGTTGACATTTCAAGCATAAGCTCTTCATCAGGAATGTGACATTCCTGTTCCTTGAATGCTGCCTGACCAGCTGTGTTTTTCCAGCACCAAACTTTTTGACATTATTCAAACAAATAATCATCCTTTAAGATTTGTATCCCTCTAGCAATACACTTCAAGTTTAAGTTGGCTTTCCTTATCACTGCTGGACATTTTATTTTGCTTTCAGTGAGCTGTAAATCTATACACCAGATCTATCAACTGCAGGGCAACATGGTGGCTCAGTGGTTAGTAGTACTGCCTCACAGTTTGGGTTTGATTCCAATCTTGGGCAACTGTCTGTGTGGAGTTTGCACATTCTCCCCATTTTTGTGTGGGTTTCCTCCAGGTGCTCTGGTTTCCTTCCACAGTCCAAGGATACACAGGTTAGGTGAATTTGCCATGAGAAATATGGTGTTACTGGGATAGGCCATGGCTGGGTGGGATGCATTTTGAAGGGTTGGTGTGGACTCGATGGACTGAATGGCCTGCTTCCACACTGTAAATATTCTGTTCTATGATTCAATCCTTGTGCAGAATTAAACAGTTATATTCGCACGTTTTATTTATTTGTATAAATCGAATTTGATTTCCACACTTGTCATCACCAGTCAGTCTACATTTCTTGTCAATACAGCTCAGTTTGAGTTAGTTTGTTTCTTACCAGCTTTGAATGTTTCTTTTTATCAATTTGGTAGAAATGCTGAATTTAAGCAGCCTTTTCAGCAATCTTGTTTCACACTTCTGGAGTAGATGGGACTTGATCCAAGGCCTCCTGGCTCAGGTTGGGTCAGTACCAGTGGGAGTAGGTACGACTTGAACCCAGGCCTCCTGGCTCAGGTTGGGTCAGTACCAGTGTGGTACAAGAGACCTCAGAATTGTTTCCATCTCAGAGCTCCAAATCAATTCCCTAAATCTGCAGTTATCTATTGTCTTACTCTGCTGGTGACCTCGAAACAGCTCTAATTAAAACCACCAGTTTATAGCTATGATACATTTGCATTTTAGCGAAGTTTCTTCAGTCCCACTATACTCATTGGGAACTAACGTAGTGGAACTAAAGAAACTTCGCTAAAACGCAAATGTGTCTGAGCTGCTGAATTTTCATTTTTCTGAAAAATTCTCATATGACTAATGATGTCTATTATGCCTGAGGGAGAAGAAATGATTTTCATTGAATTCAGCACTTGATGCCTGCAGTTCGCAATAGTTTGGGTTTCCCAGTACGAGCATTAAGGGATAGATGCTAAACCCACCAAACATCTGTTTTTCACCAAACAATGAAATTGTTTTCTTGTTGAATGATAGGTAGTCACATTAACTTGTAAATTTTGCTCTTTTCCCTTTCTATGATGTATTTGATGACCTGGGCATAATTTTGAGCACACAATGTATTGAAAAAAATTATTTGCTTGAAAAGAAGATAAATTTGTAAATGTGCTAGTTGAGGGACTTCCAATACTTCTTCCTGGATAAATACAAAAGGTAAAGTCACCATCATTTTGTCAGACCATACAGTTGCTATCTCATGAGAGAAAGAAAACTGATGGAGTTATAGGTATAACCCGGAAACAGACCCTTCGGTCAAACTCATACATGCCAACAAGATATCCTCACCCAATCTAGTCCCATTTGCCAGCACTTGGCCCATATCCCTCCAAACTCTTCCTATTCACATAACCATCCAGATGCCTTTTAAATATTGTAATTGTATCATTTCCTCTGGCAGCTCATTCCATACACACACTACCCTCTGCGTGAAAAAGTTCCATTAAGTCCCTTTTAAATCTTTCCCCTCTCATCCCAAACCTATGCCCTCTAGTTTTGGACTGCCCCATCCCAGGGAAAAGACTATGTCTATTTATCCTATCCAGGCTCCTCATGATTTTATAAAACTCTATAATGTCACCCCTCAGCTTCCAACAATCCAGGGAAAACAGCCCCAGCCTATTCAACTTCTCCCCATAGCTCAAACCTTCCAACCCTGGCAACATCCTTGTAAATCTTTTCTGAATCCTTTCAAGTTTCACAACATCCTTCCTATAGGAGAGATACCAGAATTGCACACAAAATTCCAAAAGTGGCCTAACCAATGTCCTGTACAGCCACAACATGACCTCCCAACTCCTATACTCAGTGGTCTAACCAATAAAGGAAAGCATACTAAACGCCTTCTTCACTATCCTATCTACCTGAGAACAGTTTACACTGAAAGTCACCTACACATCAGACAAGGGGAGAGGCTGAGAAGGAGAATACTTCATTGTAACTTCAGTTGGTGCAGCAATTGAACCCATGTTGTTGGCATCACCCACTAGCTATCCAGCCAACTGAGCTAACTACTCCCCAGACAAATATTGACTCTATTCTGCATCCATCACTGGGCAATGAATGCAAGACTTTGATTGTGATTTCCATATCTAAAGAATGAATTCATAAAAGTCAGTACTCTAAGGCAGGCTGCAGAATGGTAATGCTGTGTGAATTGACATGACATAAGCTGGAAGTTATTCTTTCCTAAAACAACCATTGCTGAAACTTCTTGACCATCTTTCAAGTATCTTGTATAGTTGCTTGTGCGAGGCATGCCATTTCTTTCTTCAAAGCTGGATCGATACCTGCATTGCAGCAGAACTTGGAGGAAGCATTGCCCTGTGTTCCGTCATTATGCACAATGTGCCCTTGCCACGACAAAACGTTTCTACTCAGTTCTGCCAGGTGCATTTATATATGCAGAATCGTGCAACTTGTCACCCAAGTTCCAATCCCTGTGATTGCTCTTGGGAAGGATTGTGTGCATAATGGTGCTGCTCAAAATAATTCGACTTTGAATTTTATTCTTTTGAAAGCTCTTAAAGGTGAGATGAACCAACAAGTTAGAGTAACTGGCAGCAAGTTAGTAAGATATTGATAGGTTACTTAGTACTAGATGTCAAGCTGATTGCGTGTTTTTCTTTAAGTTATGTACGCAATCTGAGTCAAAATTCGATGCCCTGTTCAGATAAACACACAGATTCAAAATCTATTTTGCAGATTTGCCAGGATGTTGCTGGGAAAGGAGGGTTTGAATTATAAGCAGAGGTTGGATAGAGTCATAGAGTCATAGAGATGACAGCACAGAAACCAGCCCTTTGATCCAACATGTCCATGCTGACTAGATACCTCAACCCATACTAGTCCCACCTGCCAGTACCCAGCCCATGTCCCTCCAAACCCTTCCTATTCATATACCATCTAGATGCCTTTTAAATGTTGCAGTTGTCCCACCCTCCACCACTTTCTCTGACAGCTCATTCCATACACATACTGTGTGAAAAAGTTGCTCCTTAGGTCTCTTTTATATCTTTACCTTCTCACCCTGAACCTATGCCCTCTAGTTTAGATTAGATTACTTACAGTGTGGAAACAGGCCCTTCGGCCCAATAAGTCCACACCGCCCCGCCGAAGCGTATACCCCATACCCCTACATCTACATCTACATCTACATCTAGATCTACAGTTACATCTACCCCTTACCTAACACTACAGGCAATTTAGCATGGCCAATTCACCTGACCTGCACATCTTTGGACTGTGGGAGGAAACCGGAGCACCCGGAGGAAACCCACGCAGACACGGGGAGAACGTGCAAACTCCACACAGTCAGTCGCCTGAGGCGGGAAATGAACCCGGGTCTCTGGCGCTGTGAGGCACCAGTGCTAACCACTGTGCCACCGTGCCGCCCATCTAGTCTCCACCACCGCAGAGAAGAGACTTTGTCTACTTATCCTATCCATACCCCTCTTGATTTCATAAACCTATATAAGGTCACCCCTCAGCTTCCAACACTCCAGGGAAAACAGTCCTAGCCTATTCAACCTCACCCCATAGCTCAAATCCTCCAACCCTGGCAACATTCTTGTAAATGTTTTCTGAGCCCTTTCAAGTTTCACAATATCCTTCCGATAGGAGGGGGACCAGAATTGCACGTCAGCAGGGACTTTCTTTCTCTGGAGTATAGGAGGTTGAAGGATGAACTTATCAACATTTATAGAATCCCTACAGTGCAAAAAACAGTCCCTTTGGCCCAACAAGTCCACACTGACCCTCCGAAATAATAGTCTCCTTTGATGTAACAGTTTCAATCAACATTAACTTGGCCAAGGAAACACTGACTACACTCTTAGAAGACTCAAAGAGACATACACCAAACACCACTAACTTCATCAACAAGGAGAATATCATCAAGCTCGTGAACCTATGCCTTACCACCCACTTCACCTTCAACAACAAAACTTACAGACAAACCAATGGAACCCCCGTGGGATCTCCGTTATCAGGGTTCTTAGCAGAGGCAGTAGTGCAGAGATTTGAGCAAACAGCTCTGCCAACCATCCCCCCAAACTCTGGATCTGCTACGTGGATGATATCTTTGTCATCACAAAATGAAACAAGTTAGAGGAAACCTTCAAGACCATCAATAATAACCTTACTAGCATAAAATTCACTAAAGAGGAGGAAAACATCAACAAACTGCCATTCCTAGATGTCACAGTAGAATGAACAGCCAATGGGGAACTTCAAACCAGGATCTACAGAAAAATAACACATACGGACCAAATACTGAACTACAGAAGCAATCATCCCAACACCCACAAATGAAGCTGCATCAGAACATTATCTCAATGAGCCAACACACACTACAGCACAGAGGAACTACGCAGAGCAGAGGAAAATCACCTATGGGTACCCAATGAACACAGTCTGCCGATTTCTCAGCAACAAACCCAAACAAGCAAACAAAACGTGACCAGAAACCCTAGCCACTCTCCCCTACATCAAAGACATCTTGGAAATAACTGCCGGACTACTCAGACTCCTTGGCACCATGGTAGCCCACAAACCCACCAACACATCAAAACAGCAGCTAATGAACTTGAAAGACCCTATACAAACAATCAGCAAAAGTAACAGCATTTACAAAATATCGTGCAAGGACTGTAACAAACAATACATTGGACCAACAGGCAGAAAACTAGCCCCCAGAACACCAACTAGCCACAAAAAGACATGACCCTCTCTCACTACTATCCTTACATATGGATGAGGAAGGACACCACTTTGACTGGGACAATACATCCATCATAGGACAACCCAAACAAAGACACACACGAGAATTCATAGAAGCATGACATTCTAACCGGAACTCTATCAACAAACACATCTAGTTAAACCCCATCTACCACCCTCTAAGAAAAGGAACAGGAAATGACTTCACCACAGGAAGTGACATCACCACAGGAAATAGCATCACCAACCCAAAGAAACCCAACATATAAATAGAAAGCATGAATTTTCAACATTGCATTGCATGAGGCCCACTGAAGATGTTACCTAGTAATGTAATGAAACACCTGGAAATGAACCTCCAATCTCAGCGAGCAAACCTACATCCAAAACTTCAACCTGAGCTACAAATCTTCTCAAAACTCACTATTTCTTGTATTGAACCAAAGATATAACAGTGCAGCTCGTGGTCTCAACAATCACCACCATTTTTTACAAATACTTGGCTCCCAATCTTCCTGGAATGAGTCAGAAAATAAAGTCCTTCTTTGACTTCAATTATTTGACCATTGCAAATTTCAAAAAACAACTGGACATTTGCTTTTGGCGCATTGCTGCAAGAAGATTCATTTCTGCAAAAATTCTTTGCCCAATCGTCAATTTATCAAAAAAAGTGAATTGAACTTCACTTAAACAATACGTCTCTTGAGGGGTTCTGGAAATGATACAGTATAAAAGTTTTCCATTGTTCATAGTATCATCTGGGAAACACACCTCTCAAATTAAATGGAATCTAGGGACTGTAGTCTTGATCAGCAAGTGTTCTTCAGCTAACCCTGTCTCTGCCTGTGAATAGCATGCTCCAAGTTAAATCAATATTTATGCATGTATCATGTGCTTACAAATAAATTTAAAATAGGTTGTCAAACATAATTTCCATTTAATCAGTGATTTTTAAACAAACTAGGTCGGAACAGTCTGTGACTTGGTGATAATAGAGCTTTCATCAATACCCAAGCCCAAAGGATGAGATCTTTTTCCGATGGTGACCTCTGAAGTACTCATGAATCTGATCACGTTGATCTGCAATGTGACACCATTTCTTTTGTCTGATGGATTTAATTTTCCCATTTGGCTTAGCTAACTAAATTAATCATGCTGATAGGTCAAAATGAAAACCAACAGTAAAACTCTTCAGAAACCAAGAAACCGTTTCTTAAATGCTGCAATTTAAAAATATTATTTATTATTTGGAAGTAGTCTCAAGTAATACTTTAATTTATAACTGATTAACTGTACAAATGTAATTTACAGTGCAGTAAACAAAACTCTAATCACCCTTAAAATGAGAGAGACAATCCATCACTACCTTCAGATTGGCAATAAATGCAATCTTGCCAGATCCAGCTACATCCCCAGAAGCGAAAGCAAATCATTTTTCATGTACACATTTGTATTTTCCATTCAACTCACGAACCATTTCATAATTCAGTTGAAAGTTCTTCAGTATTGTCCTGTTGTCAGTGGCTGATCCTGTACAGTCATCATCGTCTCCAGGCTGTTAAAAGTTAAGCCACTGTCAATCACTATGCAAGATTATTGGATTAGATTAGGTTCCCTACAGTGTGGAAACAGGCCCTTTGGCCCAACCAGTCCACACCAACCCTCCGAAGAGTAACCCACCCAGACCCACTTCCCTCTGGCTAATGCACCTAACATTATAGACAATTTAGCATGGTCAATTCACCTGACCCGCACATGGTCAATTCACCTGGACCGTGGGAAGAAACCCATGCAGACACTGGGAGAATGTGCAAACTCCACACAGACAGTCACCTGAGGCTGGAATTGAACCTCAGACACTGGTGCTGTGAGGTAGCAGTGCTAACCACTGAGCCACCATGCTGAGCATTTTTTATGCTGACCATTTTTATTTAAATGCAAGATATTACCTCTTGAGACTGGGGAGTGTTTCAATTGTTAAAAATGTCAGGTGATCTTATGGCAGACAACTTTTTTATGATTAACATTTTAGACATAATTTGTAGCTTGCAGCTCAGACTATACTAGAACAGGACATGGTTAGGTTAAACAATTGACTGCATCTTTAATATGCACACATTTATCGCATGACTGAGTTTATTACATTTTGTATAAGACTGAGCAAAAAAGAACGTATGTGATGCCAGAAGCTCTTGGGTGGTGGTAATGCAGTGGTAAAGTCACTGGACTAGCAATCCAGAGTCCCAGGTTAACAGTCCAGGGACATGGGTATGACTCCCATTATGGTAGATGGTGAAATTTGATTCAATAAATCTGAAAAGTCTTATGCCAACCATGTAATTATTGCCTTTTGTCATATAAACCTATCTGTTTCACTCATGTTCTTTAGGGAGTGACAAGTTGCCATCCTGACCTGAATGGACCTACACATGACCAGGAGAGAGGGGGAATAGGCATTTAGACACACCCAGAGGTGTCTCATTTCTGGTGGTCAGGGTGGTAGCAATAAGAGCCATATGTGAAAAATGCCAGCTGGCCTCTTCTGAGGGCTCTATCAGGGTGAATAGTCACTCCTCAGGCATTACTCCATTAACCCTCTGTCTGTGTGGTCACAGTCAGCCATCATGCAGGGCAATTTCAGGCCTTGGCCAACCAGAGAATGGATGTTAGGTTCATTTTATGCAGTGGGACAGTGCAGTCAGCAGCCTGCCTGCACCTCAGCTGCTGGTGTCAAGATTACACCACACTGTCATATTCATAAATGAATGAGAAACAGAATGTTATTTCACAACATGACATCTGTGTTCAACTGTCACATGATAATTTAAAGTGGTGTCCAATTAAATATTCCCATTTCCTGAGGGGCTGTGGTACACCATTTTCAGGAGGAGATGCGGAGTTCCCATGAGTGTAAGATCTAAAGCATAGAATTTGTCAAAAGCGGGATGCATTATAAAATCTGGTGTGAATGAGGAACTGAATGGCTTCTCTCACATTTGGTCCTGGTGCCTAAACACGCACAGACCTGCATGCTATTCTTCCTCTGTTCTTTTCAGCTGACAACATCTCCTGGTTAGTAGTCAGCAGGGCCACCCTGTACTGTGTAAGGCTGATGACAATTATCTAGAGGTATATTGAAGTGTTCTGCCAGAACAATCTTTGCAGTGAAACCTTATTTTCAGCAAGGCACTGAATGGTCATCTCTAATAATCCATGGCATGCATTACATTGCTGAAAAGAGAAGTGTGTTGCCAAAGCTATTGTCTTGGAGTCATAGTCAGAGATGTACAGCATAGAAACAGACACAAGAATATAACATTATCAAAACAAGCTATTCGTTCGCAAGTCCACTCTGATTGGCTAAGATATTGCCATTGAGGAAGTCGTTGGGAACTGTTGTATCCCCAAGACTCTGCTAATTCAAAGAAAGTGCAAGACTTGAACATATTGCTTTTATTTTCAGGCAATTCCACCTTGCATGCGAATGTATATTACTTCTCACACTAAATGAGCAACACCACAGGAACAATGGATTAAATTAGTTCAGTCAGTTAGTGTAGCTATTAGCACACGGGATTTTTTAAGCATGTGTTGTCCAAGTACTGGATTATATGTAAGTGGAGTTTTTGGTGGGGGGTTTACAAGCACAGGCTAATTGGGTACAGTGTGTACTTTGCCTATTATGAACAACTAAGGGAATTAATAGTTTGGTTTGATCAGGCAATTATTTGAATCAATGACCAATGTGCATGGCACTGCACTCATCCTGAAATTCATATACAATGCTGATCAGTTGTGTTGTAGGCATAAGTCTACAAGTATCGAACTCTCGTCTTTGCAGAAAATGGTGGACTTGGAGCTAGATAGTTCGAAGTGACTCACCTTCCCTTTGTAGATCGTTCACCTGCTCACCACCTCTTTTGAATGCTGTGATCCAAAAGACCCATGATTCTTATGCACCTCAAGCATAATTCCAAAGATACCACTTATTCACAAAAAGCTCCATATTAATAAATTACAATGCTAGCTTGACCCATTAAAATGTCAAGTGGCTAATTGCAACAAAAGAAGCTGACAAGTGATGATGTGGATTACCATTACCCGCATTACCACCTGTTGCAAAGTAAAACCAAGAAAGAACTGCTGGTAAACCAAAAACAAGATCAGAAATTGCAGGAAAAGCTCAGCAGGTCTTGCAGCTTCTGTGGAGAGAAATCAGAGTTCCTTGACCTGAAACATTAACTCTTATTTCTCTCCACAGAAGCTGCAAGTCCTGCTGAGATTTTCTAGCAGTTTCTGTTTTTGTTGCACTTATTGCCAAGCTGCTATAGCCATTGATTGTCATGGCAATGCACATCAGCCCAATGGAGGTGTCACTTTTGTACGTGTACCATCCCTTTAAAATAATTTACTTTTAAACACTCCATAGTTGAAGATAAACAATATTGTGATTCTGTTTGCCAGTTAGTCTGCTGTGGGTTTTTAAGCTGCAAACACAAATAAACAAATTGGCTGCTGTAATGTCTGCTTAATCATTTATAACTTTTTTATTATTTCAATAAACTAATCCATAGAGTTCGAGTTAATCAATTCCCCATAGATTAATGGAACATGATATCATTAACACAGCATGGCGAACAGCAGTGGAAATAATCATGCTGATAGGGTTTATCACATTTGAATAGTCAGCAAGCAAGTTAATCTACTGGTGAAACATCCAATCAACAGTTGTAAACTTTGCTAATGTGCATGAGAGAATGCTTGAGGTATTTGTTCGCTACAGTGTCACAGAACATTGAAATTACAGATTGCTAGTGTACAGACAAATCCATATCAGGAGGCTAGCTTAACACACTTCAAAGAAGGCAAGTGATCAGGATGTGTACTGAATTGATAACAAGCAATGGGCATTCAGGTATATTGTCAGAATATCTGTTGTTGGAAAAGCGCAGCAGGTCAGGCAGCATCCGAGGAGCAGGAGAATCGACGTTTCGGGCATGAGCCCTTCTTCAGGAATGAGGAGAGTGTGCCAAGCAGGCTAAGATAAAAGGTAGGGAGGAGGGACTTGGGGGATGGGCATTGGAAATGCGATAGGTGGAAGGAGGTTAAGGTGAGGGTGATAGGCCGGAGTGGGGGTGGGGGCAGAGAGGTCAGGAAGAAGATTGCAGGTTAGGAAGGTGGTGCTGAGTTCGAGGGTTGGGACTGAGACAAGGTGGGGGGAGGGGAAATTACGAAACTGGAGAAATCTGAGTTCATCCCTTGTGGTTGGAGGGTTCCTAGGCGGAAGATGAAGCGCACTTCCTCCAACCGTCGTGTTGCTATGGTCTGGCGATGGAGGAGTCCAAGGACCTGCATGTCCTTGGTGGAGTGGGTGGGGAAGGTGAAGTGTCGAGCCACGGGATGGTTGGGTTGGTTGGTCCGGGTGTCCCAGAGGTGTTCTCTGAAATGTTCTGCAAGTAGGTGACCTGTCTCCCCAATATAGAGGAGGCCACATCGGGTGCAGCGGATGTAGTAAATGATGTGTGTGGAGGTGCAGGTGAATTTGTGGCGGATATGGAAGGATCCCTTGCGGTCCTTGGAGGGAAGTAAGGGGGGAGGTGTGGGCGCAAGTTTTGCATTTCTTACGGTTGCAGGGGAAGGTGCCGGGAGTGAAGGTTGGGTTGGTGGGGTGTGTGGACCTGACGAGGGAGTCTCGTGACTCCCTTGTCAGGTCCACACCCCCCACCAACCCAACCTCCACTCCCGGCACCTTCCCCTGCAACTGCAAGAAATGCAAAACTTGCACCCACACCTCCTCCCTTACTTCCCTCCAAGGACCGCAAGGGATCCTTCCATATCCGCCACAAATTCACCTGCACCTCCACACACATCATTTACTACATCCGCTGCACCCGATGTGGCCTCCTCTATATTGGGGAGACAGGCCGCCTACTTGCGGAACGTTTCAGAGAACACGTCTAGAACACCCGGACCAACCAACCCAACCACCCCATGGCTCGACACTTCACCTTCAGATTTCTCCAGTTTCGTAATTTCCCATCCCCCCACCTTGTCTCAGTCCCAATCCTCGAACTCAGCACCACCTTCCTAACCTGCAATCTTCTTCCTGACCTCTCCGCCCCCACCCCACTCCGGCCTATCACCCTCACCTTAACCTCCTTCCACCTATCGCATTTCCAATGCCCATCCCCCAAGTCCCTCCTCCCTACCTTTTATGTTAGCTTGCTTGGCACACTCTCCTCATTCCTGAAGAAGGGCTCATGCCCGAAACGTCGATTCTCCTGCTCCTCGGATGCTGCCTGACCTGCTGCGCTTTTCCAGCAACACATTTTCAGCTCTGATCTCCAGCATCTGCAGTCCTCACTTTCTCCTATTGTCAGAGTATCCCAAGTTTAACTTGAGGCATTCTGACAATATACCTGAACACCTGTTGCTTTTAGAAAACATCGATGCCATCACATTGACAAAAGTATTTGCAAGAATTCGAATGAGCTGTCTTCATAACACTCATGATGAGTCATTATTGGCAAAGAGTGACACAGAACAAGTGCCAATATGCTACCCCTGCAAATTCTAAGCAAATATGCATCTGCAGGCATGGGAAGCCATCACAAAATGTAAAATGTTCAGTGTACAGTGGTTCAGTAGTGTTGGCGTGAATGCACTAGATGTTGCAGATGCCCTTCATCACAAACACTGCCAATCCAGTATTTTTAAGTACTCCAGCATGCTGCATCATCCCAATAGTCAAAATACGTGGACGTCGGAGATGCAACAGAAACTGTAGCACACTATTCAAGAAATGCTTGTAGAACAGAATGAGAAGTTTGTTGTCTTCTGAATTTGTGAAGTTAAAACCTCAGCTCTGTGCTTTGGAGAGAAAATTGAAAGAGTAAGAGGAAATGGCTAAAATTCTAGTTCAAGAGAAATGCAGGATTGGCAATACTATTTCTGAGATGATTTTTTTTCTCTGTTGAGCTCAAAGAGCTGAATAAAAAAGAAATGAAATGGGTAAAACTATAAGCTCCATAACATCAATCCAATGAAAGGTTTGCCATTTTACAAGAAACTGCAGAGCAATTCATATGTAAAACAGATCAGGTTCAGCTGGTGCATCAACAGGAACATCAGCTTAAGTACAAAGCAAAAGTCTTTGTCTCAAGCCAAACTGAGAGTTAGCAGAAAAGTTAAAGGTAGAACTAATAGCAGATGCTTAAAGTTATGATCCAGCTTTTTGAGTTAAAATAAGGGAAATCTGAAATTATGTGTCACCACTAGAATTAGCTCAGAATCAGGTCTAAATGTAAAAGTAAACGAGAAAATGAAAAGAAAGGAAAAGTGAGTGATAAAATAAATGGGAAGGGTAGACAATGAAAATAAAATGCAATTTAAAGGAAGGAGAAATAAAGGGAAAAAAAACTAAAAATATGGAAGTTTGCATTGGAAAGTGAAGGGAAAGAAAACCAAAGTCAAAGAAAAGGAACAGGATTTTAAGAATTGTGAATTCCAAAGAACAAGGGAAATCAGACAAATAACTTCACTCGAGAAAATCTTATAATAAAGGACAAAGGAAGAAATTATAGCTCAGAGGATAATTCTGATTCCAAGGAAAGATTTGATTTAACTAGAAATTAAGTGCCAGAATTTTCAGAGAATGGGACTGAAAGATAGTTAATTCAATTTCAAAATATATCTGTGAAGTTGAAATTACCAAAAGTAAGCTATTAATGTTATAGAGTGCCCTGATAGGTACAGGCTCCTCCCTCCCCTTCCTAGACCTCTCCATTTCTATCTCGGGCGACCGACTCAACACAGACATTTACTACAAACTGACCAACTCCCATAGATACCCAGATTACACCTCCTCCCACCCTGCCCCCTGTAAAAACGCCATCCAATATTCCCAATTCCTTCGCCTTCGCTGCATCTGCTCCCAGGAGGACCAGTTCCAATACCGAACAACTCAAATGGCCTCCTCCTTCAAAGACCTCAATTTCCCCTCCGACGTGGTTGACGATGCTCTCCACTGCATCTCCTCCACTTCCTGCACCTCCGCCCTTGAACTCCGCCCCTCCAATCGCCAGGGCAGAACCCCACTGGTCCTCACCTTCCATCCCACCAACCTCCGGATACATCGTATCATCCGTCGTCATTTCCGCCACCTCCAAACAGACCCCACGACCAGGGATATATTTCCCTCCCCACCCCTATCAGCATTCCGGAGAGACCACTCCCTCCGCGACTCCCTCATCAGGTCCACACACCCCACCAACCCAACCTCCACTCCCAGCACCTTCCCCTGCAACCACAAGAAGTGCAAAACTTGCGCCCACACCTCCCCTCTCACCTCCCTCCAAGGCCCCAATGGATCCTTCCATATCTGTCGCAAATTCACCTGCACCTCCACACACATCATTTACTGTATCCGCTGCACCCAATGTGGCCTCGTCTACATTGGGGGGGACAGGCCGCCTACTTGCGGAACATTTCAGGGAACACCTCTGGGACACCCGCAACAACCAACCCAACCACCCCGTGGCTGAACACTTTAATTCCCCCTCCCACTCCACCAAGGACATGCAGGTCCTTGGCCTCCTCCATCGCCAGACCCTGGCCACACAACGCCTGGAGGAAGAGCGCCTCATCTTCCACCTAGGAACCCTCCAACCACAGGGGATGAATGTAGATTTCTCCAGCTTCCTCATTTCCCCTCCCCCCACCTTATCTCAGTCCCAACCCTCAGATTCAGCACCGCCCTCTTGACCTGCAATCTTCTTCTCGAATTCTCCGCCCCCACCCCCTCTCCGGCCTCACCCTCACCTCCTTCCACCTATCGTATGCCCAGCGCCCCTCCTCCAACCCCCCACTGCATCCCCCCACCCCACCTTTTATCTCAGTCCGCTTGGCACACCAGCCTCACTCCTGAAGAAGGGCTTATGCCCGAAACGTCAATTCTTCTGCTCCTTGGATGCTGCCTGGCCTGCTGCGCTTTTCCAGCACCACACTTTTCAACTCTGGTCTCCAGCATCTGCAGTCCTCACTTTCTCCTGATAGGTACAGCCAAACATGGTTTCATTAATTTTCCAGAACATTAATCTGCAGTATATAAAACTGAGAAGAAAGCAATGCCCCATGTTTATGAGTTTATCCCTGAAGCTTAACAATTAAGAAAGAAGCCCTACCAGGTATTTGTGAACTTTTCAAGGCAAAATAAATGTAATGGGATAAGTGGTTTTAGTCTCTGAAATCACAGAAAAAAATTGGAAATGTAAAAGAAATCATGTTTATGGAAGGATTCCAAAATAGTATTCTGGCAATTTGTAGGAATTATTTATATCAGTATCAAGTATCAAAATCCTTAGAAGCTGCAGTTCTGTTAGACACCTATGTGACATGGGGAAATGATTATATGGGAATCGAAAAGGAAATTGGAATAATAGAAAATCTAGAAATAGAAAATTTAAAGGGAACAAACCAACGCACTCCAAAATAATAAGAGAAAGGCTAGAGCCTAATATATATAAAGAAAATAATGTGCTTAGAATCTCTACAGTGTGAAAGCAGGCCATTCAGCCCGTTGAGTCCATACCAACCCTTGGGAGAGCATCCCATCTGGACCCTATCCCTGTAATCCTCCATTTCCCATAGCTAATCCACCTTGCTTACACATCCCTGGACACTATGAGCAAGTTAGCATGGCCAATCCACCTAAACTGCCCATCTTTGGACTGTGGGAGGAAACCTGACCACCTGAGGAAACCCACACTGACACAGGGAGAGCATACAAACCCCATACAGACAGTCGCCCGAGGCTAGAAGTGAACCTAGTAGTGTGAGGCAGCAGTGCTAACCACTGAGCTCTTATGCCACCCTATTGCAATAGGACCAAACACTGTACCACCAATTTCTCACATCAAATGGACAACCAATTGCAGTATTAGAATGGTGTGTATTAGAAATTGGCCCACAGGGATTAAAACTGTGACAGTGGCACAGGTGTAACATGTTCCCTCAGAAGCTATTAGGAAGGCAGAGATAATCCAGGATTGGTTGGTGAATGGCTGCTTTTTGGGACTGTGTAGATTGCTGAAATTTGGGATAAAAATATGCAATTTTTTTAAGTACTGTCATTATAATTAATTCAGGGACAGGGCAGAGGGAAGTAAATTATTAGAGATTCATTTTATTCTTAAATGACAAGTTTACGGTATTAGTAACTTTTAAATTAATCCAGTAATTAGTAGTAAGACAACGCATTTATTTAATTCAACGATTAATGAGGAATGTAATTGATCAGTTACTTAATTGAGACAGAATAAAGATGGAAGAGTGGGTAATGCAGTGTGATTGCTGAAAGTAGAAGCTCCTGGATATGCTTGTGATCCAAGGCAAACACATCTGCAGTAGACATCTGCAAATTCAAAGAACTTAGGCTCAGAATTTTCGAGTCGGAGGCTGAGCTGCAGACATTGCAACACAACACAGTGGGGGAAGGGTAACTGGATGCTTTGCACCAGGAGGCAGTCAGACACATTAAGATAGGGTCCCCTGATTTTGTCAGTGGTCAAGGACAGGAGAATGTAACCACAAGTGAGGTGGGCAAGGGAACCCAGAGGGAAGGAATACATCAGCTTTGGCCTTCATAAATGTCCAACAGGTATGAGGTTCTTTCAGCTCATTTAGAAGATCCTGGTGGCTGCAGGGTAGATGAACTAATTGCACATGTCACTGCAGTACAGGAAAGCATTCAAGTGGAGGGAGCAAAAAGGAGTGTTGCAATTGTACGGTCACTTAGCTGAGGGAAATTGGCATTGCCCTCTGCAGCAAAGAGCAAGAGTGCAGAAGGTTGGCTTGCCTGAACGGTGCCAGGATTCTTTGAGTTAGAGAGGAGCTTATAGTGGAATGGAAGGATCCAGTCATCGTGGTCCATGTAGGTGCTGATGATATTGCCAAATCAAGGAAGGAGGTTTGGAAAAGACAGTTTCTCTTTAACCATTTGGTCGTGGAGCATAGCAATTGTTGCTAAGGCCAGATTCATTGCCCACCTCCACTTGTCCTGGAGAAGACCATGTGGGGGTGAGCTACTTTCCTACACTGCTGCAATCCAGGGGGTGTCAAGATAGACAAACGTGCTGTAGGGAGGGATTCCAGGATTTTAACACAGGAAGTGTGATGGGACCAACAGGACCAGTATAAAAGAAGAGTCACATCAGTCTCAAAGTATCAATCCTGTTTCTCTCATTACAATTGGTGCCAGTCTTTGAGTTTCTCCAGCATTTTTTTTATTTCAGGCTGTTTCTTAACTAGTCTGTTGGACATTGCTCCCTATTCCAGCACAAGCACCCAAATGTCAACAAAGAGGAATTTGTAGGGTCAACAGTTCTGGAGTTGGTTATTGTCATTTCCAGTGCCTCAGTTGATGCTGAGTCATCTGACTTGTTTAATTCCAATCTTTGGACATTTTCATGGTTTGAGAAGCTAAGCACCTAATTATAGATTAGACTTCAGAGGTAATCATTTCTCTGTTCTTATCTGAGCCACTTGCCAGCTGTTTTTGGACAAATACAATGAAAAGAATGGAAGTATGGGTCAAGGAATGGCTATGGGAGAAGTGGGTTCTATTTTATGCAGCCTTGGCACCTATACTGAGAAAAGTGAGGGCCGAACAATTGGAATAGTCTACATGTGAGCGATGTCAGGGCCAATGCTCCAGTGAGCAGCATAGCTTGTGAAGTAGAGAATGTTTTATACTAAAAAGTGGGAGCAAGGGATCACTCAACTATCAACATTCTTGAGGTTACCATTGATCACAGTCTCAACTAGATTGACCATATAAATACTTTGGCTATGACAGCAGGACAGAGGCTAGGAATATTGTGGTGAGTAACTCACCTCCTGACTTTCCAGAGCCTGTCTGCCATGTACAAGACACAAGTCAGGAGAGTGATGGGATACTCCCTACCTGGGAAAAAGTGAGGACTGCTGATGAAGGGCTTATGCCTGATACACCAATTCTCCTGCTCCTCGGATGCTGCCTGACCTGATGTGTTTTTCCAGCACCGCACTGTCGACTCCGATACTGCCCACTTGCCTGAATGGGTGCAGCTCCAATAATACTCGAGAAGCTTGACACCATCCAGGACAAAACAACCAGCTTGATTAGCACCACATTCACAAGCACCCATCACTGACGCTCAGTTGCTGCAGTGTGTACTGTATACAAGATGCACTGTAGGAATTGTAAGGGCAGTGGATACATGGGAACCCCACTTCCTGTACGTTCCCCTCCAAGCTGTTCATCATCCTGACTTAGAAATACATCACGGTCAGAAGTCACACAACACTAGAATACAGTCCAACAGGTTTATTTGAAATCACAAGTTTTCAGAGCGTTGCTCCTTCATCAGATGGAGTCTAATAAATGCTGGCCAGCCAGCAATGCCCATCTCCCATGACTGAATAAAAATAATTAGGAACATGTGATCAATCAAAGCACAGAGAGAGGGCAAAAGAGAAAGGTATTTTTATGGGAAATGGTAAATCATGATAAGAAAGGGTAGTGAGCATAATTCTAAAAGTTACATAGGAACATAGCAACGGGAGTAGGCAATTCAGCCCCTTGAGCCTGTACCACCATTCAATAAGATCATGGCTGATCTGTGGCTTAGCTCCATATACCTGCCTTTGGTCCATATCCCAAAGACCTTTGTTTAACAAAGATTTATTGATCTGGAATTTAAAATTAGCAACTGATCCTGCATCCACTGCCATTTGTGGAAAAGAGTTCCAAACACCTACCAATCTTTGTGCGTGGAAAAGCGTCCTAACATCTCTCCTGAATGGTCTAGCCCTAAGTCTCAGGTAATGTTCCCAATGTCTAGAATCCCCATACAATGGAAATGGATTATCTTTACCTACCCTGTCTTTTCCTGTTAATATCTTGAAGACTTCAATCAGATTGCTTAGTTAACCTATAAGCTCTAGAGAAATTAGACATAATAATCACCATATATAAATCCATAATTTACAAAAATACATAAAACGACATAACTGAAGACCCTGATTCTGAAAGAATACAATATTCAAACCAAAACAGATGAAATTTAGCAGCAATTATAATAATTAAGTGTCATCTGAGAGCCATCACAATGACATGGCTGCAGGATGACAGATTCAAAGCTGAATTAATATTTAGGAGGGACTGGAAACTAGGGAAAAGTGAAGGAATGGTTGTGTTAATTATTGAAGGTACTAGTACAATAGAGAAGGATGTTCACAAGACCAGAATGTAGGAACAATTTGGATAGGCCTAAGAAATAATAAAGGAAAGCAATCACTGGTAGGTGTGGTGAACAGTCCCTTTGACAATATTTATATGGCAGGAATCATATGGGAAGACAATAGCCAAATGGTGCAGCAACACAGGTGAGGACCTGGTTCAAATCCTGTCCCATGGTAGATTATGGATTTGAATCCAATCTTAATCTGGAATTAAGAGTCTAACAATGACCATGAATCCAGTCAGGAAAACTCATCTGGGTCACTAATGCCCTAGGTGCCATCCTTACCTGGCCTGGTCTGCAGTAAGGTGGTTGACCTTACGGATGAGCAATAACTGCTGCCCTAGCCAGTAACACACTCATCCTATGAATGCATTTCAAAAAAGGAAGGAAGATATAGTATTAGTCGTAGGGAATTTTAATCTGCATACATTATGAAATAGAATATTCATGAATGATTCAGATGAAAGTAAAATCCCTAAGTCTGTAGATGACACAAAGTTGGATGGGAGGGTAAGCTGTGAGGAAGTAGCATAGATACCTCACAATGATTTTGACAAGTTGAGTAAGTGGGCAAATGTATGGCAGATGATGTACCGTGCAAATAAATGTGAGGGTATCCACTTCAGTAGCAACAAAAAGGAAAACAGATTATTATCTGAAAGATGATAGACTGGGACATGGGATGGTGTAGATAAGAAAGTCAGTGGTGTGTTGGTCTTCATTGCAAGAAGATTTGAGTACAGGAACAGGGATGTCTTGCAGCAATTGTACAGGGCTGTGATGATACCATTGTGATTGTAATGAGGTCAGTCAGGTGGACCTCATAGAATATGGGCAGCACGGTGGCACAGTGGTTAGCACTGCTGCCTCACAGCGCTAGAGACATGGGTTCAAATCCCGCCTCAGGCGACTGACTGTGTGGAGTTTGCACATTCTCCCCGTGTCTGTGTGGGTTTCCTCTGGGTGCTCTGGTTTCCTCCCACAATCCAAAAGTGTGCAGGTCAGGTGAATTGGCCATGCTACAATTGCCTGTAGTGTAAGGTGAAGGGGTAAATGGGAATAGGTCTGGGTGGGTTGCGCTTCGGCGGGATGGTGTGGACTTGTTGGTCCGAAGGACCTGTTTCCACACTGTAAGTAATCTAATCTAATCTAAAAAAAAATGAGTTCCATGATTGGGCTGTTAACTTGGTCCAATCATGGAGTCCTGGCTGACAGATCTAAACAGGAGTGTCAGAGGTTCTTTTCACTCTGAGACTCGGCTTTGAGGAAGCCGGATCAGTGTCAAGTCCTATATTTCCTCACCCAGAGAACACTGAGCCTGTGAAATTCTCTACCACAGAAAATGGCTGAGGCCAAAACATTGAACATTTTCTAGAAGGAGTTCATCCTTAGGGCTAAAGAGAACTAAGGGTTAGCGAAGAAAGCAGGAGCAGGGCATTGATCAGCCATCATAGTATGATATTATTTTTACATATATATATATAAATGTATATACAAATGTAACATCATATATTATTATCTAATATTACAAAAGAGATCTTGATTAACTGGGTCAATGGGGTAAAGAGTGGCAAACTGAGTTTAATTTGGATAAATGTGATGCATAACATTTTGAAAAAACAAAGGCAAGATTTATACAAGTAAAAGTAGGGGAAAGTGAGGACTGCAGATGCTGAAGATCAGAGTCGAGAGTGTGATGCTGGAAAAGCACAGGAGGGCAAGCAGCATCTAAGGAGCAGAAGAATTGACATTTCAGGCAAAAGTCTTTCATCAGGGATGTAAACATAGGGCTTTGGGCAGTGTTGTAGAGCAGAGAGACCTAGGGGTTCAGGTTCATAATCCTTTGAAGTTTACATCACATATAGATAAGGTAGTTAAGAAGGAGGTTAGCATGCTTGCCTTCACCACTCAGACCTTTGATTAGAAGAGTTAGGATGTTACATTGAGGATATAACAGGACATTGCTGAGGCCTCTTCTGGCGTAGTGTGTCCAGTTCTGGTTGCCCTTATGAAGTTGCATTACTTGCATTTAATAAAGTATAGCTTTGTCAAAGCATAAGTTTTATTATATATTATCATCCCATAGATGCCACTTTAAATAGTCCAGACTCAAAGAAATCATACCTTTGTTTCCAAAGGTAAATCCTTGGTATGTACAGTATAAAATTTATTGTAAGAACTGAATGAACCTCAGAAGACATTCACCGGGATGTTGCTGGGAATGGAGGGTTTGAAGTATAAAGAGAGGCTGGATAGGTTGGAACTGTTTTCACTGGAGCGTGGGAGGCTGAGGGGTGACCTTATAGAGGTTTATAAAATCATGAGGGGTATAGATAATGCGGATGACCGATGTCTTTTCCGGAGGGCAGGGGATTTCAAATCTAGGGGCATATTTTTAAGGTGAGAGGAGAAAGATTTGAAAAATGACAAAAGAGGCACAATTTTTTTACACAGGGAGTGGTTTGTATGTGAAATGAACTTCCCAAGGAAGTGGTGGATGCAGGTACTGTTAGAACATTTGAAAGACATTTAGAGAAGTACATGAATAAGAAATGTTAGGAGGGATATTAGCCAAACTAATTTCAGGTGGGGCCAGTTTAGTTTGGAATTATGTTCGGTATGGATTGGTTGGACCTAAGCATGTGTTTCCATGCTGCATGACTCTATACTGGTGGGGCACGCTTGAAAGACTGATTGGCCCTACTCCTGTTTCTATATTTCTCTATTAAACAGGTTTGTGAATACATTACATTCTCAAGATAGGACAATTCTGAGAATGAAATAGTTTGAGGGTTTTGACCAAGATAAGAATGAAACATGAAATAGTTGTAAAGCAAACTAGCTGTCTAATCCTATTTTATTTAATTTTACGTTTTGAGTAAAGCTGGATAGAGCTTGCATATCTTAAAGATCAATATGTTAATTTTAAAGCTTTGCTGAATGGACTTTCGGATAACGGGGTCATTTTTGGCCTATTCTAAGCCCTGGGTTCGGGATTATTTCATTAAGGGGACAGAAAGTAAACAGAATTTGTAGAATATTATCCATCAAACTCAGTTGAAAGAAAATACCTATAAATAATTTGAACAAGGAGGAAAAAAATACATTTAAACATGACAAAACTTTTAAACTTTATTTGTGACTGTATTTATCACCAGGTGATATCCCTGCCACGCATACAGATTTATTATCTTGTTCAAAGTTTAAGCCAACTTGGATCATTAGTGTACAAAGTCCTACAGTTTGTGACCTGTGCCGTACACAAGCATATCTATGCCTGATTGTTCAGACCAATGTACTCTGATTAAGAGCAATTTATTCAGCTCGTTGAACTGAGAACAATAACATTCCTCTGCAGGTGCTGTGATTCCAATTTAGTCATAACCCTTTTATTGAAAACTATCAATAGAACTAATACTTTACAAGGATTGCCCCTGCTTTCAATAATGCATCTTAATAACAAGTCATTTTGATATGTCAGTGTATTAGTATCTAAGTATTCCGTAGAAAGGTGTTTAGATTTATTCTTTTGAGAAATTTCTATATTTTATAAGCAAAGACACAGATTAGCCATTCAAACAGACTCTTAACATTATTCTGTTTCCTGAAATACCCAAGTCCAAGAGCTGCCTTATTTTGGGGTGGTGTCATTTACTTGACCGAAGCATTGACACTGGTGGGGTGGAGCTAGTATGGGGACTGCCCATGGTAGGAGTTCCTATTTCTTCAGCTTCAAAGGGACCTAGCAAAAGTTGGGAGAACAGTGAGATTTGGTGTACCTACTTCCTCAAGGGTGGAGCTGGAATGTTCATAATGTCACATACAATCACAAACCTTTGGTATACAGGTCCAGCAAGTCATTAGGGTGGCAAATGGAATGTCATCAATTACCATGAGTGGAATGAACTATAAAAATAAGGATGTTTTGCTATCTTTATATAGAGCATTACTGAAGCCATATCCAGGCTACTTTTGTATGGTTTATTTCCCCTTTTTAAAGAAAAGGTATAAATATTTTTGAGGCATTTTAGAGAGGGTCACATGATTAATAGTTGGGTGGGAATGTTTATCTTGAAACAACAAGTTAAATAGGGTGGACTTGTATCCATTGGAGTTCAGAAGAATTTGACGTAACGTTATTGAAACATACGTGCCAAACAGCGTGAGCAGCAAGTAATTGACAGAGCCAAGTGATCCCACAACCAAAGGATCAGATCTAAGCTCTACAGTTCTGCCACATCCAGTTGTGAATGGTGGAGGATGATTAAACTACACACTGGAGGAGGAGGCTCCACAAGTATCCTCCATCCTTACTAATGGAAGAGCCATGCACTTCAGTGCAAAACATATGGCTGAATCTTTCACAGCAATCTTCAACAAAAAGTGCTGAGTGGATGATCCATTTCAACATCCTCCACTGAGCCCTCACATTACAAATACCAGTCTTTAGCCAATTCATTTCACTCCATGTGATATCAAGAAATAGCTGGAGACACTACAGACTGCAGGGGCTATAGGCCTGACAACATTTTGGTAATAGTACTGAAGACTTGTGTTCCAGAATTTGCTGCTCCCTTAGCCAAGTTTTTCCAGTACAGTTACAACATTGCATTTACCAGACAATGTTGAAATTTCCCCAGATAGGTCCTGTACATAAAAAGCAGGACAAATCATACCCAGCTAATTACCGTGCTGTCATTCCACGCTCTATCACCAGCAAAGTGATGGGAGGAGGCATCAACAGTGCTATCAGGCAGCACCTGCTCAGCAATAACCTGCTCAGTGATGCCTAGTAGGGGTTCTGCCAGGGCCACTCAGCACCCAACCTCATTACAGCCTTGATTCAGATATGGACAAAAGAGATGAATTCCAGTGATGAAGTGAGGGTGACAGCTCTTGACATCAAGCTGCATTCGACCCAGTGTGCCATCAAGAAGCTCTAGCAAAACTGGAATCAATGGGTATCAAGCTGGCTAACTCTCCGATGATTGGAGTCATGCCTGACAATCGGAAGATGGTCATGCTTGTTAGAGGTCAGTCATCTCAACTCCAGGACATCTCTCTGTTCCTCAGGGTAGAGTCCTCGGCCCAACCATCTCCAGCTGCTGCTTCAATGACCTTCCCTCCATCATAAGGTCAGAAGTAGGGATGTTTACCAATGATTGCACAATGATCAGCACTATTCATGACTCCTCAGATACTGAACCAGCTCATTTACAAATGCAACAAGATTTGGACAATATCCAGGCTCAGGCTGACAAGTGGCAAATCACATTTGCGCCACACAAATTCCAGGCTATGACCATCACCAATGAAAGACTATCTAACCACTGCTCCTTAACATTCAATAGTATTACCATCACTGAATTCCCCCACTATCAACATCTTGGAAGTTATCATTGATAAGAAACTCAACTGGATTCAACTCAGAACCACAGTGGGTACAAGAACAGGTCAGAGACTCGGAATCCTGTGGTGAGTAACTCATCTCCTGACTTCCTAAAGCCTGTCCAAGTCATAAGTCAGGAATGTGATGGGATGTTTCTCACTTGCCTGGATAGATACACCCCCGACAACACTCAAGAAACTTGTCACCATCCAGGGCAAAGCAGCCCGCTTGATTGGCACTACATCCACAAGCATCCACTCTCTCCACCACAATGCTCAATAGCAGCAGTGTGTACTATCTCCAAGAGGCAAGGCAGAAATTCACCAAATATGATCACACAAACCTTCCAAATCCATGACCACTTCCATCTAGACAGACAAGGACAGCAGATACATGAGAACACTACCACCATCACGTTCCCCTCCAAATCACTCACCATCCTGACTTGGAACTATATTGCAGTACCTTTACTGTCGCTGGGTCAAAATCCTGGAATTCCCTCCCTAATGGCATTGAGGGTCAACCCACAGCAGGTGGACTGCAGTGGTTCAAGAAGGCAGCTCACCACCTTCTCAAGGGAAACTGGGGATGGGCAATAAATGCTGACCCACCCAATGATCCTTACATTCCACAAATTAATTTAAAAATGTAAGATTCCGAGGGGACTTCAGAAGGTTGATTCTGAAAGGAATTTTCCTCTTGTGGGAGAGATTAGAAGTAGGGATTGCTGTTTAAAAAACTAGTGTCTTCAATTTAAGACTGAGTTGAGGATTTTGTTCCCTTCTGTGGTTCACAAGCCTTTGGAATTCTTTTCCTCAGATAGCAGTGGAGGCTATAAGACCATAAGAAATAAGGACAGGAGTAGGCCATTTGGCCCCTCGAGCCTGCTCCATCATTCAGTAAGACCATGAATACAGACAAAAAAACTGCAAATGCTGGATTCCAAGGAAGACAAGCAGGAGGCTGGAAGAACACAGCAAACCAGGCAGCATCAGGAGGTGGAGAAGTCAATGTTTCGGGTGTAACCCTTCTTCGGGACAGGAAGAAGCGTTACATCTGAAACATTAACCTCTCCACCTCCTGATGCTGCCTGGTTTGCTGTGTTCTTCCAGCCTCCTGCTTGTCTACCATTGAATAGGATCATGGCTGATCTGATATTCCTCACATCCATTTTCCTGTCCTTTCCCCATAGCCCTTGGTTCATCCATTGATCAAGAATCCATCAATCTCAGCCTTAATTATACACAAAGACTCTGTCCCCTAGCTCTCTGTGTCAAGGGGCTCCAAAGACTCATAACCCTCTGAAAGAAATAAATTCCTTCTCATCTCACTCTTCAATTGTCACCCCCTTATTCTGAGACTATGCCCTCCGGTCCAAGACTCTCCATGAGGGGAAACATCCTTTCAGCATTTACTCTGTCAAGCCCCTTAAGAATCCTATACTTTTCAATGAGATCACCTCTCATTCTTCTAAACTCCAGTGAGTAGAATCCCACCCTGTTTAGCCTTGACTCATGAGACAATCCCTCCATACTGAGGATCAGCCTAATAAAGCCGGATGACTGAAACAAGTAGGTAGATTCTTGACTTACAGAAGAGTCAATGGTTAATTGGTGGTACGTAGGACTTGGCATTAAGGCCACAATCAGATCAGTCCCAATCCTGCTAAAATGGCGGAGCAGGCTAACTTGGCTGAATCGCCAGCTCCTGCTTCTAATTTGGATGCTTGTACACTTCCAGGGACAATGCTTTTGATCAATGGTAGCATTGGCATTCGAATTCTTCAACAATAAAGAGAAACCACACCCATGCTAGAACTCTTTCAGAGCTCTCATTTTGATGAGAGCTCACCCTTTTTTTGCATATTTTTATCTTCTGCCTTTTCCATAGCTAATGTAATATTCCATCATTGTTTCTGAAAGGATATTTTCATATTTTAAGATTAAGTAGATCCCAGAATATTTTGCTTCCTTGGCATATGTTTTGCTATTGTCTTAAGCAATTTTCTCAATTTTGACTTGCACAGCAACTCAAGATATCTGTGGCAAGGAAGCTTAGCATCAATGTGAGAGCAATGGAGAGATACTGTACTCAATTGTTGTGCTTATGTGTCAATTTTAACCAACTCTGCAATATTAAGCAATTTACAACATACACGTGCTGATAAAAGTGAAATATGAACTGGTCAGTCTTGCCAGCAGTTTCCTAAACTTTCCGACTGAATAGCTCAGCCGCTGAAGGACATACATTCCTGGTCTTATCACATTAGTTCATTTTTGAAAGGAGGTAATATCATTGATTGGTCTATCATTTCCAACCTGTTGAACTTGCAAAACTGAATGTTTTATTGTATATTGCATCTTCATTGTATACTGTACTGATGTATTAATTTGCAAGAGATGCAATAAAAGAGTTGCAAGTTTGCAAGTATTCTTGTCAAATGTTACTAATCTACATTTGTTTAATTGCCATCTGCCTGGTATATAGTATGTTGATCGGATCCTTTAGAGTGCACCATTATAATATATATTTCCAGATTTTGTAGATACTGTTGGCAGCACCTGGTCAAGCTGATATTTCTAACCTGTTGTGATACATTGTCATCTCTTGGCCTTCAAGGATGCTGCCTACTCAGACAAATCATTCATCTTATGTATCAAGAAGTTGCTTCACATCAACAAATAGAATATTAAGAGCCATTTCACTTTGTATGGCTTCCCATTTTGTAACTCATCATTAACCTTTATCCCCACTAGTCTCTCACAGTTGAATAATTTAGCCTTTTTCTTTCAAAAATATACTTTATTCATAAAAATATCTTTGTGTGTGTGTAATATATATATAATATATAATATTATATATATATTATATAATATATAATATGTAATAAAATATATAATATTTTACACACATACACACAAAGATATTTTTATGAATAAAGTATATTTTTGAAAAAAAAGGCTAAATTTTACATATATAGTCACAACCACAATTCTGTTCTATAGAGTGACATATCAAGGAAACAAACATCAGAGGTTAACTCCATCCAAAAAAACCAAAGACTTCTGTTACACATACAATCCTATCGACAGAGGAACCTCGATTATCCAGCATTTGATTATCCAAATATTGGATTATCCAGCAAGATTGCAAGGTCCCGATGCTTGGCTGAACTATGTTATCCAGCATTTGATTATCCAGAATTCGATTAACCAAACAAAATACTCCCCACCTGTGTCCTTCAGATAATCAAGGTTCCTCTGTATACATATATTTGAGGCACCAGGAGGTTCCGATAATTGAACGGACCCCATTCACCTTCGGCAGAGACCTCAGACAGTGGTCTTGCCCGACCGCGCCTTGGCGGCAGCCACCCCAAGTTTCAGTGTGTCCCTCAGCACATAGTCCTGGACCCTGGAACGTGCCAGTCTGCAACACTCGGTCAAGGTCAACTCCTTGATTGTATAAAGGTTGAAATGTATCGGAGACTATTTTCACACTTCTCAAGTACAGGAGTAATTCATCCCCCACCCCAGTGTAAAGACTGCATCCATCAAATTCCAGGCTCCAAAATTCCCAACCCACTTATTTATCCACAAGTCTCAATATCCTCCTGCTGACCCTCCTCCCAATTACAGCTCTCAGGCATTAGGTGGTTGCTACTTCTGCTACAATAGGATCTCCCATAGACAAGCAGGAGGCTGGAAGAACACATCAAGCCAGGCAGCATCAGGAGGTGGAGAAGTCGATGTTTTGGGTGTAACTCTTCTATAGGACTAGAGGTGGGTGTAAGAGGAACTGCAGATAAAGGGGGTGGTGGGGACAGGGTGGTGAAGCAGGGATAGGTGAAGACAGGTAGAGGGTATGACCTGGTTGGTTGATAGGAGTAATGAATCTGGTTGGTTGCAGGAAGGAAGGGTCGATGAGAGGAAAGGAAGGGAGGGGGAGGGGCTTGAAAGGGAGTTGGGGTATGTGAAGGGAGGTTATTTGACAGCAGAGAGCTTAACATTGAGTTGTCTGTGCTGTAGGCTGCCCATGCAGAAGGTGAGGTGTTGTTCCTCCGATTTGTGGTTTGATTCGTTGTGGCAGAGGGTGGTCATGTCAGAAACAGAAATGTCTGTGAGCTCCTGGTCCTAGTGGGTAGAAGTGAGGGTGAAGACAGCAGAAAAGAGTGTTTGAAAAATAATGATATGTGGCATTGAAGATGAGCCAGATGTTAATTTGACAGCTGCAATAATCTTTTGAAGAGTGGGCAGTTTTAGGAATCAAGATTGTGATTTAACGATGCTTTATGGTAATGTATAGTGAAAGCAAATGTGAGTCCTTTGAGCTCAAGGGAGTGGAGATGGGAGGGTGTACCATATAAATGACTATTAATAGTGGAGAGGGTGTGACTTAACACATTGATAGCTATGAGAATGTTATGACTCATAGGCTAAAGGCTAGATATTTGGGAATTTGAAAGTACAGTGACAGGGACTTAGGGAGCAGGAAGAGCAAGAAGTAGGGTGGGGGGAGGGGAAGACAAATATGAATAGAGACTGATAAAACAAAATATTCAGAGATTGCCTTATCAATAATAGTTCCAGGCAGAGGCATGAGGCAACAATGTTAAAGAAGTTGCTGTAAGTACATTGAGGAGATGTTATATGAAGGGAGAGATTTAAGGAGAAAAGGAAAGCAATTATCCAGGAGGAGAGAGAAGAGAGTTGACCCATTGAGTCATGCAGCACAGAAACGAACCCAACAGTCTAATCAGTCCATGCCGACCATAATTCCAAACTAAACTAGTCCATCCTACCTGGATTTGGCCCATATCCCACTCCCATAACCACTCCTCCCCCCCCACCGCCAAATACATTTCTTATTAAAGTACTTATCTAAATGTCTTTAAACATTACAAATGTATACGCATCCACCACTTCCTCTGGAAGTTCATTCCACACACTGTGGAATAAAAAATTGCACCTCGTGTCTTTTTTAAAATTCTTTCTCTTATCTCATCTCAAAAGTATGCCCTTAAGGTGACACAGTGGCTCGGTGGTCAGCACTGCTGCCTCATAGCGCCAGTGACCTGGGTTCGATTCCAGCCTTGGGGCGACTGTCTGTGTGGTGTTTGCACATTCTCCCCGTGTCTGTGTGGGTTTCCTCCGGGTGCTCTTGTTTCCTCCCACAATCCAAAGATGTGCAGGTCAGGTGAACTGGCCATGATAAATTGCCCCATAGTGATCAGGGATGTGTAGGTTAGTTGTATTAGTCAGGGGTAAATTAGAGTAATAGGGTAGGGGAATGGGTCTGGCTGGGTTACTCTTTGAAGGGTCGGTGTGGAAGCCAAAAGGCCTGTTTCCACAGTGTAGGGATTCTGTGATAGTCTTGAAATTCCCAACCCTAGGGAAAAGACACCTGCCATCCGCCTTACTGATACTCCTCACGATTTTATAAATGGCTATAAGGTGACATCTTAATATCCTACGTTCCAGTGAAAACATCCAAGCCTATCCAGCTTCTCCTTATAACTCAAACCCTCCATTCCTGGCCAAACCCTGGTAAATCTCTTCAGAAATCTCTCCAGCTTAATAATATCCTTCATATAATAGGGAAATCAGAATTGTGCACAGTACTCCAGAAGAGGCCTCACCAATGTCCTGTACAACCTCAACATGACATCCCAACTCCAATACTCAAAGGTCTGAGCAATGACGGCAAGTGTGTAAGTGCCTGCTTTATCACTCTGTCTACATGTGACTTCAAATTTCAAACAATTACATACCTGAATCTCCAGGTCCCTCTGTTCTACAACATTACCCAAGGCCATACTTTTAAATGTATAAGTCCTGCCCTTGTTTATTTTATCAAAATGCAATACCTCACATTTATTCAAATTAAACTCCATCTGCCACTCCTCAGCCCATCGATCCAATTGATCAAGATCTCTTTGTAATCTTCTTCACTGTCCACCATTCTGAAAATTCCGTGTCATCCACAAACTTACTAACCATGCCTTCTCATCTAAACCGTTTATGTAAATGACAAACAAAAGTGGACCCATCACCGATCCCTGTGGAACACTGCTGGTCATATGTCTCCAGTCCAAAAAACACCATCCACCATCACTCTTTGCCTCCTGCTGTTAAACCAATTTTGTATCCAATTGGCAAGCTCACCTAAATCCAATGTGATCTAACTTTACTATTTAGTCTACCATGAGAAACCTTGTCAAAGGCTTTACTGAAGTCCAAGTGAACAATTGAGATGGAAGTTGAAATCATGATGAGATGAAAGTTACTCATTCAGAACAGGAAAACTGTTTGAATCTTGAGTCCCAGAATAATCAACTTGATGCTTGAAGCACCTAATAACATTATAATTAGATTTATTCAGATACATAGAAAATCCTAATATTGTCCCCTAGCTTGCATAACAGGGAGTATTATTTTAGAAAATCATTCTATTTGGCTCTTCAACGCCACAGGATATATATGAATTACACTGTTTCTGTTGGAGGGCAAGGAGTTAGAATGTAATGTGATCATTGCAAGTTAGCAGAATTTTGAAAAGATAAGTTTCCAGCCTTGAATAATTAGGATTACAGTGTTGATGCTTTATCTACCTGAATACACAGGTCCTTTGCACTATTGGCACTAGGTCACATGAGACTGTAGTATCCAATTTTGACATTGTAACTGACTGTGCCATTAAGCTTTGCTGTGTGATTGGTAAATTCATAAAATTTGTTCCAACGTATTTTGATAAATAAATTGAATACATTCCAAGTGACAACAGAAGTTATAATACAAAGCATTGAATGATACTCTGAAGGTTATCTTATTAAAATACACCTTATTAAAATTACTGGACTGAAATATCTGAGGTTATCGTAACATAACACTCTGGATTTGTAACTGATAGTAAAATAACTGTGAACAGCATGTGTTGTGTGAACAAGGAATGTTATTGTTCTCATGTACTCCAACAGGAGTTCAAGACCAATTGTTTTTGCTGACTTTATATTTTTAACAGATAGTGTATCCTTTCATTATGAATTTATATGTTTTGCCTAAGCTGTTATTTCAAACTGATGAATTGTAAAGATAAAAGGAAAGTGTTTGAAAAATGTTGTTCTGGTGATCTGTGACTTCTTGAACTCAATTTGAGTGCTTAGTGTGGATGCTGAAGTTGGATTTTGTGACTGCAGCAAATTTGTGATGTGTGTGCCCGAGTGTGAATGCACTTGGTAGATGGCCTACCATAACCACCCTATTATTCTTACAGATAACTGAGATCTCCTTACAAATTTATTTCCCAATTTCCCTCTGACTATTGGGGGGTCTATAATACTATCCTAATAAGGTGATCATCCCTTTCTTATTCCTGAGTTCCACCCAAATAACTTCCCTGGATGTATTTCCGGGAATATCCTCCCCCCGCACAGCTGTAATGCTATCCCTTATCAAAAACGCCACTCCCCCTCCTCTCTTGCCTCCCTTTCTATCCTTCCTGTAGCATTTGTATCCTGGAACATTAAGCTGCCAGTCCTGTCCATCTCTGTGCCATGTTTCTGTAATTGCTGTGATATCCCAGTCCCATGTTTCTAACCATGCCCTGAGTTCATTTGCCTTCCCTGTTAGGTCCCTTGCATTGAAATAAATGCAGTTTAATTTATTAGTCCTACCTTTTCCCTGCCTGCCCTGACTTTGACTCGCTTCGTTCTCAACTGTACCAGTTTCTTTCCTCACTATCTCCCTCCCACCCCTCCACCTTACTAGTTTAAATCCTCCCGAGCAGCTCTAGCAAATCTCCCTGCTAGTATATTAGTCCCCTTCCAATTCAGGTGCAATCTGTCCTTTTTTACAGGTCAGTTCAACCCCAAAAGAGATTCCAATGATCCAAAAATGTGAATCCTTCTCCCATACACCAGCTCCTCAGCCATGCATTCATCTGCTCTATCCTCCTATTCCTACCCTCACTAGCTTGTAGCACCGGGAGTAATCCAGATATTACTACTCTCAAGTCACAGCACAAAGCAAAAAGTAAAGAGAAAGATGAATGAGTTGAGGTTCAGTTAGCAAACACCCTGTTTGACGTAATGGTGTAGGAAAACTTGAACAGGCAGAGGGTCAGGCAGAAGTGTCTACTCCTGGAAAGGACTTGGAACAGCAAGACAAAACGATAAAAGATACATATGTGGATGTGTACTCCAAAAAGGAGGCAAAGAATATTCCGAAGGGTTATTATCTGAAAGATAGAATCGTATGGCGGAAATGGAGACCACGACAGGTTAGTGCGGAGGAGAAATGGGCTGAAGTGCACCAGATTGTGTTACCGGTAGCTTACAGACAGGAGGTGTTACCGGTAGCACATGAACTACCTGTAGGAGGTCACCCAGGGGTATGAAAGACTCAAACTAAGGTACAAAAACATTTTCATTGGCCTGGCATGCACCAGGATATGGTTAACTCTTGCCGTACGTGTCATACATGCCAACTGGTAGGTAAGCCACAGACGGTAATAAAACCAGCACCTTTCCTGCCAATTCCTGTATTTGAAGAGCCTTTCATATGGGTTATAATTGATTATGCAGGTCCCCTCTCGAGAACTAAAAATGAGAACCAATACTTGTTAACCATAATGGATGTGTCTACCAGATTTCTGGAAGCAATTCCATTATAGAGTGTCAAGGCAAAAAAAGTGGGAGAGGAGTTAGTGGCTTTCTTCACATGGTATGGGCTACCCAGAGAGATTCAGTCGGACTAAGGATCAAATTTTACTGCTCCGCTGTTTAAGGAGATTATGGATTGCTTAGGTATACACCACTTTAAATGCAATGGGTATCATCCTGATTCCCAGGGAGCTTTCAAAAGGTGGCATCAGACCTTGAAGATCATGTTGAGAGCGTACTGTCAGGATTACCTGAACTGTTGGAATAAAGGCATCCCATTTGTATTGTTTGCCATTAGAGATGCCCCAAATTAATCTACTCAGTTCACTCCCTTTGAGTTAATATTTGGGCATGAAGTGAGAGGCCCTTTGAAATTAATTAAAGAAAAATTGACTGGACCAAAATCAGAGATCTCACACTTGGATTATGTATCAGAGGAAGAGATTAAATCGAGTAGGTAAGTTAGCTAAACAGCACCTAAAGAGGGCACAGTCTAGAATGAAGCAGGTGGCAGATAAAAGCTCAGGGACATAAACATTTTCCAAGGGGATAATGCGTTAGTACTCTTATCAGTGATAGGAAATCCGTTCAAAGCCAGGTTTAGTGGTCCCTATCAAATTTAGAAAAAGTTGAGTCAGGTGAGCTATCCAGTAAAGAGGCCACCAAATAGAAAAAAAAGGTATTGGGTATGTTATGGGAACATGTTGAAACATTATTTAGAGAGAAAGAACCAGAGAAACAGGTGTTAGTTACTGCCCAACAGAGTGAGGAATCAAATCCAGACAATGTGGATTTTGATGTGTTTCAAAATAGATTAAAAAATGAAGAAATCCTTGAGGAGTGGGATAGGTTCGTAAGCTATCTGTCTCAGGGCATAGAACGTGGTTGAAAGATTTGTTACTGCAATAAAAGGACATACGTAAGTATCAGATGGGAAGGACTAATGCTATTGTACATGAAGTAGACGTAGGGAATACTGCTCCAATAAAACAACACCCCTATCGGCTTAATCCTCTCAAAGCCAGACAGGTCCAGATGGAGGTGAAGGCTATGCTCGATGAGGACATCATCTAACCAAGCAAGTGGAGTTCGCCGATCGTCATAGTTCCTAAACTGGACAGGATTCAATGACTCTGCGCAGATTATCGGAAGGTCAATGTCCGTTACAAAATCGGACTCATATCCAATTCTTAGATTGGAGGAAGATAATGAGAGGCATAGATAGAGTCGATAGCCAGAGATTATTTCCCAGGGCAGAAATGACTAACATGAGGGGTCATAGTTTTAAGTTGGTGGGAGGAAAGTATAGAGGGGATGTCAGAGGCGGGTTCTTTACACAGAGCGTTGTGAGGGCATGGAATGCATTGCCAGCAGCAGTTGTGGAGGCAGGGTCATTGGGGACATTTAAGAAACTCCTGGACATGCATATGGTCACAGAAATTTGAGGGTGTATACATGAGGATCAGTGGTCAGCACAACATCATGGGCTGAAGGGCCTGTTCTGTGCTGTACTGTTCTATGTTCTATGTTCTATGTTCTATGACTGTATCGAGAAAGTTGGACAAGCCAGTTACATCACCAAGTTGGACTTACTGTGTGGTTTCTGGCAGGTGCCTTTTTCAGAGATGGCAAAAGAAATTTCTGCGTATGTAACACCAAATGGGCTATATCAGTTTAAAGTGATGCCCTTTGGAATGAAGAACGCGCCCACCACATTCCAAAGACCCATGAACAGAGTTGTGGCTGGGTTAACAAACTGTGCAGTCTGTTTGGACGATGTAGTGATTTTTAGTAAGTCCTGGAAAGATCACATGGTACAGTTCGCAGAGCTCTTTGAATGAGTAAGAGAAGCAAAATTGGTAATAAACTTAAATAAAACGGAATTTGCGAACGTAGAAGTGACGTTCTTTGGGACATAACGTCAGCCATAGAAGGTTAACCCCACGGAACGCAAAGGCAAAGGCCAATGAGGAATTTCCATGACCAACCTTGAAGAAAGAGGTGCTTCGATTCTTAGGACACAGCAGATTCTATCAGAAGGTTTGTTCCAAATGTCAGCAGTGTAGTGGCACTGTTAACTGATTTGCTGAAGAAGAACACAAAGTTTCAGTGGACACAACAATGCCAGGAGGCATGCAGCCATTTGAAATTGATATTAACTACCAAACCAGTTTTAGCTACACCAAACTTTTCAAGACGTTTTCAATTTGCCATCGATGCTGTACTCCGACAGAAAGATGATGATAGGATTGCACTGCTAGTTGGTTACTTTTCAAAGAAACCCAACATCGAGCAGAGGAAATACTCCATGACTGAAAAAGAACTATTGAGTTTGGTACTGGCCTTACAACATTTTAATGTGTATGTCACGAACAATGGGTCAGAGACAGTTGTGTACACAGATCACAATCCTATTACATTCTTAGAACCCTTTAAAGACAAGAATATGAGACTATTTTGTTGGAGTCTTATTTTACAGACTTTTAATTTTAAAATCGTACATGTTGTGGTTCGTAAGAATGTAATCACAGGTACGTTATCTCAGATTTAAATGATAAAGTTTTGATGACATTTGTTAGGTATATGGGAAGAAGTTAAGATGAACTTAGGTTAAACTTATCTGCATGTTAGGGTAATGTGTTTGAAGAATAGAAAAAAAGAAGCCAACTTTTCATTATGAAGGTTCATTTTCTCTTAAAGGGGGGAGATGTTATGAAGGCATAAGGGATGCTGTACCTTTAAGAGTGTTAAAAGCTAGCAGAACGACCTGACAACACCAAGTGTTCTGAACAAGATACAATGTAACATTTGGTTGAACAGCTAGAGTAGCTGGGTTGCCTGGACGCAAAAAAATATTCAAATTTGGCCAAACAGTTTAAATTATGCCCCAAAATACCAAACTCCAATCAAGTTTGAATTTAGTATTTTGACAATATTAACACCAATGAAATGATCTGATGCTTTATAGAACATAGAACATAGAACAATACAGTTTGGCCCTCAATGAACTATTCTCAGTTCGTCCCCCTACACTATCCCACCATCATCCATGTGCTTACCCAAGGATTATTTAAATCTCCCTAATGTGGCTGAGTTGACGACATTAGCAGGCAGGGCATTCCACGCCCTTACCACTCTCTGAGTAAAGAACCTGCCTCTGACATCTGTCTTAAATCTATCACCCCTCAATTTGTAGTTATGCCCATCGTACAAGCTGACGTCATCATCCTAGGAAAAAGACTTTCACTGTCTACCCTATCTAATCCTCTGATTGTCTTGTATGTCTCTATCAAATCCCCTCTTAGCCTTCTTCTTTCCAATGAGAACAGACCCAAGTCTCTCAGCCTTTCTTCATAAGACCTTCTCTCCAGACCAGGCAACATCCTGGTAAATCTCCTCTGCACTTTTTCCAATGCTTCCACATCCTTCCCGAAATATGGAGACCCTTTCATGGATAAAACTGGAAAAGAAATTGAACAGTTGGGGGAGAACTGCCAAAAGACCACCATATGCATACTGCCCAGAGAATAGCTTGTTTAAAGGTACCTTTATCTATCAATGACTTGTGAAACAGAAATCCTGTAGAAGAAGGAAAATAGACAGAGGAAGGTACAAAGAGAAGATTTGACAGCTGGCTAGCTTTGAAATTTGAACTTTTTTGGTAAATCTCAATTGGGGGTTTTATCAGACCAGTATTACAGAGGGGAAAGTAATAGATAGATTAAAGAAATGAGTTGTTCATTAATTATTCTCTGGTAGTCTTTTCCGTAAAAATAAAGTTGTTAATTTTAACTTTAAATCGTGACCTTTCGGATAGTTCTTGGCCCCTTGAATTTTCACAGATTACCACAGGGTGTAAATCTTTTCTGTGTTGCTGGTTTAAATTGGCAAGGGGCTTTTAACACATGTCGTAACATGTGCAATGTAAACATGACAGTGGGTTGTACAGAATTCCATGAATAGTTTCATAGTGGGTGTGAGACTGGGATAGGAAGGGGGTTGAAGCAATGCAGGCAATCCCTTAAAGATGTAATCCCTTAAAGATGCTGCACCTTCACTAAGTTGGTGCACATGCTGCGGCAGTGGTGTGGTGGAGCAAATGATGGGATTGCTGAGGTTGCAGTTCCGCTGTTTGGACCAGTCTGGGAGAGGTGCCCTCCAATATAGCATGGACAGAGGGTGCTGCATCATCCTGGTGTTGCTGTGCTCTGCACAACTGGACCAGCCCATGAGGTGATGCAATAGAGGCTGAGGAGCTGGGGTAAAGGAAACAGTTTTCCAAGAAGCAGGTCAAGGACACTGGGGAAAAGAAACCTCTCTTTGTCCATGAGGGTGCTCAGCTGTATTGGGTGCAAAAAACAGACAGAATCTGACTGAGACCTGGTTCCATTAAATGAGAGCTGGGTGCAGAAGACCATCATGAAATGTAAGATAATCATTGATCAAGATGACAGCATTTGGTTTGCATTGTGGTGGTAAACAAAGCCTCTGGTGGTTTTGGTTTTGTTCATTTTTGCTGGCTCAATTAAAGCTCATATTTGGAATTGCCCAATGGCTTGCCTGTATATGATGTTCCCCTAATGGATAACAGCATGATGTGGGTCTCTAGTGGGCACTGAAAACAGGGTAGCGCTAACTTGGAGAAAGTGTTTAGGGTGATTTTTTCACTGAGAACAGGTATTCTGTACGAGAGTGTGGTGCTGAAAAAGCACAGCAGGTTAGGCAGCATCCGAGGAGCAGGAGAATCTATGTTTTGGGCATAAGCCCTTCATCAGGATACTGTACAGTATGGTGATTAAACAGCACCAGGATGAGAGAATGGGGTTGTGTATATGAAAGATTGTCAACCATGTGGGCTATGTACCATGGCTGATACTTCATTTTGCTGCCAATGAGGGGCAATGCTGGATTAATGAAGTTTGCCTGGGTGCATAGACACCTTTTAAAGATAGCACAAGAACCAGAAATATGATGAAATACATAGCATTTGCCTGGAGTGCAGCCCAAACGGTAATCAAGAGCTGCTGTACCATCAACAAGATGCTTTTGATCAACTCACAAGGCTCCTTTGGCTACACTTTCCAAATTTACCATCTTGAAGGACATGGTAGCAAATTTATGGGAACACTATCATCTGCAAGTTCCCCTCTTAGCCGTATACCATCTGGACTTGGAAATAAATCTCTGTTCCTTCCCTGTCACTTGGAATCCCTCCTTTAATAAACTGAACATCATAAAGATTGTGTAATTTAAGACAACAGCTCACCAAGACCTTCCCAAGGGCAATTGGGAATGAACGACAGGTGCTGCCGTAACGTGTAAAAGTCACATCCTGTGAATGAATAAAAGAAATATCGTTACAGAGTGTCCAATCTCAAAATACATCACAGCAATTCATCAAGGCTTATTTAGAGCACTTGCCAAATCAAAGTGTCCCACTAGTTGGAAGAAAAAGACAACATGGGAATATAATTATTTTGAAATTACCCCCTCAAAATAAAGCAATACTGACTTGGAAATACATCATTGTTTCTTTATCATTAGTGGGTCAAAATTCCTGGAATAAAAAGCATCTTCAAATAATGCCATACTGAGTCTCATGACTCATGAAGGTCATTCCCCACTCTCAGTTCAAGGGCAATTAAGGATAGACCAGAAACGCCTCTCTCCTATGTAAATAAATAGAATATTATTCAATCAAACTCCAGATCTTGGACAGCAGATGCTTCATTTCAAAAGATAAAGAAGAAGGTGTTTACCTCTTGCAAGCATAGCATTGCTTACTTCGTTCTGCCTATACAAACCCCAGAGTACCTGATATAACAGATGTCTCTGAGAATGGCTTGGTAAAATTCAGTGATGTGAAAAATTCCTTCTGAGTAAACCTTTACTTTATTAACAAGAATTGTCTCTGATCCTGATGTCTGCAGGTCCTTGTGAAGCATTTGCCATCAATCAAAGGTGACCTGCCGTGCAAACCAGAGTCATCAAGAACCAATATCCTTTGACATGACAAGATATAATTGGCAGGGTCACTCCAGAACAAAACACTTAATGGGTTGTTTGCAACCACAATTGTCGGTCCTATCACACCTCTTTTCAGTTAAGTGGCACGTTTAGAGTCTTTAACTAACTCCTGAGCTGCCTTCTTTTAAGGGATAACATTAATACTAAACAATGAAAAAGAAACAAGCAAAGTATTGGAAAGTAAAAAGACAAAAATTGATGAAACACAGCAGAAGCAACTAATATTTTCAGAATAAAACAGTGAGGTGCAGAAAGTCCCAGAAAGAAAGAGAAACCAGAAATTCAATCGTGCTGTACTTTATTTTATGCTTAAGCAGCTAATATGACAGGTGATGTACGCAGGTCCATGGCATGCTGAAAGTGTGTCATTCACCACGTGCATTTGACTGTTCAAAAGACCCTCAGGTAGTGCCAGAAGTATTTAAAAGCCTAATTATAAAATTTATTATAGGATTCTTTTGAGAAAATGGAATATCCTAGAGTCTGAATTAAGAACTTATAAACTCATAGCTATATGGAGGTGGGATACTGCAGGTGATGAAGATTAGAGTGGGTGCTGGAAAAGCACAGCAGGTCAGGCAGCATCCGAGGAGCAGGAAAATCAACGTTTTGGGCAAAAACCTTTCATCAGGAATCCGGCCTGACCTGTTGTGCTTTTCCAGCACCACTCTAATCATAACTCAGTAGCTATGCCTGTTGTTCACTCACTAGGTATGGCGATCTTTTTACACAACCAGCTGTTTGAGTTTATAAGATTAAGGAAAAGACAGATGTTACTGCGGAATTCTTGATCTTCTGTTCTACAGCCAGGTTCTCCCATGTAATTTTCCTTTCTGCATGATTTCTTCTGTCTTTTCATCACAAAGTTTGGGGCTTCCATATGATTATGAACCCTTTTTATTTAACAAAAACAGAAATAACTGGAAAAGCTCAACAGGTCTGACAGCATCTGTGGATCACTGGTCCCGAAACATTAACTCTGATTTCTCTCCACAAATGCTGCCAGACCTGCTAAGCTTTTCCAGTAACTTCCATTTTTATTTCGGATTTGCAACATCCACAGTTCTTTCAGATTTTACTTCCTATTTAATGCCTCTGTGACAAATCCCTAACTATGTTACCAATTCTACCCATTTTTTTCCCCCAGTCATAATTCTGCTACTACCATAAGCCTTCTCACTTCAGTGTGCATTTCTTTGCTGCTCATGCCACGCCATGAGTCATTCCAATTGACCTTGCTCCTGCATTCACCCTGACCCCACCACTACCTTCACCAGGAAATTGAGGAATGGTCAATAAATGTGGCCTAGCCAGCAGCATCCACAAGCTAAGAATGCATTTTAAATGAGCCACCTAATCTGAACGTAGAACAAAAGATCAGCACGACACATGTCAGGAACATGATCACCCTCAGAGGTACCAAGGTGAACTTAAATCCTGTAAAGTCACAACTCTGACTGTAGTAACATTGAGGGGAACAGGAGGACGCTCAAGGAACTGCAAATACTCCGGTTGTGCACAGAACACACACAAATATATGTCTGGATAATGACCACAAGGACGAATGTCAACAAGCAAACAGCAAGCATGATTCCACCATACCGAAAGTTGAAAAAAACATAAGTGTCAAGTTGGATCATCACAAGATACAGAAAAATTGTCAAGCCACCTAAATGTTATGCAGACTCCTAAACTCTTAAGCATTTCAATTGTTGTTTCTGTGTAGGTAGTTTAGCAACGAGGCTAGCATAGTTGTATATTTGATCTCAGTGTGCATTATTTTATCTTGGGGTAAAAGAGAATTTGGTGTTGTTGCTTTATGCTAACGAGCCAAGGACCAAGAGAAACGTACATGACCAACAGCATGTTGAAGTCAGGATGTATACATATTAATCTGCAATGGCAAGGTGAAATCTCAGCTGTTAAATAAAATGAAAGGAAACTAAAGCCAAGCTACTTAATCTGTGTTACCAATAAGAACAGAAATATAACAAAACTATTGAAGAAGTTAGCTCAGAATGTCCCACGCAACTGCTGGATAAGGACACATCAGCACAAGAATTGGGTAGTAATGCAGTCCCAGGAGCATTAATGGTAACAGCTATCTTTAATTTCTTTGCCAGTGGATCATTTTAGGGAGCATTTTACAATCCTTAATTTGGAGGTGTGTGCAGATGTTGTCCTCACACCTGAGTTTTCCCAATGACACAGGGAGTCAGGCAGCTATGATGTTAGGATACTCAGCTGTTGCTGGTTTCCTGCAGTTTCAGGTGCAATCTTTAAAGGAAAAGAATTCCATAGAGTCATAATGTCAGAGTCATACAGCATGGAGACAGATCCTTCGGTCCAACCAGCACATACCGAGTATAATCCCAAACTAAACTAGTCCCACCTGCCTGCTTCTGGCCCACATCCTTCCAAATCTTTCCTATTCGTGTACTTATCCAAATGTCTTTTAAATGTTGTAATTGTACCCACATCCACCACTTCTTCAGGAAGTTCATTCCACACGCGAACCACTCTCTGTGTGAAATATTGGTCTGGAACATCCTTTTAAAATCTCTCTCCTCTCATTTTAAAAATGTGCTCCCTAGTCTTGAAATCCTCCATCTCAGGGTACTACTTATCTATACTTCTCATTATTTTATAAACTTTTATCAGATCACCTCTCAAACCCCTGCGCTACTGTGAAAAAATTCCCAGTCTATCCAGCCTTTCTTCATAATTCAAACCTTCCACATCCAGCAACATCCTGGTAAATCTATTCTGAGCCCTCTCTGGCTTGATAATATCCCTCCTATAACTGAGCGACCAGAACTGAACAAAGTATTCCAGAAGAGGCCTCACCAATACACTGCATAAAATTCAAATCTTTTGCAATTACAATAATCAGATGATGCAGATCTTTATTGGAGATCCAAGGAACTTCCATGAAGTGCACATCCTGGACTGTGCAAAGTTACCAGCTTCTTTCAAAGGGCTTCAGCAAACATATAGATATTTGCTGGGTGACAAGGGATATCCCTCTGATGATGCCTTAGACTGCTGGCAAGAAGAGATACATTACTGGCTATACTGATTCAACCACAGTAATTGTAGATCAGAGCCTAAATCATCTGAAGATAAGGCCCTCGAGCATGGATTGATTAGGTGGTGTCTTGCCGCACACCATAGATAAACATATCCTGTCACCACTATCATAGTGGTGTGCTGTACCGTCCACTATCTCAGTCAGCAATGATGGGATGTTAGCTGAAGAGGAAGTGCATGAGTGTGGGGAAACCTTTGAGCAGGAAGATGAGTATCAGAATCCAGAAATAGATTAGGAAAACTACCAAAAAGAGGAAGAAATGGAAAAAATGGTCCACTGAGCCAGAGAGGTCAGGAACACAACTTAAGGCCATCTGGTTCAGGATGACTGAGATAGGTTGAGATTGATTTTTTCTATTCTTATTATTTAATTTGTACTGTTTACTCTCAGGCTTCAGCTGGCTGTATTCCACATTCCTTCAAGAGTTGAGTTGTTTTCTGGTTGATTGACCTAAGCGATGAAATGTGGACTTTTTCTTTCACATGTGGGTTTGATGTTCTCAATTCTGTTAAAGCATATGCAAATCTTGTCCTGGATCAACGATAGCACTAACACACTGACTGCTTCAAAGACTTAACGCTTCTGGAAATAATCCTTGCACCAAAGATCTATGAGTTATTTCAGGGAGTCCACTTTATGGTGAAGAACGTCAAGATGTCACAATAACTGTTATGCACCTTATACCCTCACTGCTCCTACAGTGTTGTAGCTTGCAACGACCTTAGCAGTGCCTGAATGTCCACACTGACAACAATTCGACTACTAAGGGCTACAAAGTGCCGATCCGTTCCTTCCATTCAGCTCCATAACTGACATGTATTTGACCATTAGGAGAAAGTAAGGATTGCAGATGCTGGAGATCAAAGTCATAAAGTGTAGCGCTGGAAAAACACACTGTCAGGCAGCATCCGAGGAGCAGGAGCATTCCTGATGAAGAGCATATGCTCGAACATTAACCCTCCTGCTCCTTGGATGCTGCCTGACTGGCTGTGCTTTTCCAGTGCTACATTTTTTGACCATGTATTTGACCATTGCCCAGCCCAGACCTTGATGTTATGTATGGCTTGAGAAGCCCAGACATGAGGCAGAACTTTCCCTCCTGGGCCCTGACAGCATATGGCAGATTCCATTAATGCGCCCATAAAGCAGGATCCACCAATTGGAGATTCCAAGCTCTGGTTCTTCCCCCAGAATTTGTTATTACTCTCAGTGTTCCCAGGATTCACTGTTAGAGCTCTGACTTCAATCCCCAATTTAGAGACATGTGGTAGCTGAACAGCTGAAGTGATTTACTGTCAGCTATTCTGCTGATAATAAGAGAGGTTCAAAGACATGTGATTAAAACCCATTCTTTTTGGTTCAGGTGCTCCACTCTTTCACTTCAGAAAATGTTCTCATGTTCTATTGGGTCCATAATCTGACAGAAGTCTAGATTAGAACAATGCAGATGGATATATATTTATAAAATTAGATGTAATCTGATATATATTAGATGTAATCTGTCCCACTAAGGTTACCTGAGAATTTATTTTTCCTCTCACTCCCACTACATCATGGTGCAGGTCTGCCATTTGCTTTTTGATTTGAGAGAGCTTGGCGATATTGACGGGCATCTCTGGGAGCTCTAGGTTGAGATAGCCCCAGCCTGCCAAATGAATTCTGTATAGGTGCAGGCACAACTGCCTTGTCTTTAGTTACTGAATGCAATGGCATCACCGTCAGAGGGAAGGTGAAGGGACAGATACAGGACAGGTCACCAACAGCACTCAACAGGGGAATCAAATTCTGTGGTTTAGGGAGCAACCAGCATAGCCTTCATGGAAGTTCTTGGCTTGTACAGATTGAAGAGAGATGTCCAGCCAACAGTTAAATCTAGAATCAGAGCCTTCAGCCACAGTAGATGCTTCCAGTGGTTAAAAATCTTTGGCCCGCTCACCACATTTGATTTGTTGGCTAACCTACACAATATCTCTCTTAGGAGCAAATTACTGCAGTTGTTGGAGGTTGTACTGAAAACAAAAAGTTCTGGAAGTCTCAGCAGGTCAACCAGCATCCATGGAGAGAGATGCTCACGTTTTGGAGCAAGCTCATGTTCTGTGCCTGGATGACTCTTCATCAGAGCAGCCATGAAGAAGTCACCGAGACTTGAAACATTTGCTTGCTCCCTCCCCATAAATGCTGCCTGACCTGCAGTGATTTCTAGCATTTTTTGTTTTCACTCAACATCCCGCTTATGTGGATTTTAAATTGAGTTCTCCCTAAGCATTGATGGAAGCAATATCTTCAAAGATGCTTGCTGCTGTACCTTAACTTCAAGGAAGTAAGCCTTAGTGTGGAAAATTAGTTGTAAGAAAACCGTTCCCTGTGTTTGAGTTAACTAAGTTTTACAGGGTTAGTATTTGTTTGTTTTCACTCTCACAAGGCACAAACTGAAAATTTGCAAAACTATTTTATCCCAGGAAACCAATTTTTTGTTTAGTTAAGGTGAATAAACAGAAAATAAGGCATGTGACTTTATAAAAGTCATTTTTTCTCTTTACATTGTACCCAAGTGATCCTGTAAACTTAGAATCAAATCCACCTCTTTATAATATTTACTTCTGAAAATTATTTTCAGCATTTGAAATTTGTATTTATGTTTAGGTGTCAGGTTAATTCCCATGCCTTCCAGCATATACCTTCCTTTGTTGTACATACTGATAGATTTACAAGTGAACCGTTTCTGCAGTGACTTTGTCTTAAATTTTATCAGTCAAAGATAACACCAAAAGGTACATTGGACTTTCAGACATTTGACCAAGCATACCTGATAAAAGTTTACTCATGACTAGCAGTGTCAGCTTTCATAGCACTTCTCCACTTAGTTATTGTGCAATAATTCATTGTAACCTTTCTTTCTGTGAGCTCATATTAATATTAATAATATTAATTCTGTTAATATATCATAACCATGACTTGTTCTGAGATTAACATATCCATAGAATAGCAGGACCTAAGATTTTATTTGTACTGACACTGAATTCATTAATATGTTACAGATGATAATCGATTTTAACTCTCCTCCTGGTTTATCCTTCCTGTTTCTATTTGCAAATGAACATTATTAGGAAACATTATTCTGAAATGTAAATTAATGATTAAATAACAGAATGCAATAAAAGAAATACCAAGCAGCAACAAAATAACAAGCTAAAGTTAATAGGACCTATGTAAATCATAGGGATTAATTTAATTTCAAGATCTATTATGTCAGATGTGAAAATAAGTTCAGACTTCGTTGTCAAAAAAGATTCCAGCCATTTAGTCATTTCTTTCCCGAGTATGCTTCTCTTTTATCAGATAACTGATGATTTCATTAACCACGTGAGACATGCTGTGTTGATACAATCGCCTTATGAGATGGGAGAGACTCAATCTTCCATCCACCAATGCAAATTGAAAAACCCTGCGGTGACCCTCCCTCTCCTATTTCTCTCAATGCTCTTCTCTTGTTGACTTCATATAGCAGAATGGTGGGATATCCATTCTGGGGTCAGAGCCATAAAGTAACGGTCACTGCCAGGTCTTGACTCTGCACCATGTCAGCAACTACATACTTAATTTTAATATGAAAAGTAGCTTATTAGTCCAGAGTTGCAATCACTACAAAACCAGATTTAGATTTTATTAGAGCAGTACACACAGCAATGTATAATTAATGTAGGAAGGAAATAGGGTATAAGGAGCTGCAAGTCTAACTTAAAGAGTAGGAGGAAGCCATTGCTGAGGAGATTTTTTTTCTCCCAAAGATTAGCAGAAGGAACAGAGCAGATGGGAGCAAAAATGTAACGCTCCCAACTACTGTATGCGAAAGAGTTTCCCAGTTTTTTTTTGTATGTGTTCCTGGAGTTCCTGCTGGATGGAGTAACTAGACACAGAAACATCTTGTTCCCTGTCATCAGCTGAACCTACGAAGAGGGCATGACTGCTCTTAGCTCACCAGGTAAGCAGCAAAGGACAGGGTGCAGTGCCAATACTCAGATTTATCCTTCCTGTTTCTATTTGCAAATGAACATTATTAGGATGGTAGAGCAAGATGGTACATCCCTTGGCTGCTATTACCAAAATATAAAAGAAAAAGGCATCCTGAATAAACTAAAGGCTTTGCATTTAAAAGCATTCAAAACAAAACAGATTAATTGAGAGTGTAAATGGAAATAATAAGTATGATTTGGCAACTATTGCAAAGGAACGGCTGCAGAATGAAATAGATTGAGACCTGAATGTAGAAGGGCACGGGAGTGACAGTAAAGGTAAAAAGTGGTTCTGTTAGTTAATGGTGGCATTTTCACATTAGAGAGGCATAACCAAGTTCAGGAAACCAAGGCATGGAAACAAAAATAAAACAAAAATCTGCGGATGCTGGACAGCTGAAACAAAAATAGAAATTGCAGGAGAAACTCAATAGCTGACAGCATCTATGGAGAGAAAATAGCATTAACATGTTGAGTTCAGTGAACTTTCTCCCAAAGATGTAGAAGTAGTTTAGGTAGAAATGGGAAATGATAAAAACAAGACTTGCTTGTGGGAATGATGTGCAGGCCCCCTTACAGTAACCATGAGGAAGGGTAGATTATACAGGAAGGAAATAATCACTTGTCCGAAACGTAGTAACCATTGAAGATTTTAATCCCTGAATTAACTGGAAAAATGAAATAGGCAAATGCGACCTAGACAAGGGGCTCAGAGAATGCTTTCAAGATAGTTTCTTAGGAGCTGAAGAGTCAGCAGGATATATTGATCTGGTACTGATCAATGAGATAGTGTTAATAAATTATTTTTTAGTTGGGGCCACTTTAGATAACAATGACCATAATATGATTGAATTTTACATTCAGTTTGAGGGAGAGAGGAATGGGTCAAACAGCACTTTTTAAAGACCTTAAACAAGGGTAAGGGGAGGCCTATAAAGCAGAGATGGCTGAAGTGAATTTTCAAATTAGTTTAAAGGATTGATCAATTCATATGCAGTTGCAGACTCTTAAGGGATATTTTGGAATATATGGGACAAATATATTCTGATCAGCATGATAAATTCCAAGGGACAGAACCGCTATCTATTGTTAACTAGACATGATAAATAGAATATCAACTAAAAGAAACAAAACATATAATTCAGCAGTGACAGATGACAATTTAGAAGATTGAATACACTATAAATAATGGCAGAAAATTACCAAAATATTAATAAATAAGAAAAATTAGAGTTCAAGACAAAAACTGGCTGGAAGTGTAAAAACAGGTAGTAAGCATTTCAATAAATATTTTTTAAAAAGTTTAAAGAGCTTTGGCCGTACAGAAAATAAAACTGGGCTTCACATTTGGAATTACAACAGAGCAGGAATTTGTATAACATGATGTATTGCTCATTATGCAATTGTGTGGTAAGCATGAGATCATTTTTACTTGATAACATCTTGGTAGTGCTGAAAATGTGTTGCTGGAAAAGCACAGCAGGTCAGGCAGCATCCAAGGAGCAGGAGAATCGACGTTTTGGGCATGAACCCTTCTTCAGGCTCATGCCCAAAACGTCGATTCTCCTGCTCCTTGAATGCTGCCTGACCTGCTGCGCTTTTCCAGCAACACATTTTCAGCTCTGATCTCCAGCATCTGCAGTCCTCACTTTCTCCTAGAACATCTTGGTAGTACAGAGTGTCGCTTGTGTTTCAACTACAAAGAGGGAACATGAAATAATTAGATTCACGTGATCCTCAAACATAAGAGGATAATATTTCTTTTGTGGTTCTAGGACGTTCAAAATGTGACTCTGACCATTTTCATGTGGCATATAGCCATGATACTGGACTGCTAATCCAAAGGCTCAGGCTAATGCAATGGGGATATAAGTTCAAATTGCTGCTGACAGAACTGGAACTTGAACCTATTAATGGTCTAGATCTCCAAGTTTCTTGATCATTGGAGACTGAACAAACCACCAAGAGCCATTCCGGCCCTTGTGCCTCCTCTGTCACTAAATAAGTCCATCACTGATCTGATTAATCACACATTTCAACATCTCTGATAATCCTTCACCCCTTGTTTATCACAAATCTATTTACCTCTGCCATTAAAAGTTTCAAAGGCTCTGATAGCACAGCCTTTTGAGGAAGGAAATTCCAAAGATTCACAAGGGCCTGTGAGAAATCATTTCGACTCATACCTGTCTTACATGGATGGATCCTTATTTTTAAGCAGTCACCCCATTATAGATCCTTTCCACATGCACCCCATTTAGACCTCTGACCATCAGAAGATACAAATCCAGCTCATCCAACCTTGCCTCATTCTAGATATTAGCTTAATAAGCGTTCTCTAAACTACCTCCAATGAATTTACATCTCCTCTTAAATAAGAAGACCAATAAAGTATGCAATACTCCATATCTCATCTCAGCAGTATCCTGTAAAAGGTAAAGGATGCTATAGTCCTACTAGGTCATAGGGTTGCTCTCTCATTAGAGAGAGATGACTGGTGATGGTTTAACCTGAGGGTCACCACACCTCAGGCAAGGAAAGATGTTGAGAAGGAGAGTCCTTCATGGTAACCTCAGCTAGTGTAGGAATTAAACCTATGCAGTTTGCATTATGCTGTATTGCAAAATACCCACCCAGCCAACTGAGCTAACCAAACTGTTTCAGCCATTACCCTACATAGCTAAAGCATAACTTGAAAACATTTGTATTCAATTCCCTTTGAATAATGGTCTGTTAGCTTTCCCAGTTACATGCTATACCTGCATACTAACCATTTATGGTTCCTGCATTAATAGAATCACATCGGTCTACATTTCACAGCTTGAAAATCTCTCACCATCTCAATCATATGCTTATGTTTAATTTTGTCTGCCAAATTATTCAAATTCACATCTTCCTATATTAACTATCGACTTGCCACATATTTACAAATTCCGCTATATAATCATAGAATCTCTATAGTGTGGAAGGAGGCCATTTGGCCCATTGAGTCCACACTGATCCTCTGAAAAGTGTCCCACCCAGACCCACCCTATTCCTGTAACCCGCATTTCACAAGGCTAATCCACCTAGCCTGCACATCCGTGGACACTATAGGCAATTTGGCATGGCCAATCTACCTGACCTGCTCATCTTTGGACTGTGGGAAGAAACCAGAGCACCCAGAGGAAACCCACGCGGACACAGGGAGAATGTGAAAACTGTACACAGCCAGTTGCCTGAGAGTAGAATCAAACCTGGGTCCCTGGTGCAGTGCTCACTATCTTTCACACTCAATTTTTTCTTGCCGCCTTCTTGTGCCCACTACACAACTTACTTTGTTACATATTTTTGTGTCATCAGCAAATTTGTCAAGCATATCTTCTGTCCTTTCATCTTAGTGGTAACATCAATCCATGTGGCACACCACTGGTTACATGTTGGCAGTTTGTAAAACAAATCCATTTATGCCCACACTCTGTTTTCCGTTGGCCAGCCAATCTTCTCTTCAATATGCAGCCCTCTGCACCATAACTTGAGTGCTATTACTTTAAAGTCAAAGTAGAAATGAGTAAATAAGAACCACTTCAAATACCTGCTGATGAGGAATGAGCAGTGGTCCTTCTGATTTAATTTGAGTACCTGTACTATTAGGATGAAAGTATCTAATGGGTAACTTAAGGTCTGCTCAAAATGATTACAAGAGCGAAGCAAATTTAATAGCTTAACCCACTTAAAATATATATTAGAGGCATATGTAAGTAATGAGTGAATCTATTAGCTTAAACTCCGTACCTGTATATACAAACACACTGCCTTCTAGCCATCTTTAGCAACAGTGGCACAGAGCTCTGTCAGATACCATGACACCAGTCACATGGACTGCAGCACGATGGTGTGAAGTTCAATGAACAGGACAAAGTCCCTGATATTAATACTGTTCTGAATCTAAGGCTACATGTTGAACCCCCCATTTCGTGATACCTTCAGTACTTTTCCATCCCTCAAAAAATAGATGGAAAACAAGTTGGGGTTACCCCATGTAGACCACACAAACAACAATTCCCACTGCTCCTCCCCACACACCCCCAGTCGAAACAGCCTGTTTTGCATCAGGCCTGTTTTTTTTTAACGGAGTAGATTTTAAATCCTCTATGTTTTTTAAAAACTCCCACACTACTGCCAAATAGCAGTGGTACTTATTCCTCTCCAGCACCCATGTTGTATGTGTGTAGGTGTAGGGCACAGTGAAGAAATGAGTGCAGAAATCTTTATTTATTTTCTACCAACAGGAAGGAAAAAAAACCAAGTGGCCAGTGACAAGCAGTGCCCTTCTCATCAAAGGGTAATGCTGTGTGATCAAAAACGTGAAGGGGAGGGCAGGGATTAAAGCAAAATAGAATCGGTGGGGGGGTGGGGGGTGGGAATAAGACACTCCATACCCCACGGTGACCACCTCTCCTTGAAAACCTGAATGATGCTGATAGACAGTATGTGATCATTCGCCAGGGACACCCAGGCATGGACGCAGCCATGGAAGAGTGCCAGGCAATGGGCCCTTATGACCCCCTCCATGGCCTGCTACCTGGACCTGTTTATGGCCAGTTTGGCCAGGCCCAGGAGCAGACTCACAAGGAGATCCTCTGACCTGCCCTCTCTCGCATCTGCGCCGGATGCTGAAAGATCAGGAGCATGGGACTGAAGTGCAAACAAAAACATAAAAGAAGATCCTTGAGGAAACCAGAAAGGGAGGGCAGACGCCCACACCCTGCGTATACATGATCCACGGACTCCACAGAACAAGCAGGTGGGCTGGGAGTCCATGAACGACCACTATCTGTGGTTGCAGGGGACCGCTGCATGCAGCACCCTCCACCCCATATCCCCGAGAGAAAGGGAGAGGACTCCCACGTAGAGAGCCCTCCACTGGGGATCCCCACTGCCTGATGGCAAATGGGCACGCCAAGGCGTGTCCGGACAGTGGATGAGGGAGAAGAGGTGGACGGTGTGCAGCAGCAGTCAGAACAGGGCCCGCAGTTTTATATCCTGAAAAGGGGACAAAACTAAAATCCCGGAGGTGGCTCAGGTTGTGGGGCACAGGCTCCCGCGGGAAGTATGGGAAGTTGGGGCCAATGTGAAATTCCGTCTGGGCAGGGGTATGCACGGATGGGATCCCACCGCACACCTGAGCATCCATCAACTGGTACATTGGGTCCCCAGCACCACCATTTTAAGGCATGGAACAGCAGTGGCTGCAATTTGGATGTTTATTGCCGCCCTCTTCTCCTAATCAGGCCTGTTTTACTTTTTTTTTTCATTTTTACAGTGAAGGGGAGGGCAGGGATTAAATAAAAATAGAGTTGGAGGGGGAAATAATGCACTCCACTCCCTGTGGTGCTCATCTCTCCCTGAACAACTCCAGGGTGTTGGTGGACACCACGTGCTCCTTCTCCAAGGACACCCGGGCTCTAACGTAACCGCGAAAGAGGGGCAGGCAGTTGGCCATAACGACCCCCTCCACGGCCCGCTGCCTGGACCTGTTGATGGCCAGTTTGGCCAGGCCCAGGAGCAGACCCACGAGGAGGTCTTCAGACCTGCCCTCCCTCCTCCGTACCGGGTGCCCGAAGATCAGGAGCGTGGGACTGAAGTGCAACCAAAAGCAGAGGAGGAGGTTTTTAAGAAAATCAAAAAGGGAGTGCAAAACGCCCACACCCAATATATACATAGTCCACGGACTCCACAGCGCCACAGAACAAGCAGTTGGGCTGGGAGTCCCTGCACCACCGCAATCTGCGGTTGAAGGGGACTGCTGCGTGCAGCACCCTCCACCCCAGATCCCCGAGAGAAAGGGGGAGGACTCCCACGTAGAGAGCCCTCCACTGGGAATCTCCACCACCCGGTGGCAAATGGGTACGCCAAGGCGTGTCCGGACGGTGGATGAGGGAGAAAAGGTGGACGGTGTGCAGCTGCAGTCGGTACAGGGCCCACTGTTTTATACTTTGAAAAGGGGCAAAATTAAAATTCCGGAGGTGGCTCAGGTTATGGGGCATAGGCTCCCACGGAAAGTACGGGAACTTGGGGCCAATGTGAAATTCCATCCGGGCTGGGGTAAGTGCAGACGGGATCCCACCACACACCTGAGCATCCTCCAACTGGTACACTACGTTGGGTCCCAAGCACCACCATTTTAAGGTGTGGAATAGCAGTAGCTGCAATCCTGATGTCTATTGCCGCCCTTTTTTTTCCCTTCGAGCACACTGGATGTGGGCAGCTAGTCCAGAGTCAGTCCCCTCCCCTCTGACACAATCAAGAGGAGAGCCATTCACACACACTGGTCCAGCTCCCTGAAGAGCAAGTTCTCAGAGTGAACATGACACCTGACACTCGTGTTTGTATTTTTTTCTTATTACTCACACACTACCGCCTAACTGCGGTAGTGCTTATTATTCCCCAGCACCCATGCTGTGTGTGTGCAGGCGTGAGACACAGTGAAAGACACAAGGTGCACGAATCTTTATTCAAATTTACACCACCAAGAAGAAAGGAAACACCCAAGTGATTGCCGCCCACTTCCCCTAATCAAGCCTGTTTTACATGTCCTTTTCCACTTTACTTTAATTGTTTATTGTCATGTCCAATTAACCCTGACAAGTAACCCTGAATGGTCTGATTTGAAGATATAACTTTTAAGCCCAACATTATACAATCACGACTAACTCCTATGAATTCTGCACAAAATTCCAACTGCAGTTTACTTAAGTATTAGGAAAACACTGGCTATAATACTAAAATATTTTTATTGGCCAGGCTTACATAAAGATGTGAAATATATTGCGTGATGTCACATTGTGAGCAAACATCAACTAAACCTCCACATTTAATCCTGGTGGGAACTTTTGAAGAACTATTCAGCAAAATCTTAACAATCTGTTAAAGATTTCTACCTGGAATGGAAATAAGCATAATTTAACAATTATTTAGCCAGAAAGGGTTCAGAAGAAATTTACCAGGGTGTTGCCAGGTATCAAAGGTTTGAGTTATAAAGAAAGGCTAGATGGACTGGGACTTTTTGCTCTGGAGTGTAGGAGGTTGAGAGGCAGCATGATAGCAGCATAACAATCAAGAGGGATATAAACAGGGTGAATGATAGGTGTCTTTTCCCTAGGAAGGGGTTTTCAAGACTAGAAGGCATATTTATAAGGTGAGAGGAGAGAGATTTTAAAAAAACATGAGGGGTAAACTTTTTTACTCATGTGGAACAAACTTCCTGAGGAAGTAGTGGATGTGGGTACCGCTACAACGTTTAAAAGACATTCAGATAAATTAACAAGAAATATTTGGAGGGAGATAAGCCTGAAGCAGGCAGGTGGGATTAGTTTAGTTTCAGATTATGCTCAGCACGGACTGGTTGAACCGAAGGGTCTGTTTCCGTGCTGTATGACTCTATGATTCAAATTATAGACGCTTCCACAAAATTTCCAGAAGCAATGCCTTCAGGAAAGAGAAAAACACAAGCAACACTGGAAAAATTAATTTAATTTTTTATTTTACAAAGTATGGGTCACTTAAAAGGATATAAGCAGATTCTGGTTCACATTTTATGTCACAAGCATTCAAAGAAATTATGACTTAATTTACAAGTTCCACTTAATCTCCACAACTTCAAGGTATGTCAGAGAGATGGCATGAGACTTTGAAAACAAAAATCGGAACTTATTCACAGTAATGTTCTATTTGCGGGATGAAAGAATTCCCCGTTACTATTTCCCATTTGATATATTCCTATTGAGTCAGAGGACCATTCAAACTGGTAAAGAAAAATTGTTAGACAATAACTGAGAGACTACACTTCCAGTCAATGTTTGGAGTTGCACAGAGCAATTAACCGAAGCATGTGAATTGGCCAAAAAGCATTTGGAGAGTTCTCAACAAATAATGAAATCTAGAGCAGATAAAAAGGCCAAGGTTCGAAATGTTGTTGGATTCAAGGTGCAAGTATTATTCTTTGTCATTGGGGAACTAGTAAAGGCAAGGTTCACTGGACCTTATCGAATCAAAAGTAAACCTGGGATGGAAACCTAATGACCTCATCCTCACCAATACATCAGTCAAAATTGCATCTGTTCATGATATAGAATCATAGAGTGATACAACATGGAAGCAAACCCTTCGGTCCAACCAGTCCATGCTGAATATATCCCCAAACTAACCTAGTCCCACCTGGCCCACATTCTGCTAAACCTTTCCTATTCATGTATCTATTTGGTATTGGTCCTTGTGGAGACAAATCCTGTTTACACTCTGAGAAAATGACTTCTTCTGTTATGTGGCACTAAATGGGATAGATTCAGACTGGAATAGCAGCACAAAACAGCCACAAGATACTGTGGGCCGTTAGAAACAGCAGAATCGTATTCAGTCACAATCATAAAATCCCAACAGTTCAGCAAGAGGCCATTTGACACATTGACCCTCCAACGATCGTCCCACTCAGACCCAGCACCTCCCCACAATATCCCTATAACTGCACATTCCTGGACACTACATACATTTTAGCATGGCAAAAGTGAGGACTGCAGATGCTGGAGATCAGAGTCTATATAGAGTGGTGCTGGAAAAGCGCAGCAGGTCAGGCAGCATCCGAGGAGCAGGAAAATTGACGTTTCCGGCAAAAGCCCTTCATCAGGAATGAGGCTGGGAGCCTGTGGGGCGGAGAGATAAATGGGAAGGCATGGAGCTGGGGAGAAGGTAGCCAAGAGTACAATAGGTAGATGGAGGTGGGGATGAAGGTGATAAGTCAGAGAAGAGGGTGAAGCGGATAGGTGGGAAGGAAGATTGGCAGGTAGAACAGGTCATGGGGGGGGGGAAATGAGGAAACTGGTGAAGTCCCCTCCCCCCACCTTACCCCAGATCCAACCTGCTAGCTCAGCACCATCCTCACAACCTGTCCGACCTGTCAATCTTCCTTCCCACCTATCCGCTCCACCCTCCTCTCTGACCTATCACCTCCATCCCCACCCCCATTCACCTATTGTACTCTTGGCTACCTTCTCCCCAGCCCCAACCCGCTCCCATTTATCTCTCCACGTCGGAGGCTCCTGCCTCATTCCTGATGAAGGGCTTTTGCCCAAAACGTCGATTTTCCTGCTCCTCGGATGCTGCCTGACCTGCTGTGCTTTTCCAGCACCACTCTAATCCATACATTTTAGCATGGCAAACCCGCCTAACATGTACATCAATGGATTGTGGGAGGAAACCAGAGCACTTGGAGGAAACTCACACAGACACGGGGAGAATATGCAAACTCCACACAATCACCCAAGGCTGGAAACGAACCCAGGTTTCTGGTGCTGTGAGACAGCAGCGGTGACCATTGAGCCAAGGTGCCACCCTATACGTGAACTCATTGCCTGGCATATCTATAATCTCATTACCATTGTAATGCTTCTGGTTGATGGCAAAGACCAGAAAGTAATATGGCTTGAATGATTGCTTTTTTAAAGTTGTTTTTAATGTAGTAGTCATTGACTGAAATATGAGACAACAGAATTCATTTATCAACAAAACAGACAGTTATTACACAAAAGAAAGAAAAAATAAACAAACTAATCTATCCATATCCAGTATATTTGAAAAAAAATCAAACAATCTTTATTGTATTTCATAATTCTATTCATCAAATCCAGAGAAATGATCTCTCCACCTTAAATCTTTCATTCTCCTTAAGTGATTCTTCCCTGTGATTGTCAAGTCTTCTAAAGTAAATACACACAGAACTGAAAGGTTTGATTTGCTAAGCTTTTAATAACCTACAGGTTTCAAACCGAACACCTGTAATCCAGTAATTTCATCAAGTAAACTTTTAAAATGAGCTAAGTATGTTTTCCCTGAACTGTTGCATACTCCTTTCTGATCAAAGGGATCAGAAATTTGCATCTGATCCCCTTAGGTCTCCTTCAAATCTGCTCTGTACTGGCCATTCTAAATTGTCCACAGCGTCCAGGGATGTGCAGGTTTGATGGATATCCATGGGAAATGCAGGGTTGTAGGGATAGAGTAGGGGGTGTGGGTCTGGGTGGGATGCTCTTCGGAGAGGTGTTGTGGACTCGACGGGCCAAATGGCTTGCTTCCACATTGTAGGAATTCTGTAAAGCAAAGTAGGAAATGCCTACATGGGTGGAGAGATTCCGATATCAGGCTCCTTGTCCACGAAGAGCAGAGAATCCTGTCCCATTCTGGAAAAGACCAGGTCCTCTCCTGCAAGGATGCTAAAGCGTCCATGTCCCATCAACCAAGTAAGTAGCAGTCTTCATTCCAGTTCAACTCTCACATTAATCCCACCGTCAGTCTTATTCATTATATACCACTTCTAACCATTGACCACAGTTCCTCACTCCATTGTGTCTTGCAAGTAGCAATGAGATGTCTATGCCCCACCAAGGTGGAAAAACAGCCTCTCCACCAAGGCATCTCCACCATTTCTGGGGAATAGAGCTTGAATTCCTCAGAGGAAGCATCCACGTCCACTCTGCCTGACCCCCTCTTGACCCTTGGAAGTTGAGGTTTTGGAAGGATCACTTGCCCCTGCCCCTGTGTTCGCCCGAGCAAGCATGCAAAGCCAATGGACTCTCCTGTGATCAGGCTCCTGCCACCCCAGCTGCAAAACCTGGGACAACACTGGGACAGAGTGCTTGGGAAAGGAAACAAAAAGACTTTTAGCTGGCATGGGGCACTGGGTATAAAGTCTCACATGTCTGGGAAACATTATTGGTTTTGAAATACACTGTTTGCTTGTGGATACAAAAACACCAGTGTGACATCTGGTCCAATCCATGAGCTGGGTATCGGTCCTTGCACACAAAGTGTCCTTGCAGCAGTTTTTCAATGCTAACTCCTGCTCATTTTGAAATGCAGGTCTATACTTCTAAGTGTCCTGCATGGGGAACAGACAGGTGCCATGAGGATTGTGAGAAGTCGGTAAATACCAGATGCCAATGATGGGTGTGTATGGACTTTGTCCTGGCAATGCTGTTGCATGGTAATCAACACGGGGCTCCTCTGCAGCCAGCAGTGAGCTGAGGGCATCAGGTACCCACTCTGACTTCCATGTTGAGAAATCTCAACGCTGAGTTTGCCCTTGGTGTGTGGTAAAATAGGAAGCTGCATATTAATGAGGTGAGATGCGCAGTTAACAAAGTTGTTGGCAAACAATAATCCCCTTGAATAGACAGCTCCCTAGTGAGAATCTCACCTTGATGCCCAGAACTTAGCTGAAGGAGGACGTGACAGCCCTAGTGGCATTATCAGGAAACAATTAATCCAGTGACCCCAGGCAATATTCTGAGAACCTGGGTTATAATCCCACTAGGGCAGATGCTGGCATTTGTATTCATAAGAACATAACAACTGGGAGCAGGAGTAGGCCATCTGGCCCTTCAAGCCTGCTCCACCATTCAATAACATCATGGCTGATCTTCTCGTGATCTCAACTCCACTTACCCACCCCCTCACCACAATCATTCAATAATAATCTGGAAGTAAGTCGACAGATGGCTGTTGAACAGAGATTTTAAAGAGGATCTGTGTCATGTGTTCAGTAGCATAAATCAATTTTTATTCAAAATTCCTTACCAACCCAGCAAGGGAGAGGTCTTTAGGACAGTCTACCTTCCCCAGTAATGTACAGAGTATTTCTACATATTTCATTACGATGGTTACATGCAACATTGACATCAGACATTTTCACATCTCCTCTGACCTACACATCCAATCCTGTGACTACATAATCAATGATGGACAATTTCATGGTCCATCTTAGATCCTTCCATCATCTTGTAATGTTTGCCAGTGTTACAGACTAGGCCAGACCACTCAAAACATTCTTAAGCAGGCAGCTCAGACCATAACTTTGCAATTTGTTTCGGTAAGTGTACAGTGAAAATTACCCGAATTAAGTTAGCTAGGTTTGACTACTAGATTTTAAAACAGACAAACATTTATTCATAAAATTATACAATGAAACACAAAAAACAGAATAAAGAACCCCTGCAGAACTCAACTTATCCAAATATACTTAATTATGTTGTTCCGAATATACATAACAGTCCCAACACCCAAACTCCCTTTAAAAACCAGCATAAATGGAACACATGCTTACAGGTTGAAGTTGAAGGGCAGAAAAGAGAGAGAGAGTTTCCACACAGCTTCCTGTTGAACTTCCCAGTTCAAGACTGAACAAAAACTGCTCAGCTCAGCCCAGCTAGAGAGCTGAGTCCTCCCCTTTCATTATACAGGTCACTTCTAAAACATGACCACTTTGGCCTGAAGTCTCATTTGTTTACATATAAACAGAACGCCTCTCAAAATCCTTTTCAGCTCTGTACCAACCCAGACTGATCAGAGCCTGGCCCGGTTTATTACCCATCTGAAAAAATCAAGGACAGAATTGACGTCGGGAACATTTTACATCTCCTTGAGCCAAGGAACAGCTTTTAGAAAAGAAAGGGACGAGCTTTGTGATACCAGTCACCAACATCACCACCCCCCCCCCCCCCCCCACCCCACCCCCTCCACCAATACTGGCCTTGAACTCTTACAATGCATCTTATGGACCACAGTCTGACACTAATTTTTATGCCCCTTCTGAGACATTTGCCAATTGCCAACTGATTATCAAGTTATCAAGTTTCTCCAAGGATGTGTATTGAAACCAGTATCTCCATCCAAAGCTGACTGCCTACAGAAACCTGATTACAATTTCCACACTCTAATACATTAAAACTACTATTCTTGCATGAATGTGTCCACTCAACTAGGTAATTCTGATTATGTAAAAGGTTTCATCTAAGGTTTCATCTAATTTTCTCTTTCTATTTCATGTAAAAATCAGAAATCAAATCAGACAATTTTTGTCTGAGCTGCTTTATCAGAGTTTTACAGTATACTTTCCAGTTCCACTCTATTAAGACTCAGAGTCATTTTGTTATCTGTCTGTGAGGGCCATGATTGGAACTCCATGAAATACTGCATCAGTTACTATTTTCTTCTACAATTTTGTGTCAGTGAAAAGAAAACCACATTCAGCCATGGATATCGACAGCAATGAGCTGAAAATATGTTGCTGGAAAAGCGCAGCAGGTCAGGCAGCATTCGAGGAGCAGGAGAATTGACGTTTCAGGCATGAGCCCTTCTTCAGGAATGAGGAAGGTGTGCCAAGTGGGCTAAGGTAAAAGGTAGGGAGGAGGGACTTGGAGGAAGGGCGTTGGAATGCGATAGGCGGAAGGAGGTTAAGGTGAGGGTGATAAGGCGAGGGTGATAGGCCGGAGTAGGGGTGGGGGCGGAGAGGTCAGGAAGAAGATTGCAGGTTAGGAAGGTGGTGCTGAGTTCGAGGGTTGGGACTGAGACAAGGTGGGGGGAGGGGAAATGAGGTAACCAAAGAAATCTGAGTTCATCCTTTGTGATTGGAGGGTTCCTAGGTGGAAGATGAGGCGCTTTTCCTCCAGCTGTCATGTTGCTATGGTCTGGCGATGGAGGAGTGCTGCCTTTTTATCTACAGCAATGACCATGACATTGTCGATTACAGAATCTGGCTCACTAATGTCCTTTAGAGAAGGAAATCTGCCATCATCACTTGGTCTGGCCTACATGTAACTCCAAGGAGAAAGTGAGGACTGCAGATGCTGGAGATCAGAGCTGAAAATGTGTTGCTGGAAAAGCGCAGCAGGTCAGGCAGCATCCAAGGAGCAGGAGAATCGATGTTTCGGGCATGAGCCCTTTTAGACTCTAATTTACAGCATCTGCAATCCTCACATTTGGTAAAAACAATGACTGCAGATGCTGAAAATCAAATACTGGATTAGTGGTGCTGGAAGAGCACAGCAGTTCAGGCAGCATCCAACGAGCAGCGAAATCAACGTTTTGGGCAAAAGCCCTTCATCAGGATAGGCTGTCCAGTGATACCCTCATTCCATAAATTAAACAAAAATCTATCCTGCATTACTTTTGAACATAAACTTACTCATATGGCTAGGAAAGCATTCATAGTTTAACGTAGAGTTTAATAAACCTTTCAACACTTTGATTTGCATCAGTGTTAATGGGGGTTTTGAATGCAAGCAGCAATAGATTTCTCAGGGCAGAAGGTCACTCTGTGGCTAATGATCTGTGCTAGTCATCAACAGTCACTATTTGAGCTGTTTCTCATGCTCCAGTTGTGGAGCAAGTGGCCACATTTTCTCAAGTGCATCCTCAAATGGTTGAAAAATGTCCACATTTTCCATTTAAGTTGAATCCTAGGACTCATCAGAAGGATCTGATGCCGGGGTAGAATTATATAGAAGCCTGAAGGATGTGGTTTATGGCAAGAAATGTGGCAGAATTGATGTTGGGAACAATTTACATCATCCTTTTCATTATTCGTTCATGGGATGTGGACATTATTAGCTAGGCCAGCATTTATTGCCCATCCCTAACTAACCAGAGGGCAGTTAAGAGCCAACCCCATTGTTGTGAGTCTGGAGTTACATGTACTGAAAATGTGTTGCTGGAAAAGCGCAGCAGGTCAGGCAGCAACCGAGGAGCAGGAAAATCGACGTTTCCGGCAAAAGCCCTTCATCAGGAATGAAGCTCCTCAGATGCTGCCTGACCTGCTGTGCTTTTCCAGCAACACTCTAATCTAGCCTATCTTTTATTGTCCATTGCTAATTGCCCTGGGTGGCACAGTGGCTTAGTGGTTAGCACTGCTGCCTCATAGTGCCAGGGATGAGGGTTTGATTCCACCCTCGTGACTGTCTATGTGCAGTTTGCACAGTCTCCCCGTGTTTGCACGCGTTTCCTCCAGGTGCTCTAGTTTCCTCCCACAGTCCAAAGATGTGCAAGTTGGATGGATTGGTCATGCTAAATTGTCCATAGTGTCCATGGATATGCAGGCTAGGTGGGTTAGCTATGGGAAATGTAAGGTTACAGAGATTGGTTCGGTTGGAAGGTTGGTGTGGACTCGATGGGCCAAATGGCCTGCTTCCACAGATTTATGATTATAAAGATTCATTGCCAGTGGAATAAAAAAGCTTTCCTTTATAATCTTTGTTCCTGTATTTACCTGTTACAAGTGAATTTATTTATATGTCGAGATATTTCTTTATCTGGGGTCATCAATAAATTCCCACAGAGTTGCAAAACAGAGATTATGATTTTAAAATCAAATAAGATCTGGCAATGGAACTGTAGCATAAAGGGGAGTAGAAATAATTGAAGTTGGCAAAATTAAACTGAAGTATTTGATTCAGACTTTAAAAGCATTTTGTAGTTAGCTGTAGATTTACTTCCCTTCTCAAGGTAAGGACTCTCTTTGACACATAAACAAATTCTTGTGCAATGTTCACTGGTCTTGTGCAATACAGAATCATTCTGGCACAATATTAAGTGTTTGCCTAGCAGACCTGCAGAGAATATACATAGATCAACATGATTAATGAACCCTTGTACATACTGTGCACAGTACTTGTGTTCATATGTTACCCGCAGGCAACTCTATGGATAGGTCTAGATCACAACCTGGGAATAGCAGTTGCTTGCTCAGGATAATTGCATATCACAAAATCTGAGTGTATTCCTCTGTTTGATTATCAAATTCAACATCATTACAGATTCAATGATAATCTTCATTAAACTTGAATTGTTTGAGTTTGCTTTCTTCCTAAATGCAACAGCCAACAGTAACTCCTTCTATAGCCTTTTTTTAAAAGTTGAGATTACATTTCGATGAGGTAACATTCTGAATGTTACAATGAGAAATCTGTGTCTAACATTAAATATGCTCCCATAATCTGATTTTATGGATTCTGAGAAAGTGAGAATGGATGAAGTAAATGGAAATTCTACAACATTTGAAACAAGAACGATCAAAATGCTTCAAAGTTTTTTGATCTGATCAGCTTTGGATCTTTCGGGTTGTATAGTCTCCATGACAGTTTCAAGTATGGAGTCACTGCCACTCAGTAAAAATAAAATGATTCTGTACTCCATCAGGTTTTTGCTACTTTTCTTCACGTGCACCAGCAAGGAGAGAAAACTTTGGATTGCATCATTCATCTTCCACCATGCAGCACTTCATTCTTATCAAAATTAAACTCATCTGTCATTTCTCAGCCCATTGTGCCATTTGATTAAGATCCCATTGTAATCTGAAGCAACCTTCTTTGCTGTCCACTACATCTCCAATTTTGGTATAATCTGCAAATTTATCAACTATACCTCCTATGTTCATGTCCAAATCATATAAAAAATGCTGAAAAACAGTGAACCCAGCACCGATCCTTGTGGCACTCCACTGGTCACAGGTCTCCAGTCTGAAAAGCAACCCTCCTCCACCACCCTCTGTCTTCTACCTTCAAGCCAATTCTTTATCCAAATGGCTAGTTCTCCCTGCATTCCAAAAGAGTTAACCTTGCTAACCAGTCTCCCATGAGGAACCTTGTCGAACACCTTACTGAAATCTATATAGATCACATTCTCTCTACCCTCATCAATCCTCTTTGTTACATCTTCAAAAAACTTAATCAAGATAGTGAGACATGAAATCCCACGCACAAAGCCACGATGATGATCCCTAGTCAGTCCTTGCCTTTCCAAATATATGTAAGTGTTTTCCCTCAGGGTTCCCTCCAACAACTTGCCCACCACCGACGTCAGGCTCATGGATCTATAGTTTCCTGGCTTGTCCTTTCTTAAATAGTGGCACCATGTTAGCCAACCTCCAGTCTTCCAGCACCTCACCTGTGACTATCGATGATATAAATATCTCAGCAAGAGGCCCAGCAATCACTTCTCTAGCTTCAGGTCCTAAGGATTTATCCACCTTTATGCATTTTAAGATGTCCAGCACTTCCTCCTCTGTAATATGGACATTTTTCAAGACGTCATCATCTATTTTCCCACATTCTATACCTTCTATATCCTTCTCCACAGTAAACACTGATGCAAAGTATTCATTTAGTATCTCCCCCATCTCCTGCAGTTCCAGCTGCCTTGCTGATCTTTGAGGAGCCCTATTCTCTCCCTAGTTACCCTTTTGTCCTTAATGTATTTGTAAAAGCCTTTTGGATTCTCCTTAATTCTATTTGCCAAAGCTATCTCATGTCCCCTTTTTGCCCTCCTGATTTGCGTCTTAAGTATACTCCTATGCCTTTATACTCTTCTAGGCTGCACTCTCTAGAACTGAGTTATCTTGTATTCCTGCAATCAGCTTAGACAAAATTCAAGAGTCAAAGAAGCAACGAAAGCAGCACCTTTGTTTGATTAGGGCATTTTTCAATCAATAGTCAGGCTAAATTTTAACCTTGGCACAATAACACATGCATTGTTTGCATGACCAGAGATATGTTTTTAGCCTTAATGCCTAAGCAGAAACAGAATGCTAGCTAGACACAATTGCCAAGCTGCTTATATATCTCCTGAATTTTATTTCCTTGCTTTTACAAATGTTATGTGTTCTGTAGGTATCTTTGGGATATCACTCTACAAGTCGATCCCACACTCCTTTTGTACTGAGCTAGACTCACACAACAAAATATCTGCTTACACAGCTACATAAACCAAGAGCTTCACTGGCAATATCCCACCTTTCCAACAGCAAGTACACAGCTATGTCTGAAATGGCAACACGTAGAAACTGGCCCTGGCTAAATCTTCAGAGAAATTATGAAGAAGTTTGATCTCCGGACATGCAGTTGTGCAGCCCCACTGGTATGATGAGCTAAACTTCCAGTGTTCTACAAGTAGTTCCACTGCTTTTTTTTTGGAGCTCAGCAATGATGGAAGCTCAGGAAATAAACCTTGACTAAACAAAAATGGAGTGCAGCTTGGAAGTGGGATAATGTGTAAATACCTTAAATTTCATGCAATTCCTGCAACTAAATGTAATGCTTTGCATTCCTTTGGAGTCAACTGAAGAGTTTCAGAGGGGAATCTTTGGTGTTTGAGCACCTCAATATAAATTTTGTCTGGATTTGATTTCAAGGTGACGCTCCAGATTGAGTCCATAGTTTACCACAACATAGGAAATAGCAGTTCTGCGTGATAAACCCAACTCAATTGGCACAGAGAACAGGTTCTGTGGGAAAGACACTATTGTGACCCACTGCTCAGTCACAGTCTGTCTCATTACAGGCAGCCTCTGACAATAGGTACTAACCCCATACAGTCCATATGTTTCATGAGTGGTGTTAGGACTTTAGAGTCTCTACTCAACAAGCGGATAGCATTTGGTACGCCAAACAGACAAACAAAACACATTTTTAAAATGCCAAATCTTTGATTGGAAAGGGTGAACATCAGGAACATATGGGCGAGACTGCCAGATGATATGCAGCCAGTCGACTAGACACAATTCAACTGTGATCAACAAGTTGATCGGCTAAACATTAACACAGCTTCCCTGTAAGGCTTGTTGAAAGCAGGTCACTGAAAGAAAAGTATCATATGTTCATCAGGCTGGAAAACATTCAGAGGAAACACACAGAGTCATAGTCATAGAGATGTACAGCACAGAAACGGACCCTTTGATCCAACTCATCCATGCCGACCAGATATTCTAATCTCGTCCCATTTGCCAGCACTTGGCCCGCATCCCTGTAAACCCTTCCTATTCATATAGCCATCCAGATGCCTTTTAAATGCTGTAATTGCACCAGCCTCTACCACTTTCTCTGGCAGCTCATTCCATACTCGCACCACCCTCTATGTCAAAATGTTGCCCCTTAGGTCCCTTTCATATCTTTCCCTCTCACCCTCAACTTATGACCGCTAGGTCTGGACTCCCTCGCCCCAGGGAAACTTACATAAGTGCAAGGTGCTCCATTTTGGGAAAGCAAATCAGAACAGGGTTTATATACTCCATATTAAAGTCCTGGGGAGTGTTGTTGAACAAAGACACCTTGGAGTGCAGGTTCATAACTCCTTGAAAGTAGTCTCATATAGCGAAGAAGGCATTTGGTGTGCTTTCTTTAATTGGTCAGAGCATTGAGTACAGGAGTTGGGAGATCATGTTGTAGCTGTACAGGACATTGGTTAGGCCACTTTTGGAATATTGTGTGCAATTCTGGTCTCTTTCCTATTGGAAGAATTTTGTGAAACTTGAAAGGGTACAGAAAAGATTTACAAGGATGTTGCCAGGGTTGGAGGATTTGAGCTTTCGGGAGAGGCTGAATAGGCTGGGGCTGTTTTCCCTGGAAGGTCAGAGGCTGACGAACAAGCTGTGAACTTCACTGTAAGGAACTGACTATTATCAGTCTTAGAACAACTCAAAAGTGATTCACAATGTGAGTTCTGCCTCAATTCAGTCAGGGTTAAGCCCATGAATATTCTCTGTGCTCCAATGTTGTGTTCACTAAAGAGGTCAAAGAGGAGTTCTACAAAGAACTTGACATCGCAATCACCAGAATTGCAAAGTGAGTATATCTTTACCTTTAATGTAAGGGTGGGCACAGACCATGAGGGTTGCACCCACCCCCCCCCCCCCCGCCACGCCCTCCCGACACGAACAACATGGTGTAGGAAAGAAGAATGGGAACAGACATAGACTCCTTAGGTTCTGCTTTCCTTTATCAAGTTTAGCCTTGCAGTGTGTTACCATATAAATGAGCTCTGAAAGACCAAGGGAGCAGCCCTGGTGGACACTCTGATGCATGCCATGTGTCTAGATTAGAGTGGTGCTGGAAAATTGCAGCAGGTCAGGCAGCATCTGAGGAGCAGGAAAATTGACATTTCGGGCAAAAGCTCTTCATCAGGAATGAAAGGGCTTTTGCCCAAAACGTCGTTTTCCTGTTCCTTGGATGCTACCTGACCTTGCTGTGCTTTTCCAGCACCACTCTAATCTAGACTCTGATCTCCAGCATCTGCAGTCCTCGCCTTTGCCCTGATGCATACCATGTAATGGGATCCTTTCCTTGTTAAGGAAAACCAAAGCACGTCTTATACAGTTTATTGTAGGGCCCTCTGGAGAGTTGCCAAACAAAGGTACCTAGCAGTTCAAGTGCATAGTTCCTTGAAAGTGAAGATAAGTAGACAGGATAGTGAACAAGGGGTTTGGCGTATTTGCCTTCATTGGTCAGTGCACTGGGTGTAGGAGTTGGGAGGTCATGCTGTGGCTGTACAAGACATCGGTGAGGCCACTTTTAGAATCCTGCATACAATTCTGGTCACCCTTCTCTAGGAAGGATTTTGTTATACTTGAGAGGGTGCAGAAAAGAATTTACAAGGATGTTGCCAGGACTAGAGGATTTGAGTTATAGGGAGAGACTGAATAGGCTTTTTTCCCTGGGGTGTCAGAGGCTGAGGGGGACCTTATAAAGGTTTATAAAGTCATGAAAGGCATGGACAGGGTAAATAAACAAGGTTTTTTGTTTTGGGTGGGGGAGTCCAAAACTAGAGGGTATAGGTTTAACGTGGTAGGGGAAAGATTTAAAAAGGGCCTGAGGGGTAAAATTTTCTTGCAGGGCACAGTGTGGAATGAGCTGTCAGAGGAAGTGATGGGGATGGGTATAATTGCAACATTTAAAAAGCACCTGGATGAGTACATGAATTGGAAGGGTTTAGAGGGAAAGGTGCTGGCAAATGAGATTAGACCAGATTGGGATGTCTAATCGGCATGGATGAGTTTGACCGATGGGTCTGTTTCCATACTGCACAACTCTATGGCTCTATAACACATATCATCCAGCGGTCTGGAAACAATCATATTCCAGACTTGGATATGATGGGACAAGAAAACCTGTCATATTTCTTGGCTTTCACTGAAACTGAACGGTGACGTGCAGTATTTGAGGAAGAAGCACTTGCAACAACTTGGGCGTGTGCAAAATGTTCTGACGACATCAGAGCTTGTCAAATTATGATTGAAACTGTCCAAAATCTGATGCTAATTCTATTGAATAAAAAAGAAGTTGAAAAGACACCATGAAGAATCCATAGATTTTAATCGCTGCCAATGTGGTGTAACACTGTCATGGCATATGTACAAGGGAAACACCAGACAATTGCTAACACTTTATCAACGACACCAAACACCAGCCCAGGGAAAATAAAATGAACAGCAACTGTCAGAAAGCCACAGAATTCTGGGACACTCAGTTGCATGAAAATGCACAGATTCATACATAGTGTCTTGGTGAAAACTGAAAGAACTGTGGATGCTGTTCAGAACCAAAAACAGAAATTGCTGGAAAAGCTCAGCAGGTCTGGCAGCATCTGTGGAGAGAAATCAGAGTTAATGTTTCAGCTTAAGTGACCCTTCCTCAGTATTGTCTTGGTGGCTAGCTGGATAATTTTCCCAGCGACCCCATCTTGCTGCAGTACTTGTGAACAACATTGCCATTTCAACATGATTGATGATCTCTTGACCGATGATGATCTCTTGACCGATGCTGAAAGGTTGCTGGAACCAAAAGCTCTCTGTCTGTACACCTTCCAGAGGATTAACCAGGCACTCCTTCATATTTCCAAACAACTGGCCAGGGCACAACAACCAGTATGGCAGCCAAGTATCTCTCACTCCTTCAAGGACAAGGTCTCTACCTGCCACACTCACACAGTGAGGAAGAACTTCATCCACCATCCTCCTTTCCTGCAAGCCCATAGGAATACTTTGATATCAACATCTTTGATTTCCAGCAGACAGTTTTTCTCATTCTGGTTAATTACTATGTCCATTGGATTGAGCTGCTAACACTAACTTAAATGGACTTCTGAAGTAGTCTAAAATGCACACTATCCACATATGGTCTCCTGAATGGTGGTGCCTCCACCATGGACCACAATTAGCACAGAACTGTTTCCAATCCTTAGTAGCCTCATATAGATTTGTCTGTGTTGTAAGTTTGCCGAGGCAACCAAGCCATTGGATAAGGCAAGAGATGGACATGCACTTAAAATGTCCTGAAACAGGATGACAACTTACATTTAACCCAATTACTGCTCTGCACCATTTCAGAACCTGACCTCAGGTGAGGCATTAATTGGCCACAGGGTGTTAATAAACTTGCCTCTCTTTCCCTGACACTAATGCTAAAAGTCACTGTGCACGATTACAAACAAGCAAAACAGAAAGAAAATTCCTACATAACTAAAGAAGTTCAGACCTTCTGTCAGAGACACAGAGCTCATGACCCACCCTGCACTGGTGAGGGAAGAGATATAATGACACTGAAGGCATTCTGATTACAAGACTGAAACAACAAATACCTAGTTCAAGCAGGAAATGACAACATCCAAAGAAATGGAGCACTTTGATTTTACTGAAAAGAAAACTATTTGATCCTCTGGAGGACACTATGACCACCAACAACAGACAAAAGGACTGATCACCCTTGAAAGAGTATTTGGAACATACAGACCCTCTGCTTCCTCAGATGGAACTTTGCACATGTCTGGGGAGATTGTGTAGAATGGAGACTTTCATGGGGAGGTAAACGATGGTGCATGACCTGTGTAAATAGTAAACGTAGATAAAGATTTTGGGGAAGATGTGGATCACATAAACCAATGCTTCAGTCATGCTGCTGAGTATATGCATAAGGGGCTAAGTCATGATGATATCTGATCACAGGGAACAAAGATTGATGGATGATGACACTAGCTAGTCACAGTAAGAGGAAAATAGTGACAGGATCAGACAGATTCAACATTGATTCATAAAACGGAAGTCATGCTTGACAAATCTACTCCTAATAGAATTATTAGGGGGAGCCAGTGGGTGTGGTTTACCTGGACTTCCAGGAGGCTTTTGATATGGTCTTACATAAAAGATCAGTGTGTAAAATTAAAGTGCCTGGGATAGAGGGTAATGTACTGAGAAGGATAGAGATCTGTTTGATGGTTAGGAAACAAAAAGTAGGAATAATCCAGTCTTTTTCTGGGTGACAGCCAGTGACCAGTAGAGTACCGCAGGATTCCAACTGTTCACAATAAATACTAATGATTTAGATGAGGGAGCTAAATGCATTATTGCCTAGTTTGCAGATGACACAAAGTTATGAGAAAGATTTGGACAGATTGCGTGAGTGGGAAAATGCAAAGCAGAGGAACAATAATATGAATAAATGTAAGGTTATCACTTTGATAACAAAACAGGGAGGCAGATTATTGAAACAGAAATTGTTGGGAAAATTCAGCAGGTGTGGCAGCATCTGTGGAAAGAAAGCAGAGTTAATGGTTCCCATCTAGTGACCCTGCTGCAGGCAGTTTAATATCTGAATGGTTTCTTGTGTCGCCATAGTTTTACCAGACCATAGGGGCTGCACTCCCGTTAGAGAGAAGTGACTGGTAGTGATTTAACCTGAGGGCCACCAGACCTCAGGTGAGGGAAGAGGTTGAGAAGGAGATCCCTTCATGGTAACCTCAAACCAGAGATGGGAATTGAACTCACACTGCTCTGTAAACCAACGATCCAGCCTATTGAGCTAAACCAATTTCCCATTTGAATGGTGATAGACTGAGAAAACGGGAGGTGGAAACAGACCTTGGTCTCCATTTACATGACTCACTGAAGGTAAACAGGAAAATCAGCCTTCATAGTGAGACAATTCAAGTAGAGGAGCAGAGTTGTCTTGCTGTAATTGTACAGATCCTTGGTGAGACCACAGCTGCAGTACTGTGTACAGTTTTATCTGAGGAATTGTGATTGTGGAAGGGGTGCATGGAGAATTTACCAGACTGATTCCTGGGACCACAGGACCGATGCATGAAGAACAATTGGATCACTTGCAACTATATTCATTAGAGTTTAGAAGAACGATGGGAGATGTCATAGAAGCCTGTCAAATTTTAACGGGGCTCTCCAAGGAAAACGCATGAAGGATGGTTCTTGTTGAGCGGAGAGTCGAGAACTAGGGGTCACAGTTCAAGGAAAAAGGCGCACATGCCATTCTGAACTGTGAGGCAGAGAGATTTCTTCACACAGAAAGTGGCAAATCTGTGGAATTCTCTGCCACAGAAAACACTTGAGGCCATTGAATGCTTCCAAGAAGGAATTACATATAGTTCTCAGGGTGTCAAGAAGTATGGGGCAAAAGTGGGGACAGGTATGAAGTTGAATGATCAGCCATGATCATATTGAATGGTGGAGCAGGCTCAGAGGGCTGAAAGACTCACTCTTGCTCCTATTTTCTATGTTTCTCAATGATCCAACCCATGCTCTAGCAAGCTTATGGATATAAGTAAGAGGCAATAAAGTAAGCATATGTCTGGTTTAGGGAACCAATTCCCTTGAGGAATATGGAGGAAGCAGGAAAGAACTTAAACAAGGAATTAGGAGAGCTTAAAGGAATCATGAAATGTCCTTGTCAAGTAGGATTAAGAAGAATCCCAAAGCATGTTGTATGTACGTTGTGAGAAAGAGCGAAACTAGGGAAAGGGTAGGTCCACTCAAGGACAAATTATGGAGCCAGACGAAATAGGTGACGTCCTTAATGTACTTTGAATTGATATTTACCAAGGAGAAAAAGATAGATGATGGCATGATTAGAGGGGGATATGTTGACATTCTAGGGCTTCCTGATATTAATGAGGGTGTTGGGTGTCTTGAAAAACATTAATGTTGGTAGGTCCTCGACAGCTTGTCAGATGCTGAAGGAGGTAAGGGAAGAGATTGCTGCTACCTTGACAGAGATTTTTATATCCTTATGAGCCACAGGTCAGATCCCAGACATTTGGAGAATTGCTAATATTCCTTTGTTTAAGAAAGGCAATCCAGGAAATTATCAGCTGGTGAGCCTTACATCAGTGGTAGAGAAATTATTGGAGAGGATACATAGGGACAGAATTTACTTGAATTTGGAAAGGAATGAACTTAATAGGGATCAACATGGCTTTGTATAGGGGAGGTCTTGCCTTACAAATTTCATTGAGTTATTTGAGAAGGTGATTGAGGAGGGTCGGGCAGTGGATATTGTCTATTTGACCTTTACTAAAACATTTGATAAAGTCCCACATGGCAGGCTGGCCCAGAGGATTAAGTTAGGTGTGATCAATGGTGAGTTGTTAAATTTGATACAAAATTAGCATGGCCATTAATGACAGACAATAGTTGTGGAGGGAGGTTTTTCTGACTGGAGGTCTGTGCTGTCTCACAAGGATCAGTGCTGGGACCTCTGTTGTTTGTAACATATATAAATGATTTGGATGAAAAAGCAGATAGTATTATTAGTAAATTTGCAGATGGCATGAAAATTAGAAGGTTGTCAAAAATACAGCAGAATTTAGATCAGTTGGAAAGTTGAGGGGAGAAATAATAGATGGAGTTTAATTTGGACAAGTGTGAAGTGATGTACTTTGGGAAGTTAAATGCAAGAGAAAAGTACACAGTAAATGGCAAGACCCTTAGGATTATTGATATAGAGGGGGATCTTGAGGTGCAAGTCCAAAGCTCCATTAAAGTGGCAACACAAGTGGATCAAGTGGTAATGAAGGCATGTGGCATGCTGTCTTCATTGCTCAGGGCATTGAGTATAAAAGATGGTAAGTCATGTTGTAGCTGTACAAAACTTTAGTTAGGCCACATTCGGAGGATTATGTGCAGTTCGGATTACCATGCTATAGTAGGGTGCAAAAGAGGATACTACCAGGATGTTGCTTGAATTGGAGTCTATAAACTATAAAGAGAGGTCGGACAATCTTGGATTGTTTTCACAAGAGCATTGGAGACTGATAGATGACTTAATGGAAGTATAAACAGCTCTACCATGAACCACAGAGTAGAAAAAGGAAAGAGTCTGATATTGGTGTCTGCTGGATGATACTCCCATGTAGCAGAAATTCCCTTTACTGTCAAATGACTTGAGCAAATGGGAATAATCATTCATTGGCTGCCTCAGTGGCTCAGTTAGGCTCCAGACAGCTGACCATTCTGCCACCTGTTCTTCCACAGGAAAAATGGCACATTGGCAAAAGGCAAAAGGCAAGGAATAACAGCTACATGTCACCACCCCACCTTACCCCAGGTCGCCACCAACCCCCAGTCCCACAAGCACATAGAGTCAGAGAGTCATAGAGTCATAGAGATGTACAGCATGGAAACAGACCCTTCAGTCCAACCCGTCCATGCCGATCAGATATCCCAACCCAATCTAGTCCCACCTTCCAGCACATGGCCTATATCCCTCCAAATCCTTCATATTCATAAACCCATCCAAATGCCTTTTAAATGTTGCAGTTGTACCAGCTTCCACCACTTCCTCTGGCAGCTCATTCCATACACATACCACCCTCTGCATCAAAATGTTGCCCCTTAGGTCTCTTTTATATCTTTCCCCTCTCACCCTAAACACATGCCCTCTAGTTCTGGACTCCGCAACCCCAGGGAAAATACTTTGTCTATTTACCCTATCCATGCCCCTCAGGATTTTGTAAAGCTCTATAAGGTCACCCCTCAGCCTCCGATGCTCCAGGGAAAACAGCCCCAGCCTATTCAGCCTCTCCCGAAAGCTCAAATCCTCCAACCTTGGCAACATCCTTGTAAATCTTTTCTGAACCCTTTCAAGTTTCACAACATCTTTCCAATAGGAAGGAGACCAGAATTGCACGCAATAGTGGCCTAGCCAATGTCCTCTACAGCAGCAACATGGCCTCCCAACTCCTGTACTCAATACTCTGACTAATAAAGGAAAGCATACCAAACGTCTTCTTCACTATCCTATCTACCCGCGAGTCCACATTCATGAAATGTTTTGAAACTTCCCACCTCCTAACTATTGAAAACTTAGTAAAATGTTGGGAAACTGGCACTGCCTTCCGTGCCCTGCCTTGAGGTTGCAGTGATAGCTGCAACTTTTGTCAGATTTTAACCACAATCACTTCATGAAGCAGGGAGTTCACTGGGATTGGTTCTCACTGATGTTCAAGAACAGACTTGCTCCTAAAACAATCATCTGGCTTACAGCCATTCTGTCGCTATTCCTTCTGCTTCTTCCAAATAATTCAATTACCCTGACTATTCTCCCAGTCGTGTTCAATTTCTAAGAAGACGATCTACTTGATCACCGATGTGTGGTTGCAGTTTATTTCAGCGCAAGCTATTGAATGATTAAAACATAGCTCAGCACCAGCCATATAACCCATTGCGAACAATTGAAGCTTTCAGCAAGTGTATGAAAGCTCAAAAATGGATACAATTCCAATGGTCACCTGATGAAATAACTTGGCAATGAATTTCTAAGTAGGCTGATAATGTGTCAAGTGCTGTCTTGTCAGAAGCAATTGCCTTTGCTCATCTAATGACAGCAGGAAATGCCAGGGCAGGTAGATAATGATTGCCAAGATATAATATTCATATGATGTTGCCGTAAGTAGTTCTTGATCCCTCCAAAGAGGACTGGTCAGGGTGGGTGTTGTGGATGTTGCTGACTCGGCCAGTATTTCTTGCCAGTCCCTAGTTGCCGAGATGGCCATTAAGAGTCAACCACTGTGGGTCCGGAGTCACGTATAGGTCAAACCAGGTAAGGATGGCATTTTCCTTATAGGGCAAGGCACTTCCTATCATTTAACTTTGTGTTCAGGCAAGACATAAACTAGAATGTGGCACTCAAAAATGACAACATCATATGAATATTATATCTTGGTAATCATTATCTACCTGCTCTGGCACTTCCCACTGTCATTAGATGAACAAAGGCAATTGCTCCTGACAAGATGGCACTTGACACATTATTTGTTAAATATTGGCACACGCATCTTTGCTGCCACTATTAAGAGATTTAATTAGCACTTGGAAACTGTGTTTCTGAGCCAAAACTGCCCTGAGTACATTCTAACTACCTACATTCTCCTGCTGAGATTGTCAGTAATTTGCCCTCATAGGCTTCTGACTGATTGCCAAAGTCTTTTTGTTTTCTTACCTCTGCATGTTCACAACTTAAAAACAAGACCTCACAGCACGCATCCATCAAATGCACAGAATCAAGGAAAGCCAACGACATCAAGTCTAATTTTTACTTACCTGAATTATCAGCAGCAGGTGAATCTGATACTTGTGGAAAATCCTGAAATTCAGGGAAAGGAATTGCCATCCTTACCTGGTCTGACCTATATGTGACTCCAGACCCACAGTGGCTGACACTTATGGGCATCTAGGCAATTAAGGATGGGCAAGAAAGAGTGGCCTAATCAGCAACACCCACATCCTGTGAATGATTAAATTCAATTCTGAAACTGAGATTTAATTCCACGATGTGCATGCGGTGCCATTGAGCAGCTCTTAATCTAGCAGCTAGCTTGTGTGACAGACAGTGGACTGTTTGTGAAAGACCAGAGGGCCAGGTAAGACTGCACAAGGATGGGGGAGTTGCAATCTGAAAGGCAGGAGTTGGGACTGATCTAGAGGATTGGTCCAGGGGAGGATGGGTCAAACAGGAAAACAGCCTAGTCCTGGAGCGAACCACTGTGGAACAAATATGTCAAACCATTCACCTGACTGTAAACACATGCATTTTCAAATATTCACTAATCACCTGCAGGCTTTAAGAAACTCAACTGGGCATTAACTGACCATTCACTGATGATAATTAAGAAAAGGCCAAACGAAAGAAGTGACCAACGTATCAGTGATTTTTAACTTGTTCCAGAATCATAAAGATATATAGAGACCAGAATTTAATAACATAAGCTGATAGTGCTAATAAATATTTGTTTGATTATTTCAGACATTTATACAGGTTAATATTAGGGGAGAGCTGTAGAGGCTTGTGAGAGTTAGATATTGAACATTTTGATTTTACTGAGTTGGAAAAAGTGGATTAAAACTATTCAATGGATTCCCAACTGCCCAGATAAATGCTGTTTTTGGACTGTAGTTGAATGTGGTGCACCTATGTTTGCTTCTTTGTACTCTATCTCTTTTGCCTCAGTGGATTTGGCTCCCATATTATCTTTCTCCTTAGGGTTTTCGATTGAAAACCTTTTTTCTCAAGAGCATGGCTGTGCAGCTTACAGCAAACTCTTACACTGAAACCGGCTCTGAAGAAGATTCATAAACTTTACCTTTGTTTCTCTCTCCATACATGTCATTAGAGCTGATGAGTTTCTCCCGCACATTCTGTTTATATTTCAGATTTCCAGCATCTGCAGCATTTTGCTTTAAACAAGCTATTATAGTTCTGGAGAGTGGTTGGAACAAAAGTGAAAATCCTTACAGGCATTTTCTTATCATCCTTTCCTAACCATTGGTAGGCAATGGCCTAATGGTATTTTTGCTAGATTATTAATCCAGAAACGAAGCTGAAAATGTGTTGCTGGAAAAGCGCAGCAGGTCAGGCAGCATCCAAGGAGCAGGAGAATCGACGTTAATCCAGAAACTCAACTAATGCTCTGGGGACCTGTGTTCAAAACCTGCCATGGCAGATGGTGGAATTTGGATTCAATAAAGAGTTATGGGCCTACTGATGACCATGAAACCATAGCTGGTTGTTGGAAAAATCAAGCTGGTTCACTAATGTCGTTTAGGAAAGGAAAGCTGTCATCCTTACCTGGTCTGGTCTACATGCAACTCCAGAACTACAGCATTATGGTTGACTCTTAACTACTCTCTAAGCAATAAGAGATGGCAATAAATGCTGGCCTAGCCAGAGATGCCCACATCCCATGAGTGAATAAAAATAACTATAGATAGTATGCTTTATTATAACTCAAATCTGGGTAAAAACCTCATTGCGGCACTTTGTGATTGCACTGGTCATATGTGCACGGCAGTACTGGGGAACATCCTTTATAATCTGTACAGTAGATCATGGGAGACCAATGACACTGCACAACCTCAAGATATAGGTCAGCTTCCTGGCATACACCTAGTGTTATCATAAAGGAGCTTTTCCTGTAGTTCCATATTAAAAGAATGCAGTTTCTTGCAATTAATGAAATGTTGAGTGTTGACAGGAGGGGTATATTTACATAGCAAATTGTCTCAGTAATATTGTGAAATCTGATATTCTGCAAAACATTGGCAACCAACCCACTCAACTTTCCAACAACACTGCCAAGTAAGATTAACGGATTTGCCCTTCACACACACGGCATGTGCTATTTACTTCAGGAAACAATGCACAGTAAATTGTCTAACATGGGAAAAGTCACTGTTATTTTCCAGGAATGATCCAGTTGTGCTGAAAAGACTCGATTACTTTCACTTGTACTGTGAACACCATTTCAATTTTCCTTGTGGATAAATTTTCCAAGGTTGTGGAAGAAAAGCAAAGATCCAGAAACCAATAGGAACAAAAATAAACATGAAGAACAAAAGATAAAGAAGCATTGTGTTGCTTTCTGCAGATTCTACTTGTCTTGCACCTCCTTGAGAGCCTGGCTCTTTCCAGTACTCCCGGATTTACCAGGCTTCTATGCCAGTGCCTTGCTCCTCATGTCTTCCTTCAACATAGGAAGGGATGGTTAAATGGAATTCATTGGGTAATATTTCTCTAAAGTAAACCATGTAAGTGGATTATTCTGAAATGCTTCAAAATCACAGAATTATTAAGGGATAAAAGGAGGCCATTTGGCCCATTACACCTGCAGTGGTCCTATTACCTTGTGCCAACCTCCTGTCTTTTCTCCTTACCCCTGAGCACCATTGCTCTGGAAAGTATCATCCAATAGCATCTTGAATGTCTCAATTGATCCTGCCTCCATCACATTTCCATTTTCCAGGCAGTTCATTCTGAAGCAAGAGGTTTTCCCGAAAGTCCAACCATGAACAGTTTACCATGTTACTTCCACCCTATCATCTCACTGGAACTTTGGGGGCTCTGTCCATTTTGTCACAATGATTTTCAATGGAACATGAATCAAGGAATAGAATTTCTGTGCGGGTCTCCAAATTTCCTGTCATTGCTTTGGCCAAAGACCAGCAGAAACTCCAGAGATCATTCGGACTGTTACTCAGAACTTTGCACCAATCTCCATCAAAAGTACGATTGAAGATTGGAGAGATTCTTCTGAAAATTCTACTCCTGTGTAAATAGACACTTCTCTCCAGGTTGTACAGCTCTTAATTTAAATCTGCAAATCTGAAGAACTGCAAACACAGGAATTATATGACTCATAAAGAGCCCAAAAAACTACAGGTATCAAGCTGTTGTCTTTAACTCAAGACTTGGGGCAAAGTGCAAACAAACCAGTGAGACAATTATGATCTGTGACGCATAGGTTTTCTCCTGATTCTTTTGACTCTGTTGATAGTGGGGGGGTTTTCCTGCTTTGAGAACAACAAATTTATTTTGACATTTAAGCATGTAGGCCTCTCTTAGTAACACAGTGATTCAACTACCTGAAATGTGGCCTTTGAATCAAGACGTTAGTCTGATGCCACTTATCAGACTTTGTTTCGTAACTATGGGATGAGAATGCAACAGTGTTGGATTAAGGTTGTATGGTTATCACCATGTAGTGACACAGCTCACTGAAACACTAATGCACTATGCTCAGGCTATCAGTTGCTCCTCCATATATAAAATCCCAGACGTCAGTTGTGGAGGTGAGAGGGAGGAAATATGCATTTGTTCGTGCATACTACATTCTCACTGATGCAATATTTAGAGTCATAGAATCACAGAGATGAACAGCACAGAAACAGACCCTTCAGTCCAACCTGTCCATGCTGACCAGATATCCCAATCCAATCTATTCTCCCTACCAGCATCTGGCCCATATCCCTCCAAGTCCTTCCTATTCATATACCCATCCAAATGCCTTTTAAATGTTGCAGTTGTACCAGTCTCCACCACTTCCTCTGGCTGCTCATTCCATACACTTACCACCCTCTGTGTGAAAAAGTTGCCCCTTAGGTCTCTTTTACATCTTTCCCCTCTCACCCTAAACCTATGCCCTCTAGTTCTGGACTCCCTGACCCAAGGGAAAATACTTTGCCTATATATCCTATCCATGCCCCTCATAATTTTGTAAACCTCTATAAGGTTACCCCTCAGCCTCCGACGCTCCAGGGAAAACAGCCGCAGCCTCTCTCTATAACTCAAATCCTCCAACCCTGGCAACATCCTTGTAAGTCTTTTCTGAACCCTTTCAAGTTTCACAACATCTTTCCAATAGGAAGGGGACCAGAATTGCATACAATATTCCAACAGTGGTCTAACGAATATCCTGTACAGCCGCAACATGGCCTCCCAACTCCTGTACTCAATACTCTGACCAATAAAGGAAAGCATACCAAACACCTTCTTCACTATCCTATCTACCTGCGACTCCACTTTCAAGGAGCTATGAACATGCACCCCAAGGTCTTTTTGTACAGCAACATTCCCTAGAACCTTACCATTAAGTTTATAAGTCCTGCTAAGATTTGCTTTCCCAAAATGCAGCACCTTGCATTTATCTGAATTAAACTCCATCTGCCACCTCTCAGCCCATTGGTCAATCTTGTCAAGATCCTGTTGTAATCTGACGTAACCTTCTTCACTGTCCATTACACCTCCAATTTTGGTGTCATCTGCAAATTTACTAACTATACCTGTTAAGCTCACATCCAAAGCATTTATATAATTGATGAAGAGTAGTGGACCCAGCACCGATCCTTGTGGCACTCCACTGGTCACAACCCTCCACCACCACCCTCTGTTTTCTACCTTTGAGCCAGTTCTGTATCCAAATGACTAGTTATCCCTGTATTCCATGAGATCTAACCTTGCTAACCAGTCTCTCATGGGGAACCTTGTTGAACGCCTTACTGAAGTCCATATAGATCATATCTTCCACTCTGCCTTCGTCAATCCTGTATGTTACTTCTTCAAAAAACTCAATCAAGTTTGTGAGACATGATTGCCCACACAAAAGGCAAGTTGACGATCCCTAATCAGTCCTTTCCTTTCCAAATACATGTACATCCTGTCCCTCAGGATTCCCTCCAACAACTTGCCCACCACCGATGTCAGGCTCACTGGTCTATAGTTCCCTGGTTTATCCTTCTTCAACAGTGGTACCACATTAGCCAACCTCCAGTCTTTCGGCACCTCACCTGTGACTATCAATGATACAAATATCTCAGCAAGAGGCCCAGCAATCGCTTCTCTAGCTTCCCACAGAGTTCTCAGGTACACCTGATCAGATCCTGGGGATTTATCCACCTTTCTGCGTTTCAAGACATCCAGCACTTCCTCCTCTGGACATTTTGCAAGGTGTTATCATCTAATTCCCTACATTCTGTATCTTCCATGTCCTTTTCCACAGTAAGTACTGATCCAAAATACTCATTTACTATCTCCCCCATTTTCTGCAGCTCCACACAAAGGAGTGTGAAAGCATTAATTGGCACAGGTAAAGGTATCATTGTGGTTGTGTCCATATTTTTGTAATCCAGATGCCTATTGTAAATGAGTCAAACTCTCATTATGGTGGATGAAGATAGGAGTTGGGAAGCCATATTGTGGTTGTACAGGACATTGGATAGGCCACTTCTGGAATATTGCATTCACTTCTAGTCTCCCTGCTATAGAAAAGACACTGTGAAATTTGAAAGGGTCCAGAAAAGCTTTACAAGGATGTTGCCGGGGTTGGACGGTTTGACCTACAGGGAGAAGGTGAAAAGACTGGGGGCTATTTTCCCTGGAATGTTGGAGGCTGAACATAGAACATAGAACATTATAGCGCAGTACAGGCTCTTCGGCCTGGATGTTGCATCGACCTGTCATACCAATCTGAAGCCCATCTAACCTGCACTATTTCATGTACGTCCATATGCTTGTCCAATGATGACTTAAAGTTGGTGAATCTACTACCGTTGCAGGCAAAGCATTCCATACACTTACTACTCTCTGAGTAAAGAAACTACCTCTGACATCTGTCCTATATCTATCGACCCCTCAATTTAAAACTACGCCCCCTCGTGCTCACCGTCACCATACTTGGAAAAAGGCTCTCCCTGTCCACCCTATCTAACCCTCTGATTATCTGATATATCTCTATTAAGTCACCTCTCAACTTTCTTCTCTCTAACGAAAACAGCCTCAAGTCCCTCAGCCTTTCCTCGTAAGACCTTCCCTCCATACCAGGCAACATCCTAGTAAATCTCCTCTGCACCTTTTCCAAAGCTTCCACATCCTTCTTGTAATGCGGTGACCAGAACTGTACACAATACTCCAGGTGCGGCCGCACTAGAGTTTTGTACAGCTGTAGCATAACCTCATGGTTCCGGAACTCGATCCCTTTATTAATAAAAGCTAAAACACTGTCTGCCTTCTTAACAACTTGTCAACCTGGGTGGCAACTTTCAAGGATCTGTGTACCTGGACACCGAGATCCCTCTGCTCATCTACACTAGCCCAGTACTTTGCATTCCGGTTACTCCGACCAAAGTGAATCACCTCACACTTGTCTGCATTAAACTCCATTTGCCACCTCTCAGCCCAGCTCTGCAGCTTATCTATGTCTCTTTGTAACCTACAACATCCTTTGTCACTATCCACAACTCCACCAACCTTAGTGTCGTCTGCAAATTTACTAAACCACCCTTCTAAGCCCTCATCCAGGTCATTTATAAAAATGACGAACAGCAGTGGACCCAACACCGACGCTTGCGGTACACCACTGGTAACTGGACTCCAGGATGAACATTTCCCATCAACCACCACCCTCTGTCTTCTTTCAGCTAGCCAATTACTGATCTAAACTGCTATATCTCCCACAATCCCATTCTTCTACATTTTGTACAATGGCCTACTGTGGGGAACCTTATCGAACGCCTTGGTGAAATCCATATGCATCACATCAACTGATTTACTCTCATCCCCCTGTTTGGTCACCTTCTCAAAGAACTCAATAAGGTTTATGAGGCATGACCTACCATTCACAAAACCGTGCTGACTATCTCTAATCAAATTATTCTTTTCTAGATGATTGTAAATCCTATCTTTTATAACCTTTTCCAACACTTTACCAAAAACTGCAGTAAGGCTCACTGGTCGAAAATTACCTGGGTTGCCTCTACTCCCCTTCTTAAACAGGGGAACCACATTTGCTATCCTCCAGTCTTCTGGCACTATTCCTGTAGACAATGACGATTTAAAGATCAATGCCAAAGGCTCTGCAATCTCCTCCCTGGCTTCCCAGAGGATCCTAGGATAAATCCCATCCGGCCCAGGGGACTTATCTATTTTCACATTCTGCAGGATTTCTAATACCTCTTCCTTGTGAACCTCAATCCCACCTAGTCTAGTAGCCTGTACCTCAATATTCCCCTCGACAACATTGTCATTTTCTAGAGTGAATACTGTTGAAAAATATTCATTAAGTGCCTCCCCTATCTCCTCTGATTCCACACACAACTTCCCACTACTATTCTTGATTGGCCCTAATCTTACTCTCATCATTCTTTTATTCCTTAAATACCTATAGAAAGCCTTAGGGTTTGCCCTGAATGTATACGCCAACAATCTCTCATGTCTCCTCCTGGCTTTTCTGAGCTCTGTCTTTCGGTCTTTCCTGGCTACCTTGTAACCCTCAAGCGCCCTAACTGAGCCTTCACATCTCATCCTAATATAAGCCTTCTTCTTCCTCTTGACCAGAGATTCCACTTCCTTCGTAAACCATGGCTCCCGTGCTCTACAGCTTCCTCCCTGCCTGACAGGTACATACTTATCTAGGACACTCAGGAGCTTTTCCTTGAATAAGCTCCACATTTCTAATGTGCTCATCCCCTGCAGTTTCCTTCCCCATCCTATGCTTCCTAAATCTTGCCTAATCGAATCGTAATTGCCTTTCCCCCAGCTGTAACTCTTGCCAGTGGTATACACCTATCCCTTTCAATCACTAAAGTAAACATAACAGAATTGTGATCACTATCACCAAAGTGTTCACCTACTTCCAAGTCAAAACCTGGCCGGGCACACTTCCCAGTACCAACTCGAATGTGGCTTCGCCCCTTGTAGGCCTGTCTACATACTGTGTCAGGAAGCCCTCCTGCACACACTGGACAAAAACTGACCCATCTATAGTCTTCGTACTGTAGTGATCCCAGTCAATATTTGGAAAGTTGAAGTCCCCCATGACAACTACCCTGTCTCTCTCACGCCTATCGAGAATCATCTTTGCTATCCTTCCCTCTACATCTCTGGAACTATTCAGAGGCCTATAGAAAACTCCCAACAGGGTGACCTCTCCTTTCCTGTTTCTAACTTCAGCCCATACTACCTAAGTTGACGAGTCCCCAAACATCCTTTCTGCAACTGTAATACTGTCCTTGACCAACAATGCCACACCCCTGCCCCCTCCTTTTACCATCTTCTCTGTTCTTACTGAAATATCTAAATCCTGAAACCTGCAACAACCATTCCTGCCCCTACTCTATCCATGTCTCTGAAATGGCCACAACATCGAAGTCCCAGGTACCAACCAATGCTGCAAGTTCACCCAGCTTATTGGGATGCTCCTGGCGTTGAAGTAAACACACTTCAAACCAACTTCTTGCTTGTCGGTGCCATCTTGCGTCCCTGAAACTTGATTTCAGACCTCCCTACTCTCAACCTTTTCTATACTCGAACTACAATTTTGGTTCCCATCCCCCTGCTGGATTAGTTTAAACCCACCCAAATAGCCTTAGCGAATTTCCCCCCCAGGATATTGGTACCTCTCTAGTTCAGATGAAGAGCATCCTGCTTGTAGAGATCCCACCTACCCCAGAAAGAGCCCCAATTATCCAAGAATCCAAAACCCTCCCTCCTGCACCATCCCTGTAGCCACGTGTTCAATCCTCTCTCTCCCTACTCCTTGCCTCACTAGCATGTGGCATGGGCAACAAACCAGAGACAACAACTCTGTTCATCATAGCTCTAAGCTTCCATCCTAGCTCCCTGAATTTCTGCCTTAAATCCCCATTTCTCTTCCTAACTATGTCATTGGTGCCTATGTGGACCATGACTTGGGGCTGCTCCCCTCCCCCTTAAGGATCCCAAAAACACGATCAGAGACATGACGAACCCTGGCACCTGGGAGGCAACACACCAACTGTGAGTCTCTCTCATCCTCACAGAACCTCCTATCTGTCCCCCTAACTGTGGAGTCCCCAATGACTCCTGCTCTGCTCCACTTCCCCCTTCCCTTCTGAGCAGCAGGGACAGACTCTGTGCCAGAGCCCTGTGCCCCACTGCTTTCCCCTGGTAAGTCGTCCCCTCCAACAGTATCCAAAACGGTACACTTATTGTTGAGGGGAATGGCCACAGGGGATCCCTGCACTGCCTGCCAGTTCCCTTTCCATCACCTGACTGTAACCAATCTGCCTTTTTCTTGTACCCAGGAGTGACTACCTCCCTGTATCTCCTCTCAATAACTCCCTCTGCCTCCCGAATGATCCGAAGTTCATCCAGCTCCAGCTCCAGTTCCCTAACATGGTTTTCGAGGAGCTGGAGTTGGGTGCTCCCTCACCATCAGACGCCTGGAGGAAGAATGCCTCATCTTCCACCTCGGAACACTTCAACCCCAGGGCATCAATGTGGACTTCAACAGTTTCCTCATTTCCCCTTCTCCCACCTCACCCAAGTTCTAAACTTCCAGCTCAGCATTGTCCCCATGACTTGTCTGGACTTGTCCTACCTGCCTATCTCCTTTTCCACCTATCCACTCCACCCTCTCCTCCCTGACCTATCACCTTCATCCCCTCCCCCACTCACCCATTGTACTCTATGCTACTTTCTCCCCACCCCCACCCTCCTCTAGCTTATCTCTCCACGCTTCAGGCTCACTGCCTTTATTCCTGATGAAGGGCTTTTGCCCGAAACGTCGATTTCAAAGCTCTTTGGATGCTACCTGAACTGCTGTGCTCTTCCAGCACCACTAATCCAGAATATCGTCCAATAGGTTTATTTGAAAGTACAAGTTTTCAGAGTGCTGCTCCTTCATCAGGTAGCTACCACTAGCTACCTGACAAAGGAGCAGCGCTCTGAAAGCTTGTACTTACAAATAAACCTGTTGGACTATAACCTGGTGTTGTGTGATTTTTTAATATTTAAACGACATCTGATTGAGTATATGAATAAGTCATCAATAAAAGGTTATAACTCATTTTTAAGGAAGTGCTAACAATGCACTTAGAAAATCGTAATATGATCATAAGAGTCAACATAGAGTCATAGAGATGTACAGCACAGAAACAGACCCTTCGGTCCAACCCGTCCATGCTGACCAGATATCCCAACCCAATCTAGTCCCACCTGCCAGCAGCTCGCTCATATCTCTCCAAACCCTTCCTATTCATGTACCCATCCAGATGTTTCTTGGCTACAAGAAGGAAATTGTATCTTATATCTTATTGTAACTTCAAATAATTAAAGTTTTTTAAGAATGTCATTGTTAGGGTAGATTAGGGGTGGCATGTATATGTAATATTCTCGGATTTTCAAAAGGCATTTGAAAAGGTTAAGTGAAAATTTAATTTTAACGTTCAATTAAAAATATAAAGATAAGAGTATATGTAAAAAATCCGAAAAGGAAATTAATGTTTGGCTAAATAAAGAAAAAGAAAATTAGGACTAAGTATTGGACATGATACACATAGATTTTTATTTTTGGTTAGGTGTAATATTCGTTCAGCTTTTATACAAAAGTACTGTATTTCTCATGTTAATTCAGAATTTACCAGCACTGAAATGTTGTATGAATAGACTTATTCATGTTACACAAATAAATCATTACGATAGGATCATTCAGGTCATAGATTAGAATGGTGCTGGAAAAGCACAGCAGGTCAGGCAGCATCTGAGGAGCAAGAAAATCGACGTTTCGGGCAAAAGCCCAGGTTTCTCAGCACAATGCCATCTCGCTTCCCACAAATTAATCTGGTGAACATTCATTGAACTTTTTCTACAGCAACTAAATCTTTCCTTAGATTAGGAGACCAAAACTGTACACAATACTACAGTTTGATCTCATCAGAAGTCAGTACAATTGCAACAAGGTGTGTTTACTACTATAGACAAATCCCCATGTAATGAAGACAAAACACATTTGCCTTCTTTATTGATAGCTAATAGGGCAATGGCATCTTTACATTGACATTAAACCTTCTAGGAGCAACTGAAAGGCAAAATCTGATGTCAGTACTGGCCAATTGGTCCAGGTTTCCCACTAATACATCACAGTTAAGCCATCAGCAAGGGCTATTCCAAAGACCTTTCAAGCACACTGCATTGTACAGGTATACTGGCTCCCAGAATTGTAGCCCTCAATGGTGGCCAACCTTTCAGAGTTTGCCATTTTTGGGATGAGAAAGTAGGCACTGATGGGTTTTTAGGTGCTGTAAGTGACTTTCAGCATATGGATGAGAAATGGGGGAGGCGAGTTGGATGTTGTAAGCATAGATTATTGGCAGATTCTAGAGATAAACTGAGAGAATGGGAAGCAAAGCTGTTGTAGATAATTCTTAGAGTGGAAAGGAACCAGGAAAGGGCAGTACCAGAGTATTAGGTCACAGAGGCGAAGCACTGGAGGAAGACTGAAACATCAGCTCTGTACAAACACATACCACTCCATACAAGAAACAATCATTGTGTTCATAAATACTTATGTTGATCTCTAATACTTTCCAGTTACATAATTGTATGTGTCAACTGTAGCACAATTTGTAGCACTCCCATCACTAATTCAGAAGGCAGGGGGTGAGTATCATTTCTGCCTCACAATGGGAGTGTAGCTCTGCTGGGGGTGCTCTCTTTCAGCTGAACCATGGAATATTACATTCAATTCTGGTCCCCCTGCTATATTGTGAAACTTGAAAGGGTTCAGAAAAGATTTACAAGCATTTTGACAGGGTTGGAGGGTTTGAGCTATAGGGAGAAGCTGAATAGGCTGGGGTTAGTCTCTTTGGAGTGTTGGAGGCTGAGAGGTGATCTTATGGAGGTGAATAAAATCATGAGGGGCATGGATAGGGTGAACAGCCAAGGTCGTTTCTCCCAGGATAGGAAGTCCAAAACTAGACAGCACAGGTTGAAGGTGGGAGGAGAAAGATTTAAAAGGGAGGTAAGGGGTAACTTTTTCATGCAGAGGGTGTTGCATATATTGAATGAGCTGCCAGAGGAAGTGGTAAAGACTGGTACAATTTCAACATTTAAAAGGCATCTGGATGGGGACATGAATGAGAAGGGTTGAGAGGAATATGGGCCAAATGCTGGCAAATGGGACTAGATTAATTTCGTATATCTGGTCAGCATGGACGAGTTGGAGTCTGCTTCCGTGCTGGACATCTCTATGCCTCTATCTCCTTTCTGCCATTCAGGTGGGCACCTGATCTCCCACGATATGACTGTGAAGGAACATCTATCTCTGGCGTGCTGGCCAATAGTTATCTTCATTCACCATCAGACATAAAAACAAATGATCTAGTTATTATCACAATGTGGATTATTGGAGATTGCTACATATAAATTGGATGCCCCTTTCCCAATATTACAAAGAGTAACTGCACTACACAAGTATTTTGGCTGACCTGTTTTGGTACCTCCTGAGATCCAGAAAGACACATGTAAGGGTATATCCCTTTTTTTTTCTCCCTTTTAACTGTGTGGAATCACGCAGTAGAAAATAATTTCATCAAACCTTGGCAAGTCAGGATTTGCTGCTAAAATGATTTCAAAAAGTGCTCTGAGAACATGTAGCTCCACCCAACCCTTCTGCAAACTCCGCCCATGTTCATTAGAATATGTTCACAGACCCCATCATATTTGAAGTGAAAATTATCTTGCTGAACCGCTTACATTTCGACCTTAAGTTTAGCGATGTCACCTTTGCCCGTCTGTGTGAATCCAGTTCGAACTAACTTACAGTTTGAGTGGATCATTTATGTCACGTTACCTGTCTTGTTAGCAATGGTGCTGAGTTCTTCCCGAAATTGTGGTTTAAATATACTTAGAAAAGGTTAAGCAAGGACAGAAATCCTGAAGTTAGTATGAAAGAAAGTTTAGCTCCCTTTGTCCCAACTGCCTCAAAAAAAAAACCCAGGGTAACCTTTGGACTCTCTGATACCTTTTGTAACTGCAGTGAACTTCATAAACAGATTGGCTCAGCTGCAGAGACTATATAAATACTGCGCCAGGAACAGTCACTTCAGCAGGAGGAGACTATCCTATCAGCTCAACATGAGCTTCATCATGAAGCTCTGTTTTCTGCTGCTGTTCGGGTGTGTGGTTTTAACACGTAAGTTTTCATTAACATTTATTCTCGCACATTACGAGCCATTAAATGTGCTGCAAAATGTAACGTATTCCGTACCATGTTTTACTTGGGATGTTCTATTTGCAATTATGAATTCATCGTTCATTTAAATTGTAACCTACATTCATGCCTTTTAGTGAGTTATATGCAATACGATCATCTTTCGAATATAAAGAATTAAAATGAGTTTCCAAATTAATTGAACGAAAGTAATCTTTTTAATAAACACAAAACCTTTACCTACAATCCAGAGCCTAAAATGTTAAATTTAAAAAATGCTTGATTTTGAAAACAATATTCAATTCTATCCAACTTTTTAGCTCCCAAATTGTTCGAACCATATTGAAAACGACGTTATCTTATTTCTACCCCTGAACTTCATAAATATTTGACTGATTTTTGGAACGGTCTGAGACAGAAACTGCAGTAGTTTCATGTTGTTTGATTAACGCGATTTAATTAATGGAGTAACAAGAGAAATTTGCTGAAAATGTTTGCATCAAGAATTGCGGTAGAGATTTTTGGTAGTTTTTGGAATACTACATCTATAAGTCTATAATGTATATACATATATACATTTATAAATCACCATCCATAAATATTTCTTCACTTTTCAGAAGGAAAATCTGAAGACAGAAGAACGTGTTCAAGTAAGTAGCATTGTGTTCACCGTACTAGTCTCAAATGTTAAGTGTCTGAGACCACTTTCTACACAGCAGAGTAGATCAAAAATACGTCGTTATTAATGCAGACAACGAAACTTCCTGAATTACATCGAACCAAAAACTGAACATTTTGAGACACAAATCTGCTCTGAGAGTTATGGGAGCAGTTCTGTAATTTGGAGCTGGGGATTTGGAACACATTCCCATGCCACACACGCAAAAAAAGTGGGGATCCACAGCCTCCCTAACTCCTGGTGGCTGCCAGCCTTAAAGATGTCTAAGACGAATGCATTTCTGTCAAGAATTTTGTTGTGCAAGTATGGCATTCCCTGTTAAACAGCTGAAAGACCACTCTGCTCTCGGTTGGTGGAATAGCACCATCTGTTGGGCTACCGGAATGGTGCACCTTCCAAGGAAATACTGAGAAGACACTGCAGTCTGTCAAATCGTATCTGGATCCGATTGATGATCAACCTCGTGATGCAAACATTAGGCCCCTAAGATAAAGGAGCAGCATAAGGCCATTCAGCTCATCGAGTCTGCTCCATCATTCGATCATGGCTGAAATGTTTCTAATCCTCATGCCTTCTCCCTTGATCCCTTTATTGTGGACTCCCTAAAGTGCACAAAGAGACCATTTGTCCCATCAAGTCTGCACTGACCCTCCGAAGAGCATTGCATCCAATCCCCCACCCTATTCCTGTATTTGATTTGATTTATTTACTTATTGTACCTAAGTACAATACATGAACCTAAGTACAGTGAAAAGTTTTGTTTTGTGAGCAGTGCAGGCAGTTCATAGCAAACAAGGAGCAACACATACAAGGTTATGCTGTACATGCCATGCACAAAGCAAGATTAACATTATAATACTGTATTTTACTTAACCCACCTAGCCTCCACATCCTTAGACACTGTGAAAAGTTTAGCAAGACCCATCCAGCTAACCTACACATCTTTAGACTGTGGGAGGAAACCCACACAATCACAGGGATAATGTACAAACTCCACAGACAGTCACCTGAGGATGGGATTGAACCAGGGTCCCTGCAACTGTAAGGCAGCAATGCTAACCACTGAGCCATCATGTCACCCCAAATGCCAGTCACTCTCAGCCAGGCCTTCTACTAAACAAATTATCTGACTTAATAATTACAACGTATATTTATTTTACCCAATTACAGAGCAGAAAACCCGCTTCAAAAATCTTAAGACGTATATTTACAACTATGAAGCTGAGACCTCCAATGGAATAGATGGGACTGAATACTCTCGCTCTGGTGTCAGAATATCTTGCAGAGTAAGTTAAAGGTTGCTTTCAATATACAAGAACTCAATACTTCAACCCTGATTTCCATGAGAGATATCTGAATGGCTCACAAATCACGAGACACATTTTCAAATGACTAGCAGACTGTAAGGATTACAGGGATCAATTAGCATAGTATATGTCTCACCAATTTAATTTGGGGTGACTTCAACATTCTTAAGTTGTTCAGATGGATCTAGCACATTGATATGCGTCACCCTGAATGCAAAAGGTATCCTCGATTTATCAAATGGATTTAAAGTAATGTATTTTACAAGTTTCTGATTATCAGCCAGTAAATGAAATAAGTTTGTAAATGTTGATTCCTTAAAACTTACACAATAAAGTTAAAAATCACACAACACCAGATATTAGTCCAACAGGTTTATTTAGAAACACTAGTTTCTGAGGCACTGCTTCTTCATAAGGTGGTTGGGAATTCTGCTCCATGACCACCTGACGAAGAAGCAGTGCTTCAAAAGCTAGTGCTTCCAAATAAACTTGTTGGACTGTAACCTAGTGTTGTGTGATTTTTAACGTTGTTCATCCCAGGCCAACACCGGCACCTCCAAATCACAACAAAGTTACTGTTATAGTTATTGTTTTAAAAATATTTTTACACAAGTTAGATAACGAACTTCTACATTGTATTTCTTAACCTCTTGGCTAATTTAGTTGCTTATTCTGTCAACGTCAGAGCTCACAAACTCCCACTAAAATAACATTTTGAAATCCTGAAGTCAAATTGATACCTTTTTTCTGTGTGTTTATTTACGTATTTTAGGATTGTACAACCTATCATTTCCTCACTCCCTGACTGCACATGATAAAATCATAGGAAAATACTATTTCAATACATTTTAAAAAGTAAAAATCAATTTAGAGTCATTTTTTAAGGTGGCAAGTGAGTCTCTAGTCTGTGTATTCGATTAGGAAAATAAACTGCAATTGAAAAGAAAGTTACAACAATGTGTTTAACTTGGTTGCTTTCCCACAGGTGGAACTTGAGGTTCCTCAGTACTGTGCTTACACCTTGCGGGTAAATGCATGCAACCTGAGGGAAGTGCAAAGCATCAGTCCTGATGGCAAGCCTGTCTTTGAGCTTTCCAGGAACTCTGAAGAGTTTCAGCAAGCTATGTCCAAGTAAGGAACGTTGATATATATATGAATCTTAAAATGCTAATTTTTGTGGCACTCCTCCTGTCATCTGCTATTGTGTTAAAACAATCCCAGAAACCCTAGTAAAGTGGAGTAAACGGCATTCTCGGAACAGGGCTTAGGTGGGATTGAGGTTAGGGGGATTTCAGAATACAGCCCCTGAAATCATGCCAGGCACACACACAAGAGAAAGCTAAAAACTGCAGTATACTGCAGACCTATAGGTTTATTTGAATGCGCTAGCTTTCGAAGTGCTGCTTCTTCATCAGGTGCTCATGAGAGAGGAAGACTTCAAACTCAGAATTTATAAGGAAAAGGTCTTTTACTCTCACTAACACCTGATGAAGGAGCAGTGCTCTGAAAGCTAATGTTTTCAAATAAACCTGATGGACTATAACCCAGTGTTATCTGATTTTTGACTTGTCCACTCCAGTCCATCACCAGCATCTCCACAACAAGAGAATGTTAGTCACACAATTTGTAAGATCGAGTGAAATAAGTGATTGCTTGTGATACAGGCAACTGTATACTTAATTCACTCATAAGACATCCCTCTTCTCTTGATTTTACTAAGATTTTAGCTGTTTAAAATAAATTAGATTTTGTAGAATGAGGTGTCCCTGCATATACTATTTTCTTTGTATATTACTCCCTGTGGGTGTCCCTTATCTTACAAAATAATTTGATGAATAGGACTGCATTAGTAGAAGGCATTTTCTCATCAATTAATTATAATCTGTTAATTTGTGGGATTCATAGCTGCTGAAAAACTGCAGCAAAAAGGATCAGGACAAGCCTGGCTCCTACTCAACTTTGCAATGTCCAATTTCAAAGAAGAAGTTGTCAATAGGTATTAAACTCTCAGTCCTGTATGTAAGAATCTAATGCTTGCTTTTGTAGTTGTCGAGCCCAATTTCAGATATATATTTTTCAGCATCCATTGGTAATTATGTTTATATGCATTGTGGCATTTTGCTCCTCAATGTTAGTTGTAGATCTGCACAGTTTTCACGTTAAGTAGTCACAGCCTCACTTTACTCTAAGCCATTTAGACTGAGACTTCACAAAGGAACTTTAAAATCCTACAATAGCGTGAGATACCACTGAATGCTTAAATAATTTTCTGGATATATAGAACCATAAAATGGTTCAAATAATTCTCCTTATCAGTAATAATTTTGACATGTGGGAAATGATGATGAAATAGAAATGAAAAAGAAATTAAACAGCCCACATTTGATGAGTTAACATTAACACCATTATGGGTGAAGTGATTTGCTTGAAAGTTCTGTAAAATATTTTCTTCCATAGATATGAGCTGAAATTCACAACAGTACATGGACATTTGGATGTCAACCTCTACCCAAATAAAAGTGAACCAACCAACATTCTCAACATCAAGAGAGGAATCATTTCTACTCTTCTGGTGCCAGTGGAATCTGATGAAGATGTACAGACATTTAACACAGTAAGTTTTTTTTTCTAATTAATTTTCACAGCCCAAATGGATTTAATATAAATTCTAAATAGATGCTTAGCTTTTAATAGTCATTTCTGCAGCAGTTTTTGCAATAAAATTATTTGGCCAAATCTGCAATATTAAGCACAGCAAACCTACAACTTGTTCCATCTGGGACTGAAACTAGCCAATTTTGGCATTTAAACTTAAGGAAACAAAATATTTTTCTATGAATTGATTCCTTGAAAATGTTCAAAATTGAATCAGTTTTTAAAACTCCTTTGAAGATAATCTCTCCAGCTTGGAAATTAGTAGATCAGATCATTTCCAAAACACTTCTGTCAAACTAGTGAGAAAAAGCTTTCAATCAAAAGCTTTGATTAGTTTTGTTAACTTTCTGTAAAGCTAAGGGAAGACTCAGAGTTGGAGAAAAAGAATGCTTGGAACACTGCTGACTTATTTGGGAGTGTTCGGCATTTGCATTTTCATTTGTTTTGACATAATTAAAAATAAACACATATTTATTAAAAATGTACATTTATATTTTGTTTTGTGACTCAGCCTACTGTTTATGGAAATTGCACAAGTGAAGTCACAGTGAACAGCAGAGCAGGGAGTGTTGCTACTCATATTACAACTGGAAGAGATCTTACTGCTTGTAATAGATTCACACCAATTGCAGAGCACAGGAGTCCTTTGGCACTGATTACAGGGCTGGTAAGAAAACAAAAATACTTACAATACGAACATTACCATATCTTTTTGTTCCAAATATAAGAAATTTAAGTTTAATTATTTGCCAATTCCTCTTTATCCCTTTATCCCTTACACAGCATGTACCTGTGGTAAACTTGTTGAGCAGTTATCAATCTTGCAGCTATTCGCTTGATACGAAGAAGCATATAAAAGAAGCTACCTGCAACGAAAAGCATATGTTATCACCTCTAACACCGGGGTAAGTTGTTTCACTAAAATAACAATAGCGTTTCTTCACAAGTCAACACATTCACTGATGGCAATTTAAGATAAATAAACCATTTGTGTTTTAGCTGTTATAATGTCCTTTAGTTTATTTTTGGTTTATCATTGTTCCTTATATGAATCCTCTGCATTAATCTATACCATACACTTTTTTTGTTTTGCATGTTGATTCATTACTCATTCAATTGGTTCAGTAAAAGCGAGTTTTTCACCAATCCAATTGGTTTAATGTTTCTACTGAGAAAAGCAGTCAGATGTCGTCTTAAAGTTTAAAGTTCTTTCAGCTGTTGTGGCAATTACTTATTTAAATGTTCACAGTAGTTACTGAGAATTTGTGAGGAGTGGGGAGTGGGGAGTTGAATTGACAGGTTTCTCCTTCCAAATGGAAATGATCACACAGAAAAATCTCTCCCTTGTTTCTTTTGAATTCCTGAAATTAAGGCCAATTTTATCACCGTTGTTGCTTTAATTTATAATAGCAGGGCTTGAAACAAATTACACCAGTTCTTGACCACTACAGAGTGCCAGTTACATTTTGGTATTGCCACCAACCTATTGGTTAATATATTTCAAAAAACCCCAGCTCTGTCGAAGAGTTATCTAGACTTGAAACGTTAACTTGCCCTCTCTCCATGGATGCTGCCTGACCTGCTGTGATTTCCAGCATTTTTTGTTTTCAAACATAATACCTTTCTTTGAGAAGGCTCACAGAGTAATATAAAACATTTTTAGGAACTAAAATCAAAATAAGGAGGCAATCCTCATGTCCAATAGCATGTTAAATTTTTGCTTAATTTTCAATTTAGTTTTTGTACCTAAGATACTTTATGATGACAGAAGCCTGAAGCTGCCTTTATCAATAAAACTATTGAAAAGTGCTTGATGTATATCTGATTAAAGATGTATTTTTCTCTTGTTAGAGAACAATACGGAGCTGTGTCATACGTAAAGCAAACACTTAAACTAGAAAATTTAATCGCAACTAATAACAGACACTTTACTAAAGGTGAGATTTACTTGACAGTTTCCTCGATTTTGTTTACAGTTTGTTTTGTTTAAATTTCTTCTCTCCTGACTTACAGCTTGAACTTGTTTCTCGTGGTAATGAGAAAGAAATCAATCTCTAGCTTTATACTTTTCTTTTGAAGTCCAGAAAATACTGTGCGATTGCAAGGATAGCATATTTGGAATATGCTTAAACTTACCTTTTTTATATAATGAAAGAAACAACAGGTGTAATTTACTTTGTTTACCTTCCCAGCCCAATGAAAATTAATATTGGAAAATTTGATGAGTTCTCTCCTTAACTTAAATAAATGGAAGATCATGTAGCATAGCACTCAATATTCAGGACGTAAGATCATAGGAGCAGTTTCAGGTCATTCAGCCCATCGAGCACCATTCAACCACAGCTGATATGTTTCATAAGAAAGTAAGATTTTTAGTAGAGTGCAGACTGTACCATTCATGGTAAGATTAGATGGAAGCTATTCTCATTTCTCTTTTATCTCAGTTCCTGGCCTACATGAGGTGGTACTGGGGTGAAAATCACAAGAAACTGCTGATATCCTCCTGTAATCCTAATGGTTATGCTTTTTCAGTTGAGCCTTAGTTTTAGTGGTCAGCAGTCCAGGAAATGGATGGCAATTTCATTATTGTTTTCAAAAAGGAATGTTGAAGGGTTCAACACCATTTTTAGCTCAACAGGAGCATGGGGAGTTGCCAATATGCCTGGTGGGGAACATTAAAGTTACTTGGGTGTTGATAGGTGATTGGACAAAACTGTAGTAGGTGGATTTTATTAAGCAAGTGTGTGACCAACAAAGGAGGGAACATGGCATTTTGTTCAAAAGACACAAAGTTAAATACAGTAGATGTCCAAGAAGGTCTGGGTGTTCAGGTTCCGAGCTCTTTAAAATGTCACAAACAGACACAGAAAATAGTCAAGCAGGTGGATGGAATGCTGAGCTTCATATATAAAGGGCTGGAATTGAGATGCAAATGTTATGCTTCAGTTATACAAAACCCTAGTTAGACCCTACTTACTGTACTTTGGGCACCCCACCTTAAGAGGGATGTTTTAGCCCTGGAGGGAGTGCATCACAGGTTTACCGGGCTGATATCTGGACTTCAGGAGTTAAGTTATGACAAATGATTTGACAAATTAATCCTTTATTCTCTAAAATTTAGAAGGTTATGGGCTGACCTAATAGAGGTCTTCAGGATATTAACAGGAAAAGACAGGGTAGATAAAGGTAAACTATTTCCACTGGCGGATGATTCTAGAACATGGGGCATAGTCTAAGAATTAGGACCAGGCCATTCAGGAGAGATGTTAGAAAGAACTTCTACACACTTCTGAGTCAAAGAGTGACAGTTTGGAATCCTCTTCATCAAATGCTGATCGATGCTAATTAACTTGTTAAATTTAAATCTGAGATAGACATGTTTGTATTAAGCAAGGGTATCAAGGATGTGGTCCCAAGACAGGCAGATGCAGTAAGGTCACAGATCAACCATTATCTTATTGAATAGTGGAACAGGCTCAAGGGGTTAAATAGCCTACTCTCATTCTTATGAAAAAGAAACATGTGAAGTTAGGCCTTGGAGTGCAGGTTCATAGTTCCTTGAAAGTAGAGTCGCAGGTAGATAGGATAGTGAATAAGGCATTTGGTATGCTTCCCTTTATTGGTCAGAGTTTTGAGTACAAGAGTTGGGAGGTCATGTTGCATCTGTACAAGACTTTGGTTAGGCCATTTTTGTAATATTGTGTGTAATTCTGGTTTCTTCCTATCGGAAAGATATTGTGAAACTTGAGAAGGTTTAGAGAAGATTTATAAGGATGTTGCCACGGTTGGAGGATTTGAGCCATCGGGAGAGGCTGAGCAAGCTGGGGATGTTTTCTCTGGAGTGTCAGAGGCTGAGGGGTGACGTATTAGAGATTTATAAAATCATGAGAGGCATGGATAGGGTAAATAGACAAGGTCTTTTCCCTGGGGTGGGGGAGTCCAGAACCAGGTTTAGGATGAGAGGAGAAAGATTTAAAAGGGACCTAAGAGAAAACCTTTTCGTGCAGAGGGTGGTACATGTGTAGAATAAGCTGCCAGAGGAAGTGATGGAGGCTGGTACAATTATAGCATTTAAAAGGCATCTGGATGGGTATATGAATAGAAAGGGTTTGGCAAATGGGATTAGATTAGGTCAGGGTATCTGGTCAGCATGGAAAAGTTGGAATGAAAAGTCTGTTTTCACGCTGTACATCTCTCTAACTCTCTCACCACGCCCTATCTGTGAATAACAGCTGGCCAACATTGGCTGGACCAGAACTGACAAACTGCAGCAACTTTCCCTGCGCATAAGATATAAACAAAACCCAAACACGAAAATCACCGGTGTGCCCTGCTCAACAAAAAAAAACTGTCCCCAACCAGTAGAATTGTTAATGTGCATGAAAATTACATTAACATTTGTTTTCTGGTTAAGTATCATTTTAATTTTTGCCACCGGTGCTAAGTAGGAAATATCTGATCAATAACCAACAGTCTGAATCATATAGATAAGATGCAAATCATGTGCCTGGCATTGAACATTAACATCAATGCTAAGATCCAGCATAGTCTTTTGAATGAGTCACTAAGATTAGATTCCCTACAGTCTGGAAACAGGGCCATCAGCCCAGCAAGTCCACACCGACTCTCTGAAGACTAAGCAACCCAGACCCATTTCCCTACTCTATATTTACCTCTGACTAATGCACCTAACACTGGGCAATTTAACATGGCCAGTTCACCTGACTTGCACATCTTTGGATTGTGGGAGGAAACCCAGTCAGATATGGGGAGAATGTGCAAATTCCATACAGACAGACACCCGAGGCTGGGATTGAACCCAGGACCCTAGCACTGTGCATGTTTTATGTGCCTATGTGGGTCGATATTTAAAAAAAATCAAGAAGCAATGGTATTTCCCTATAGTGCTGGCTGTATTTATCTCTGATTCAATATCAGAAACAGAGATTATCTGGTCATTATCACTTTGTGTTTGTGGGGTTTTGAAGGACTGCTATGTATCCTGTAACAGTAACTACAACTCTATATTAATTTGCTTTAAATTGCTTAGATATATCCAGTTGTCATGGAAGGTGCGAGAGAAGTGTTTTTTTATTCATTAAAATGCATTCCATCCAACCTTCCACTCTGTAATTTCACTTGAAAGCAGACTATGTGATGGAGATCTAATCATTTCTGTCAGATTTATCCCATCATTAGTAAAACCTGGCAGCAAAGAAAAGGAAGCATTCTACGAGAGGTCATATCTTTTCCTTTGTGTGTTCAGACCATGCAGAAGTGTTTCTCCAGATTCCCTAAAAATGTTTGCCCTCCCCTGACCTGGAATTCTCTTCCTCTAACTCACAAAATGGTCAAGGTGTCTCTTCAACACTTCCTTCAAACAATTTGCAATTAGTTGAGACTTCCCCAGAGCTGATAACCTCTCATTTCCAATTATCTAAGTGTTGAGCTGGGTAACAAGGAGTTCAAAGTAAAATAAACTAAGTTGATTAAATACATGAACTTAATTTGTCCAATCAACAAACAAGGTTACATGGAGATGGTAGTAGAGGTGCTGTATGTAACTGAAGCATTTGGGAGTTTGAGGAAAGTGTTATGATCCTGGGTAACTGTTTGTGTAATTTGCATCTTGAGGAATGCCCACTCAAAGATTTGTTAGCTGGAATCCAAGTGTCTGAGGCACAGACATTGTATCTTATCAAGGAATGGTGTGTGACATGGGCAGTTTGGCCCAGGAAACAGACATACACTCAGGTTTGATAATGGCTCCAAATGAGACTAAACTACCGCAGATGTTGGAAATCTGAAATAAAAGCAAACAGATGCATCATTGGATTCGAAATGTTAGCTCAGTGTCTCTCTACAGATATAGCCAGTTTCTCCACTCATTCCTTTTTTTATTGCTAGTATCAGTTTGGTTAATGGTCACAGGCAGGAAGGTGTGACTGTAAGTCACTTTGGATTGTGGAAGCACTTCAACCTTCGTCCTGACACAACAATTTCAATGTTCACACTGTCAGCATGGGTGAGGTTAAAGTCTGAAGGGTGGGTGAGCTAAATGATATGACGCCATTATGTGGAAAGCCATTCAAGTGCGGAAAGCAGAAAGCAATGATGTAAGATGGTACAGTCAGGGAAATAGATACTATTCACTGCATTTGTGAGCAGGTGTTCCAAAGGTTGTTGTGACTGCCCGGTGATTCTGGGAGCAATCCATTAGGTCACACCTACCAATAAAACAAAACACAAGGTTCTAAAGGGCCTCTGAAAACAGAGTAGGCTGCACAGTTGCCATTGCTACATTGGTGATTACAAAACCAAATCCTGGGGTCATGACCTGCCATTTAAGCCTTGTCTTAGAGGAAATGCAGCTAAGGATCATGTAACAGATTTCTTGGGATGAGGAGGTGGCTCCTATCAGTAGGATTGAGTCAACAAGGCCTTGTTACCTCAAATTTAGGTGATTTAATTAAAACACACATAATTCTTACAGGAATGGACAAGGTAGATGCTGGGCAGGTATTTCCTCTGGTGTAGACTCTAGAACTAAGTGTCATAATCTTAGAATAAGGGTTAGTTCCAACTGATATCAGGACAACTTTATTCATCCAAATGATTGTGAATCTTCAAAAATCTCTACCACGGAAAATTGTGGATACTCAGACATTTAGTGAATCTTCGTGGCAGAACCTGATGGATTTTTTGATACTTTGGGATATTACAGGAAAACCAAGCTAAGGTAGAAAATCAACCATAATCTGACTGAATCACTGGCCTTATACTGCCAAGTGATACATACGGCCAATTGTTCTATGAAGCTCATTTAAGTCTGTTTCTGATACTTGTGACATTCGGTGGACTTCATTGCTCCATTTCACACCTCCCAAAATCCACTTCCAGTTCAATTCCCCCTCTAATGTCCACCACAGATTAAATGACAAGAATATGTTGAATTATGAATATGAAATATAGATCATTTTGAACTACAACGTTATTACGGGTAATACATTTATTTCAGGATGGACACTAACTTTTTTTTTGAATTGATCTTTTGTAGATGAATCGATAATCAGGAAAGAATTGGCTTTGGAGCACACTGAGAGTAGGGTAAAGAATGCAGACTCTGCAACATTGGCTTTACAGAATCTGGTCAGTCTATCTGAGAGTGGTCAGGATGAAGAAAGAGCCAGTCTGTTCCAAACATTTGTTGTTGAATTGAGGAAGTTGGAGAAAGATGCACTTGAGGCTGCTTTACCTACATTCTACAAAATAGAAGTGCCCAGGTAATCACGATAATTTGCTATATGTTCTATAATCCTATTCGTAGAAGAGATTAGATTAGATTAGATTACGTACAGTGTGGAAACAGGCCCTTCGGCCCAACAAGTCCACACCGCCCTGCCGAAGCGCAACCCACCCATACCCCTACCCCTACATCTATATCTACCCCTTACCTAACACTACGGGCAATTTAGCATGGCCAATTCACCTGACCTGCACATCTTTGGACTGTGGGAGGAAACCGGAGCACCCGGAGGAAACCCACGCAGACACGGGGAGAACGTGCAAACTCCACACAGTCAGTCGCCTGAAGCGGGAATTGAACCCGGGTCTCTGGCGCTCTGAGGCAGCAGTGCTAACCACTGTGCCACCGTGCCGCCCAGTTCTCATTCACAACAAGGTCCCTTTCCTTAGTGAAATCTGAAGCAAAACAAAACGCACTTAGGGCTTCCTCTATCTGCTCAGACTCCATGCACAAGTTCTCTCTGTTATCCTTGATCAGCCCTGGATGGTCTCAAACTTCTTGAGTGTTGTTGTAGCAGTATTTACCCAGGCAAGTGGTGAGCATTCCATCACATTTCTGGCCTATGCCTTGTAAATTGTGGATAGCCATTAGAAAGTTAGGAAGTAAATTACTTGCCACAGAATTCCTAGTCTCTGACCTACTGTTGTAGTCACAGTATTTTTATGATTAATTCAGTTCAATTGCTGGTTACCAGTAGTTGCAAGGATATTCATCATTGGAGATTTAGCAATGGTAATGCCATAAATGTCAAGGGAAGATTGTTAGATTCTCTCATTGGAAATGGTAATTGTTTCATATTTGTGTGGCGTGAATGTTAAAAATGGAATGAACAGAAAAACATGAAAAACATAATTAGGAAACAGACAGGTAGAAAGGGCAAAATCTTAGTTTTCATATAAAATCTCAAACATTAATTTTCGTCTGAGAGTATTAAACTAATTTTTCAGGACCAGAGAGATTTATCAGAAGTGGTTATTATTGTCACAGTATTAAAAGTGCTACCTAGTTCAGAGGTTAATAATCAAAGTTTATTATTTCATTACCTGCCAATCTTAATTTTCATATAAAATCTCAAACATTAATTTTCCTCTGAGAGTATTAAAGTAATTTTTCAGGACCAGGTACTTCATTGTCACAGTATTAAAAGTGTGCTGACTCCTGAATGCCCTAACCTTTCTGCCATCTGTACTGGGGAAATGCGGTTCGAATATATTGAATTTCAGAACCGACACCTTTGGCGAAGGTTGCAACAGTGCACCTTGTAGAAAAGCCGGGTACCTTGGGGTAGTAGCTTAGAGTATTTTGTTTAATTGCAGATGTCACAAATTACTGCTTAATTAAAACTATAATAATGATGAGCACTGATAACCTGAGATGGATGATTAAAAGGGCAAATTGCTGCCTAGTTAAGAATTTAATAATCAAAGTTTATTATTTCATTACTTGCCAACTTTGGTATGTAACAATCCCCTGAGTAACTGTACCTAAACTTTACTTTAACAGGCCTGTTACTACCCAAGCACTTCTGCAATGTGGCACTCCGGAGTGTTTTTCTGCAATTCTGAAACTACTACAAAATGAACCAGTCCCTCCATTGGTGGCAGATGCAGTTACCTATGCCATAGCACTTATGGCTTCACCATCTGAAAGTCGGATAAGTGATGTCCTTGATCAGGCAAAGGTCCGGCAAACACGGGGTACATTTTATGCCTTGAGCCACGTAGTAAGGAAGTAAGTCAATAGCCAACAAAAATCTCTGTGATATATAATGCAATCTCTTCAGTTTTTCTTCTCAAACAACAATTGTTTAGCCAAACATAACATAATGTATTTTGTATGCACTCACATGTGCTGATGTTTAGCTTTTTTAGTATTAGTAAGTTAATGCAAATGATGTGTATGACAGATTATGTTGTACAATATTCAGGAAGATTGTAAAATAAATAACATGAGGGTCCAAATGACCTTGCATAAGAATTGAAATGTCAGAAATATTAGTTTGCTATTGTAGACTATTTATTCCTACTTCCCTGATCTATCAAACTTACTCTGGATATCAATGAATGAAGGCAGTGCTAACATCAGAATACTTCTTTAGTTAAGCAAAGTACACAACAAAAAAAACCTGCAAAAACCTTACCTGTGCAATGCTTACATTCACACCCATTATATAGGTGTGTCCTAACACCAGACCAGGACAGGTGATCAGTCTGATCAGTCTGTTCTGTCTGAACTTCCAGTCATTGATCAGACAACTTCCTCAGCCAGCTAACTTTATTGCGAGGCAAGGTTTTTATCATATTCTTTCTAAACAAAGAAGCAGTGCACCCACATTTTGACACTATCCAGTCTCCAGCAAAAGATCAGTTTTGGCTACTAGCATTCATCACAAATGTATCATGTTTTCAACGATGATTTGATCAATTAACCCTTTAGGACTTGCCTGTATCTCCTTGGAAAGAGACTTATTTCTCATTTTAATTAAGTTTGCCATAAAATTTTAGCTTGCTCTGGCTGTTCGCCACTTTTCTGTCTTCCAGTAAGTCGTATGGTATTTACAAAGCACAATTCTACAGCAATCACAAACTCAGCTAATAAATAATTACATGATCCATCTGATTTAGTGTCTGTTTTAAGCAAAACCTCAGTTTTTTCAGAGTTGCTGTGACAGTACAGTCCATTATTGCTGAATTCCAGTGATTGATGTAAACATGTGCACAATCCTTCAGCAAAATACAGGAACACTTTAACCTAGTGACCTTTTTAATTAGTAAGTCATCACTAGACTTCAAATGCTTTCTCCTCATTTCATTTAACTTCATTTCAGCTAAGCCTGCAAATTTTAAGTTAATATCTGTACAACGTATAGGGAGATATTGTGGATTGATGCAAAAATATATATATAATTACAGTATATAATGACACTATTCAAAATTTTAATGAATAATTTCTGGACATTTGGAAAACACAAATAGGAATAGGACTAGGCCACTTGATCCTTTCGCTCTGGTCCACTTGTCAACAGTATATCCCCCAATCGTCTGACTCATCTCTAGTTTCTCACCACGACTCTCATTGTTCCCCAAATCCTTTAGTATCCCCAAAAAATTGAGAGTCCTTTGCTTATTTTATATCTTTGTTAGTTGCAAAGACTTTTTAATAACTGAAGATGAATCAATAATAAAAATGGCAAATTAATTGTGCAGCATTATTACATTATAACTTATTCCTTTATAAACATTTCATAATAGAAGCAGTTATATTGTGCTATGAAGTAATGCTGAAAGACTTTGATATCATGATATGTGCTAATCGATGCCATCAAGTTCATAATCCAACAGTTAATCCTTTAACAATCCTGTTAGATTTTATGAGGAAACACAGTCTGTAGTACCAGAACTGAAGGCAGTTGCGAATTACCTGATGTCCATACTTGGAAGTGACTGCTCTGGTGATGCAGACATGATCTACCTGACTCTAAAGGTAACAGTACAGAATTTGTGATATCTAATTTATTTTACAATTAGAAATGTATTGAATACAGGTCTAATTGTAATTTATGTTTTCATTCTGCAGGCACTGGGAAACATGGGACAGGCAATGGAGAATGCAAATCCGGAAATTCAGAAAACTCTTATAAGGTGTGCTAACAACGCTAAAGTCTCCTCCAATATTCAACAAGCTGCAGTTCAAGCTTTCAGAAAAATGAACTTGGCTGATGAGGTAATGTCATTCTTGATAGTGTGAAGATGTCTACATATGTTGTTTTTATTCAGAAACTGATGAAACTGGTTATTACCATGAAACAATCACGAAATAGGTTTCAATTCGTGATAAACCTGGAAATTGAAGACAGAATGAGAGACAGAAAGAGAAAAGTAATTTGGAGAACATGTCAGTAACTGACTCTAGTTTCTCCAAAAATATGTCATTGCAATACCTTTTTGAAATTTGAAATCTATTAATTGCAGTTGATGGGCCTCGAACTTCTGACTGCTTTAAGAGTGGACATCAGGCATTCCAGGAGTAGATAGGTTAGCACTTGAGACTGAATCCATCTCTTATAGGTTCCTACCCTTCTTTGCAAAACCAGTAATTTAGAGAGGCGATGATCTGATGGAATTATTGGTGGACTTTTGATCCATAAATCCAGGCAATTTTCTGGGGACCTGGGTTCAAATCCAACCATGGCAGATGTTGAAAGTTGAACTCAATAAAAATCTGGAATTAAGAGTCTAATGATGAGCATGAAACAATTTCCAATTGTCAGAAAAACCCACCTGGTTCATTAATGTCCTTTACAGGAGCAACTGGCTGTCCTTACTTGATCTGGCCAACATGTGACTCCTGTCCCACAACAATGTGATTAACTCCTAATTGCCATTAAGTCAATTAAGAATGGTCAACAAACGTTGGTTATCCAGTGACCCATATCCCATGAATGAATAACAAAAATAGCTACTGAAGAGTAGTGGGGATATATCGGTGGCTAATCCTGTTAGCCTAAAAGTTACTTGTGGGCATAGATGTCTCAGAAAGAGGACTAAGGTTTTGCATTTCTCTAGATACCTAACCAGACGTAGAAACCACAGCCGTGTATAATCAAGGCTTTATTTCACTCTGTCACATTTAGACTCCACATCACAAGATCCGAGGGAATTAAAGAAATTGATTGTTTGGCTAACATTTATGTTTTAATGTCACATTTGCAAGTTAGCAACAGTGCAACATTGATCTTGCTGTTTTGATACTTTCTGAAGATTCAACCCAATCAGGGAAACATTCAGCAGATTGATGTAAAAATAGGAAATTTGGACATTTCCTCAATTTTTAAGACTAGGTATTTGTTTCACACTCTAATTATTTGTGTCTCTGGGTGCAAACAGAGTATATTCTTACTTTATTGTTTCGTCCTCATCTGAAAATCAATGCAAGACAATGAGGACTTACCTTCTGACAAAATAATGTTAGTATAGCTGGTATAGCTCTAAAAAAAATCCAGGTCATGATTTGAAGGGTTTTGGTTAATTTCTTGTACCTTTCCCAAGTGACAATTTTTTAATTGTGCACTAGACAGTGGAACGTAAATCTCTTTAAAGTTTTTTTTAATCAGTGTGTTTGGACATCTTACATGGCAGGTGGTACTCAAACCTGGGGAAATCTCTTTAAAATATTTTCTAATCAACTAGTTCAGAGATGTTATTACATCCCTCTGGAACAGGTGGGTCTTTGGCCTGGCTTTTCTGACACCAATCATTTATTCACTTAAAATCAATACACATTGTGGGTTTTGACCATTCAGCCTACTAGTTAGTTAATGGAACTGGACAGCATCTTGATTACTGATCCCCAACTCTGAGTATTAAAAATGTTGATTAAGGGGGAGGCAAAGGCTTAGTGGTACTATCACCAGACTATTAATCCAGAAATTCAGCTCAAGTTCTGGGGACCCGGGTTTCAATCCTGCCACAGAATTGGTGGAATTTGAATTCAATAAGTACCTGGAATTGCAAGTCTAATGATGACCATGAAGCCATCCCCAATTTTTGGAAGAAAACTCATCTGTTGGCTAATGTCCTTTACGGAAGGAGGTCTGTCATCCTTACCTAGTCTGGCTGCACATGAATCCAGGCTGTCAGCAATGTCATTGACTCTTGACTGGGCAATAAATGCTGGGCAAAGGTGAGGACTGTAGATGCTGGAAACCAGAGTTTAGATCAATGTGGTGCTGGAAAAGCACAGCAGGTCAGGCAGCATCAGAGGAGCAGGAAAATCAATGTTTCGGGCAAAAGCCCTTGATCAGGAATAGAGGCAAGGAGCCTCCAGGATGCAGAGATAAATGGGGGAGGGGGCTGGGGAGAAGGTAGCAAAGAGTACAATAGGTGAATGGGGTGGGGATGGAGGTGATAGGTCAGAGGGGAGGGTGGAGTGGATAGGTGGGAAGGGAGATTGGCAGGTAGGACAGGTCATGGGGACAGTGCTGAGCTGGAAGGTTGGAACTGGGATAAGGTGGGGAGAGGGGAAATGAGGAAACTGATGAAGTCCACATTGATGCCCTGGGGTTGAAGTGTTCCAAGGTGGAAGATGAGGCGTTCTTCCTCCAGGCATCGGGTGGTGAGGGAGCGGCAGTGGAGAAGGCCCAGGACCTGCATGTCCTCGGCAGAGTGGGAGAGGGAGTTGAAATGTTGGGCCACGGGGCGGTGGGGTTGATTGGTGCAATTGTCCCGGAGATGTTCTCTGAAGCGCTCTGCGAGGATAAATGCTGGCCTGGCCAGAGAGTGAATAGAAAAACTTAAGGCGAGTTGCAGTACCAGTTGTTGTGCAAGTTGAGAGAAGCTAACTCATGATTGAGTGGATCGTGAATTTTATCAGTTTTGCTCGGTTGGTGTTGCTTAATTATCATTTTTACAATCACTTTTGGAAGAGCTACTGAACAATACTTTGGTGTGACACCATATTCAATAATTTTGCTTTCAGAGTCGCAATGCGCTTCTTCGAATATACACAGATGAAAAATCCTCTGTGCTGAAGAGACTAGGAGCATATCTTATTGTAATGAAAGATCCATCATCAGCTAATCTAAGAAGAATCATCAGAAATCTAAAAGAGATTAAAAATGAACAAGTTGAAAGCTTTGTTTCCACCTATTTGAGAAATATTCTCAAATCTGAGTCTCCTGCTGTCCAAGTGTGAGTGAAATACTACATTATAAATCTTAGAATCAAATCAATTGCATTATCATAAAGTCATAGAGATCTACAGCACAGACAAATACCCTCTGGCCTATTGTGTTTGCACTGGTCAAAAAAAACCCATCTAACTATTCTATTCTCATCTTCCAGCACTTGACACATCGCCTCTGCAGTCATTGTTTTTCCAGAGCCTTGAATGCGAGTGCACATATAAATACTTCTTAAAGGTTGTGAGGGCTTCTGTCTCTACCATCCTCATAGATAGTGACTTTCAGATTCCTACCACCCTCTGGATAAAAAGGTTTTTCCTCCCATCCCCTCTAAATCTCCTGCCCCTACCCTTGATCATTGAGTCCTTCCTGCCAATCCAATACAATCTAATCCAATCTAATCCATGCTCATAATTTTATATACCTCAGCCATGCCTCCTTTCATCTCTCTTCTAAGGAAGTCAATCCAGTCTGCCCAATCTCTCTTCATAACTGAAACTCTCCCACCCTCTGCACCTTCTCCATTGCTGTCACATCTCTCCAATAATGTGGATTCCAGAATTATCCATTATCTACATAATTTCAACTTCCATCTTCATCAATTATGGACTTGGTTTGTTGATGAGAATGAGTGGTTTTATTGCATCTCCTTTGACCTAATTATTAATATGAGGCTCAGTTAGCTAAATGGCTGGTCTGCGTTCAATTCCTGCATCAAAGTCAGAAATCACGCGACATCCAATTATAAACCAACAGGACTTCACCTGATGAAGGAGCAGTGCTCCGAAAGCTTGTGGTTTCAGATAAACCTCTTCGACTATATCCTACTATTGTGTGATTTCTGACTTTTTCCATAGTAGTCCAACACTAGCACCTTCACATTATTGGATTAGATTATATTACAGTGTGGGAACAAGCCGTTCGGCCCAATAAGTCCACACCGACCCGCCGAAGCGCAACCCACCCATACCCCTACATTTACCCCTTACCTAACACTTGGGCAATTTAGCATTGCCAATTTACTTGACCTGCACATCTTTGGACTGTGGGAGGAAACCAGAGCACCCGGAGGAAACCCATGCAGACACGGGGAGAACGTGCAAACTCCACACAATCAGTCGCCTGAGGCGGGAATTGAACCCAGGTCTCTGGCACTGTGAGGCAGCAGTGCGAACCACTGTGTCACCGTGCCGCCCACTAATGAATTCCTGCATTGGCTGAGGTTACCATGAAAGACTCTCCTTCTCAACCTCTCTCCTTATCTGAGGCATGCTGATCCTCCGGTTAAACCACCATCAAGCATCTGTCTAATGAAGGAGCAACTGACTGGTACTTTGGGATTATGACAACTTTACTTGTAATTAATAATAGGACCTAGAATTTTTGGAAAACATTTATGACCATGCATGTCTGTTACATGTATTGCTGGTATATTTTAAGGAACAACTGAGTGTAGCAACACTAATCATGTATGTGTAAAACAAATTCTTTGTTTTTTTTACACAGGCTACAAAAGAAATTATCAGATTCTCTAGAAGATAATAAGATCAGACCACCAAGGAATGTTAAGGGGCTTTCTAGAAACTATGATCTGTATAAAAAGTTTAAAATTCCAAGAGTAAAGAATCCTTTGGAAGCTGGATTACAAAGCAATGTAATTTTTGAGCCAGAAAAAGATATGCCAAGTGCAGTAATGCTGGAAACCACTTTAAATATTTTTGGTCAATCCATTGATTTTTTTGAGGTACGTGCATGTATAGTACAATATAAACATGATTTCCTGTAATCTATATCAAATTAAAATCTGGCCTAGACAAAAGCCAATAAATTCTCAACTTTGAAATTTAAAAAAATAGTAATTAAAGTAGCTCATCTCAATGGCTTAGTTGGTTAATCCTGTGCTACTGTGAAATTCCAAAATACAGAACGAAAAGGTTTCAGGTTTCACGCCTAGAGTGCATGTTATTAGTTGATCTCAAGCAGTTTGAAGATAAGGGAATAAAAAATGGTTTGGGGGAAAAGAGCCAAGATTCCTGCTATGAGATAGAGAAGAAGCCTAAAGACAGCATTGAGATTGTGAGAACTAAATAACCAATTGGTAAATAACTAACAAATGCTTTTTTAAGTGTTGCCTTCAGAAGATTGTGGTGCCAGTTTACACAGTGGACTCAGTGTTAACCTTTAAACTCATGACTGGCAGCAGACAACTAAGGGCAGGGCTAGCCTGTTAAACAATGAGGTCGACCAATGTGTCCCCGGTCCATTACATTCGCACTTTGCCTCCATCTTTACTGCAACCAGTGGAGGTCACGTACACATTCTGATTTGGAAAGGTCGAGCACTTCATGAGAATGTTTGCAATTGGGAGCCTCATTTAAATTTAATAACTACTGCCAAAGACTCAGGAGACCCAACAGTGAAACAGTGGGAAGAGCTGCCAGCTCTCCACTGGGGTAGTACTTTTCAGATTACCTCTTGTAGAGCAAATGGAGATAAACCATTTCTCCCAGACTTTCAATGATGCCTTTCTGACAATCAAAGAGTCTTCTCATTCTGTAGTCCTTAATGTACAACACTTCCTTCACCCACAAACACTCTGATCTCTTGATACGACTGGGATTTGACATTTGGTATGAGACTCTGTGTCTCAGACCTCTCTGTCTCAATGTTTCTCCCATGCCCATAGCAACAAAATCAAAACCTTATATAATGTACTTACATTTAAAATATCCCCAAGACATTTCACAAAAGCATAATAAACTAACATCTGGCACTGAGCCAAGAAAGACAATATTAGTGCAGGTTATCAAAAGACTGGCCAAAAAAGGTAGGTTTTGGGCAACATTTTAAAGGAGGAAAAGGATATGGAGAGGTTTGTGCAAGAGATTCCAGAGCTTAGCACCTCAGCAACTGAACACGTGACCATCACGACAGGATCAATCTAAATTTAAGACGCTCATGAGACCAGAATGATATTATTATAGAGCTGTAGAACTGAAAAATATGAGAGGTCAGGAGGGTTGAGTACATGGAGGATTTTGAACTCATAACAGCGGAATTTAAAGGTAAAGTATTGCTCAACCAGAAGCCAGTGTTGGTCATCAAGTGCAGCAGGGATGAGAGAACAGTTCTTAATGTGGCACTCCCTGACTCCTTGTGAGTATCAGGGCAAGTGTTCACAGAGGCAAGGAGGAAGGGCACAGAATAGAAAAATTGATCATTAAAAATGAACACAAATATATAGTCAGATTATGTTAACATTACATAAGCTAATTTAACCATTTAAATTGAAGTAAGATTATTATTTTTTTAAAAACAGCTTGGTCTGGACGGCAGTGGATTTGAACCGTCCCTGGAGGCATTATTTGGACCGAAAGGAATTTTTCCAAACAGTGCAATGAAGGCACTATACTGGGTGGATGGTAAAGTTCCAGAGAAGGTATCACAAATACTGTTTAATTGGTTTGGAATCAATAAAGAGGTTGAAGAGTCGAACCAAGTACGTATCTGCAATATAAAGCTATTTTCTTTAGAATATACCCATTGGCACATGCCGGCTAATAGTTTATCTGTACTTTACCTTCCTGTTATCAACTAGAACCTAATGAAGGAGCTGTCACAAAATATCAAAGATATGATAAAGGAGCTTGAAAGCCAAACCCCAGAAGTGCATGCTTTCTTGAGAATATTTGGAAATGAACTGGGATATGTTAAAGGCAGTGATTTCAAGCTATTGGGACAAATGATGTCGAAAAGTTTCCAATTATTCCGAAGTCTACCAGCAAAGGTATCATACATCAACTCAAAAGACATGTGATATGATAGATATAAAGATGATCAATTGATTTAAAACAGCTCATTTAAAATCTGATTTAATCATTTTCTTTATTGTATTTTAACATATGTGGTCAAGAGTAAATATGTCTTTGGCTGTTATTGTCTAATCTTAATGTGCATTGTTAACAATAAATATTACATGATGTTTTATGCATTCTTGAAATGCAAAAATTGCTCCTTAATACTGAGAAACATTAAAGATATAAAGCCTTATCTTCCAAGCTGCTAAAGTAAGGAAATGTTATTATGAAATACGAATAACCGGGGCATAGAAGCTATTTTACAAGGTTCATTTAAAACTAACCACGTATGATGGATGAATGATATTTGGTCAGTCTGAAGACATGGCTTTCTGTTTAATACATACTACTGTTTTCATTTGTAGCTTAACCTAGCTTTACAAAAGGGCATGTTTGCTCACTACATCTTCATGGACTCTCAATTTAATCTCCCCACTGGAGCTGGACTTCCTCTGAAACTGTCTATGTCAGGTACAATTGGAGCTGGTGGAAAAGCAGGGATAAAATATGAAGGAAAGAAGGTAAGACTTAGTTTATTTACTCAAGATTAGCACCTGATTTTTCATGGATAATATCATTTATAGAATCATCTAATTCTTCTCTTGACATCTTCAAATATTTATAATTTATTTAAAATCTAAGAACACTTAGGAACAGGGAGATGCTATTGTGACCAAAATATTATTGTTTTTGATGATTTCTTGAGTAACTAGTGAATACATCAGTCATGAAATGAATTTACACACGCTTAACAAATAGAATAATTACAAAGTTGAATCAGTAAAAGGAATGGCTTAATAATCTTCAATATTATTATATATGGGGATTGTTGTTGATTTTTTTCATTACAATATGGATATTCATTTAGCATTAACATTATGAAATCAAAAATTGCATCTAATGTGTAAATTTGGTGGTACTAAACTTGGATGTAGATAAAAATAAAGATGTCTTCAAAACTTTACATGTTGCACTCTTCAGAACACACCCAAGAATGTCAAATTTTAAATTATCATAATTTATACCATTTGATAAAAGGGTTCTAATAGATATACAAATCAATTCTGGTTGATTGAGGCACTTCCATAAAGTACAGGAACAGGAAACTGTTCTTTAGGCCTCCAGGTAATTCAAAAAGGCAGAAAGCTTGAACATATTCATTTCTTCTGCAGACAACACATTCCTGTCTACACATGTATGTTGCGTAAATAATCCACATTAAGAGTTCTATATTAAAAAAGAGAACTCCAGATACTGGAGGTCTGAAATGAAAGTAGAAATTGCTGGAGAAACTCAGGGAATCTGGCAGAATCTGTGAGGAGAAAACAGAGTTAAGAGTTTCTGAACACGAAATGTTAACTCTGTTTTCTCCCACAGATGTTGACAAACCTGCTAAGTTTCTTGAGCAATTTTTGTTTTCATTTCATGTGATGAGGACAACTGATTTTCTTACATTGTTTATTGGTGCAGCTATTTGCTTTTATAAAATTTCAATGTTTAAGTTTTTTATTAAATAAGTAACATTTTTAATAAATATTGATATTGAATATTAGTGCATGTATGTAGGTCATATGTTCCTGCAATTTGCAGATTGAATCATACTTCATGTTCTTTCAGTTGTTCAAAGTAGGCGACAGTAAAACTCATACTGAAATGTCTTCTATTGGGTGTGATTCTGTGATAATGTAGCATTTGTTGAACAACCCATTGTTCATGAATAGTTAGACAAATATTCAATTCAAGATTTCAGACAACCTCTTAATATGCCTCACCTTTACTTGTTAGAAGTACCATTCATTCAAATAAAAAGATCTCTGCAAATAAAAGGACTTTGTTCAAGCCTTCCAATTTTGTTTTGAATTACTAGGAGTTTGAGAGGCTCATGGCTCCTCATTGCTTTCTGCAAGGCAATATCTCAGACAAAATGATTTGACTTCCCAACCAATCAGTAGCTTTTTTTCCTTCTGTTGTATGAATTATGGTGATTGTTTGACATTTGATATTCTTGTGAGTGTTTCCTGATGAGTGCAAGAAGTGAAGTTTCTCGACATTTCATTTCTTTCAGCTGCGTTCAAATTACTTCTTTGTCACTGATTTGAGAAATTAATTGTGAATGAAAATAAATTTCTTCTATTATAGATTGAAGGTCTGATCAAGCCAAAAGTTGCAATTGAACTTGTGGCCCAGATGGGAGTCAGTGTACCTAATTTTGTCAGAAATGGAATACAGTTGAATGCTAATTTGTATCATGAATCTAGTTTTGAGGCCCGGATTGGGATGAATAACAACCAGATAAAATTGAGCATTCCTGCACCCAAAGAACAAGCCAAACTCTTAAATATTAGGTCAGTGTAAAATTAATCCTTACAACTTTTTCATTTCCATGAAAATTGAATGCATTTAACAAGAACATTTATGTTCTTTTTACAGCAATAAACTGTCTATAGGTTTAACAAGAGTTTTTTTTTGTTCCTTTTACAGATATAGACGATCTCTGATACATAATATAAAAACTAACAAAATTGAATCACTCTTCAATAATGAAGAAGCGTGGTCAGAATGCAAGACATTATTACCAATGTTTGACATTTGCAGTAAAAGGAGACACACAGAAACAGGTTTACTTATGAAAGCACCCAGTTATCCACTGATGGAAGAATCAAGGTTGGTGTTGTGATTGGATATCATTGTTCACAATGAAGATGTATGTAATGAGGAAGTGTGACCTGGTTTGAGGTAGTTTATGATAAGCACAGGTTTGGGTAAGCTTAGCTTTATGAAAATGGGAGAAGGGAGAATAAATGGGGGCCTTTATTGGAATAATTGAGTTTCAGTCTGATAAAGGTGTGTAAATGATGATTTAGGTGGAGGGAGACAATGCAAAATAAATGGAAGCGGGCAGAACTGTGACAGAGCAAATGCAGAATCAAAAGATCAGCCTGATTTCAAACCAGACCCTGAAATTGCAAAAACTTCTTTCAAAACATTTTGTAAACTGAAAACGTGTTCCCACATCGAATAATTCAGGTCTGGAATGCATTGTGTGGAACTATGGTGGAGGCAGGTACATTCAAGATACTCAAGAGAGTATTTCATGCTGATTTAAACATAAATAACGTACAGACTTGTCATTTATTTAAGGAGGAAGAGGGAGGCTTTTCATCCTTAAACTTAGAATGATAGGACTAGAAGCAAACAAAGGTAATTGCACAGAGCAGGCTAGTGTATAAGTATAAGCCAATGCATAATGTACAACTACTTTAAAAGCTGCAGAGAGATCAGGAAGGATAACACGTTAATGCTACAATCAGTCATTTATTATTTAAACCATTTTTGATTATGTGGAAGCAGTGGAAACTTGATTGTGAAAATTCAAGTAGGAAGTTCAGAAGAAATTGGCACTTGTCTGAAAAGTGTTAATAGGTTTATGAATCTTCAAGATAAATGATATGTTGGACTATTGAAAAGGACAGCAATTACAGAAGAAGCTGGGCAGGTCTGGCAGCATCTATGGAGAGAAAGCAGAATTGATGAAGAATCACGGGACTCAAAATGTTAACTACTTTCTCTCCTCAGATGCTGTCAGACCTGCTTCCAGAAACTTCTAGTTTTGTTTCAGATTTTCAGCACCTGCAGTTCTTTCTTTTATTTATGAGGAGCATGTTGATGGGAGGGATTTTGAAAGATGGAGGACAACGTCTGTGTCTCCTTAATTGACCTTGAACCCAAACTAAAGAGTTTGTTTTTTCAGGAGTTTTTAGTGAGACTGAATTCAGAGAAGCAGAAGATAGCTTTGTCAGAATAGATTAATTTGGAGTCAAATTAGAGGGAGGTGAGTTTTCAATTTTAAAATGGGGATGGAATTAGGGAAAGGTTTTGCTCGAAGGTCTGGAGGAGTTTCAATGAATAAATTGTGTTAGCCAGCTTAGATGCTTACTCAAGAGATTGCTGCAGATTTTTTGAAGCACACGTGGTGGTTTCAAATTTTTCAATCCAATTCCTTATCTGTTCTACAGCCTAATAGATCATTTCTAGTTTTCTATAGAATCGTACAATGAAGAAGGAGACTAGGTTCCTCAACATGTTTGTAATTGTTCTTTCTAAGAGCTATCCATTAGTTTCACTCTCCTACCTTTTTCCACTGAGTTCTGTAAATTTCTACATCGCATATTATTTCTCAATTTTCTTTGGCATATTTCTCTTGAGTGTTCTTAAATCATTTTGCATGTAGTTATTCCATTATGTTTACCTGATTGATTACTGGATGGTTGCAATGCAGTGGTATGCACATCAGTATAATCTATCCAGTATTTTAGCGAAGATGTTGATCCATTTATTTTAATCGAGTTTGTTCTTTTTGAAAATACCAGAGGAGACATTTAGATATTGATATGTTATTGTGCACCATATTTTCACCTCAATAGACCCAAAATTATCCCAAGACCATAAATCTAATCATGAATTTGTAAGAATCTTTAAAAAAATTCAGGTTTCTTAATAGTTTTTCGAGTATTCAAGAAGTCATAGAAGTCATAGTAATATCTATGCAAATATATAGAAAGCTTGTATATTTACATAAGCAAAAAAAAGCAAACAAACAGATAATCACTGAAAGTTATTTTTTTTAATTGTATTTTGTTACCAAAAATGTAATAAATAAGATGATTTCTTTTTTTGTGCACTGACTCAGTTAGGATTCTGCATTGTCACCAAAAATGAGAAAAAAAAGATTAAATGTTAATAAAATATATCGTTTCTGTAATTATCATAATACAACACTTCTATTTGTTTATTATTTATACAATGAATAGATGAACTTCATGATGTAATTTTGGTTAATTTGGATTGTTCCTTTTTTTATAACCTAGGTTAGTAGTCTATGTTCGACCAAAAGGTACAGTGGAGAGTTTTTCTGCATCAGCAACTTATCAAACACAAACAATCAATGAAGATTTGGAACACTCTGTTACGTTTGTTGTTCAGGCTGAAGGTAGGTGTATTTTAACTTTTTTGCGGGAATTTCATCGAACTTCAATATTCTCTTAGCTCTGTAGCATGTTAACCCATTAGTGTCAAAAGGTCATGGGACATACTAGTACAATCCCAGGAGAACTCCCCTTGGGATTCATGAAAGGAGGTAGGGATTTCATTCAGATCTGGATAAAATGGGCCAGGTTACAGGTTACACATTGCCAGTGGGTTTAGTTCAGATAAATCTCAAACATGTCCCATCACACTAAAAGACACATGGATAGAATTCTGACATTGGAAAATTTCTCAGACTTTTCTTCCTTTCCAAAAGTACTCTATATGCTGTGATAAATGCCTACACGCATAAATGGAAATTAGACCAAAAAGGGGTCCCAGATTATGGTCCTAGACTAAAAATACCCTGATACCTTCCTTATAATTCACTGAGGTAGGATCCCAATTGTTCACCTGGGATAAAGAAGTTAAGAAAATTATTGTCTTTTCTGGTTGCTGACTTTTCCCTTTTGTCTGTTAATCATATTAAAATAAGGTGTAATGTCTGTAATCCTTGATACTTTGTTTTTGTCAGGAGTGGAAGTCACTGGCTGACACCACCTGGCAAATGTGCCAATAGAATGTTTTGCAACATCCAAAGTGATCATTCTCAGTTCCAGACCACTACAGTCAGCAATGTAAAGACAATATTCCGAACCTAAAAACAACTTGATATCGCTTTCCATTGCTTTGGAGAAGAGTGGAAAAAATACTCAGCTGACTTATAAATCCATACAGCATGGAAACAGACTCTTCGATCCAACTTACCCATGCTGACCACACATCCCAATCCTACCTAGACCCATTTGTCAGGATTCAGCCCATATCCCTCTAATCCCTTCCTATTCATATACCTATTCAAATGCCTTTTAAATATTGTGTTTGTACCAGCCTCCACCACTTCTTCTGGTAGCTTGTTCCATACACACATCAACCTCCACATAAAAAACATTAGTCCTCAGGTCTTCTTTAAACCTTTCTTCTCTCACTTTCAACCTATGCCCTCTAGTTTTGGACTCCCCCACCCTAGGAAAAAGACCTTGGCTATTTACCCTATCCATGCTTCTCATGATTTTATAAACCTCAATAAGATCACCCCTCAGCCTCCCCTGCTCCAAGGAAGAAAAGTCCCAGCCTATGCAGCCTCACCTTGCAGCTCAAATCCTTCAGTCTCAGCATCATCCTTGTAATTTTTTTCTGCACCCTTCCAAGTTCAACAAAATCCTTTCCATGGAAAAGTGACCAGAATTGTATGCACTATTCCAAAAGTGTCCTCACCAATGTCCTGTACAGCCACAACATGACATGGCCAACTCTGATACTCAGTGTTATGACCAATGAAGGCAAACATACCAAATGCACAATGCACCTGCGCCCCTCAATCTCTTTGTTTGGTAAAACTCCCAGAGCCCTACCATCAAATGTATAATTCCTGCCCTCGTTTGCCTTACCAAAATTAAGGTTAGATAAATCACATTTATCTAACTTAAATTCCATCTGTCACTCATCAGCCCCTTGGCCCATCTGATCAAGGTCGCTTTGTTACTCTGCGATAATCTTCTTCACTGTCCACTACACCACCGATCTTGCTGTCATAGAGTCATAGAGATGTACAGCACAGAAACAGACCCTTCGGTCCAACCCGTCCATGCCGACCAGATATCCCAACCCAATCTAGTTCCATCTGCCAGCACCTGGCCCATATCCCTCCAGACCCTTCCTATTCATATACCCATCCAGATGCCTTTAAATGCTGTAATTGTACCAGACTCCACCACTTCCTCAGGCAGCTCATTCCATGCACGTACCACCTTCTGCATGAAAACATTGCCCCTCAGGTCACTTTTATATCTTTCCCCTCTCACCCTAAACCTATGCTCTCTAGTTCTGGGCTCCCCTACCCCAGGGAAAAGACTTTGTCTATTTACTCTATCCATGGCCATCATGATTTTATAAACCTCTATAAAGTCACCCCTCAGCCTCCAATACTTCAGGGAAAACAGCCCTAGCCTATTCAACCTCTCCCAATAGCTCAAATTTTCCAATCCTGGTAACATCCTTGTAAATCTTTCCTGAACTCTTTCAAGCTTCACAACATCCTTCTGATAAGAAGGAGACCAGATTTGCATGCAATATTCCAAAAGTGGCCTAACCAATGTCCTGTACCGCTGCAAGATGACCTCCCAACTCCTGTACTCAATACTCTGACCAATAAAGGAAAGCATACCAAGCACCTTCTTCACTATCCTATCGACCTGCGACTCCACTTTCAAGGAGCTATGTGCCTGCACTCCAAGGTCCCTTTGTTCAGCAACACTTCCTAAGACCTAACCATTAAGTGTATAAGTCCTGCTAAGATTTGCTTTCCCAAAATGCAGCACCTCGCATTTATCTGAATTAAACTCCATCTGCCAATTCTCAGCCCATTGGCCCATCTGACCAAGATCCCATCGTAATCTGAGGTAACCTTCTTCACTGTCCACTACACCTCCAATTTTGGTGTCATCTGCAACTTACTAACTATACCTCTTATGCTCACACCCAAATCATTTATATAAATTATGAAAAATAGTGGACCCAGCACCGATCCTTGTGGCTCTCCACTTGTTACAGGCCTCCAGTCTGAAAAACAACCCTCCACCACTACCCTATCTTTGATCTTTGAGCCTGTTCTGTATCCAAACGGCTAGTTTTCCCTGTATTTAATGAGGTCTAACCTTGCTAATAAGTCTCCCATGAGGAACCTTATTGAACACCTTACTGAAGTCCATATAGATCACATCTACCACTCTGCCCTCATCAATCCTCTTTGTCATCTGCTAATTTACTAACCAAACCTCCTATTTCATGGATAAATTATTTATATAAATAACAAAAAGGTGTGGGCCAGCAGCAATCCTTGTGACACACTACTCCAATGAAAAATAACTTACATCGCCTTATCACAGACGGAATACATTGTATTGGAGAATTTTATGAAGGCATCCCTTTAGCACAAAACCTTTCCCAGTTGTAGCCAGTGGAAGTAGTTTATCAACGCTTCCTATACATTAAATTGAAAGTGAAAGGATGCCTGAATATCAGGTAAAATAACCCTTTGTTATAAGTGCCTTACCTGAATGTCTTCCAAGTATTTTACATTATTTAGTACATTTTCAAACATGTATATTGCCTATTGTAGTATCCTAAAGAGGTAAATATGTTGTGTGATTATTTAAATCAATTTTGATCCAACAGGCACTGAAAATATGGAGGTTTCAGCAGAAATTAAGTACAACGCCAATAAGCAAGTACTTACAGGAGATGTTCAGATTCCAAAATTTGACCTGGAAGTAGGTGTGAAACTAGGAGCTGAAGACAAATCTGCATCGACAAGAAATGCATACATTGTTAAATTTGATGTCACAAACAAAAAAGTGCCTGAAGTGACCCTGGTTGGCCGTGCAAGGTGCGTGTCAAGTGTTGCATTTGCTCAGTAACTTACAGATAACAGAAATATATTAGAAATGATTGAAGAACAAGTAGTCAAACTGTAGAAGCATCCGAGGAGTCAAATAATAATCTTAGAGTTGTAAAAACACTCAACTTTGCGCAATGTGTGAAGACTGAAAACATTGAAAGTGATGTTTTTCTTAATCAAAGAAGTTGGGAGAAATTTGTTGGAGGTATTTGATTCAGATTTTTCTTTCAGCTCTATATTATTAAGGAAAGAAATGCTTGAGTTACATTACAGCCTTATCAACATCTGAAAGGAAAAAGAAAGATTAACTGTTTTCGATACAGAACCTTTACTTGTATTTAAGTGCTGCCCAGAGGACTGAAGGCCTTCTCTAATTTTCAACTACAAAGTCTTATGTTAAATGATTTTGTGCTGTCTCAGCCAAGCTCTGATTGGATTTAGGCCCATAGCACAAAATTGGCTACATTTTAATGGACATTGGCACTAGGTTTGCAGTTTCGCTTATACAAATCCACAAGCAAAAAAGTATCCAGAAAAATTCAGTGAGCAATAAAAGTGCACTCCTGAGAGTGAGTCCCATATATCCTTGCAGCCAAGGAGAAGAATCTTCACGTTTTGTTCAGACCCTGCCTCACCAGCCTGCAGAGCGTGCTTGATCTTCAAAGTTCAGTACAAGACCTAAGAAAAGTTTAATTCTGCAATATTGCCATTTCATGCTTTGATGAGCATTTAAAAATACTTTCAAAGAGATAAACAAAGTAGAATTGACAATGCATGTCCAACTCAAGCAGCCTCTAAGTCAGAATGCTTCAAGTTTGAGTCTCAATCCAGGACCTGTTTGCCAGAAAAGGTGTCAGTGCAGGGCATGCAGCGTGTACCACAATCAGAACTCCAACCTGGGTAAATGGAAAGGGTTAGCATGGGAAAGGCATCGTTCAGTAAAACTATCCACCCAATCCAGAAAATAACATTTAATACGAACAATGTGAATATTGGTGATCAACCAGCATTGTGGTAAACTGTTGGGAGAAGCTGAAAGACAGAGAACAATGCAGGTATAATGGCAATGAATATTTCAATTCTTACCTGTGCTCTTTTCCTTTTAAAGTTACGATAATGAACGGAAAGATCTTTCACTGGAGTATCTCTTCAACATTCCCAACTTCGACATAAATGCAAATATTGGAACTCAGATTCGACTTCCATCTGATGAGTGGTTCACTGCATTGAATGTAGAAGCTTCAATACCACATTTAAAGGCTTCTCATGAAACTAACTTTAAATATGGTATGTTAATAATAATATCTAGCTTGCATCTCTTGTTTTGTGAAAGAAACTGTTATATTTTCTGAAGGTTTACCAGGTACTGACATTATTGTGTCTCATACTCTCTCTTCATGTCTGAATGTTCTTAGCTTCCCACAATATGTCATTACGTCACTATGAATCTACAAGTTAACATTGCCAATCACACCATATTTTGTCTTGAAAGTTTGGCAGCTATAATGAGCTATGAACAAAATTTCTAATATTAATTAACTGAAATAGTAGAATCCATATATTAGTAAATGTACATTTTAATAGTGTAAGACCGTAAGAATTAGGAGCAGAAATTAGACTATTCAGCCCATTTGAGTCTGCTCCGTTATTCAATCATGGCTGATAAGTTTCTCAACCCCATTCTCCCGCTTTCTCCCTGTAACCTGTGATCCCCTTGGTACTCAAGAATCTATCTATCTCAGTCTTAAATATACTCAATGACCTGACCGCTACAGCCTTCTGTTGCTATGAATTCCATAGATTCACCACTCTCTGGCTGAAGAAGTTTCTCCTTATCTCTGTTCTAAAAGGTCTTCCCTTTACTCTAAGGCTGTGCCCTGGGGTCCTAGTCTCTCCTACCAATGGAAACATCTTCCCAACATCTACTCTGTCTAGGCTATTCAATATCCTATAAGTTTCAATTAGATCTTCCCTCATCTTTCTCAACTCCATTGAGTATAGACTCAGAGTCCTCAAATGTTAAGCTGTTCAATCCTTGGATCATTCTCATGAATCTCCTCTGAACACACTCTATGGCCAGTACATCCTTCCTCAGATATGGGGCCCAAAAGTGCACACAATACTCCAAATGTGGTCTGACCAGAGTCTTACAGAGCCCTCAGGAGTACAACCCTGCTTTTATACTCAAGTCCTCTTGAAATAAATGCCATCATTGCAGTTGCCTTCCCAACTACTGACTCAATATGCAAGAATTGAAAGAATCCCGGACTGGAACTCTCAAGTCTCTTTGCACTTCAGACTTCTGAATTTTCTCCCCATTTAGAAAATAATGCATGCCTTTTCCCTTCCTACCAAGGTGCTTGACCTGGCACTTTCCTATATTGTACTCTATCTGCCACCGCACTTTCCTATATTGTACTCTATCTGCCACTTCTTTACCCGCTGTCCTAACCTGTCCAAATCTTTCTGCAGCCAAGCTGCCTCCTCAATGCACCCTGTCCCTCTACCTATCTTTGTATATGCTGCAAACCTAGCCAGAATGCCCTCAACTTGTTTATCTAGATCGTTAATGTATAAAGTGAAAAGTTGTGGTCCCAACACTGACTCTTACAGAACACCACTTGTCACTGGCTACCATCCAGAAAAGGAACCTTTTTATCCCTACTCTCTGTTTTCTGCCAGTCACCATGCCTCTGACACCATGGGCCCTTATCTTACTCAGTAGCCTCCTATGTGGCACCTTGTCAAAGGCCTTCTTGAAGTCTAGGTAGATAACATCCATTGGTTCTCCTTGGTCTATCCAGCTCATTATTTCCTCAAAAAATTCTAGTGGATTTGTCAGGCTTGACCTCCCCTTGATGAAACTCTGTCCTATTTTACCATACATTTCCAAGTATTCAGAAATCTCATCTTTCATGATGGATTCCAGGATCTTACCCACAACTGAGGTTAGGCTAATGGGTGTGTAATTTTTGATTTTTCGCTTTACTCCCTTTTTAATCAGAGGTGTCATGTTAGCAATTTTCCAAGCATCTGGGATCCTCCCTGACTCTAGTGATTACTGAAAGATTATCACTAACACCTCCATTATCTCTTCAACTATATCCCTTAGAACTCTATATGGTCCAGGTGATTTATCCACCTTCAGACAATTCAGTTTTTCTAGCATCTTCTCCTTGGTGATGGCCACCATACTCATCTCTATCCTCTCACTCCCTTGATTTTTTTGGGATATTACTTGTATCTTCCACCATGAAGACTGACATGAAGTAATCATTCAGTTCCTCAGCCACTTCCTTGTTCCGCACTACCATTTCTCCAGTGGAATTTTCCAATGACCTAATATCCACTTTTGCCTCTTTTGCCCTTTCTATAAGAAACTCTTATAGTCTTCCTTTATACTACTGGCTAGCTTACTCTTATATTTTATCTTCTCCCTCCTTTTTTGTTGTCCTCTGTAGGTCTTTGTAAGCTTCCCAATCCTCTGGTTTCCCACTGTTATTTGTGACTTTATATGCTTTCTGTTTTACTTCTGTTCCTGACTTCCCTCGTCAGCCAAGGTTGCTTCATCCTCCCTGTACCATGCTTTTTTTTCCTCAGGATGAATCTGAATTCATCTGAATTACTCCCAGAAACTCCTGCTATTGCTGTTCCACAGTCTTTCCTGCTTGGCTCCTCTCCCAGTCAATTCTACCCAACTTCTCCCTCATGCCTCTGTAGTTGCTTTCATTCAGTTGAAATACTGTTAACACTGATTCTGTCTTATTTTCCTTAAATTGCAGAGTAAATTTGATGATGTTATGATCACTGCTTCCCAAGGGTTCCTTCACCTTAAGCTCCCTTATCAAGTCTGCCTCATTGCACAACACTAAATCCAGTATTGCCTGTTCCCTCGTGGGCTCCACCACAGGCTGCTCTAAAATGCAATCTTGTAAACATTCCACAAATTCCTTTTCTTGAGAACCACTACCAGTCTGATTTTCCCAGTCTACCTGCATGTCGAAATCCCCCATGATCACTGTAACTTTGCATTTCCTACATAACTTTTCTATCCCCTGGTGTATTTTGCACCCTAGATCCTGACTACTGTTGGAAGCCTGCACATAACTCCAACTATAATTTATTTTTACCTTTGCAATTTCTCAATCCTACCCACACAGATCCTACACTGTCTGACCCTAATTCATTTCTTATTCTTGATTTAATTTCATTCCTTACTAATAAGGTAACCCCACCCCCTCTGCCCACCTGCCTATATTTTCAATAGGATGTATATCCTTGAATATTCATCACCCAATCCTGATCCCCTTGCAGCCACAACTCTGTGATGTCCACCATGTCATACTTGCCAATTTCAATTTGCGCCACATGGTAATTTACCTTACTCCTTATACTGCGTGCATTCAGATATAACACCTTCAGAACTGTAATAACTGGCCCTCTTCTCATTGTCACTTGTTTGTCCAGTGTCCTAGAAGTTTGATTGCTAACCCTTTTCCAGATATAGTCCTATATTTGTCCTGTGCTGGAAGTTTTAATACCCTGTCCTGAGTTCTGCACTCTTACCTCCTCTTTCAGTTCGGGATTTCTAATTTTCCCTTTCACTGAACCCTTACCCCCAACCCCATTTTGTTTAATGCCCTTGCTACAGTATTTAGGATTATATAATATACAGTCAAGAGATAAATAAGGTGGTTGCTTAGATGTGGAATATTTTGGATAACGTAATCCTCACCTACAGTGGAAAGGTCACTCTGTGTTGCTGCAAACCAGAGTAATGAAACATTGATGAAAGAACTGCTGATGCTGAAAATCAGAAACAAAAACAGCAAAAGAAAGTGCTGGGAAAACTCAGCAGGTCTGGCAGCATCTGTGCAGAGAAAGCAGAGTTAACATTTTGGGTGCGGTGACCCATCTTCAGAACATTCGAAACATTAATTCTGATTTCTCACCACAGATCCTGCCAGACCTGCTGAGCATTTCCAGTAATTTGCTTTTGAGTTTGTTAAAGAAGCATTGAGTTGTGCTCACAGTTCTCTTCATCATCTCACCATTTCACTATGTACAGTTGTGAAGTGGAGGCTGGCACATCCTACTGGAAGCGAAAGAAAGAAATGTCCAATTATAGGCCTGCACTTTTTAATTGTATCACTTCATTTGTTCTATGGAAGCTCCTTGTCGCAGTCTGTGGTGCTGGAAAAGCGCAGCCAATCAGGCAGCATCCATAGAGCAGGAGAACCAACATTTCAAGCTCAAAACGTCGATTCTCCTGCTCCTCGGATGCTGCCTGACCGGCTGTGCTTTTCCAGCACCACACTCTTCGACTCTGATCTTCAGCATCTGCAGGTTTTTTTTTTCTCACTTTCTCCTGTGGATGTTCACTGCCTTGCATTCTATGCTGGGAGAGAGAGAAAGGCAAAACAACACATGAAAGAAAGATTTTTAAAATGCCAATTGGTTCAGTTTGTGCCTGAGAGAAGCAAATGAAAATCAGAGGACGTTGGTGGGGAGTAGCTAGAATCACCTAGGTCAATTCAATAAAACCTTGAAGCAGTTTTCAGATTGACCTGTAAATGGACAAGCAACCTAGCTACCTGAAAAAAAAAGCAAGTTTTTTTTCAATATACAACTGGAGGCTGCTATGTCAGTTGTAGGATCCAACATACATATGTAAGTAAAAATAGGCGGAGTTTGTGCTGCACTCAGACTTGCCTACTTGGAAGGACCACTACAAGGCAATGATAGATGATCCATGAAATATATAGTTTTGTTTGGGTGAACACCGGATGAAGACTATTCCTCGTGGACTATAAAAACAGCCCCATGCCCCTGCCGTACAGCACTTAGTTTCTTTTTAATTCAAAAGTATACTTTATTCATAGAAGGAAATCTTTATATACATACACAGTTCATGAAGCTGTTCAGATCTACACTATCTTTAATTACAGAGCAGAAGATATTCATTAGGGTTTGGCTTTCTCTAAATTTAAAAGTAAACTGTAGGCATTTAGCTGAGGCATTGGAGAAGGTCAGATTACTGAATGCTTTAGCAGAAGGACCTCATACAGTGGCCTTTCCTGTCCCCTCCACACTTTCACGTCTGCTCTGAGAAAGAGTCATCTTTGACTTGCTCACTCTCAATGGATTCTGTCTGACCCACTGTGATCTCCAGCATTGTCTGTTTTCAGTTCAGATTTCAGCATCTGCAGTAATTTGCTTCTATACCGTGTCCCTCCAGGCTGCTATAAGATTTCATTCAAAGTCACATACACACCCTAACCTAACATGTTGGCAACCCCTATCTATGAGCAGGTAATTACCCACTCTCTTGGAGTTGGATAGCTGAAGAAAGATTCTTGTTTAGTGCATACAACTGACATGCTTAAGAGGTTCAGGCTTGAAAATGGCTCAGGGTACATTCCAACACAATGGATAGGATAACTTACTGACTGTGTACCTTATTTAGAGGCTATTTCAAATTCACTCCACATGGCTGACCAACAAGTTGTAGTACATAGACACTGATTTAGAGAACAGTGATATTGAGATGGTCATTAGATGAAATCCAACTTTAAGCTCAATTCAACAGTTCAAAACGTTTAAAATAAAAACAACTTTTGAGTTTAGATTTGGAGACTGCCATTTTAATTTGATTCCACTCTCTTACACTTTCAGGTGTCAAGAACATTCAAGTTGCATGGAGCTCAGATGTAAGTTCTGATCTGAAACCAATTAATGAGAAAATCACAAACATCAAAACACTTGACATGTCTGAATACAGGCATACTATAAATGGTTATCGTGACAGCTTCCTAGAATCGAAAGTTCCTCAAACTGATATGACAGTGAGGCACATTGTTTTAAAGTTATTTAAGGTGAGACGTTATGTTTTAATATTGTAATATTGTAATATTGTATTCAGTAACACTCAACATTGAGACATTTTTGAAAAATGAGTTTCAAATACTGCACTCTATAAGAAATAAATTGTTGTAAATCTGACATTGAAACAGGAACTGCTAGAAAGTATTCATTAGAACTTGTAAAATGAAAAGAAATGTTGAAGTTACATTATATAACATGTCTTTTCCCTGACTTGCTTTATATTTACATAATTATCCATTTTTATTTTTATTTCAAATAGGATGTATTTGATCAATTATTGTTAGACTAGGTTTCAGGCTGGTATCTATGCAGAATGAATACACAGTTAACAGTCTGAAGGTAGAATTTACACTTCGTTTAGTGACAAAGGAGCTCTTTACATCTGTACTTAGATGCACAGGTCTATACCCAGATCAACTATTTTGTGATATCGTGAGAATACAGGTGTGAGTCACTACTTTCCGAAAACATTCAGCAATATATTTTGTGAAGGGCATTTTTAAAATATGTCTCTGGTTGAAAATATTTTATAACCAGTGAGTATTTGGAGTGAAGAGGTACTATCTTAAGCCCTGAGATGTCTTCCCCTATTCATCATATGATGCACAAATCAGAAGTTTGAATACTGTCCACTTGCTCAGATGAGTGCAATTTCCATAACATTCAATAAACTCAACATATTTCAGGACAAGATAGATTACCCCATTCTTCAACTTATAGATTCACTTCTTCCACCAGTAACACACAGTACGTACTGCAGCAACTCATCAATGCTATCTTAATAGCATTGAGATACTTTCGAATTGTATGGCCTGTACTACCAAAAAGACAGAAAACATGTGGGAACACCATCTGCTGCAAGTTCCCCTCCAACTCATATACCACCTGACTTGGAAGTTGTAACGTTTGGAACCATGTGGATCGCATTGACTACAAGATCCTTGATTGAGGTTGTTATGCTGGGCCAATCAGGAAGCTCTGGGTGACATATATAAACAGGAGATCCGGGGAAAAAATAAGCACTACCGCAGTTAGGCGGTAGTGTGGGGGTTAAATTTAAAAAAAAAAGAAAAAAACAGAAAAAAAAAGGAGTATCAGTACGTTAGAGCCCGGGTGTCCTTGGAGAAGGAGCATGCGGTGTCCACCGACACCCTGGAGTTGTGACTGGCCACTTGTGTGTTTCCTTCCCTTAAAAGAAAGAAAAAAAGAAAAAAAGAGAGAAAAGAAAAAAAAAAAAAACAGGAGATTCCCCCCGGGTGTCCTTGGAGAAGGAGCACGCGGGTGTCCACTGACACCCTGGAGTTGTAAAAAAAAAAGACAAGAAAAAGAAAAAAAAAGTAAATGAGAGCCAAGATCAGAGAGGAGGAGAACTTTTGAAAAAGTGGCCACAAAATGGGTCTGCGCTTTGGAAACTTGACCAAATTGCAGCATAATGTCACCGATACTATCTCTCCCTTTGAACAGAAGCCATTTACAAATTATTTCTCCAAAGACATTCTCAGTACATGGAGGCGATTCAAGGGTCAGGTGTTATGGATTGTAGAGAAAAAAAAAATAAAAAAAAAAAATAAACAGGAGATCCGGGGAAAAAATAAGCACGCAGTTAGGCGGTAGTGTGGGGGTTAAATTTAAAAAAAAAAGAAAAAAAAAGAAAAAAAAAGGAGTATCAGTACGTTAGAGCCCGGGTGTCCTTGGAGAAGGAGCATGCGGTGTCCACCGACACCCTGGAGTTGTGACTGGCCACTTGTGTGTTTCCTTCCCTCCTGGAGAGATTGGACCATTTTGTGATTGTGACTCTAAAAAAAAAAGAAAGAAAAAAAAATAATAAATAAATAAACAGGAGATCCGGGGTAAAATAAGCACTACCGCAGTTAGGTGGTAGTATGGGGGTTAAATTTTTTTAAAAATTAAAAAAGAGAAAGGAAAAAAAACAGGAGTGATTGATCACACAGCATTAAAAAAAGAAAAAATAAATAAACAGGAGATTAAAAAAAGAAAAAATACAGTGTCAGCGGTTCAGAAAAAGAAAAAAAAATAAACAGGAGATTGGGGAAAATATAAGCACTACCACAGTTAGGCAGTAGTGTGGGGGGTAATAGAAAAAAGAAAAAGAAAAAAAGGATAAAAAGAAAAAACAAAATAAACAGGAGATTAAACAAAGAAAAAAACAGTGTCAGAGGTTCAGAAAAAGAAAAAAAAGACAGGAGATTGGGGAAAATATAAGCACAGAGTGTGGGGGTAAAGTTAAAACAACCAGGCGATTTACAGTCTCCTCAGTTCAGGGCATTGATTCAGGTCAATGCCCTGAACTGGTGCCATAGTCAGTGTATTCCTGCTGGTACTGAGGAGGAGAGTTTCTTTGCCTTCACCCCCCCCCCCCCCCCCCCCCCCCCACCACCCTTTGTTTATGGAAGATATTTGTTTTTTTTTGGAAAAAAGAAAAAATATATAAACAGGAGATTCCAAATCTTCTCACTTCAGTGACTGACTGAGCTGGCTAGTCACAGCCAGTGTACTGTGTACATGTAAATGAAGGGTGACTCGGTGACGGGATACCAGCCTCAATGCTGTTGTTTTAGCTATTGTCATTCCCCATTGTCTCAGTCAAACTCCTGACATCTAACAGCACAATGACTCAACAATGTCATGCACAAACATTTCAAGTTCTGTTTGCATGCTGGTAGCACCTAGTTCTGCTTCACCACCATTCTCCTTCCCCACCTACTACACCATATTTGAAATGGAGCAGGAATTTAATTCAGTTGGGTGTTGGGACATCCAAAGCCATTGCTTTCAATCTCCTCAACAAATTCTGCTCCATAGCCACTTGCAACCTTAGTATTTTAACAATGAGCTGTTTTCACTGAAACTGCCTATTTCCAACTCTCATCCTTCCCTTTGTTACCTCCAAACCTTGAGGATTCCACAGCCCTTGGGCCTGACCTTTGACTTCTCAACTTCCGTAAAGCTGATCTCATCCAAAGTTCTGCTGCTTCATTCCAATCTGTCACCAACTTTTGTTTTTCCATCAACTCTTATTCTCTGTCTAGCATTACACCCTGGTCGAGCAAAGTTTCAACCAAATTTTCTCTGTAACTTGCCCACCTTACAACTATCCAGGCTCTCTGCACTTCTCCCATACAACATCCAAGCATCAGGAAAATCGACATTTTGGGCAAAAGCCCTTCATCCGGAAAAACGTCAATTTTCCTGCTCCTTGGGCGCTGCCTGACCTGCTATGCTTTTCCAGCACCACTCTAATCTAGAATCTGACCTCCAGCATCTGCAGTTCTCACTTTCACCTACTTCTCCCAAGCAGCCATCTTGCACTTCTCCTGATTTTCATTCCTCCACTCTCAGTGTTATGCCTGGCAACTGCAAAAACCCAGCAGGTTGAATAGATAGTCAGACATCTGATCTTTCAGATGGTCTTACTATGATTGCTTTACTGAACTGCAAGGTTAACTTGATACCTTTAGAGCTGAGAGCAATGTAGACACAGGTGAGAAGAGAAATTCTGGCTTTGTTTGATTGACACTTTTATGAAGTTATAGTGAGATTTCCTTTCTTTGAGGTGGTTTGTTTGTTTACTTGGTATGATTAGGAGATATGAGGACAATCAAAAATGTTTTTACTACTTAATACTATGAATGATTGTGTTCAATCAACACGCTCATGACATTGAATAAGGGAGCACATTTTTTAAAAGATAATCTCGAAGTATTTTCTGCATTTTTGTTATTACAGTACTACAGTCAATTCTTCTATAATATGATGGCTACATTCTTGTGAAACCCTGTGTTACAGAAAAATTGCACTTTAGAAAGTGCTTAAAGTGTTAGCACTAAAATCACACACAGCCAACATGTTTTAAATGTTTGCGCTTTGGAAACAACATCCCCAATTTGTCAATCATGTTACAGCAAATTTGTGTTGACAAAATGCCCATTATAACAGAACGATCTATATATGTCTAATCTGACAAATACTAGAAGAGGGATGTGGAAGATGCATGGAGTCATTGAAGAGGTCAGAAATAGAGGTGGCATGGAGGGTGCATGGGGATATTGGGGCCATGATAGCTAATGATACAAGTACGGTACTAACAAACACAGATTTAAGGTTTTACACTGAAATAACTGCACAGAGACTGGCATCCCGTCACCAAATCACTCTTTATTTACATGTGCAAAGTATACTGGCTATGGCCAGCCACCTCAGAGTCAGACCCTGAAACAGGAGATTTTGAATCTGCTGTTTTTTTTTTATTTTTATTTCTCTTTTTTACAGAAATGGTCCAATCTCTCCAGCAGGGAAGGAAACACTCAAGTGGCCAGTCACAACTCCAGGGTGTCAGTGGACACCCGCGTGCTCCTTCTCCAAGGACACCCGGGCCAGAATCTGCTGTTTATAATGGTCAGCTAGGGCTTCCTGATTGGCACAAGTTAACAACCCCAATCAAGGATCTCACAGTCAACAAGATCCACCTGGTTCCAATCACTACATAAAAGCTTTGGAATACATAAGGAATAGCATAGTAATTGATAATGACCTGAGAGTTGTGGCTTCTAGGCTGGTATAAAAAGCAATGATCATTAGTCTCAAAAGGGTGGGTTTTTGTGAAAAATAAACTTGCAAAATGTGACTGACTAATTTCGCCAGAGAAACATTGACTTGATGGCTGCGCGAATAGTTTGTATATCTCAGTGGGACAGGCAAGAGAAAGTCAGACCTTTTAGCTTTCTTGTGGCACAGTGGTAGTGTCCCTACCCTGGACTGAGAGGCCTGTGTTCGAGTCTCACCTGCTGCAGAGGTGTGCAATAATATTGCTGAATGGGTTGGTTAGGAAAAATAGGTTAAAATTTAAAAACATGTCTAAAAATTTATAATTTTTCTCCCTTTGTCTTTTTCGCCACAAAGGGAATACTTCTGCAAGGCATACTCAAAAATTCTGACACTTTTTTTTGCAGGCTATCAATAATTTATTACAAAAGTCTGACAAGCTGCAGGTTCTACAGAAAATAGATTTCAAAGAAATAGAAACATACCTTACTCTTCCAGAAAATCTATATTTGAAGAGGTAAGATATTTTGTTTTCTTTTTTCAAGGGGTAAGGTGTTGCTTTTAAACTTCTCAAAGTAATTTATCTCAATAGTGGATAAAGTTGCTTTCTCTAGCACATTGACTGACATGAATCCTAAAGATGTTCATTTTTCAGGCAATGTTGCATGTCTGTACCTGAGGCAGAATACGCTCTAATCTAGAATAAAAGTAACTCTGCTTTTCGGATAAACTGAATTTACAAAATAATTGCAGTAATAAATGAGCTTAACTCATTGCTAATTGTGCGTTCAGGAGCAAGAATGATCTAAGTATGGGGGCAGCACAGTGGCTCAGTGGTTAGCACTGCTGCCTCACAACACCAGGGTCCCAGGTTCAGTTCCAGCCTTGGGTGACTATCTGTGTGGCGTTTGCACATTCTCCCCGTGTCTGCGTGGGTTTCATCTGGGTGCTCCGGTTTCCTCCCACAGTCCAAAGATGTCCAGGTCAGGTGAATTGGCCAAGCTAAATTGCCCATAGGTTAGATGCGTTAGTCAGAGGGAAATGGGTCTAGATGGGTTATTCTTCGGAGGATCGATGTGGACTTATTGGGCCGAAGGGCCTGTTTCCACACTGTAAGGAATCTAACCTGCAATTATACAGAATACCAGCAGGAAATAGTGAAGTGCAAAACACAAGATTCAAAAATGCATATCTCACTCTGCCAATCAGAGTGCTGTTTATTGATTCACAAAGCTCTACTTCATACAAAGTTAAAAATCACACAACAACAGGTTGTAGTCCAACAGGTTTATTTGGAAGTGCTAACCTGTAGGACTATAACCTGGTGTTGTGTGATTTTTCACTTTATCCACCCCAGTCCAACACCGGAACCTCCAAAACATCACTGATTCATACAGTCATAGAGATATACAGCACGGACCAACTCATCCATGTCGACCAGATATCCTAACCTAATCTAGTCCCATTTGCCAGCATTGGTCCATATCCTTCTGACCCCTCCTATTCATATATCCATCCAGATGCCTTTTAAATGCTGTAATTGTACTAGACTCCACCACTTCCTCTGGCAGCTCTTTCCAAATACGTACCACTCTGTGTGAAAAAGTTGCCCATTAGGTCCCTTTTAAATCTTTCCCCTCCCACCCTAAACCTATGCCCTCTAGTTCTGGACTCCACCCACCCAGGGAAAAGACCTTGTCTATTTATCCTATCCATGCCCCTCATGATCTTATAAACCTCTATAGGGTCACCCCTCAGCCTCCAATGCTCCAGGGAAAACAGCCCCAGCCGATTCAGCCTCTCCCTATAGCTCAAACCCTCCAACCCTGATAATATCCTTGTGAATCATTTCTAAACCCTTTCAAGTTTCACAACATCTTTCTAATGGGAAAGAGACCAGAATTGCACGCAATATTCCAAAAGTGGCCTTAGCAATGGCCTGTACAGCCGCAACATGACCTCCCAACTCCTGTACTCAGTACTCTGACCAATAAAAGAAAGCATACCAAACACCACCTTTACTAACCTATCTACCTGCGACTCTACTTTCAAAGAACAATGAGCTTGCACTCCAAGATCTCTTTGTTCAGTAACATTCCCCAGGACCTTATCATTAAGTGTATAAGTCCTGCTCAGATTTGCCTTTCCAAAGCATAACACCTTGCATTTATCTAATTTAAACTCCATCTGCTACTCTGCAGCCCATTGGCCCATCTGATCAAGATCCTAATGTACTCTGAGGTAACCTTCTTCACTATCCACTACTCCTCCAGTTTTGGTGTAATCTACAAACTTACTAACTACGCCTCCTATGTTCACATCCAAATCATTTATGTAAATGACAAAAAGTAGTGGACCCAGCACCGATCCTTGTGGCATTCCACTGGTCACAGGCCTCCAGTCTGAAAAACAACCCTCCACCACTACCCTCAGTCTCTTACCTTCAAGCCAGTCTGTATCCAAATGGCTAGTTTTCCCTGCGTTCCATCATTAGCTGTTTTACACTTGGAATACGTGAACATCAGTGACCATTCTGTTATAATGTTAGAGTCTCAACACTAAATAAACATAGAATGATCAGGAAACCCACTGAAATAACCTTTTTTTAGCTGGGCTGACATAGGGAAGGCACAGTGGCTCAGTGGTTAGGACTGCCTCAGGCAACTGTATGGAGTTTGCACGTTCTCCCTGTGTCTACCTGAGTTTCCTCCAAGTGCTCTGGTTTCCTCTCACAGTCCAAAAATGTGCAGGTTAGGTGGACTGACCATGGGAAAAGTAGGATTACAGGGATAGAGTGGGGGGAGGGAAGGGTGGGTCTGGGATGAATGTTCTTTCAAGGTTCAGTGTGGACTTCATGGGCCAAATAGCCTGCGTGTACACTGGAGGGATACTTTGTCTGGAATTAGAGGAGAGCCAGCATAGTTGTTATGATAATAACTCAAAGGCCCTGGCAAATTTTCTAAAGATATGAGTTCAAATCCCATAATGGTAACCTGTGGAATAAATTCTGGAATTGCTTTCACTGGAAGTGTTATCATTAGCAACCCACTTGGTTCTCTGCTTTCCTTTGGTGAAAGAAGTTGGCTGACTTTATCTTATAACAATAACATTAATATTATTAAACCCAGGTCTTACAAAATTAAAGTTGCTACTCCAGCTTTCTAATTTGAATACCAATTCAAAACTACTTCAAGTTGGTACCTTTTTTATCCCTAAACCGTTTTCTTTAAAGTCAGATGCTTGACTTCAGCAATGTAATGAGCCATTTCTCATTATGGTGTGGAATCAATGGGGAATCCATGTAGTCAGGGGAATGACTCAGTCTGATATTGCATGCTGGGAGACTGCTGGTTTTCAGAATTCACATTTTGGTAACTCCATAGTAAGTCATGCTGTCCTCAATAGTGACATTGTAGCATCCAACTTGAAGGAAGAGCTGAGCAATCTCTGAAGTCAGTAATAATTATCAGTACCTATCTCGGATGGAAATATTAGAAAACAGATGGAAAACACATCTAATCGATTCAGAACTAATTTTAATTGTGACACAATACTATGACAGGAAACAGGGGGTGACAGAAGGGAGTAGTTTTTTTACAGGAAGTGAATGCATTCATGGCACTCTACATCTTATGGATAGATCATTACCCATCGCATGTGCCCTTGACCATGTTCTATCAAGTCATTGAAAACAATCCTTTCTGAGCCATGGTCAGCTTCACTGAAGAAGGGCTTATGCCCAAAACGTTGATTCTCCTGCTCCTTGGATGCTGCCTCACCTGCTGCGCTTTTCCAGCAACACATTTTCAGCTCTGATCTCCAGCATCTGCAGTCCTCACTTTCTCCTCAGCTTCAGCTTCACTTACACTCATTCATTGGATATAGAGCTCTGTGGCTAGTTCAGCATTTATTATTCACCTTTTAAGTTCCATGGAGAAGGTGGTAGTGAGCTGACATCTTAAATCCATACAGTCCATCAGGTGTATGGACACTGAGATGCTGCATGCCGTAGTGATGAAGAAGCCTTTATTGCTTAGTGCACTGAATATAGGAGTTGGGATGTCATCTTGCGGCTGTGCAGGACATTGGTTAGGCCAATTTGGACTACTACATTCAATTCTGGTCACCCTTCTATTAGAAGGATATTGTGAAACTGGATAGTGTTCAGAAAAGATTTAAGAGAGTACTACCAGGGTTGAAGGGTTTGAGCTATAGGGAGACGCTAAATAGGGTGGGGCTGTTTTCCCTGGAGCATTGGAGGCTGAGGGGTGACCTTACAGAAACTGAAAAAATCGTGAGGGCCATGGACAGGGTGAATAGCCAAGGTCTTTTTTCCCAGGGAAGGGAAGTCCAAAACTAGATGGCATAGGTTTAAGGGAAGAGGGGAAAGATTTAAAAGGGGCAACCTTTCCATGCAGAGGGTGGTGTGTATATGGAACAAGCTGCCAAAGGAAGCTGTGGACACTGATATAATTACAACATTTAAAAGTTATGTAGATAGGTGCATGGACAGGAAAGGTTTTGAGGGATATGGGTTAAGTGCTGGCAAATGGGACGAGATTAATTTGGGAGATCTGGTTGATATCTACAGGTTGGACTGAAGGGTCTAATTCCATGCTGGACAACCACATGAGTCTGTATAAATAAAGTGGTGCCAAGAATGGTTTAGAGGTTAAGAATTATGCAATAAGTAACTCACTTCCTAAATCCTCAAAACCATCTGCAAGACTGAAGTGTGATAGAGTATTCTTGATTTGCTTAGTTGAGTGCAACTTCAGCAACACTCAAAGAGCTTGACACCACTCATGCCGATTGGTTGACACCACATCCACTTTAACATCCACTCCTACACTACTGTTGCACAGGGCTGCAATACAAGGTCTACTGCATTAACTCACCCAAGCTCATTCAACTCCACCATTTAAACCTGCATCTGAAAAGGCAAAGGCAGCAGATGAATAGGAACACCATGACCTGTAAGTTTTCCTTCAAATCATAACCATCCTGACTTGGAACTATATTGCTGTTTTTTTCCTGATGCTGGGTCAAAATCCTGGAAACCCCTTCTTCACTACGTCATGCAGCATCTGAGGAGCATGAGAATCGACATTTCGGGCAAGAGCCTTTCAACGTCAATTCTCCTGCTCCTTGGATGCTGCATGACCTGCTGTGCTTTACCAGCACCACACACTCTCGACTCTGATCTCCAGCATCTGCATCATTTTGACTCTGATCTCCAGCATCATTTTCTCCCAGCCTTCTTCACTACCCAGTCTACCTGCAGCTCCACTTTCAAAGAACTATGAACCTGTATTAAAGGTCTCTTTGTTCAGCAACATGCCCCAGAACCTTACCTAAGTGTATAAGTCCTGCTGTCTTTGTTGGCTTATCTACATCAGTTCGTGATCAATGGTAATCCCATGGATATTAGTAGTGGGGACGAAGGACAAGAACAATATTGAATACCAAGAGGAAAGGTTGGATTCTCTCTTTTTCATATACACCACACAAGCACCAGGCAATGTCACTTGCCTGTTATCAGCCCAAGCCTGGATGTTGTTGAGGTGTTAGTGTATGCAGACAGGGACAGTTTCAGTACTTGAGGAGTCAAAATGTTACTAATTTTTTTTTTTGTTCTTTCTCATTCATGGGAAGTGGGCATTGCTAACTGGGCCAGCACTTATTGTCCACGACTGGTTGTTCTTGAGAATGAGATGTCTTCTGGAATCACTGCAATCATTTGGTACAGGTAGACGCATAATGGGGAGGGAGTTCCATCCATACCTGGAATCATCCTAATGCACCATTTCTGGTCTGCCTCCAGCACCAGTGTATCTTTCCTTAGAGAGGGGACCCAAAACTGTTCACAGTATTCCAGCCATGATCTGATTAGTGATGTTTTTTGATTTTAGCAGGATCCCCCTGTTTTATAATCCATTCCATTTACAACAATGGGCAACATCTGATTTCCCTTCCAGACTACTCACTGATTTTGGATGTTAGCTTATTGTGACTCAAGCATGAGGATCCCCAAATCAATCTGTAATCTTTTCCAATTTAAATAATATTCAGTTCCAGCCAGAGTGCATAACCTCCCATTTCCCACGTTATATTCACTCCACCTGATATCAAAAAAATGGCGGAAGGCACTGCAATGGTTACGGGGTCTGACAAGATTCTAGCAATAGGACTGAAGATGTGTTCTGGAACTTATTACAACCTGTGCTTTTCCAGCACCACTAATCCAGAATCTGGTTTCCAGCATCTGCAGTCATTGTTTTTACCACAACCCTAACCAATCCAGAGGGATACGTCAGACTGTTTCTTGACTTGTCTGTGGGGCAGCTCTTCCCATTTTGGCACAAATTGCCAACTATTGGTGTTTCTGCTGCCTAGATTGTTGCAGGGAGGTCTGTATGTTTCATTCAGTATCTTAGGCTTTGTCATAGTTTGATGCAACTGAGTGGCTTGCTAGACCATTTTAGAGTCGAGAGTGTGGTGCTAGAAAAGCACATCAAGTTAGGAAGCATCCGAGGAACAAGAGTATCGACATTTCGGACATAAGCCCTTCATCAGGACTCTGATCTCCAGTATTTGCAATCCTTATTTTCTCCTAGACCATGTTAGAGGGCAGTTACGATTCATTGCTATTGGTCTGGAGTCACGTCTAGACATTGTAGAACCAAATGGGGTTTATGACAAGCTGTAGCAACCAGATTTCCAGATTTATTAATTGCATTTATGACCAGATAAGATTTGAATCAATGTTACCAGGATTGGATTCTAAATTATTACGCTAGTGACATTACCCCCATTCTGTAACTGGAAATCATAGCTTTTCATTGAGACAGAATGTTGCTTTTTGTCACAGTTAATGTTTCATTAGAATTTCCCAAAAGAGGCATCAATATTTAGAATCATAAAATCCCCACAATGTCCACGTTGATCCTCTGAAGAACATCTTACCCTGCACATATTTTGACTGTAGGAGGAAACCAGAGCAACCCATGCAGACCCAGGGAAAACACAAATTTGAGACAGACAGTTGCCCGAGGTTGGAATCAAACCCAGTTCCCGAGCACAGTGAGGCAGCAGTGCTGACCACCAAGCCACCATGCTTTTAGAGTGAACTTCAGATTGAACTTCACAGAACTTCATGTACAAAATCAATCTTGTGTTGATGGAAATAACATAAAATGTACAAACAAATTCAACCTGGTGTGGGTTCCATTCTTAAAAATATTGGTTATCACTTTAGGATCAATAATTTATTATTCATCCATTCTCCCTGCTCCACCCACCCAGCCAACACATCCACTGTGGCAAATTGGAAAGGATCAAACACAGTGTTAAAAAGTTTAAAATCTGAATCATGTTTCACATCAGGTGTTCCTATTCACATGAAAACTGGTTTTCAGACATCCAAATGACCCACTATAGATGCACTTCATTAACATATGTAAATCAGGTTCACTCATGTAATAAGGAACATGTTTTAAGTGTTAGAGCTGGTACATCATATGAGCTTTGCTTCCAACAAGGCATTTTACTGAATATAACAATGTTTATGTCCTGTCCCAAAATAAGAGAAACAGGAATTGAATATTGTGATATTGAACAATCCAACAAATATTTGCTATAAGTAGACTTTATGTACTAACATTGCACTCATAAACATACTAAGTATCTGGACTAATCATAAAGTATTGGTTATAACAGAACAACATTAACAAAATGCTCCCAGTAGCACGTCATGCTTCCAGTGATTCCTGATGAGATAAAATTTGAGATCGAAATACCCTCAAGTCACATATTAAGATGCAGCAATGATAGAACAAATATATATTCAAAGTCAGTACATCAGTGTACCATCAAAGTATACTGATGCAGTAACTGTGAAACATAGGTGATGGCCCTAGTGTTTTAATGGCTGGACTATTAATCCAGCAACCCATAGAATATTCCAGGGATCCTGCCATGGCAGATGGTGGAATTTGAAATCTGGAATTAAGATTCTGATGATGACAATGGTAGTTCACCAATATTCTTAAGGGAAGGAAGCTACCATTCTTACTTGGTCTTGCCCCTATGTGACCCTGGTTGACCTAAACTACCTCTGGGTAATTTGAGATGGGCATGAATGCTGGCCTAAAATGATTAAATTAAAAAAAAACACATTACACAGGTTTTCAAAGGCTGTAAAATAGAGGCAGAGGGCTTGGCTCAAGATGCTGAGTGCCTTTTACAACATTGAGTACAGATCAGGGGGAGCAATGAGCCCATCAAGTAAACCTTCAGTCTCCACTTAGCCTGTTAACAATTTCTTTCTCTTCTGGATGAGCCATGATATTGGCACACGCTTGAGTAGCCAAATGCCTTACTCCTGTTCCTAATATGTATGTTTGTATGCTTTTGATACATGTTACGAAGATTGTGTCCTTCCCCTGCATCTTATTTCTTTGTTTGCTTGTTTGTTTATCTGTCTTTCTACAGTTATGGATCTATTGCAGGCACATTTAGCAATGAGAAGAAGACTATTGAAGTTCCAATTCCTTTTGGTGGAACAGAGAGAGAATATCCATTTTATTCCAAATTAATGGATTTAAAACTGATGCTTACGAAGATGTTGGGAGGTCAATTAAATGAAAATGACAATCCACCAACAACTTCCACTCCAACTATTACCATTCCTAAAACATACAATCTGCAAATTCCTTTAATTAAAAGGTTGCAATTTTCCACCAACATGAACAGCAATTACTACAATTGCTCCTCTAAGTTCACGGCTGAATACAATTCAAAGAAAGACAGAAGGAAATATTCTACTAAAGTAGATATTCAAGCAGTTTCAGCATTTGATTTTCTGTCCTATCATCTGACAGGTAAGAAATTTCTTCATAAATCCTTTTAAAATAATTGAATCATTGGGCTGTATCTTCATGAAAGCAATACAAATTAACAGTGAGAAACCTACGTCCTTTTTGATGCTATACATTAGTAGGATGTTCTGGCAGTCAACCAACTAATAGGTGTCCAGAAAGCTTTCCGCTGGTGTTAGCATCCCAAGCAAGGAAGTCTCCGTTGCCGAAAATTGCAGCCAAACACAGGCCACCGGCTCTAACACATGGCAGTGCCATTGAGGAGGCCCTAGCTGCTGTTGATGACAACAACTCAGCTTCTCAGGATGTAGGAGTGATCCCAGAACAGGAGAGTGTCATTGTTTGGGCGAACATGCTCTTGTAGCATGGAAATTGCAGAGAGATGGGGCCATTGGAATTAGTAGCAGAGGTCAGGGGCTGGTTCTCTGCATTCACCCTTTCTGACCCATGCTCAGTTTCTGCACAGATTAGTATCAATAGATTAGATTAGATTCCCTACAGTGTGGAAACAGGCCCTTCAGCCTAACCAATCCACACCGACCCTCCGAAGAGTAACCCACCCAGACCCATTTCCGTCTGACTAATGCACCTAACACTATGGGCAATTTAGCATGGCCAATTCACCTATCCTGTACATCTTTGAATTGTGGGAGGAAACCGGTGCATCCAGAGGAAACTCACATGACACGGGGAGAAAGTACAAACTCCACACGGACAGTCGACCAAAGCCGGAATCGAACCTGGTCACTGGCGCCGCGAGGCAGCAGTGCTAACCATCGAGCCTCCATGCTGCAGTTTTATTGGCCTATGTGCAGTATAGTGTAAAAGCCATCTCCTACCACCCCACCTCCCTGACTCCCCACCTCCCTGACTCCTCCAACCGATGCCCTACCTATACAGGATTACCACTCTATCCTGGAGTGGTAATAATTGCAGCTCAGGCAGGTATACGTCCTTAAATGGTCATTATTTGACATGAGTTTTGGTCTGTGGAGGTGGGACTATTGCAGAGTTCTGATAAGCCCACTGTCTTATATAATAAAGTTCCTTTAGGCCTGTTGTCTATATTTGGAATATTCCAGCCTTTGTCTTTTATCTATGGATTTCTGATACTTATTGTTTAAGAGTATTTAATTTCCATTATACAATATATTTTAGAAGAGTTCATCTGAAGTTATAAATCTGATATTTAAACTGATGGCATTCTATTCTGTGGGACATGCATGATCCTTAACTCTAACTTAAACAGCAATGACATTTTAAGAAGTAAGACAAAAAGTATTACAAAAAATTACCCTCAAGCATTTAAAATAGATACTGGAAACCTTATGTTATGCAAATGAAAACAAAATATTATAGGTGATTATAATTAGCAATTCGGCTTTGTTTTAAATTGTTATTTTTGTGCAAGCTTATTTTTACTTTGTACCAAATTAGAGCTTTTACATTTTACAAACTTCCACAGCTATAAATGCTACTGCTTTGATATATTTCATTACTGCACTCAATATACTATATACATAACAAATATATCCTTTACCACAGGTGAAACACTTTTAAATCAACAGACCAAGGACACGTTTACTCTCAATGTTGCTTCTAAATTTCAACACAAACTACTAGAGTCTCAAATCAAGTTCAATCTTATGAATCAGACGAAAACTGAAATGAACTATGAATGGGATGCAGTCAGTAACTTAGGAATAGAAGCCTCTTTGCATTCATCATTTAAGGTTGCAAATGAATATTCACTTGTAAAGATAGATGGAACAGCAAATGGAGTTTTAAATATCTCTTCATATGACTCTACCTGGACTTACAGAATGTCGCAAATGATTGATAGGAATACTGTTGAATTTAGTGGCGATTCTGCTTCAAACTTTAATTCAGCATTGATTCAAGTTAACAACAAGATGGTTAATAGCTACAAAAACAATATTTTCAAGTTTGAATCGACCACTGATGGATCATGCTTACATTTGAAAAATGTCATAGGAGTAACAGCAAGCACTGAGAAATTCGAACTGATCTGCAATACTTCAAGTCATTCCGATAATGGGGACGTCAGCAGTAAGATAAAATTGACTCACGATATTGCAGAGCTTAAGATGGAGAACAATCTGATAGCTGAACTGTTTGGTGTTTCCTTAAAAACAGAAGATGAACTTACTTATGATAATGATCAACTTTATCTCTTGTTGAAAACAGAAGGAAAATACAACCAGATGGCTGCAACCAACAGTCTGAGTCTTTCAGTATTAGAAAAGCATGTTGTAGCTGAACATAAATGGAATGCCCAATATTATGCCAAGATGTTCCAAAACAGCTTGATTGGTACCTTTAATAAGGACGGTCTTGAGGTAAAGTCCAATACTGGCTTCCCTGGTGTAACAAACGTAGGAATTCTGAAAATTGCTAACAGTGGTTTATCAACTGAAGTGAACTCAAGTATAGAAATATATCCTTTCATTGTGAAGCAAAAATTCAAAACAATCATTAATCAAGACGGAGCTGTCATGACCATTGGTATCAATGATCAAACAAATAATTTAATTAATTTGAATATTGAAGGAAAAGCAAAAAGTACTGGAATAAATGCCAACAGTTTTTATTCAAGTGTTACTTGGGAAACTAATGCAACAAATAGCATTGATCTCCAATTTAACAAAGAGAACGGGTTGATACTCCATACAAAAACAGAGGCATTTTTCAAAGAAGCTCAATTTAACCATGTACATCACCTTGTTATTGGTTCTTGGACGTTAGCTGCATTGGACACAGTTGAGGCTGGCAGCTCTTCAGATTCTAGTATCAAATACCAGCAAAGATCTGTATTGCGCATGCAACCTTTCATGGCTTCAATCAGTTTTGATAACAGATTCAACCATCAACAGTTAATTGCTTCTCACAATATGCAGCTTTCACTTGAACCTTTAAAGTTTGAATTTCAGGGTGAATTGACGGGATCACAGGATGAAAATCATGTGGATCATAGGTATATTTTGAAATGTGCTGATTGGAAGGCTTTATTAAGTGCAAACACAACTGGAAAATTGGAATCTATGAAAGTTAACCAGATGCTGAATTTGGAAATTAATGGATTTTCTGCAAAATTCTTAAGTGATGCATTATTCAAAGCAGGAGCACTGCAGTTTCACAATAAGGTACTCTCTACAGCTATACCATTTGTGTTCGCATTTGAAGCTGATACCTCTGCTAAAGGACTTATTAATGTCTGGGGCTTCCACAATGGAGAGCTTAACAACAAGATCCAAATGAAGGCTGAACCATTAGCACTTGCACTTCATCATAACTTTAAAGGAACTTCTGAGCATAAAGTGCCGGATCAAAGATTGCTAAAGTCCCTTCTCGAAAGCAATTTAAATGTTTTGTTCATTCCAACTGAGCAGACAAGCAAGTGGGCACTAAAGAGTCAGTTAAACAATAATACTTACATGCAAACAATTGACGCCTACAATAATCCAGAAAAAATTGGGATAGATATTGCAAATACTGCGGAGGTTGACTTTAGTTTTCTAGTCCCCTTGAAGGAGGTTTATTTCCTTCCCTTTGACATGCCAAATTCCGTTGATCTAAGTGAGCTTCAGAAATTTCAAATTTCAGGCAATTTGAATTATGACAAAAATGGGAATGTTCATGTTATTAACATACCATTCCTGAAAAACCTGTCCCTTCACCTTAAGTCATTTCTGAAAAGCATTCAGAATCACTTGAAAGAAATTAAAGTGAATCAATTTGTCCAGCAGTGCAAGAAAGGATTAGGCCAAATGAATGATTTCATTAAGGATGTGAATTTAGACATCACGTTTAATGATGCAAGAGATAGATTATTAGCATTGGTAACAGAGAATCAATTAGTTGAACGCTTTCAGTTTGTTCTAATGGAGTTTCACAACAGTACATTTACCACACTGTATGAAGTTATTTCATATCTGAAAGAATGTGACAAAACTGAATTGAAGGAGGCTGCTGAAAATGTCATAAATCTAATTGTAAAGATGCTGCAACAAATAACCAAAACATCTGACCGTGCCATCAACACAATTCTGCAATTTCTCCAGAAATATGATCTGAAATCTCTAAAAAATGACATTGCTGATTGGATTCATGAATTTGGTGCAAATTATCAAATTAAAGCTCAGCTTCAAGATATGTTACAAGAACTACAAATGCAAATTAAGAATATTACTTTTCAGGAAATCACTAATGAATTAAGAAAGCTAATTAATTTTAATGCAATCATTGAAAAATTAGAACAATATCTGAATGCATTAAATCATGAGACAAAGAAGGTAATTGAGAATATGCATAAGGGGCTTTCCTGGCTGGTGGAGCACTATGAAATTGATGATAAAATTAGCAGTATTAATGTCGAGATACAGAAAGTAATCACTGCATATAAAATTGACTTCTTAGCTCAGAATGTTTTAAATGAAACAATGAACCTCATTAAAACACTGAAAGTAAAGAACACAATACAAGGAGTTATTACCACTCTTAAAAAGATTCTTGTGAAATCACACATTGACAGAGCAGTTCAGTACATTGATAAAGCAATTGAACAGATAGAATTATATGATTACCAAGCATTAGTTGACAAGGTTAATGAGTTCTTCACCACTATTATTACTTACTTAAGGCAGTTTGATTATAATGATTTTGTTAGTCAAACCAATGCCCAGATCCAAAATATAATCAATACAGTCAAGGATAAAATGGAGGAGGTAGAACTATCACAGAAAGTTAAGGCATTAAATAAGAGTATACAGGAAATTCAGTTGATATTCATGAATTACGCTGTGCAACTGAAACAGAAAAACTTTAATGAATTAATCAACCCATTGACAGATGTGCTCAGAAGTATAGCTCTATCACTTCGCAGTTTTGTGGAAGCTATATATGGAGACAAAATTGAGAAACTCTTTGATCAGATGAGTAGAATGAATATTAGTGAGGAACTGCAAAGAGTTTGGGGTGTTGCTGTGGACTATTGGAATGTATTTATTGTTCACCTCTCAAATACATACGATGAAACAGTGAAGGAAATTAGCAATTTTGCAGAAAAGTTCCAAATTACAGAAATAGTGGACCAAGTCTTAAAATATCTGGAAGAAGGTTTTACTGTTCCAGAACTGGACATAGGTTTCATGTCTGTGCCTCAGTTTGAAATAAGCATTCGCGCTTTCAGAATGGCAGAGTTCGATACTCCATCATTTACAGTGCCTCTTACAGATCTAAGAATTCAATCCTACCATGTCAACTTAAAGGACTTGCATAACATCAACATTACTGCTAAAATTACTATACCATCATTTGTTATCTTGGATTTAGTAACTGTCCCTGATTTCACAATTGATTTTGAAAAGATGAAGAATCTTACTGTCACCTTCATAAAAAATGTCTGGAATTTTGATTTCTCCATTGGAGAATTCAATATGTTTTCAGACTTAAGTTTCCTAAATATCACCTTGCCAGATGTGAAATTTCCTGAAATAGATCTCAGTGCATTGTACATGCCAGATATAAAAATTCCAAAAGTGGATTTGGACAACTTCATGTTAGATGACATTAAGATTCCAGAATTCCAACTTCCTCATATTCCTTATGAAGTATCAGTTCCTGCATTTGGGAAACTCACCGGAACATTTACTATTAACTGTCCCATCTATGGACTTCATACAAGCTTTGGTATTCACAACACTACGGTTGTTCAAAACAGCCACAAAGCTCTGGCTTTTATCACAGCAAAGAGCAAGTCAAGTATCAACATCTTATCCTTTGACTTTGAAGCAAATGCCCAACTGTCATCTCCTGAGCAAACTCAGTTGGAACTCAGTGAAAGGATAACACTTCACCACAGTGCTATCAATGTTGCTCACATGGGTGATCTTACTTTCACAACACCCTCTGTGATTTCAACAGCAAAGACAAATATAACAATTACTACTGAAGCCTACAATGCAGAACTAATAAATACTTTAAAAGGAACTAAAATGGAGACACATTATAAACACAAGCTCACTATTCCACGGCAACCATTCTCAAGCAGAATTTCTCTTCGTAACATTGTTCAAACCTCTGTTGATGAAACAAATGCAGCCTTGTCTGTCACAACGTTTGGGAATGGAAAATTGAATTTTCAGAACTTCTCTGATGAAGGAACACACAAAAGTGAACTGAAGTTAAATTTGAATGCACTTGCTCTAGTAATTACATTCTTGGGTGACACCAACACCAAATACGTAACACTGAAAGAAACCTTCAAGACTGAGATCTTTTCTTCATTTAATGCCAAATTCAATTTGAATGCAGAAACAAATTTGGATCGCTTTGTTCACTGTGTCATCAGTGCAAATGGTAAAGCAGATCTAGCAATGTTAAAGATGGAATTGGTGGGATCTCACAGATCTGAACTTAATGGTTTAGCAATAGGTCCAGTGGAAAATTCATTTCACTTCACAGCTGAACCATTTGCAATTGACTTTAGAGCAAAGAATAATGCCAATGTAAAGCTTTCTTTCCCTTTCACACTCACTGGCAAGATAGAATACATGAATAACTATGCATTGACACTGAATCCTAATGAACAGCAATTCTCATGGCAAGTAAATTCTTCATTCAATCAGTACAGGTATATGCATGACATTTTTGGAGGTAATAGTGAGGAAAGTATCAATATTCATCTTAGACTGAATGGTGATGCAAGTCTTGATTTCCTAGCTTTACCTGTTTCCATCCCTATTTGTTCATTACTTCCTTGTATCACCCGCAAACCTCCTGTTGTTACCTTTTCATTATGGGAACAAACTGGACTGAAATCCTTCTTGAAAACAACTGAACAGTCAATTAGTTTAAGCATAAAGACTGAATACAAAAAGAACAAAGACTTTCATAATTTCAAACTAAACATGAAGCCAGTTTATAATCAGATTAACGATTATCTTCTATTCTTTGATGCAAGATTTGAACAGGCAAGAAACAGAAGCTTGAACTTACTACAGAAAGCAGTGTCTGGTACATTGCAAGGAAATCCTTCAGGTAAAATGCTTCATGTCCCAGGGTATACCATACCAGGACTAAAGATTGAAGTATCCCCCTATAGACTAGAAATCCCAACATTCAGATTTGTTACTGCTAGAAGAATTATAACGTCTATGTTTAGACTTCCCATCATCAACTTTATTATGCCTTCGTACACTTTTGTCATACCATCTCCTGAGTTAATATTAGAACATATACCTCAAAGTTTATATACATTGACATTTCCAAAAATCAAAATGCCCCGTGTACAAGATATCATCAAGATTCCTGCTATGGGCAATTTGACTTCTGATTTCTCACTCAAATCAAGTCTAGTGACTCTGAACTCTCATGTTGAACTTTTCAACCAGACAGACATAACTGCTCGCTATAGTGTCTCATCTTCATCAACCTTCACTTCAAACTTCAAAGTAGAAGGGACAACAAGCATGGCAAGACGGCGAGGTCTGAAACTAGCAACAACTATTTCTGTTGATCATGACATTATTCGTGGAAACCATAACAGCACCATAAATTTAACAAAGAGGAATGTTCAAGGTTCAGTAAGTACAGTCGTATCAATTAAACATGACACTCTTGATCTTACCTTCAAACATGAACTGAAAGGAAAAGCAAAGTCAAAGCCTAACCTGCTATCAAAGATGTCTCTTGACTACAGACTGTCCATGCCTTTGAAAATTAATGTTCAAGGAAATGCATCCCATTCTGTTACCTTGGCCGACATTACATCTTCCTTGAATTTAGAAACTTCAACTAATGCACATATTGAAGGAACTGTGCAATCGATAAACAATTTTTCTGGCAGATTGAACAGTGGCTCAAGTATTTATCTTGATTCAAATAATATTCATTCCAATGTAAAACTTGAATTAGGTTCATCCATTGATACTGCTTCTGGCAATTTTTGGAAGATTGCAACAAATGAAAACTTTACTATGGAAGCATCCACAGCCCATCTTATTGCCGTCTTGGATCATTCTGCTGATAATTTCATAAAATATGTACCAACAATCAACACAACTGGCCATCAAAAATCTAAAATTACATTAGAATTATCATTCTGGAGTTTGGCTTCTGAGTTGCAAAGTGAGATTTATCAACTCAATAATGGATTGCATTTGGCAGATATACAACATGATGTGGCTGTAACTGTCGAACCAACGACCCAAGAAGTGAAATGGAATAATAATGGTCACCTCTTTTCAGTAGCTTTCAGTGATAAAGTGGAAATGTTAAACAATGAAGAAAAAATGCATCTTGGCATGACTGGTTCCCTACAGGGATATTTGGATTTTTTGAAAGAAATTGAGCTTCCAATATATGAAAAGAGTTTGTGGGACATACTGAAATTTGACTTGACTACTAGTGAAGAGAAGCAACAATACTTAAATGTATCTGCATCAATAGACCTTATGAAGAATGAAAACTACTTAATTATCCCTTTGCCAGTGCAGGTAGTAGCCGATGGTCTGAAGATAAATATTCCTGAGATTACCCTTCGTGTTCCCGATGCAATTAAAAATGCACCAGAAATGATTGCCAATAATCTATTTCCACAGATGGAAAAAAATCACATTCCTAATGAAGTTGAGGTTCCAGAAATCAAAATACCCCTGATAAACATTATTGTGCCATCCTATAAGTTTCAGCTTTCAGAACTAAAACTGCCCAGAGTAATCATCACTCCCCAATTTACAGTCCCATACACTACCCTTCAGGTACCATCATACACCATTAATTTGACAAATATTGTTATCCCGTCAGACATAAATGTTCATCCATTTGATATATTATTGCCGCATTTGATTGCAGTTAACATATCTAATGTGAGCCTTCATTCAGCTTACACTGAACTTAAGCAGTACCTTACTGTCTCAAAATTCAAAATCACAATTTCTCAGTTTACTCTACCAAAGTCCTTTGGAAATTACCTGGATCTGGACCTTATTACAAAGCAAATTGCAGATTTTGAGCTACCAACAATAACAATCCCAGCAAAAACAGTGGAGATTCCAGCACTGAAGTCAGCACTACCTCTAGCACTTGTTCTACCATCATTCAAGTCTTTCACTGGAAAAGTCAACGTTTTGTCTCCGATATATAATACTTCATGGACTACAACTGTCAAATCAGATCAAAATAAAGCAGATATCTTAACTGCGTTAGTGGAAGCAACATCAAGTTCCACATTACGGTTTCTGGAATATGACTTAAGTGGTAAGTGTAAAGATGTCATTTTTTTTCTAGAAATTTAAATATTTAATTATTGACCTGAGAAACTATGCTTTGATCTTGATGTCTTTTTCTGTAAAGCTTGTTATTTTTTATTGTTAGTTCATGGGTTAAATTAAAACAATACAAATATGCAGTCTTTTACAATTATGGAAGATATCCATAATAATTTATTTTGCTTATTTAAATTATTAACGTGATTGAGTTTAAAATATAAGATTCAATGCACATTTTGAAGAATAATTTTACTATAATATGTAATAGATAGCACCTTGCATGTATTTTGAAAGATTTTTTTTCTCACTTTCTTTACAGCAAACATAACTTTACGTAATATCAACAATACCTACAATCTTCTTGAAACGTATGCATTATCCCATCCTGACTTAAGTGTTGACTGGCAACAGAATTGTATTTTTGATTATTTTGGGTAAGATGTCTATTTTAATTAACATTTTGCATGATAAGTTGCCTGACAGTGTAAATTTGCATCATTACAAGAAAATGTCCTTAATTGTTTGGTGAACAAATCCTCTGGTAGAAGTTAAAAGCAAAGTCTTATCTCCAGATGCTCATTTGAAAGACAACCAATAATAACTTGAAATGTCAGTTACCTATATAGAATTCTCAGCTCTGTAAGAAGGAGTTAGATGTAAAGTCATATCACCAGTTTCAACATATTCAAAACAAAAGTTTTATTTCCATGTTTAGTGCAGAACATACAGAGGTAGAAAGGAACATAAAATGGATTGTTAATTGATTAGTTTCCCATTTTACTGCCCTCCACATAGACTGCGGTTTAAAGGAAAACCAAATAGGTTCTATTACAAGGGCTCAGTGTCTCCAGCAGAAATGGGAAGTTCTGATTTGGTGCATCAAGTAATAATATTTTAGATTGAACAATTAAATTAAGATTTCCTTTAATCATAATTGAAATGGAAACAGCAGTTTAGGGTTCAGGAAATGCAATAGTGTATGTTTTTGCTGACCTGAAACAAATTAGTTGAACTATGAATTATTGTCTTGTTCTGTAACTTCTTCTTTTATTCTCACCCTATATAGCTATGTCCGAGCTTACCTTTGCATTTGCAGTTACAAAACCTTTCGGTTTTAAGATAACATTTGGTCCTGATCTGGTATCTGCACACCAATAGATCGAATTGTGGTTTATTTGAACTTCTCATAGTTCTGCCTATTAATGGACGTTTTGCTCTTCACCCAACAGGCATAGTCAGTCATGTGTCATTTACAAATTTCAGCTTCTGCAAATTGTGTTCTGCCAATGCATAAATATAAAACAAGATTTTTTTTTGTGCCTTCAAACATGAATTATGATGCTGCATCACTAGACAGTAAATAATATACATTTTTTACAAAATTTTCTTGATTAGGCTAGCAAGTTATCTGAAAATAGATGTCAAGAGCCCAACATTCACAGACCTGAGCATTTGGATGTGGGAGAATAATGGTAGAATTTCTTCATCAGTCTCTTCTCCATCTACTGGATTCTTAGGAATGATAATCGAGAAGAAAAAGCCAAATGTTCTGTATGCAAAGCTGTATGTCCATAAACCAGTAAGTGACTGCATTCTTATGTATGCAATATATGAAGTAAATGCCTTAAATCAAAACTTGGAACTTACACATCTTAATGTTCCCATTCACAGCCCTTGCACAGAATAATAGAAAATAGGAATGAAAGTAAGTCCTTTGGTTCCTTGAGCCTGGGATCCCTTGAGTGGTGTGACTGACGTATGATGAGATGTGGAATTGGCTAGGAATATATATATATATGTTGCAGTTCAGAACAATGAGGGAGTTATTTTGGAAACTTATAAAATTCCAACAGGACTAAACAAGGTAGATGCAGGAAGGATGGCCCTACTGTGGGGAGTCCTGAATCAGTGGTCACAGTCTAAGTATATAGGTCTGAAATGAGACATTTCTGCACCCAGCCTGTGGAAATCATTACCATTGGAAGCAGTCAAAGCCAAATTCAAGAAGGATTTGGATATAGTACATGGGATTACAGGGATCAAAGGACATTGGGGGAAAGTGGGAACATGCTATTGAGTTGGATGATCAGCTATGATCATATTGAACAGTAAAGCAGGCACAAAGGAGCTAATGGCCTAATCCTGTTCCCATTTTCTATGTTTCTCTGTGCACTCTCTGTCATTCAACATGATCACGTCTGATCTTCTACCACAGCACCATTTTCCCACATATCCCCACATCCCTTACTTTCTTGAATATCTAGAAATCTATCAATCTCTGTCGTGAATATATTTAGTGAATGCATTCTGGTAAGGAGTTCCAAAGTTTCACCAGCCTCTGAGTGAAGACATCACAGATCCTCAGTTCTACTCTTATTCTGAATGCAATATACGACATAAAATTTAAATGTACAATGGACAACAGTGAATGTTTCGGAGGAATTATTGAATTGTCTGGATCTATCATTTCTCAGCTGTTTTAATCCTTTAAGCCTATACGTAGATTTTCCATTCAATATAAATGATTTTCTTTTCACAGAAATCTTCTGACTTAGTTATTTTGGATAGTAAAGTCTCACTGGAGAACCCTGAAAATATTCAAGTGGAGTTCAACTGGAGTAATAATATTACCTCAGATATGGCGAATGGCTTAAAGGACAGAATACCCAAGATGATTCAAGCCATCTATAATTGTGTAAACAAGTATCACACAGAGCATCTCGGAATTGAAATGAGTGCTGTCTCCTCAAAAGCTAAAGACATGGTGAAACAGAATGTCGATAAAATATACAGAAAAGCAATCAATGACCTTAAGGAGTTAGATGGTCAACTCCAGTCTACTGTTGATCGTTTTTCTTCAGAATATCAGTCGCTGAAAGAAACAACAAATAAATTTTACAAAGGAGCAGCAGCCAAAGTAACAAATGTAGACATTGAGCAAGAGGTCACCACATTACTGGACATGATTTCAAATTTAACAAAAGAGTATCAGACTAAGTTGAAGGACTTAATTAGTGAAGCAATTAAGTTTCTAAAATACACTAAATTACAACTGCCTGGACTTGGCAGTCAGTTTACAGGACAAGAGCTTTACAATAAGTCCATAGATCAGGCAACACAATTTATGAACAAATTCAATAACTTTATCAAAGTAGATCTTAAAAATGCAGTCAAATACGTGAAACGGTTTGAGATGAGATTCCCTTCTAATGATACAATTGTGAAAGTTTCAGAAGTACTTTCTCTCATAGGAACGTTTCTTAAAGAAGTTGAAATGAACATGCTTGAACTTTTAAGTATCATGAATAGTCTTGACGTTGAACAATATCTAAACAGCATTACACAGGCAGACTTAGTGACTATAAATTTCAACTCTGTGAAAGCACAAGTAATCCAGTTATACAATGAAACTGTGAATTTTCCATATGCAGATCAGTTGCAATCAAATGCAGATCACTTGAAAGAATACCTTCTAAAACTTGTTGAAGAAAACGAAGTCTTCCTTCCAGAAAAGATTCGGGAAGCTGGATTTCACATGGTGCCATTTTTTGATGAATATATTCCTCAATCCTTGTTTAACTATACAGAAAAGTACAAAGAAATTGAAGATAAGTTAATCGAGTGGTTGAACAGACTAATGAAGTATATAAAAGATGAAGGTCCAAGAATAATTGATACCAGTGTTAAACATGTCAATAGTTTGAAGCATGAAGTTACAAAATTCATGGCAAATTCTACAGTATTTTTCAATGACTATTTCAAGGTTAAGCAGGCTTACTTTCAAGAAATTAGTGAAAAAGTAATTCCTAACTATTTTCAAGCAGCCAAAAATGTTCTGGGTGATGTGTTTGCAGAGATCAAGAATAACACAGTTAGCTATAAAAGGACAATCAAAACTAAATTAGATGAAGCTATTGTTTACTTAAATGGAAGCTATGAAAATGCAATTGCTCAAGCAAAATACACAGTTGATTGGTTTATTGAAAACTGGAACCAATTTACTGAATACCTATTTAGGTTCTTGGAACAGATTGCAAACAAACTGACTGATGAAATGAAGTCATATGTGCAAATGCAACCTGAACAGCTTATAATTAATGTTCCAAACCATCTTAACTGGAAATCATTCGATGATATGCCACATTTGAAAGAAGGAACATTGAACCATTTAAATGTAACAATTAGCAAAGAACGGCAGGCTTTTCAAAGAACATGGGAACGTGTTATGGGGAACTATCAGAAAGATAAAAAGATGCTGAAGGGAAAAACATCAAAGAGCAACAAATCAACATTTTAAAATTTGTCTGAATATTTAAAGTTGTTGTGAATCAAACAATGTAACATGAATAATGTACCATGCTTGTGAATGAAAACTGAACAATCACATGTTATTTCAACTTTCTAATGAAAATAAACATAAACTTCTTAATGGCTTAGTAAGTTCTTCATTTTCATGATTTGGAGGTGCCGATATTGGACTGGGGTGGACAAAGTTAAAAATCACAGAACACCAGGTTATAGTCCAACAGGTTTATTTGGAGGCACTAGCTTTCGGAGCGCCGCTCCTTCATCAGGTAGTTGTGGAGCAGAATCATAAGATTCGTGTCGTAAGTTTCTGCTCCACAACCACCTGATGAAGAAGCAGCACTTCAAAAGTAGTGCCTCCAAATATAACCTGGTGTTGTGTGATTTTTAACTTCATTTTCATGTCTGTTAACAAAAAAACTGAAATATCTCCAGATAGGCCGGTATCCTGTCACCCTATATTCACATGTGGAGAGTACTCAACACTGATCCAGCTCCGTCAGAGCCAGCTCTCAGAGAGAACAGAACCTCTAACTCTCCATTGGGCCATCTGTGAGCCAACAGTACCTTGAATTTATAGGGAGGCATCATATCTCAGCACAAGACCTCACTTGGGACCATAGTTTAGATTAGATTACAGTGTGGAAACAGGCCCTTCGGCCCAACAAGTCCACACCGACCCGCTGAAGCGCAACTCACCCAGACCCATTCCCCCACATTTACCCCACCTAACACTACGGGCAATTTAGCATGGCCAATTCACCTGACCTGCACATTTTTGGACTGTGGAAGGAAACCGGAGCACCCGGAGGAAACCCACGCAGAAACGGGGAGAATGTGCACACTCCACACAGAGAGTCGCCTGAGGCAGGAATTGAACCCGGGTCTCTGGCGCTGTGAGGCTGCAGTGCTAACCACTGTGTCACCGTGCCGCCCACTTGGCACACATAGTGTGCCAACACCTTGGATGATGATAGCTGCTTCTCCACTTCCATAAAGGCTACATATTGGCTATAAAGACCATTTCCAACGCTGACCCTTTGTCAATGGCAGATGGAAGGGTGCGAGGATAGAGGCCAGGTTATATATGAACTTTTTCTAAGAGAAAGTGAGGACTGCAGATGCTGGAGATCAGAGCTGAAAATGTGTTGCTGGAAAAACGCAGCAGGTCAGGCAACATCCAAGGAGCAGGAGAATCGACGTTTTGGGCATGAGCCCTTCTTCAGGATTCCTGAAGAAGGGCTGATGCCTGAAACGTCAATTCTCCTGCTCCTTGGATGCTGCCTGACCTGCTGCGCTTTTCCAGCAACACATTTTCAGCTGTTGCAATACTTATGCATGCATTGATGTGCTTTTGAATAGTGTACTGATATTGAGATGGAATTGTAATTCAGGAATGAGATTGGTAATTTGAGAGTGTATCACGCTGAAAATGGGACATGTTTTAGTGCAACAGCACTACTAGGTCGAGAATATTGTGGAGAATATAATGTTATAGAAATGTTTAATAATAGTCATATACAGACCTGAATTAATTGGAGAGATGGGGCTGGTTATGCACTCCACACCCATTTTCCTTGGGTTTCGAAGACATTGGGTTTGGGCACCTAAATTCCGGCTGGTACTATGTCAGCTACTTCATTGTTAACATGCTTCAGCTCAACTAAATAGATGATTGGACAGTCATTGAGCTGTTCATCAGCCTTTAAGTGGCCAGTTGATTTTAGCCACTGTGGGAGGAGACCTATGCTAGTTAGGATTCCTTCCAGACCTGGCTGCAAAGACCACCTCCTTTAGAACCAGGTGACCATTTAACCTGATATTAATTTGGGTTTGTTCTGAGTTGGATGTCACTAAACAATTTAACACTTCCAATCCAGATGGTGGTGGGCTTTTCAAGATGTGCACTCTCCTGCATATTGGCCAATGAGTTTCCGTACTCAATTAAAGCCTCATAGGACTCTTTTGCTGTCTCAAGTCTGCATACTGGCAGCAACTACAATGGCCTGATGGCCCAGATCCTGAAGAATATTTTAACCTGGTGGTCAGGGCTTTGTTTTGGGGTCTTGCTGTGGACTGATCTAGAGTCCCTCTCTTCAGGATGTAAAACCATAAGACATAAGAGCAGAAATTAGGCCATTCAGTCCATTGAGTCTGCTCCGCCATTCAACCATGTCTTGCATGAGGCTACACAATTTCCTTCACTCACGTAGTGCTCTCTAACCTCAGTTGACCTGGCGAGGTTTATCTGTTTCCATCAGAATACCCAGTAACTGATATGCTCCACTAGCCATGTTTTCTAATGATCATGTCAGTTGTAGCATCTGTTTGAAGTCCAATTGGGCTTTAGCGAGTTGGCGCTTGTGCACAGTTACATCATTCATCCCACATACCAAGCTATGTCTCAGCATCGCATTAAAGGTTAAACCAAAATCACACACCTCTGCCAGCCACCTTAACCTCATCAAAAGTCCAAAAATGGCTTCCCCTTGTTCTCAAACTGCCAAGTAAAACTGATAGTGTCTCAGAATTGGAGGAGTCTCTGGTTAATATTCCTTAACTAAATCCATCAACGCTTGAAAGGTTTTAGTATCTAGTACCCCTGGAAATGTTAGACTCACAATGACTGTTGTGATCAAATTTCTTCAGAAATGTATTTTTTTCCTCATCTCCACTGAAATAGCTCCACAGAGGCCAACATCCTGTTACCAAGTCACCCTTTATTTATACATGCATAGTACTCAACACTGATCCAGCTCCCTCAGAGCCAGCTCTCAGAGTGAACAGAACCTCTGACACTCCTCTTTGTATCTGTCAGCCAGGGCTCCCTGATTGGACCAGGTTGATAGCTCCAGTCAGGGAACTCGTATTATAAGACCATACAACAAAAGAACAGAAATTAGATCATTTGGCCCATCAAGTCATCCCTGACATTCAATCATGGCTGATATGTTTCTCAACCCCATTCTCCCACCTTCTCCCCTAACCTATGATACCCTTAACAAGAGCTATCTTTCTCAGTCTTAAATATGCCCAATGACCTGGCCTCCACAGCCTTCTGTGGCAGTGAATTCCATAGATTTGCCACCCTCTGACTGAAAAAAATTCTCCTTATCCTTGTTCTATAGGGTCTTCTCTTTACTCTAAGGCTCTGCCCTCGGGTCCTTATTTTTCCTACCAATGGAAACATCTCCCAACATCCACTCTGTCCAGGCCATGCGGTATTCTGTAAGCTTCAATGAAATCCCCCTTCATCCTTCTAAACTCCATTGAGTGTCAATCCAGAGTCTTCAAATGTTTGAGGCCCATCTGGCTAACTTCAGTATAATCATTACAGAAACAAATAAGTAATTACAAATATTCAGGATATAATCAATAAACAGAAGGGTTAGTTTGAAGGATTTGGCCAGTTTTAGCTGTATAGCTTCACTTTAACTTAAGTTGCAATCAACAAAAAAACATTTTGTCAGATGTTTCTGGAACTGAGAACCATATATGGAGCAGGTGGGTTTGGATTCAGTTATAGTGTGTGCTATGTTTCCGAACCATCTAAATCTTAAATCATCTGAGGTAGCTGCACATGCATCCAAATCATGTGTCAGTGCTGAGCGTATGCCCTCAACAAAACTGGGTGCAAATAGAATTTGGGCTTCAAGGGCATTCATCATCCTTTGGGAGTTTCTATAAAATGGCATCCATCCCTGCTCCTGAGGTGGGGTGTCCCACTTGTACCATAAGGGCTGTAGGCTCTCAACCCCTTCACATACATACCCTTGGAATTCTGATAAGCTTCAAAACACCAGGAGCCCGCTGGCAGCAATCTTGCTCCATCTTAAATAACCCTCATCGGCCCCAAGGTAATGTCGGCCAAGAATCGAAACTACTACCAGGTCACCTCTCGACCTCCTATGCTCCTAGTGAAAAAATCCCAGCCTATTCCAGCCTTTCTTTATGACTCAAACCTTATCTTAGCTGAGTGGACTTTCAGATCAAGATGAACATGTTTTGAACTCTCTGTGGTGCAAAGTTACATGAACTGGGAATTCCTCTGTAATGTTTGTCATCTACTAGAAGAGAGTCGAAAGGTCCGATCATCAGTTTGCAGTAAAAGTTCAGGGAACTCAACTTGTTCTCTGGGGTAAAATTTCAGTGGAGTGCACAGATAATGCTGCTTCCTCCTTTTTTTTTAATGTACTCAGGTCAATATTACCCTTTTTAACAGTCCAAATTTCAGAAGAATATAAATAGTTGGTTCAGTGGATGCAAGACAACAGCAAAATGTGTTAGAAATCATAGAATCCCTACAGTGTGGAAACAGACCTTTAGATCCAACAAGTCCACACTGACCCACTGAAGAGTATCCCACCTAGCCCCATTCCCCTTTTACTCTATATTTACCCCTGATTTGCCTGCACATCCTAAAATGGGCAATTTTAGCATGGCCAATTCACCTAGTCAGCACATCTTTGGGAGGAAACCGGAACACCCTTTTTGCTTTTATCATATTGCTAGATCCCTCAGACTGCAGGCTTATTTAAGGGTCAATGAACTCAAGTGGATAGAATTGCCTCTTACATAAATTGTGAGAGATGTTGCTCAGTCAAGTATCCATGTTTCAGTTACTGGATTAGTGGTGCTGGAAGAGCACAGAAGTTCAGGCAGCATCCAACGAGCAGCGAAATCGACGTTTCGGGCAACAGCCCTTCATCAGGAATAAAGGCAGTGAGCCTGAAGCGTGGAGAGATAAGCTAGAGGAGGGTGGGGGTGGGGAGAGAGTAGCATAGAGTACAATGGGTGAGTGGGGGAGGAGATGAAGGTGATAGGTCAAGGAGGAGAGGGTGGAGTGGATAGGTGGAAAAGAAGATAGGCAGGTCGGACAAGTCTGGATAAGTCAAGGAGACAGTTACTGAGCTGGAAGTTTGAAACTAAGATGAGGTAGGGGAAGGGGAAATGAGGAAGCTGCTGAAGTCCACATTGATGCCCTGGGGTTGAAGTGTTCCGAGACGGAAGATGAGGCGTTCTTCCTCCAGGCGTCTGGTGGTGAGGGAGTGGCGGTGAAGGAGGCCCAGGACCTCCATGTCCTCGGCAGAGTGGGAGGGGGAGTTGAAATGTTGGGCCACGGGACGGTTTGGTTGATTGGTGCGGGTGTCTCTGAGATGTTCCCTAAAGCGCTCTACTAGGAGGCGCCCAGTCTCCCCAATGTAGAGGAGACCACATCGGGAGCAACGGATACAATAAATGATATTGGTGGATGTGCAGGTGAAACTTTGATAGATGTGGAAGGCTCCTTTAGGGCCTTGGATAGAGGTGAGGGAGGAGGTGTGGGCACAGGTTTTACAGTTCCTGCGGTGGCAGGGGAAAGTGCCAGGATGGGAGGGTGGGTCGTAGGGGGGTGTGGACCTGACCAGGTTGGTTCTTAGTCTCTGTGAGTTTGCATATCAACTGATATGGAAGCCAAAAGAGAAAATGCTGGAAAATCTCAGCAGGTCTGGCAGCATCTGTAAGGAGAGAAAAGAGCTGATGTTTCGAGTCTAACTGACCCTTTGTCAAAGCTCAAAATGGGGAGAAATAGGGAGGTATTTATACTAGGCTGAGAGAAGGTGAGTCATGGCTCCAGAAGCAAAGGTAGCAATAAAGAGGTGATAATGACAGTGCATAGAGAGACTATAGGGAGATTAGGAGCTGTGTATGACCAAGGCTGAAGTCAGTGCTATGTGACAAAATACATGGGGGATGGGGGGGGGGGGATGGGTGAAGCAGAGGCAAAAAGGAAAAATGGGAGAAGGGTAGCATAGGGGGAAGAGGAGAGGAAAAAGGTGATGAGAGAGTGGGAAGCGAGAGAAAGAGAGACATTCGAGAAATAAGAGGTAGAGAACAGTGAAAAAATATATTAAAAAGGGAAATAAAATAAATGAAATAAAATTACAGAGCAGAATGAAAACAGAGAGGTTGAGGTGGGATAATCATCTGAAGTTGTTGAATTCAATGTTGAGTCCGGAAGGCTGTAACGTGCCTAGTCAGAAGATGAAATGCTGTTCCTCCAGTTTGCGTTGAGCTTCACTGGAACATTGCAGCAGGCCAAGGACAGACATATGGGCATGGGAGCAGGATTGGGTGTTGAAGTCTGGATTAGTGGTGCTGGAAGAGCACAGCAGTTCAGGAACTGCTGTGCTCTTCCGGCACCACTAATCCAGAATCTGGTTTCCAGCATCTGCAGTCATTGTTTTTACCTTGTGTGTTGAAGTGGCAAGCCACGGGAAGGTCCGGGACCTGATTGCGTACAGACCAAAGGTGCTCAGCAAAGCAATCTTGGCGTTGGCGTTTTGTCTCTCCGATATAGAGGAGACCACATTGGGAGCAACGAATGCAATAGACCCAATTGAAAGGGGTACAAGTGAAATGCTGGTAAATCTGAAATGAGTGTCTGGGGCCTTGGGTGGTGAGCGTGGAAGAGGTAAAGGGGCAGGTGTTGCACCTTTTGCGATTGCATGGGAAGGTGCCGTGTGTGATGGGAGAGGGGTTAGGTGTGATGGGAAGGTGCCGTGTGTGATGGGAGAGGTGTTAGGTGTGATGGGAAGGTGCCATGTGTGATGGGAGAGGTGTTTGGTGTGATGGGAAGGTGCCGTGTGTGATGGGAGAGGTGTTAGGTGTGATGGGAAGGTGCCGGGTGTGATGGGAGAGGTGTTAGGTGTGATGGAGGAGTGGACTAGGTTGTCCTGGAGGGAACAATCTCTGTGGAATGCAGACAGGGGGAGGGAATGGAAGATGTGTTTAGTGGTGGCGTCATGTTGGAGTTGGCAAAAATAGCGGAGATTATTCTTTGCATGTGAAGGCTGGTGGGGTGAAAGGTGAGAACAAGAGGGACCCTATCCTTGTTCTGGGAGGGGGTGGAGGGGGTCAGGGTCATGGCGTGGGAGATGGACCGCACACTGCCGAGAGCCCTGTCAACAACTGTAGGTGGGAAGCCACTGTTGGAGAAGAAGGAGCACATATTAGTCATAGTCATAGAGTCATAGAGATGTACAGCATGGAAACAGACACTTCGGTCCAACCCGTCCATGCCAACCAGATATTCCAACCCAATCTAGCCCCACCTGCCAGCACCCGACCCATATCCCTCTAAACCCTTCCTATTCATATACCCATCCAAATGCCTCTTAAATGTTGCAATTGTACCAGCCTCCACCACATCCTCTGGCAGCTCATTCCATACACGTACCACCCTCTGCGTGAAAAAGTTGCCCCTTAGGTCTCTTTTATATCTTTCCCCTCTCACCCTAAACCTATGCCGTCTAGTTCTGAAGTGGCCTCATCGAAACAAATGCGGCAGAGGCGAAGGAGCTGAGAGAAAGGGATAGAGTCCTTACAGGATGTAGGGTGAGAAGAGCTGTAGTCCAGATAGCTATGGGAGTCAGTGGGCTTGTAATGGATATTAGTGGATAGACTATTGTCGGAAATGGAGACAGAAAGTTCAAGGAAAGGAAGGCAAGTGTCAGATATGGACCAGGTGAAGGTGATGGAGGGATGGAAACTGGAAGCGAAGTTTATGAAATTTTCCAGGTCAGGACGAGAGCATGAAGCTGCACCGAAATAGTCATCAATGTACCGATAAAGCAGTTGTGGGAGGGGACCTGGGTAGGCCTGGAACAAGAATTGTTCCACATACCCCATGAAAAGGCAGGCATAGCTATGGAAGCCACGTGCTCTCTGCTGTGCTCTCGGGTCATTATACAGACATGAAAGGTTAGTTTCTACATGTTGAGCATGTTCACAGCAGTGAAATGTAAAATAAGTCAGATGACTATAATCCACCTGATCTTCTTTCTGCGTACACCTTCATAATACGCTCAGAGCAGAAATCAGCAAATCACTTGTCATGCTTAAAGAAATAACTTTTCGGGTCCAACATTTTGTGGAAGGGTCACTGGACCCAAAATGCTAACTCTGCTTTAGAATGTTGTGAAACTTCAAAGGGTTCAGAAAAGATTTACAAGGATGTTGCCAGGATTGGAGGATTTGAGCTGTAGGGACAGGTTGAATAGGTTGGGACTGTTTTCCCTGGCACGTGGATGCTGAGGGGGTGACCTTATTGAAGTTTAGAAAATCATGAGGGGCATGGATAGGATAAATAGACAAGGTCTTTTCCCTGGAGTGGGGGAGTCCAGAACTAGAGGGCAAAGGTTTAGGGTGAGAGGGCAAAGATATAAAAGAGACCTAAAGTGCAACTTTTTCATGCAGAGGGTGGTGCGAGTGTGGAATGGGCTGCCAGAGGAACTGGTGGAGGCTGGTACAATTGTAGCATTTAAAAGGCATCTGGATGGGTATATGAACAGGAAGGGTTTAGAGGAATATGGGCTGGGTGCTGGCAGGTGGGACTAGATTATGTTGGGATACCTGGTCAGCATGGATGAGTTGGACCAAAGGGTCTGTTTCCATACTGTACATCTCTATGACTCTATGCTGCCAAACCTGCTGAGTTTCTCCAGTGATTTCTGATTTTGTTGCCACTATGATGACATCCTGCAAACTGGTGGGCACAACAGCATAAGATCTCAAGGGAGAGGGGCGGGGAGCCATTCAGCTGGGAGGAGACAAGAGAAATATCATTCTAATATATGAGGTCAATTCCTGGAATGGCAGGACTACCTTACGCTGAAAGACTGGAGCGACTGGGCTTGTATACCCTTGCGTTTAGAAGACTGAGAGGGGATCTGATTGAGACACATAAGATTATTAAACGATTGGACACTCTGGAGGCAGGAAACATGTTTCCGTTGATGGGTGAGTGCCGAACCAGAGGACACAGCTTAAAAATACAGGGTAGACCATTTAGGACAGAGATGAGGAGAAACTTCTTCACCCAGAGAGTGGTGGCTGTGTGGAATGCTCTGCCCCAGAGGGCAGTGGAGGCCCAGTCTCTGGATTCATTTAAGAAAGAGTTGGATAGATCTCTCAAGGATAGTGGAATCAAGGGTTATGGTGATAAGGCAGGAACAGGATACTGATTAAGAATGATCAGCCATGATCATATTGAATAGTGGTGCAGGTTCAAAGGGCAGAATGGCCTACTCCTGCACCTATTGTCTATTGTCTATTGTCTAACATGCGTTTCGTTAACACAAATTCACTATAACACGATTCGAGGGACACTGTTTCTAAAGCGCTAGTTTTAAAGTGTGTGTTGGTTATAACATTGGATAGATATATGGATGAAAATGGAAAGTGTAGGATAGATGGGCTTCAGATTGGTTCCACCGGTCGGTGCCATATTGAGAGCCGAAGGGCCTGTACTACACTGTAATGGTCTACATTCTATGTTGTATGATTCCGCGCTCCATTGGTTTGAATGGGTGCTGCTATTACGCAACTTTCTTATAACACAGAGTTACACAAGAATGGAACTACCATGTTATAGCAAAACTGACATTGTAGACAACAGCAAAGACTCTCCAGTGCTATTACTGAGCACTTCCAGACATCCTAACCTTATCAGTTAAAAAACAATTAATTTTGCTTTCAGGCTCAGTGGTTATTTGGACACATTTAATGGTAGGGCCTGGAGAGTGTGGTCAAACAGAGAGACCTCGGAGTGCAGGTACATAGTTCCTTGAAAGTGGCATCACAGAAGGCATTTGGCACAGCATGATGTTACGGATGTACAAGATATTGTTAAGGCAATTTTAGAGTATTAAGTTCATTTCTGTGTGCATGTACAGATGTACAGATCAAAAAGACTATGGCAAGGATGTTGTTAAACTGGAAACCGTGCAAAAATGAATTGCAAGGATGTTACCAAGACTGAAAGATTTGAGTAATAAGCAGAGCTTGGATAGGCTGGGACTTTTTCAGTGGAGCATTGGAGGCTGAAAGTTGACATTATAGAGGTTGATAAAATCATGAGGGGCATAAATAAGGTTACTAGCTAAAGTATTTTCCCCAGGGAAGGGATTCCAAAACTAGAGAGCACAGGTTTAAGATGAAAAGGGAAAGATTTAAAAGGAACCGTGAGGCAACTTTTTCACACAGAGGGTGATGCGTATATGGAGCAAGCTACCAGAGGAAGTGATGGAGATGGGTACAATTGCTACATTTGAAAGACGTTTGGACAAGTAAATGGATAGGAAAGGTTTGGAGGGATATGGGCCAAATGTAGGTAAATTTGAATAGTTCAGTTTTGAAAAACTGGTCAGCATGGATGAGTTGGACCAAAGGGTCTGGTTCCATTCTGCATGACTCCATGACTATTTGAATGTTCAGCTCTGTCACTGATTCCATGATGAAATGGAATCTGTTAGGCCAGTTTTCTGCCAACATTCCAAATTGGGAATGCTTCTGCTTGCATACACATTTTTGTTATGTTATTGACAAAATCCTTATGATTGCTTTTTTCCAAATAAACTTGCTGAAAAACAATTTTAAAAACATGCACAATCAGTATAGATCTAAAGATTAATTCCACTTTGTGAATTAGTCACAATTTCAGTAGAAAATTATCACAAACTAAGTCATCATCATAAACTAAGTTGATAATATGAAGTAAAATATAATTATTACCTTTTCATAAAAAAAGGATCTGGTTAGTTATAAAACACCTCATTTAAATGGATCACCAGTTGCTGATTACTTTCAGATTTGAAAGTGCTCAGATTCAAATATGAGCAGCAGTTCAAAATTTAAGTTTTAATTTAAAGAAGTCCATTTTTATAGTCACAAATGTGCAAAAATATAAGTATTCTTCACTGCACAATGCTTTACTTAGGAGTTAGAATTTAATTTTCTCAACCTTAATATATCCATGATTTTAGAACTGGTAATTTAAGAAAAGTGTAGAGGATGAAAATATACTGGGTGTTTTCTATTAAAATTCTTATATATTTAGAGACTGAATATTCAATCTTGGATTCTTCAGAATAAGCTGTGCATACCACAGGATTTTGCTTTATTACTTAAGAGCAGATTAACATAGCTTTCCCAATACCAGAAACACTATTGGAATTCCCTATAATAGCCTTTCACGAGGTCCTGAACATTTTTGTTGCTTTGGCTAATTTTCCCAAACAGATTTCAGGAAAAGTGCAAGACGTGGATCACAATTAACACTTTCCCCATAACTACACAGCTTTGTTAACTCTACAGTGAGTTTCACATCCAAAGACAATGATGACTTGATTTTACTTTCTTGAATGTGTTCTTTCAGTCTTTGTTCAGCTGCTTTATTTTAGGAAGGTCATAAGGTGGCGCTGTAGGTAGGAACAAATCATTGCAAACCGAGTGTCCTGTGTACTGTAGACCCCTCCAAGTTCATAAACCCACACCAGCTGCATGTATTTATGTTGATTATGCCTTCTTACATTCTCTTTACTTATTTCCCTTGGATACCTGGTAGGAAACAGTGCCCCCCTGATATTTCCAATAAGCATTGGGATTCTGTAACAAATGTTGCTAAGTGAAAGTCTGCCACCTGTTAGGAATCTATGACTCGGGGCTACAGTGGAATGTTCTGCTTTCCCACAGTAGTATTTTAAAAGGTTATAGATCATGTGGACATAATAGGCAGAACATTAGGTCGCTGTAGAAACAGTTGTCTCACTTGCAACAATAATCTAATTAGATATGGGTCAAATTGACAAAAAGCCCACCAATATCAAGCTATTGATAAAATGTCCCCTTTTATTTCTGTCTAACTAATGAAATTTTTGAACTGCTGGGTACTTTCAGTTATTAAAGTGTGTTTGACATCTGCTGAAGGAATGGTCAAGAAAGAAAGAATTGAAGTTTCACTTTGGGATCATTGGAGAAACTTTGAGCTGATCATGCTGGGTCACAGTGTGCAGCACATTAAGTAAAGCTACACAAAGAGTGAGTAAGGATGGACATTAATAAACAGCAAGTGAGAACCACACTTTCTTTGTATGTTTGCAATTTCACATTAGCCCTGTAGACACAGTGAATTGCTTTTAAAGGAAATTAGCACTGACAGTTAATATAAAAGCTATTACTTCTCAATCTCTATTGGAGTATAAGATTTTCAATTATACGTATTAATGACCGACTCAATGAAGGACTTCATTATCACTGTATAAATATTCAAAAGTTCATCATTTTACTCAATCTGGCTATTAAAAGATAACCGTGTGCCAAAACATGTGCTGTGTGAATAAAATAGAAAGGCGAAGTGTACCTGCAAGCATGTGAAAGAAAAATGTAGGACAATGCTTTTCATCAATCCTTTGGTTTTTGAGAACAGCCTTCAGAAATGTCACTGATCCAGCTTAATGACAGGCATTTATTAACTATTAACATTATGGTACATATGTGTTTAGGGTTTAACTTGTACAAGAGTTTCCTTATGTCAATGCATAGGATTGCGACAAGCTTGACGTTAAACTAGTTCCCAAAACCAAACTGCTCAAATATTGGACTTTCTTAAGGATTGATATAAAAAATGATATAGAAATTCCTACTGACGGAAGTCTGTTCGCGTTTCCTTTTGTGAAATGAAGTAATTTTGCCCACATATGTGAAAGATGTTCAGGAGCTTACAGTTATTGACATTGGTCCAAATCTTCCATCCCAACCTGTGGATCAGACGCTGATTGGTCAGGAAATGGTGCATGCATAGGTTATGTTCAAAAGTTCTGAAAGAGCAGCCAAGTGAAGCTTCAGAACAAGAATCAACACAGGAGCCAGAGGAAAAAAATCAGCAGAGAAACCTCAGCCACGGTTTACAACACTAATCAGCAGTAAAGGGCCATGTGAGGATGGTGGTAGGTCACAGTTTGTTGGAGTGGTTGGTGATCTGGGTGTAGGTCAGGTCAGTTGGGGTTGCCAGGTCAATGGCGATTCAGATGAGGTTGGTGGAGTGTTGGGATTGGATCAATTGTATAGTTACCCCAGAATTAGACTCGGATTCTTCTGCTGAAAATTCCTGGGTAGCTATCATTAGCATTTTGAGTTGGAGACCTTTTCAATGGTCTAAGAGAGCAAGAGAATTGTCCATTGTAAGTTTACACTTCCCAGGCACTGACCCAGAGACTGGAAGATTAGAGTCATCGAGTTTTAACTTTCAATGAACTTAAGCGAATAAGGCTCGAAACTGCTCCTGTGCTCTTATTAAATGTAAGTATATTAATAAAAAATGTATATACTCTAAACAAAAGGGGACAGACATTTATACAAATGGGGTGACATGATGGCTCACAGCACCAGGGACCTGGGTTCAATTCTATCCTCGGGCAACTGTTTGTGCAGTATTTGTACATTCTCCCCGTGTATGCGTGGGTTTCCTCCCACAATCCAAAGATGTGCAGGTTAGGGGGATTGGCCATGGGTAGTACAGGGTTACAAGATGGGGTAGGGGTGTCAGTCTGGATGGATTGTTCTTCAGAGGGTCAGCTTGATCTCAAAGATCTGAATGGCTGTTTCCACGCTGTTGGGATCCTAACCTATGAAATGAATAAAACAAGCGCATTTTCTACTCGTGGTCAAAGAGCTGGAAGGCTGAAGAGGTCACGGCGCTGTGGCAGCGAGAAAGGGAATCACTGAGTGCACGTCTGAGGGAGGAAGAAAATGTCTTCAAAGTGGACATCCTTTGTAGAGACCTTGCAGTGGGACAAACTTAAAGACAAAAAAAACTGCAGATGCTGGAATCCAAGGTAGACAGGCCGGAGGCTGGAAGATTACAGCAAGCCAGGCAGCATCAGGAGGTGGGGAAGTCAACTTTTCAGGTGTAACCTTTCTTGGGAAGCACAGCACAATACAGAATAATTTGTTGCCTATTGATTTCACCCTGTCCTTACGTGAATGACTCTTTTGTTACCTGGCCAAATCTGGAAATTTCCACTCATGAATAGTGAGGAGAACAAAGAACTATATAGCACAGAAAGAGACCCTTTGGCCCACCAAGGCTGTGCTGATACATAATGTCTTCCCAAACTAAAAGTCACTTCCTCCATGTGATCCATATCCCTTTATTATTCCCATATCTGTCAAGATGCTATTGTATTTGCCTCTACCATCTCCTCTAGCATCACATTCCAGGCACTTAATACCCTCTGTGTAAAAACTTGCCTCTCACATCTTCTTCAGGACTGAGGGTGGGGGTAAGAGGAGCTGCAGATAAAGGGGTGGAGGGGGTTTTGGGTGGGAGGGGGACAGGGTGGTGAGGTAGGGATAGGTGAACACAGGTGGAGGGTACCACCTGGTTGGTCGATGGGAGGAATGAATCCGGTTGGTAGCTGGAAGGAAAGGTCGGTCAGCGGGATGGAAGGGAGGGGGAGGGGCTGGAAAGGGAGTCAGGGGATAGGAAGGGAGGTTATTTGAAATTAGCGAGCTCTCAGTCCTCCAGGCTGTAGGCTCCCCAGGCAGAAGATGAGTTGTTGTTCCTGCAATTTGCGGTCTGATTCGCTGTAGCAATGGAGGAGGCCGAGGATGGTCATGTCGGAAAGGGAGTGGAAAAGGGAATTCAAATGGGCAGTGACTGGGAGATCAGGAAGGCCCCTGCGGGCCTGACTGAGATTCTGGGTGAAATGTGCCCCGAGTTTACGTTTGGTTTCACCGATGTAGAGAAGCCCACATCAGGAGCACTGGATACAGTAAATTAGGTTGGAGGAGAGGCAGGTGAACCTCTGTCTCACCTGGAAGGACTGTTTGGGGCCATGGATGGAGGTGAGGGGGTTGTGTACTAGCAGGTTTTGCATCTTTTCCAGTGGCAGGGAAAGGTACCTGGGGTTCAGGGGACTTGGTGGGGAGAGTGGCGAGAACCCAGGATTGGCAAAGGGAAGAGTCCTTGCTGAAGGCAGGGTGGGGTGGGGAGGGGAAGATGTTCTTGGTGATGGGGACTTGTTTTTCAGATAGAATTACTTTACTTCAAAGACAAAGCTAATTCAGATTGAAATAAGTTTTCAAATCATTTTCTCTGAAAATGTGTCTGATCCAGTGCTAATGCACATCAGAAAATTGACATGTCAGTGAATTTCTGATCCATGCTTGGAATGGATTAAGGTGCATCACCATGGATAGTGAGGAGATCAAAGAACTGTACAGCACAGGAACAGGCCCTTTGGTCCACCACCACTGCGCCAATGTTTAATGCTTTCCTGCTAAAAGCCATTTGCCTCCATGCCAGTCCATATCCCTCCATTATTCCCATATCTACCAAGATGCCTCTTAAACATTGCTGTTGTATTTGCCTCTACCACCTCCTCTAGCATCTCATTCCAGGCACTTACCACCCTCTGTGTAAAATGCCTCTTGCATCTCTTTTAAACTTTCCCCTTTTTACCTTAAACCTATGTCGACTGGTAACAAATATTTCTACCTTGCGAAAAAATCTCCAACTATCAATTCTATTATTTCCTCTCCTAACTTTCTAAACTTCTATCAGGTCTGCCCTCAGCCTCCAACGTTCAAGTGAAAACAAATCAGGTTTGTCCAATCTCTCCTCATAGCTAATATTCTCCAAGCTAGGCAATATCCCAATAAACTGTTTCTGCACCCTCCCCGAAGTAACCACATCCTTCTGGTAATGTTGGCTACTGAACTTTACAGGGTGGCCCAGTGGCTAGCATTGATGCCTCACGGTTCTACGGACCCAGGTTCAAGGCCACCCTTGGGTGGTTGTCCATATGGAACTTGCATGTTCTCCCCGTATCGGTGTGGCTTTCTGCCTGGTGCTCCAGCTTTCTCCCACTGTCCAAATGTGTGCAGGTTAAGTGGATTGGCAATGCTATAGTGTGCAGGCTAGATGGGTTAGCCATGGCAAATACAGCGGAGGGTCAGTGCTGGGCAGAATGGCCGGTTTCCACACTGTTGAGATTCTATGAAGGTTCAATATTCCAAATGTGGCCTGACTAAACTTATGTACAGCTGCAATTTAACTTGCCAATTTTTATACGCTATGCCCCGACCAATGAAGGCAGTATGCTGTGTGCTTTCCTGATCATCTTATCTACTTGTGTGGACATTTTCAAGGAATGGGGGACCTGTACATCTTGATTCATCTGTATGTTAATATTTCTAAGTGTTCTGCTGTTTACTATATATTTACAACCAATTACTGGAGCTCAACATCTGTCACACTCTTTCCACCTCTGACCTGGACCACTTAGCCCAGTTAATGGCCAGTTTTTCCGACAGTGAGACCAAGGGTTGGGAGTCAGTATGATAGAATTAGATGAAGCGCAGTTGGTGGTGCTGCAGGAGCAGTGGAGGTGATGTCACGTCCCCAAGTGAGAGAGTACAAAACACAGAGGCCATGAAAGATCAATCGTTTCGGAGGATGAGATGGGTGAGATCAGTTGAGAGGATACAATGTATGCAAGAGAAAGAGTTGCAGTTCTTTGGTGAGAAGCGTGTGCACACCTCGAGTGAGTTGTGGCCCTGTGAGTGTGAAGTCGTCGGGAGAAAATGGTGCTACTTACCCTTGTGAGTTGCTGAAGATCATTAACCTTCTCCCGGAGCTGTTAATCGTCCCTTCTAACTTAAGGCATAGCACATTTGCATATTGCAATTTCTGTTCAGTTTGACTGTGTCTGGTGGCCTCGTTTCTTTTGACCATTAATAGAGAAAAGTATTTCTCCACTTTCCACCACCCCATCTAAGGCACTTCCAGATCCCTGTCCACAGAGCAAGGGTTTCATGATTTGGAGATGCCGGTGTTGGACTGGGGTGTACAAAATTAAAAATCACACAACACCAGGTTATACTCCAACAGGTTTAGTTCGAAGCACAGGGCAAGGAGTTCCACTGTGAGACTTTAACACATTCGTGTTGAGCAGCACAGTTTGAGGGCTAGTTCCTGACTTGCGGGGTCAGAAGTGGTGCACAGATGGGCTTTAAATACGGAGCCAAAGGCATTAAAGTCTGAAAGTTCCTGTAGCAGTAAGCTCTTCCCCCTTGACACCAAGGGATTCCCTGAGAAACAAAGCCATCTTTCGCACAATTAATGAAGTGAAAAGTGGAAGATTGCACAAGAAAGTTTGCCACAAGTCATGTTGAGACAAGCACCGTGAAACTCAATTTAGTTGCAAACAGGATAAGTTAGTCCACTGTGTTGATGCTCTGCTCTGTTGTATGTAATAGTTTGGCCAAGATGTTGCCTAGGTGAGGTCACTGGCCTGTTTTCAGTGACAACTGGAAAATCACAAGCACAAATTGTTCCCCAGTTTCTGATTTGCACTCATGGTACCTCATCAGAGGTATCATCGATGAAGTTGCCATGACCCATTGTAAATATATGGCGAAACATTGTGCTATTATTGCTAAGGGTAAAAAACTGCTGACTTGTTTTTACATAATCACATCACAAAAATCGGGTGAGCATTTGCCTTACTGCAAGCGGTAATGCCTTTAAACTGAAAGTTATGAGGTTTGATGCACGGTCTGTACAGTCCTCGTGAGCTGAGGACAGAAACCAGGCTCTGAATTCTAAGTTCCCATACAATAGGATACTTGTGTCCAGTTGGTGACAGTGGTCCCTCCCTATTTCTGGTTATGGTTGCTCATGTAGAGCTAACTAACTTCTCATTGGGTATAAAGACAACTGGAACGAGTATTCACATCTTAGCCTGGTGTATCATTAATAAACTTGCAAATCCTTTATCCACTTTTCATTTGAAATCAACAACAGCTCCAAACAACTTGTCATAGAACAAAAGTCATCTTTTCTGAGTGCCACCAATAGTTTTGGGATATAATTGCAGCAATGTTTCTATACTTTCCACCACCCCATCTACAGCACTTCCAATGATACCCAACTCAGTGATAATAGGGCGTTATCATTCATCTGGACTGACATCTGTGCATGGCACCTGAAAACATCAAGAACTGTTTCTGCCTTATTTTCTAATACATAATTTTATCAACTTGCTGTGACATTTTTGATCAATATGAAAAATTTGCAATGCTATTTTTACAGCATTTTGTTTGATGAATGTGATGAACAATTTTGAAATTGTCTATGTGATAAGGATGAAGTGATTTAGAACCAGGAATACTTCTACATCTGATTCAACTCAGTCAAAGTTCATCAGATTTCCATTTTAATTGATGGTTTATCATCTCTACTTGTTTCTGAATCTGCAATGTTTCAAATCCTTGCTACTAATGTTAAAGGAAAGCAAAGAGGTGCCAATTTCTACTTATCATTCCCCCAATATTTCACCGATTAACTGAATGTCCAATCTAATGGTTAAGGAAGGATTGCAGAACTCCTACTTATGTAACCATCATGAAGATTTCTTTCCTGCTATAAGCTCCTCCCTTCGATACATCAGGATCTAAGATGACAGGTTCAGGATATCCTTGTAGCAATCTTTACACCACAGACCATAGTTTTAGGATTATCCCTTTAGAAGCATCAAGTCTTTGATGTTGATTTCGCCATCAAGTATTCCTGTTGCTCGACAATACTTGCCAGAGATCATCTGATTAACACTCCCCTGGTCTCCATCAGGTTCTACATGCATAAACTATTTTGAATGTAATTACAGGAAATCCCCGATTTATGAATATCACTTATGAATGCTCATACTTGAGAAGATATCCATTATATTGTCCTGTATTGTGTTCTAACTTGTCCACAAATTAGCTTGCAAACAGACTCCAGAACGGAACCTTTTTGCAATCTGCGGACTGCCTGTAATTTTAAAATATTTGCAAATTCATAATGTTAAAACCCAACCCAAACTGAGTAGCAACTTGCTTTCTAAATATGACAGCATTTGTTCGTGGTGTTATTCTGGTGTGCAGAATGGGAACAAGCTCTTCGATTCAACTCATCTGCACGAACCACCTCTATGAAATTAATCTCGTCCCATTTGCCAGCATTTGGCCCATATCCCTCTAAACCCTTCCTATTCATTTACCCATCCAGATGCCTTTTAAATGTTGGAAGTCACATGACACCAGGTTATAGTCCAACAGGTTTATTTGAAATCACAAGCTTTCGGAGCGCTGCTCCTTTGTCAGGTGCAGTGGCTTTTCAATGTTAAAATTGTACTAGCCTCTATCACTTCCTCTGGCAGCTCATTCCTTACATGCATTACCCTCTGTGTGATAAAGTTGGCCATGAGGTCACTTTTAAATCTTTCCCCTCTCAATTTAAACCCATGCCCTCCAGTTTTGGGCTCCCTTACCATGGGGAAAAGACTTTGCCTATTCATCTTATCCATGCCTGTCATGATTTTAAAAACCTCTGTAAGGTCACCCCTTCACCTCCAATGCTCCAGGGAAAATAGTCCCAGTGTATTCAACCTCTCCCTCGAGCTCAAATCTTCCAACAGCAGCAGCATCATCCACGATGTGTGAATGTATAAAGTTATCATGGAATAGATAAAGCAACAGAGATACAGATTAAACATAATCTGATTGAATAGTAAAATAAGCACAAGGGGTTAGATGGCTGTTTTTTGCAAAGTGCCCAATCCATCTATCATATCCGCGAGGAGAAGTACCTACTGCTTTTAGGACCAACGCCACTTCTATTTTCAAAGAGACCAGATTTAAGTCTGTAGTCTCACCAAGGCATTGTGAAGCTGCAATTATATTTCTAAGTACTTCCTCCATTCTATGTCCTTATCCACAGATCACACCTGAACATCATTCCACCACCTTGTGTAAAATTGTCCAACCTGACTCCAAAGGTCGAGATTCGTCCCCTCCCAATATTCAATTATTTATGAATGGGACTTCAACCATGAGCCATTACTCCTCTACTCTTTACATGAACTCTTTGCCTTAGTTAATGTCATCTGACTTTCAAATGCTTAATTAAACTTTGTTACATAACTTCTCTGAAATGTGCTCAGTGTCTAGCCTTCCCTACATTGTGAAAGTCTTGGTGATGTTTCACCAAGTTAAAGGTTCAATGCAATTGTAAGTTGTTGAGAGATATGTTTTAACAATAGCAATTATGTGATGGCACCATGGTATGAGCTGATCCTTGTACTGATGACATGTGATACAGGAAAGATTTATCTTAAGCATGCTCGTGAACAGTGTAGCTGAACACTATTTTCAGAACAAGATCAATTAGGATCAGTGAATGAGTTTATCCTCACCATGACAAATTTAATTTTACATAAGCCCCACTTATATGGGCAGATTTTACAAATTCACATTTCAAGTGTAGAGCCATGCACAGTAGGAGCACATACCAGGAATTCATCCACAGAGTTCAGTTCCAGCAGGATTCTCAGTTCATTCAAATCAGTCTATGAAAAATATTGCAAGCTGACCTGCACATTCACATTCCTGACACTTACTTCACCTTTCAAAGTTTTATATTTTATGTGTGTTTGTGATAGAATCCCTACAGTGTGGAAGCAGGCCATTTTTGGCCCATCGAGTCTACACTGATCCTCCGAAGAGCATCCCGCTCAGACCCATTCACCCCCACCCCCTTCCCTGTAAACCTCCATTTCCCATTGTCAATCCATCAAACCTGCACATCTTTGGACTGTGCAACAAAACTCACACAGTCATTCACTTGAGGGTGAATTGAACCTGGATTCCTGGCACTATGAGACAGCATGGCTAACCATTGTGCCACCATTTCACAGCCATAATGGGACCAAGGCCCATTTTCTGTGCTGTGGATCTGTTACTCTTTATGTGGGGATCTGATTGCTTGCCCTTTTATTCCTGATGAAGGGCTTTTGCCCGAAACGTCAATTTTACTGCTCCTTGGATGCTGTGCTCTTCCAGCAGCACTAATCAAGAATGCCCTTTAATCTGTGCTACCTGGCCATTGATCCTTCCATCAAGGGGGAATGCTTCTTACTGTCTACCCAATCTATGCCCCTCATAATTTTTATGTAACTCATATCTTCCAATGCTGTGTTGCAGTTCCTCATTTATCGTTGAAAAAAGAAATCAGATAGTCATGAAAAGGCAAACTGTTGATTGGTGTATATAGATAGTACAGCTAAAAAGTTTAAAACACAAAGACTGTCATGAACTGAACTCAGAAACCTCCAGAGAAGGTGTACCATTTTAGTAATGACCATGGAATGCAAACGAAGTACAACTGCTATCAGAGTGAACTTGATGACTGAAATTTGTGTGAAGAAACGGTTGAACAGTACCTGAGAAAAACCAAGCTTGGAAGGATTTTAGGTCAACACATGGTGGTACATGTGGCCATGGGATTGCCAGTAAGTCTGTGCAATGCCATCAATTTTAAATGTAATTTGTGGTTTCATTTCGAATCGATTTTCCTGTTAATTCTTGTCTATTTTTATTAATTCAGTTTGATAGTTAAAGAACAATGTCATTTAAAGTGAAATCTTGTCCATCAGTTTCTTCCATTTGGCTCATTCAGCGAGTTTGGTTCTTAAAGTTTATTTGTCTCTGTGGAGAGTCCAGAGCTAGAGGGCATAGGTTTAGAATTAGTGGTGCTGGAAGAGCACAGCAGCTCAACAGCATCCAAGGAGCTTCGAAATCGACATTTCGGGCAAAAGCCCTTCATCAGGAATAAAGGCAGTGAGCCTGAAGCGTGGAGAGATAAACTAGAGGAGGGTGGGGGTGGGGAGAGAGTAGCATAGAGTACAATGGGTGAGTGGGGGAGGGGATGAAGGTGATAGGTCAGGGAGGAGAGGGTGGAGTGGATAGGTGGAAAAGGAGATAGGCAGGTAGGACAAGTCATGGGAACAGTGCTGAGCTGGAAGTTAGGAACTAGGATGAGGTGGGGGAAGGGGAAATGAGGAAACTGTTGAAGTCCATATTGATGCCCTGGGGTTGAAGTGTTCCGAGTCGGAAGATGAGGCGTTCTTCCTCCAGGCGTCAGGTGGTGAGGGAGCGGCGGTGAAGGAGGCCCAGGACCTCCATGTCCTCGGCAGAGTGGGAGGGGGAGTTGAAATTTTGGGCCACGGGGAGGTGTGGTTGATTTGTGCGGGTGTCCCGGAGATGTTCCCTAAAGCGCTCTGCTAGGAGGCGTCCAGTCTCCCCAATGTAGAGGAGACCGCATCAGGAGCAACGGATACAATAAATGATATTGGTGGATGTGCAAGTAAAACTTTGATGGATGTGGAAGGTTCCTTTAGGGCCTTGGATAGAGGTGAGGGAGGAGGTGTGGGCGCAGGTTTTACAGTTCCTGCGGTGGCAGGGGAAAGTGCCAGGATGGGAGGGTGAGTTGTAGGGGGGCGTGGACCTGACCAGGTAGTCACGGAGGTGGAAGGTGGAAAGGGGTGGGGAGGGAAATATATACCTGGTGGTGGGATCTGTTTGGAGGTGGCGGAAATGTCAGCGGATGATTTGGTTTATGCGAAGGTTTGTAGGGTGGAAGGTGAGCACCAGGGGCGTTCTGTCCTTTTTACGGTTGGAGGGGTGGGGTCTGAGGGTGGAGGTGCGGGATGTGGATGAGATGCGTTGGAGGACACCGTTAACCACGTGGGAAGGGAAATTGCGGTCTCTAAAGAAGGAGGCCATCTGGTGTGTTCTGTGATGGAACTGGTCCTCCTTGGAGCAGATCCGGCAGAGGCGGAGGAATTGGGAATACGGGATGGCATTTTTGCAAGAGGTAGGGTGGGAAGAGGTGTAATCCAGGTAGCTGTGGGAGTCGGTAGGTTTGTAAAAAATGTCAGTGTCAAGTCGGTTGTCATTAATGGAGATGGAAAGATCCAGGAAGACAAGGGAGGTGTCAGAGATGGTCCAGGTAAATTTAAGTTCAGGGTGGAATGTGTTGGTGAAGTTGATGAATTGCTCAACCTCCTCGCGGGAGCATGAGGTGGCGCCAATGCAATCATCAGTGTAGTGGAGGAAGAGATGTGGAGTGGTGCTGGTGTAATTATGGAAGATCAACTGCTCTACGTAGCCAACAAAGCGACAGGCATAGCTGGGGCCCATACGTGTGCCCATAGCTACCCCTTTGGTCTGGAGGAAAGGGGAGGATGCAAAGGAGAAATTGTTAAGGGTGAGGACCAGTTCGGCCAAACAAATGAGAGTGTCGGTAGAAGGGTACTGTTGGGGACATCTGGAGAGGAGAAAATGCAGGGATTGGAGGCCTTGGTCATGGCAGATGGAGGTGTAGAGGGATTGGATATCCATGGTGAAGATGAGGTGTTGGGGGCCAGGGAAACGGAAGTCTTGGAGGTGGTGGAGGGCGTGGGTGGTGTCTCGAATGTATGTGGGGAGTTCCTGGACTAGGGGGGATAGGACAGTGTCGAGGTAGGTAGAGATGAGTTCAGTGGGGCAGGAGCATGCTGAGACAATAGGTCGGCCAGGTGGTCAGGCTTGTGGATCTTGGGAAGGAGGTAGAACCGGGCAGTGCGGGGTTCCCAGACTATGAGGTTGGAAGCTGTGGGTGGGAGATCTCCTGAGGTGATAAGGTTCTGTATGGTCTGGGAGATGATGGTTTGGTGATGGGGGGTGGGGTCATGGTCGAGGCGGCAGCAGGAAGAGGTGTCCTCGAGTTGGCATTTGACTTCAGTGGTGTAGAGGTCAGTGCGCCAGACTACCACTGCACCCCCTTTATCCGCTGGCTTGATGGTGAGGTTGGGATTGGAGCAGAGGGATTGGAGGGCTGCGCGTTGTGAGGGTGAGAGGTTGGAGTGGATGAGGGGGGTAGACAGGTTGAGGCGGTTAATGTCCCGGCAGAGAGGGGAAAGATATAAAAGAGACCTAAGGGGCAACCTTTTCACACAGAGGATGGTACGTGTATGGAATGAGCTGCCAGAGGATGTGGAGAAGGCTGGTACAATTGCAACATTAAAGAGGCATTTGGATGGGTATATGAAGAGGAAGGGTTTAGAGGGATATGGGCCAGGTGGTGGCAGATGGGACTAGATTGGGTTGGGAGATCTGGTCAGTATGGACGGGTTGGACCGAAGAGTCTGCTTCCATGCTGTACATCTCTATGACTCTATGACTCTAAGTGAGAACAAAATAAAAGAAAAATGTGGTGCATACGCAGATTGTCTAAGATTTTTGACAATATATTTTCCAGAATCATTGAGCCATAGAGATGAACAGCATGGTCCAACTTGTCTGTGCCGACTAGATATCCCAAATAAATCTAGTCCCATTTGCTAGCATTTGGTCCACATCCCTCTAAACCCTTCCTATTCAGATACCCATCCAGATGTCTTTCACATGTTGTAATTGTACTAATCTCCACATTTACTCAGGCAATTCATTCCATATATGCACCACCCTCTACGTGAAAATGTTGCCCCTTTGGTCCCTTTAAATCTATGCCCTCTAGTTCTGGACTCCCCTGGGGAAAAAGACCTGGACTATTTATCCTACCCATACCCTTCATGATTTTACAAACCTCAATGAGGTCACACCTCAGCCTCCGATGCTCCAGGGAAAACAGCCCCAGCCTTTTCAGCCTCTCCCCATTGCTCAAACCCTCCAATCCTGGCAACATCCTTTCTATAGGACTGAGAACAGAATTGCACGCAGTATTCCAAAAGTGGCCTAATACAATCACAACATGACCTCCCAACTCCTTTACTCAATGTACTGACCAATAAAAGATGGCTTTGATATACAGGTAAACCAATTAAATGTTGAACTTAAAGAAAGCAGGAAGGCTTGTGCTGACTTACCTCCTATTGTTTGTCGAATCTGCTCACATCAAAAATGGACCGATTGAAACTGTATGTATGTTGAGACATTTTGCTGTTGTTAAAGGCATTGTATAAACTTCTGTTTCCCAACAGGGGTCAGTGTTTGTTGAAGCACAGACTGTTTTCTGATTCAGAATGTAAAGTTAAATAAAGTATAATTGGCTATTGGGCACAAATGCAAACTTTATGGCTTGTTCTATTTTCCCAGCCATTCAGTAAAAATCATATTTCAGTTCATCAACATCTCAGTTTAACTGTGTAGGTAAAATGAAGTCTTTCTGATAAGAGAAATTAAGAAAAACAACTAAAGAACCATATTACTTCACTCCTATGTGTTTTGCATTGTGACAGTATCAACAGAATCATTAAAGTTATTAATTTTCCATTCGCTTTACTGGGGTCCACTTACATTGGTACACGAAACATGGAGAAATCGTAGCTTAGAAATATGTACCATTCAACACATTTAAACAGAGAGATAGAGTACACCTGTTCTTATAATTGCTGTCATCTTCACAATGCATTCCAGGAAATGCAGTCAATTATTTTCCACCTGAACAATTTCATTTTACCACCATCTGGGATCTGCCCTTTCTGATCAATCACTTCGTTTGAATTGTGACCAATTTTGCAAGTTTTCTTTTCCCTACATGTGGATGAGCATCTGATTATATTTAAGTCACAAATGCTTCAGAAATGAAAAGTCTGCCTTTGGAAGTGTTTTTTTTCTCTCTGTCAGTGAACATGGATTTGTCTTCACATACCACAGTGGCAGTTTCTTTATCACCTTAAGTGGTTTGGAATGCATTGAGAATGCTATCTTACAGGGAAGTGTGATCAGACCTATTTGCTAACTCTCTTTCACACTCAATTTATTTCAAGCCTGCCATGGGCTGTTAAAGGAGGTATTTAAACACTGTGTTACTTGTTTGATATGTCTGTTAAATAATGCAACTTAATTATTTTGCAATGTGCAATACCTCTTAAGACTTTTTCTGTATTAAAATCCATGAGTTATTCATTAATCCATCAGCATAGTCAATGAGTTTAGTGAGACTATCTCCAATCCTTTTAGTGAGCCTGGTGCGTTACATGAGTCTGAAAGGATAAAAATGAGGAGGAGTGTTATAAACACCACCTACTATGATCATGTCACATGAAATTATGAGCAGAACAGATTTGGCTCTCAAAGAAGACCTGAGATGAACGCTGATGAGAAATCATCCTGCAAGAACCTGCCAGGTCTATGAGAAAACATGAACAGTGAAAGAGCCAACAAATATTACATCCTACTTGAGCTAATTCATGAATCTATAGTTTGATGTAACACAGCCTGAAAAATAACTAGCTAATGCCATGTTCAAGTCTGATGTCATGTGTTGAGTGGACTGAGAAGAGGCACACTCAAGCAGAATATTTGACTTCTGATCTTCCTGACCTCAGTCTTCAGCGAATGTGCCAGAGATCGTGTCATGGAAGAAACAATTCTGAAGGAGAAGAATGAAGGAAGTAGACATGATAGTTTCACCAATAATGCAATTGCTTAGGGTAAAGGAGAGAGTCCAAACTAATCAACAACTTGGAATGAAAAGTTTACATACTTCTGTAAAAATCTATAGGCAGACTGAGAATAAAAATTTGCCAACACATTGACGATGTGGCGCTTGCGAATCCATGGAAACCACCACAGAGAAACAAAGATCATGCCCAAGGATTCAGGAAAATGCAAAATAAAATGGCCTGTTTTAGCAGAGAATGTTTCTTTTATGTTGAAATTACATGTCCTCCAGTTTAAAGGAACCTATAGAGCTCAGACTGCCAGGAAAAGAAATCAAGAAACAGTGATCTTTTATTCAGTAAACTATCAGTATTCCAAATCCAAATGGAATGCAGGACAATAGGGAAATCTCCAGATCTGAATTTATAAAGTCACAGACTTAGGGAGAATGAGTAATTGGTAAATTGGTTACCATGCATTTGTGTATATAATGTGAATAAAAAGCTTGAGTGTGGATGTTGTGTATCAGTCTGAAAGTGTTAGTTCTGAGGAGAGCTATCAGACCCTCCCATCACGATGATGTCATGTGGGGAGAACAGTTTAAGATCTTGAAGGAGGAAGAGTTAATCTCCAGGTTCTGCTCATAATCTCCTGTAATGATACAGAGACAGTCAGTCACATCAAATCAGCCTCCCTACCTCTGTGTTCACAACACAGAAAAATTAAAACTTTCAAAGATCCTCAAACTTGACCCGCATGGTTCATCACCCAACCTTTTAGAGATTTTGTGAATCAGCAATTCCAGACACTGTATTTGTAGCTTAAACAAAAGAATTAGCAATTTATTAACAATATTGCAACTTGAGCACACAAAATTAAACAAATTTAATGTCTGTGATTTAAACCCAATAACTTTGTTTTCAGCCCCATTCACACATACAACAGACAGATCATCACAGCTAAAGGATAAATTAGTAAAACTAAAATAACAATTCTGACCAGGTTATGTAAGTAGTTTTCACAATGTGTTGTTTCCACATGTACTGATTGTTTTGTTGGTTGACTTTCTGACAATGTCAATCAGTGCGACCTTTTCAGATACTTCTGAGGAAGATTCAGCAACTTATCACTGAGTTCCTATTCTCTGAGCTTCCAATAGCTGGGAATGGGAGGTTAGGTAGGGAGCTTTCAAATCTTCATGTTATAGCATCAGCAACTGTTCACCTCCTCTCAGAAACATGGTATAAAAACCAACTCAAACCCTCTGGCCCCTCCTTCCATTTGACCCACGTTCCCTTCCAAGCATGTGACCATCAATACCCAGGTACTGACCTTATTAATAGGTAAGCTTCTGCTACCTGCTTTAATATACTGCTCGCCCTAGTGCCAATAAGTTTATAGAATATTTGATAAAGAACCTACCAGCAATTAACGTCCAAACCTGGCATCTCAAACAAGCAACAGCTTGATACAAGCTGTTGCCTATAGTCCAAAGTTCATCTTCAGCTCACAGTACACCAGGCACATCTCCAAACCAAAATAGATGAAAGAATGAAATACCAGTGAGGGTTGTAAACTCTGTGTAAAACCCTATTGTATGAATGTACCTTGTAACTAGTCACCAGCATGCAATAAGCTATTTTTTATTCAATGGGAAAGCCTCTTCTATTTTAACCAGCAAGAGGTCTTCCTTTCCCTTAGTGGACAAAGCAGACCCTGTAAATCCTTACACTTAAAGATGATGGCAGCAACAATATGGTGAGGGGGGAGACTTAGTTTTGTAGTAATGTTAAGCATGGTCTTTTCCATCTTGAACATAATTCTCATGGAAATGGGATGGCAGCAGGGTTTATATGTGAAAGCACTCTTTTAATTAAATATACTTCACGCATATCCAAGCTCACAACAGGGAACAGAAGATCCGAACCTCCATCTCCTATACTTTTAAGATTATCGAACGAATGAATACTAATTAATAAAAAATGTCTTCTCATACCAATCATTATTTTCCTGGGTTACTTGCTCCATTTTGCAGAAATAAACCCATAATTGCTGCAGATACTGGGACAATCATTTAAAGTTTGGTAATCCTTGATTCTTTATGTTCCTTGTTATTAAGTGATCCGGATCAACATTATGGAAACACATTGTGGTGCACTTCATCAACTTGTTTGATAAATATACTCAGTATTGTACTGACCCATGTAGGCAAAGAAAGTGCCAGCCTTAAGACTTCACTGTGTTGAATTAGTCGCTTTCCACTCACACTAAAGTGTGTGTGTGTGTGTGAGTGTGTGTGTGTGAGAGAGAGCAAGAGAGAGAAAGAGGGAGATTGTGTGTGTGTGAGAGAGAAAGGATGAGTTTGTGTGAGTGTGTGTGGGTATTTGTGAGTATGTGTTTGTGGTGTGTCAGAGAAACAGAGGGAGAGAGATTCTGTGTGCGTGTAAATGTGCGTAAGAGGGAGGGGATGAGATTGTGTGGAAACGTGTGTGTGTGCACGTGTATTAACTGTGTAAGAGAGAAGGAGATTGTGTGTTTGTGATTCTGTGTCTGGGGTGGGAGGGGAAGATACATTGTGTAAGTGTGTGTGTGAGAGAGAGGGAGATTGTATATGTATGTGTGTAAGAGACAGAGGGACATTGTGTGAGTGACTGTGTGTGTGAGGGAGAGAGATTGTCTGTGTGAGTGTGTTTGTGAGCAAGGGAGATTGCGGAAGTGTGCGTGCTTATGCATATGTGTGAGTGGGAGAAAAGGAGATTATGTGTGCAATTGTGTGTGCAAGAGAGAGAGGGAGAGAGATTGTGTATGTGTGTGCATGTGTGTGTGAGAGAGAGAGAGGGATGTTGTGTGTGTGTGTGCGCGCATATGCGTGTGTGGATGTGTGTGTGTGTATGTGTTTATATACACATATGCAAAATACTGGAATACTGAAACATATTATACTTAGTTCTGTTAGTACCTTTGGAAGAAGAAAGAACTTTCAGAATATTAGAATTTCCTTTACATCTGAATAGGCTGAATGCACAAGGAACCCCCAGACACAAGAGGCTGAAAATAACACCGAGTGATTTTTATATCTCCTGACAGTTGTAAATATTTAAAATATAAGCCTGGTGGATTTCAGGAGGTTTTCTTTTCTGTAGAATGTTGAATGTAGTAGCTATAGCCTGAAGAATGACAGATATCATGAGTATTGTTGATGGCAAACGGAATGGAAATTCTTTACTGGAGTTGGAAACATTGCAGCAACCACCAGAAATGTAAGCTTTTTTTTAAAGGTATGTACCTAACTGCGATGCCAAAAAAGTGCAGGACCCTCCCTCCTAACTATTCTCTCCCTACTTCCCTCCTGCTAACTGCTTCTCTAGCTTCTGTTGATCATTACTGTCCCTCTTGGTCACTTCCAGCAACTCATCTGCTTGTCCTTCCATTTCCATCCTATCACTTAACCTAGAGCTTCCCGGGAATGCCCAAACCCTTCATGCTTTCTCTGGGAATATCTGGAAAGCAGGTAAATCTGGATTTTCATTCTGGGTTGAACATTCAGATTCCTGATCCCAATTTTAAAAAGTGCTGCCTGATCTTTTCATGTTGGGATGAGCTGGCTGGGTGGAAGTTGGACAGGTGATGGAGGAAGATGTGTAGAGGGTGCTGGACATACACATGGGTGGACACAGCCCCATTTGGGAGTTTCAGTGCTGTGTTCATAACTTGCAAGTGATTATGAAAATAGAAAGTATCACTCCTTCCCTAACTTTTCTCATTTATGTGCCCAATTCATGCCAAATCATTCTGCACTCTCATTGGCTCCACATCTTCCACGCCAAACAATGCTCCTGTACCAACCTCCATAGTATCCCACATTCTCCATTACAACATAGACCCTTCTTTCTCCACTTTGCTGCTCCATTGCCAACCATTCCAAACAATACACTGGCTGTTGAGAATCCCTCCCAGCTCTTTATAGAACTGATATGAACTTAGAGTCAACAAAGACCATTAGACCATAAGATCATAAGAATTAGGAGAAGTAGGCCAGTTAGCCCTTTGAAGCTGCTCCCCCATTCAATAGAATCATGACAAATCCAACATTCTTCAAGTCCACTTTCCTACCCTTGCCTTGTAACCCTCGATTCCCCTCACGCCCCCTTACCCCTCAACTTACTACCCAGTTTCACCTAGTGTTCAGTCAGACCTCAGGACTCATGTACAGATTAAATCAAAGGTCCTATGAAGAAAGTTTGTGTTTTACAGATCTAACAAAAGCACTCAGATTTGTCAAAACACATTTACGATACTTTAGTTGCTTCATCTCAATTAAACTTTCAAAAATAAATATTTAATTCCAGTGCAACAAACTTTGGAATTGGTAGTCCCACATCAAAGTATCCAAAAGCCACATGTAGCTGTCAATCAAACTGTGAACTGGAGGAAAATCTGACGGAATGTTTTCAAAACCATGAGGTGATTGGATAGATATGGAGAAACTGTTCTCATTCACAAAAGGAGGGGTGGTATAGTGACTCAGTGGCTAGCACTGCTGCCTCACAGCAGCAGGGACCCAGGTTTAATTCCACCCTTGGGTGATTGTGTGGAGTTTGCACATTCTCCCCGTGTCTGTGTGGGTTTCCTCCAGGTGCTCCAGTATCCTCCCATAATCCAAAAATGTGCAGGTTAGGTCAATTGGCTTGGTTAGATTGTCCATAGTGTCTAGGCATGTGTAGGCTAGGTTGGTTAGCCATGGGGAATGCAGGCTTACAAGATAGGGTTATGGATGGAATGCTCTTCGGAGGGTCAGTGTGGACTCAGTGGGTCAAAAAACATGCTTCCACATTGTAGGGGTACTATCGGAAAAGGATCAACAGAAAGAATGCACAGTTTTAAAGTGATTTGCACAAGAAGCTGACACGATGTGAGAACAAAACTTTTTCACACATTGAGTGGCTCGGGACCAGAATGCACTGCCTAGAAGTATGATAGAAATAGGTTCAATTGAGGCATTCAAACAAGAACACGGAGATTATTTGAATAGAAACAGTATGCAAGAACATGGTGAAAAGTAGCACTGAGAGCAACTGTTCTGTGATGCTGTGGTTTGTTGTGAGAATGGACCACAGATTGAGCCAAACATTATGAAACCATCAACAAAGAGGAGACAATCAGAACTGAAACTAACATGCTATCAGAGAGACCAGTCCAACAGATCTGTATCTCCGTTTGATTTACACCTTTGTGAAAAGTTCACATTGGAGATTTGAAAAAGTTACTTGCACTTAATCAGTTAGAAAACAAGAAACTTAGAATGCACAAAATAATTGTATTTCAAGGAGCTGATTCTTTGATAGAGCAATGAGATAGATTTATCATTGGAACTGGAGATCTCTTTGTCTATCTCTCTCTCTTTGATTTTTTCAGCCTTTTGTTATGGACCAGGCCAAACTCCTCAAAACATTTCAAGAAAGTAACGCAGACCTTAACTTTGCTAGTTGTTTTAAGCAGATCTAACGCGGATATTCAGGAGAAGTGCAGCTGGTGAAACCAGTTAGTTTTAAACAAAACACAATTTATTTACAAGATGACCTAATGAAGCACAAGCAAAAGAGAAGACATTACAGAATAACCCAACCAATCTGAAAACCCAATAGATCATCCCAACGTAATGATGCTGTCCCCAGTACTTGCAACAATTCCCATAAACATCCCTTGGCACAAGAGGTAAAATCAAATACAGGGTCTTACAGGAGAGAGATCAGAGAGAGAGATCAGCATGGACCTGCTTCTTTGGATCCAGCAGCTTTACAACACTACACTAGTCTCCCCCGTACCCATGGGAGATAGGTTCTAAGGCCTACCACGGAAGTCCGACACGAGACTCCCCAAGCAGGTGCTCTCCTCCCAGCTCCGAAACAGCAGGCCAGCCTGCGGTTGGATAGAGGAAGTGCTTCAGAGATACCCACAAGGCCTCACTGGGGAAGTGCAGCATTCCCACTGACACCTGGGAATCACTGGACCCAGACCGTCCAAAGAGGAGGAGGAGCATCATGGGAGGAGTTTAGCACTGGTGATGGTTCTGGAAGCTGGGCGCAAACAGCGAAAGGAACACACTGTTACACCAACATCACACTCACCCGTTTCAGGACCACCACCTGCTGCAAGTGTAATAGAACATTCAGTAGCCACATAGGATAGGAGTGAACCCATTTATTTAAATAGGAAATTTGCATTACTGGCAGCCCCCCTGGCCCCTGGTAATGGAACGATCCCTGTAATATGTTTGGGCCACTGTAACTACTGGTAACTAAAACCATAGTAACAAGACCCACAGATACGGGGGTCGCCCTGTACTGCTCAAATCAAACCAAAACCAGAGAAAAGCTGAGCTGGGAGTACTAGTCACTCCCTTTTGATTGTACATGTGTTTTTCTTTATACTTTAAAGAATACTGAGACAGTATCTGTTAGCTATAATCAAAATGGCCCTAAAACCCTTCAACCCCAAACTTTTCAGTGTCTGTGTCTTTTACGACCTCACTGAAAAAGAACAAGGAGAACTTAACCTTGTTAAAGGAGCAGCATTGCCTCACTGTTTCATGAAAAAGTTTCTAGGAGTAATGTGAATTGGAGGGAAACATCAAGCAATGAAGTTACAAAGATATTTCAATATTTGCAGTTACTATTGATCAACACTTCGAACCAGCCCTGGTCTCACATTGAAACTTAACACCTGAAACAACCTAAAATACATTAAACTGCATATCTTTAACTTTTTTATGTTTGAAACTATCTTCAATATCGCATCTTAATTATTTTTCTCAGTGGTAACAAGAAACAACAACACTCCTTCTTTCACTCCAGAATACCTTGCAATTCTCTACTCATTTGCTTATTGTGAAACAGTTAATTGCATTCTAATTGTGGTGAGGTATTACTGCATGCTCGAAGGAACATTAATTTTTTGATGTGGACAACAAAAGAGATGGAAAAATCATCATCATCGGCAACCCTCTGCAGATGAGGATGTCTCTCTCTCTAACTCTCAGAGTGAGTCTGTAGGTGGTTGTACAGAACGATGTGGCTACTGAATGTTCTATTACACTTGCAGCAGGTGGTGGTCCTGAAACGGGTGAGTGTGATGTTGGTGTAACAGTGTGTTCCTTTCGCTGTTTGCGCCCAGCTTCCAGAACCATCACCAGTGCTAAACTCCTCCCATGATGCTCCTCCTCCTCTTTGGACGGTCTGGGTCCAGTGATTCCCAGGTGTCAGTGGGAATGCTGCACTTCCCCAGTGAGGCCTTGTGGGTATCTCTGAAGCACTTCCTCTATCCAACCGCAGGCTGGCCTGCTGTTTCGGAGCTGGGAGGAGAGCACCTGCTTGGGGAGTCTCGTGTCGGTCATGAGGACTAGATACCCAGCCCCATCGCAGCCGATCAAGGAGGGGTCAGTGCCTCAATGCTGGGAATGTTGGCCTGGTCAAGAATGCTGGTGTTGGTGCGTCTGTCTTCCCAGCGGATTCACGGGATCTTGCACAGGCAGTGTTAGTGGGACTGCTCCAGTTGAGAATGTGGTGCTGGAAAAGCACAGCAGGTCAGGCAGCATCGAGGAGCAGAAGAGTTGACGTTTCAGGCAAGAGCCCTTCATCAGGACTGCCCCAGTGCCTAGAGGTGTCTGCTGTAGACAGTGCACATCTCAGAGTCATGTAGGAGCGTCAGAACCATCACAGCTCTTAATTGAATCTATGGGAGCTGATTTACACCCCATCCCCTCACTGGTTGTACAAAGGCCAGAGTGAAACAATATCTAGGCCGGAGTGTCCTTGTGATTCAGAATCTGTTTACTGACAAAACATGATACATGAAAACTGACTTAATTGACAAATGTCTTTTTTTCCCTGCTTTATATGAAGGTTTCTCAAAAATGTATTTGTACTGTTTTGGCTGCATTACAGCATTGTGTAATAACATCATCTCTGCCATACATTCCGTTCTGATATAACATGATAGTTCGGTTCCCGTGCAATCCCGCGTTATTAAAAAAATCGCATAATAGCAGCACCATTTAAACCAATGGGAACAGAATCGCATTATAGCCAATATAGGTAAGGAAAGTTCATGTTCGATAAATAACAGTCTAATTCTTCAATCGTGATATAGCCAATTTGCATTGAAGAAATGTGCATCATAGCAAAACCCTATGTTCCTATGTTACAAACTCCTGTGCAACACATCACTTGCACCTTTGTGACTATTTCCTAAAATTTATCTCTCGAACATGTTTTGTTTTTAATAGTCTTTTCTTTGTTGTCCTGCGCCAGTAACCACAATGAGTTATTTGTTTTCTGGTAGCTACCAATACGTTTCTAAGTGTTTGAATTTTGAATGCCGTATCAAATGTTCCATGGTTGTTGATGCCTTTGAAACAAAGCAGTCCATATAATTTCAATTCAGATTGCAGATAACCAGAATAGCACCTGCTTGGTAAATTAAATTACATGACGTTGTGTTGCAAACAATGGACTTACAGTGAAAAAGGTAACAACTGTGTCAAGTCGACACATGTCACTAATAACTTTAATCAATAGTGATGACAGAAAGCACTCCCAGTAAACTTTACCAGATGACAGATCAAAGGCAGTTTAATTATCCTGAACAAGCAGCCTCACCACTTAGTATGTAATAATTACTATGATCATTACTCTGCGACACAGCAGCTTTTCTTACAAACACAAGATGGACTTTTTGAAGAAAGTTGGAAGTTTTTCCATTACCGGCTATGATTGCGGACTTTATTTTGGGTATATGAAAGGTAGATGTATGATGCCTTTTGGTTTTCCAATCAGTTCCCTCGGTGTTTTCCAACTTCAATGGATCAAAGACGGAATGGAGCCAGAAGTTTGATGGGGAAACCTCAAGAATGAACAATGGGCTACTTTCAAAGAGGGGATCAATTGAGGAGAGTGGAGATATATTCCCGCAGAAGGAAAGGGAGGGCAAACAAATTCGGAACTCTCTGGATGAGAAAGGAGCTAGAAATGAAAATAATGAAATGATTAATGTAATGCCAAGAACTCACTCTGGTTTCTATGTTAACTTTTCCCATCATTTAATTTGTAAGACTGAGATTGCTTTAACCCGGGTGGGAATCTTGGACCAAGTGGCATAATGTAGAAGAGTCCCTTCGTTGTTCAGTACTTCCCAGGAGCCAAGACATGACACCATGTTCTTCTCAGCCTGCAAAACATTATCGATGAAGATGAGCACCTCACCAAGACCTTCCCTACGCCTTCATTTCTCACCTTTAAACAACCACCAAACCTTAAACAGACCATTGTTCGCAGCAAACTGGCCAGCCTTCAGGACAACATTGTCCACAATACCATACAACCCTGTCATGGCAACCATTGCAAGATGTGTCAGAGTGTTGACATGCACACCACCATTACATGTGGGCACACCTCCCACTGTGTAAGCTGTAGGTACTCATGTGACTCGGCCAGCGTTGTCTATCTCATACGCTGCAGGCAAGGTTACCCCAAGACCAAGTGGACGCTATGACAACAGATGAAAGGACACTGTGTAACAATCACCAGACAAGGTGTTCCCTCCCAGTTGGGGAACACTTCAGTGGTCAGAGACATTCAGCCTCGGATCTTTGGGTGACCATTCCCCAAGGCGGACTTCGAGATACACAGCAGCGCAAAGTGACCGAGCAGAGGCTGAGAGCCATGGGGATGGCCTCAACCACGACCTTGGATTCATGTCAAACTATAGGCGACCCCATTGCACTATACACTCTCTCACACTCACAAGCACACATACACACACACTTTTACATACTCACACATTCACGCAGACCCTCTCCTATACACACAGTCTCTCTCATACAGATACAATCCCCACACTCACACCCACACACGCACCCTCTCACAGGCTTATGCCCCATCATACTCACATGCACACTTTACCAAGCTGGCACAAATGCAAACACACTCTCACGTGCACCCACACTCACATGCACACAGTCACATGCACACATTCAGTCTCTGTCTCTCTCTGTCTCCTGCACACGCACATAGATACAAGTCTATGGGGTGATTTTGTATTTGCAGAATTATATTTACATTCCTGATGAAGGGCTCCTGCTCGATTTTCATTGATTTTCCTGCTCCTCGGATGCTGCCAAACCTGCTGTGCATTTCCAGCATCACTCTAATCTTGGCTCTAATCTCCAGCATCTGCAGTCCTCACGTTCGTCTGGTTTGATGTTATGCCCACTAATGCTAATTCTGGAGTAAGAATTATAAAATCATGAGGGTCATGAACAAGATAAATAGACAAGGTCTTTTTCCTGGGGTGGGGGGAGTCCAGAACTAGACAGCTTAGGTGTAGGGTGAGAGGGGAAAAGTTTAAAAGGGACCTAAGGGGCACTTTTCTCATGCAAAGGATGGTGCGTGTATTGAATGAGCTGCCAGAGGAAGTGGTGGAGGCTGGTACAATTACAACATTTGAAAGGCACCTGGATGTGTATATGAATAGAAAGGGTTCAGAGGGACATGGGCCAAGTCCTGGGAAATGGGGCTAAATGGAGCAGCACTGTGGTTCAGTGGTTAGCATTGCTGCCTCACAGCGCCAGGGACCAGAGTTCAATTCCTGCCTTGGGCAACTGTCTGTGTGGAGTTTGAACTTTCTTTGTGGGCTATCCTGCCACAGTCCAAAGATGTGCAGGTTAAGTGAATTGGTCATGCTAGATTGCCCATAGAGTTAGGTGCATTGGGCTGGGAGGGTCAGTGTGGACTTGTTGTGCTGAAGGGCCTGTTTCCACACTGTAGGTAATCTATTTAGTTTAGGATATCTGGTCGGCATGCACAAGTTGAACCAAAAGGTCTGTTTGTATGCACAGTAAGACCTCCAGGACCCTGCTTTCCCTGTGTCTATCATGCCCAGAGCACATCTGAGGAACGATGGAGGGCAGCTTTTGACTGACAGCGCTTGGCCGGGTGAACAGAATCGGTGGGCCGAATGGCCAGCTTCCACACTGTAGGAATACTATGATTCAGTTATTCTATTCTATGAACAGTGGCCTTTTGAAGATGGCACAAGTACAAAGGAGGCTGGCGAATTCTGGGATACCTGATGCATGGCGAGTTGTTCAGGGATTAGTACATGGTAAGATGGGACAGAAACTGGAAACTGACCACAAGAGTTCAAACATCTTTCTGCTGTTCCTTCATGCAACACCTTCAACTGTACAAATAATGCGTGATTGGTGCTTTACTGCATCGCTTTGAATTTTCTGTACCCACACCTCAGTTGTCCACAATTCCAATGTATCACCATGCATGCACCATGATGTATAACATAGTGTGGGGCCTACTGCGTATAGTGGGACTGCTCCTTTTCACGTACATCTTGATAGTCCTATAAGCGGGTCCAAAGAGTCCAAGGACAACACCGTTCAAAAAGGCAGCACAATACCCTGTTCTCAATGAATAATAAATATGGACCTCGACAGCAATGCCCATGTCTGATGAACAGAGAAAAAGAAAGGCATGGCTATATTATAAATAGCTGCATTTCAACTTAATTTTCTAATTGCTGCCTCTCCCAACCATTCCACCTCCCCCTTCCCCCCCACCAACCCAACCCCCAGCCTGTGTCTTTCCAGGGCCATTATAAAATATGTGTCCTCCTTATGATCTGCACTGTCAAGCTTTCTTTTCCTCCTTAGAGACAAAAAAAAACTGCAGACGCTGGAATCCAAGGTAGACAAGCAGGAGGCTGGAAGAACACAGCAAGGCTGGCAGCATCAGGAGGTGGAGAAGTCACCTTTCTTCCTGCTCCTGTCATTCAATGACCTTATATGTATTGATTTTATGATGAGGAGGTGCCGGTGTTAGACTGGGGTGGACAACGTCAGAAGTCAGACAACCCCAGGTTATAGTCCAACAGGTTTATTTGAAATCTCAAGCTTTTGGAGTGTTGACCCTTCATCAGGTGAAGTGTCAGACAGTGTGTGTACACTCTTAATCATCTACAGAGACCTATCATTCAGCCTGTCAACACTCCACTCACACAGTTTGTATGATCCTTTGATCTCTGTGCCCAAACATCTCTCTGCCTATAAATTCTGTGGCTATGTGCTTCTCTCTCACTTCACGTGACGAAATAGCAGCACTCTGAAAGCTTGTGATTTCAAATAAACTTGTTGGACTAAAACCTGGTGTCATCTTACTTTTAGCCATATTTATTTTAAACTACCATTGATGGCTACGAAATTTGGGAGAAGATTTGTAGCTCGGGTACGCGTTGTTGTGGTTCTGTTCGCCGAGCTGGGAATTTGTCTTGCAAACATTTCGTCCCCTGTCTAGGTGACATCCTCAGTGCTTGGGAGCCTCCTGTGAAGCGCTTCTGTGCTGTTTTCTCCGGCATTTGTAGTGGCACTATAAATACCGGAGAAAACAGCACAGAAGCGCTTCACAGGAGGCTCCCAAGCACTGAGGATGTCACCTAGACAGGGGACGAAATGTTTGCAAGACAAATTCCCAGCTCGGCGAACAGAACCACAACATTGATGGCTACATTCACATACACTCGCTAAACCGGGCCCTGAAGCTGGTCAGAGCTTGTCTTGGAATGCAAAACACCTGAAAGGAGGTCAATTCACATGTCAGAAGACTGGGTAAATTTAAGCTTCTGTCTTTTTAATATTATCCAGCTAAAAGTCAGAGTAATTTTCTGTTCCATTCTGTTACACCCAATTTTACAGAAAGGTCTTAGCTGTTAGACCCTTCATTTGCACATGTTAATGATCAAATTGATGTTTGAGCCAGGGTCCAGGATATCTTCTCCAATCTCCAGATCTGGCAGCTTTCAAATGTCTCTGGTCACAAAATTTGAGCTCTGACCATTGTAATGTAACCATAACAATATCCAATTTCCTAGTCATTCATTTTTGCTGTTAATGGGGTGACAATCTAATATTTTTTCATTGTCCTCAACGCCCTGACTCTCGAGTGAAATATTCAATTTGAACTGGGATCACGCAATGTTACAGATAGTTTTGAAACCACCTGCTCAGAGATGCCACATGCACCTCTGGAGTAGGTGGGACTTGAAGCCAGATCACCCTGGTTGAGAGGTAGGAACTCTACCCCTGCACCTCGAGATTCCATCATGCCTCAGCAGTAACACTAACAAGGTCATTAGGAACTCAGATTCACTTTTTTCTGTCACATTTTTACTTCTGTCCTTTGTGCTGTGAATTAGAACTTGGAATTCTCAGAAAAATGACAGAAAGGGAAGAGGACTTCCCACCAAAACCACATTCTACTTTAATCACAATTAGTTTGTTGGTAAAACGAAATGTGGAGAATAAAGGTGTCCTTCCTGACAACTTTGTACTCCCAAAACATATCTAGAAATGGCATGCAAAAATAAATACATTGTTCTGAAGTGTAAGAATCATAAGGTGAATGTAACAGACCTTAATATGGCTCATTGAGACATGCAGAACCATAACTCTAGAGTTTTTCAGTCATATGGTTGCCAAACATGGGAAAAGTGAACACACTGCAGTCTCATCTATTCCTCAACATCCCTATTCTACAAGAACACAAACCCAGAGAGATGATACTTCCATATCTAATTTCCCACTTGGAGTTCTATGAGCAGGTTTGGACACCACATAGGGCAGATATATTGACCAAAGAGGTGGTACAAGAAGGGTACCTGAACTTGACTCCAAGGATGAAGTTGTGGGAGAGATGATACAAATTAAGCCTGTTTTCTCTTGAACTTAGAAGGTTACGAGGTGATCTTGTTGACGTCTTCAAGGTTTTAACAGGAAAAGACAGGATAGATAAAGATAAACTTCTTGCACTGATTAGGGATTGGAGAACTATAGGCATAGTCTGAGAATTAGGGCCAGACCATTCAAGAGAGATGTTAGGAAGCACTTCAACGCACCAAAGGGTGGGAAAGGTTTGGAACTCTCTTCCTCAAATGGCAGAGGATGCTGCATCCGTTGTTAATTTTAAGTGTGAGATAAATATATTTTTGTTCAGCAAAGGTGTTAAGAGAAATAGGTCAAAGGCAGGTGTGTGGAATTAGGCCACAGATCAGCCATGATCATTAAATGGTGGAACAGGCTCGAGGGGCTGAATGGTCTACTCCTGTTCCTGTGTTCCAATAAGTCTTCAGGCTTGACTCTACTACACGTCTTCAGTTCTGTCCTGTAAACTGTGCAGTCTTCCAACATGAATACTCACAAAAAAAAGAAAGCTTAGAATTACCCAGCTTTCTTAAAATAACCTACAGATTTCTAGTCAGGCAGTCCTGTTCTGGAAGTTTCACAAGCTAAATATTTGCACAAGTTAACTGAGTTTCCCCTAAGCTGTCCTATAATCCTTTCAAGGATAGAAACCATATTTGCTTCTGACCCCAGTTAAAAACTACAATAGAAGCTGTCAATTTCTCAGTTCTCTAACCTGAAATCAATCCTCGATTATTTAAAACCAAAACGAATAGGATTTTAAGCTCTGAACATTGGGATAAGGTCCCCTTTCAGGTAAATCTGCACATAAACTGTACTGGCATAAGTTCTTAAAGCTCATTCTTGGATAAAGTAGTGAAATTTATATTCTTACAGACTGTTAATACAACAGATTTCAATCATAGGAATGACATTCATTGATTAAGTTTTAGCACAGCAATTTGATTTAGAAGACCGAAGTTACAAGATTGAGAAATATTGCTCTAAATCCACTTTTCACCAAGACTGTTTTAATTTATGATGGCATTTAGCGTGTTTGCCTTGACACACTGTCCACCAACAGAAGTATGCATTCTGAGGAAGGAAGATGAAACCAAGCTTAGGGATCTGCCCCCAAACAGTTGAATCATTCTGTTTCATGTTCAAACATATGTTTTGTTAAGGAAGAAGGCCACTCACTTCTTATAATGTAGATTACCGGTTGGGCTAACTAAATTAGCTATTTGTGCACAAAATGTTTCCAATTAAAAATCAAAGACCCTAGCTAAACCATAGGAAGAAATCCTCACCGGATAGACCACCAGACTACATGCGCTGCACAAGTGTTTGGTGAACCCAATGTTCTGTCAGTACTACTGTTGTATTTTAGGAAATAAGAGATGAATGTTGCACATTTAGCATTTTTCTATGGAAACAAATCAAGAACACTGACAGGCCTCTCTGGTGAGAGTCTTCTGCTCTTGTCATGCAGTGATTTTACAACCAATTGCAGGTTCTTAACTAGGCATTCTCAGTGTGGAGTATGATGTCAATAGGCAGTCCGAGTGGCTAATTACATCAAAGGACTTTCAGACACACAAACAGGAAACTAAAAGCGCTCAAATTCAATAATGTTTAAACATTTTACTTGGAGGAAATTAAAGGTTGGGATATGCACAAAAGTGAAGGAAAACTAAAATATTCTGAAAAACCTAGAGCAAATGCAAACATGCAGCTTTGAAAAATCAACCAGCTGTCCATGAGAATAAAATCATTTTTTTCAGGCCGTTTCTGATCCTCATCTAATTTTATTAATAAGATTGTGATTATAAACTTAGCTACACCTGACTGAACAAGGGATATCATTTCATGATACTTCCAAAGGCAAAAATAGGGACTTGTTAAGTGAAATTGGAACAGTCATACCAGGTGTTTAGGAAAAATGTACCAGGGAATAAAGACCTGCAAAACTGAAGTCACTGATGATAGAAAACAGAAGTGAGAATTTACAAGGTATCAGAATTGACTGAATGAGGGCTTTAAAATGCTTATAAAATTGGAGCAGGTTGCATTTAAATAATGATGAGGATTTTGAAAATGATGTCTAAAATGCGACAGAACCTCTGCTGGCAAAACTGGATTAAGACAATCAATAATTGGGACAAGATATGATGTGGCAGCTTTGGCAACATATTGAGGAGGAATTTTAGAAGTTAAGAATGGAGATAATAAACATTTCAACTGTAGAAACAAAAACAGAAATTGCTGGTGAAACTCAGCAGGTCTTGGAGCATCTGTGGAGAGAAGGCGAAACTTCTGATGAGAAACTGGACTCAAAATATTAACTCTGCTTTCTCCTCACAGACACTGTCAGACTTAGTGAGTTTCTAAAGCCATTTCTGAGTTTATTTCAAGGTGAAATTCTCCCTGATATCAGTGCTTACTGGTGGTATGAGTGAGAGTGGGGATGACTACACAGTCTGTGTTGGAGCGATGTTTAACAAACTGCAATTTCAGTATTTCCAATACCCTGTACATGCCTGACATCCTGAAGTTATGGTCATTTTTAGACACACAATGGCAGTGATACATCCTGTGAGATTCAGCTGAGTCAGAGACTGCAATACAATATTTGTTGCATGTGTTCAGAAAATCTAAATCATACTAAAAACGTAAGACATGAAAGAATGAATAAACCATTTGGGTATGCCAAAATAAAAAAGTAAGCCACATAGTCAAATGCAGAATACAAAAGTAAAACAAAACATGCTTGCATGAACAATAATTTTTTTTTTAACTCAAGATAATGTTTGGTAACCTGCCGACCAGTTTAGTGAAAGATCAGCCAACCATTTTTCATCCAATCAAATTTTACTTTCCTTTATAGTTAATAGGAATTCCAAATGGCTGAAACATTAAGAACATAGAACATTACAGCACAGTACAGGCCCTTTGACCCTCGATGTGGCGCCAACCTGTAAAACCAATCTGAAGCCCATCTAATCTACACTATTCCATTCTCGTCTATATGTCTATCCAATGATCATTTAAATGCCCTTAAAGCTGTTGAGTCTGCTACTGTTGCAGGCAGGACATTCCATACCCCTACTACTCTCTGAGTAAAGAACCTATCTCTGACATCTGTCCTATATCTATCACCTCTCAATTTAAAGCTATATCCCCTCATGCTAGCCATCACCATCTGTGAAAAGGCTCTCACAGACCACCCTATCTAATCATCTGATCATCTTGCAAATATCTATTAAGTCACCTCTTAATCTTCTTCTCTTTAACTAAAATAGCCTCAAATCCCTCAGCCTTTCCTCATAAGACCTTTCCTCCATACCAGGTAACATCCTGGTAAATCTCCTCTGCACTCTTTCCAAAGCTTCCACATCCTTCCTATAATGCAGCAACCAGAATTGTACGCAATGATCCAAGTGCGGCTGCGCCAGAGTTTTGTATAGCTGCAACATGACCTTGTGGCTCCGAATCTCAATCCCTTTATAAATAAAAGCTAACACGCCATATGCATTCTTAACAATGCTATCAATCTGGGTGGCAACCTTCAGGGATCTGTGTACATGGGCACCGAGCTTTCTCTGCTCATCAACACTGCCAAGAATCTTACCACTAGCCCAGTACTCTATTCCTGTTTCTTCTTCCAAAGTGAATCACCTTACACTTTGCTGCATTAAGCTCCATTTACCACTTCTGAACCCAGCTCAGCAGCTTATCGATGTCCCACTGTAACCTGTAGCATCCTTCCGCACAATCTACAACTCCACAGACTTTAGTGCCATCTGCAAATTTACTAATCCATCCTTCTATGCCCTCATCCAGGTCATTTATAACAATGACAAACAACAGTGGACCCAAAACAGATCCTTGTGGTACACCACTAGTAACTGAACTCCAGGATGAACATCTCCCATCAACCACGACCCTCTGTCTTCTTTCAGCTAACCAATTTCTGATCCAAACTGTGAAATCACCTTCAATCCCATGCTCTGTATTTTCTGCAATAGCCTGTTGTGGGGAACCTCATCAAGCGTTTTGCCAAATTCCACATCCACCACATCAACAGCTTTACGCTAATCCACTTGTTTGGTCACCTTCTCAAAGAACTCAATAAAGTTTGTGAGGCACAAGCTACCTTTCACAAAACCATGTTGGCTATACTTAACCAAGTTATGCTTTTCTAGATGATTGTAAATCCCATCTCTTATAATCCTTTCCAACACTGTTCCCACAACTGAAGTAAGGCTCACTGGTCTATAATTACCAGGATTGTCTCCACTCCCTTTCTTGAATAAGGGAACAACATTTGCTATCCTTCAATTTTCTGGTACTGTTCCTGGAGACAGTGATGACATAAGGATCAAACCCAAAGGCTCTGCAATCTCCTCCCAAGCTTCCCAGAGAATCTGAGGATATATCCCATCCAGCCCAGCACACTTATTTATTTTCACACTTTCCAAAATTGCTGATCCTTGAACAAGCTCCACATTTCAATTGTGCCCATCCCCTGAAGTTTCCTTCCCCATCCTAAGCATCCTAAATCTTGCCTAATGGCATTTGATTTGCCTTTCCCCCAGGTATAACTCTTACAAGTTCTGTTATTCATTCATGGAATGTTGGCATTGTTGACTAGGCCAGTATTAATTACCCATCTCCAATTGCCCTGAAAGAAGGGTGGAGGAATATCCTCAACGGTGATGAGATGGAGTTCCAAGTTCTTGACCCAGCGACAGTGAAGGAACAACAATACAGTTTCAAGTCAGGAAGGTATGTGGCTTGGAGGGGGATTTTGCAAATGTGACGTTCCCATGTATCTGCTGTCCATGTTTTCTTAAATGGTACATGTCATAAATTTGGAAGGTACTGTTGAAGAAATTTTGGTGATTAAGTGCAGCGTAACTTGCAGGTAGTATTGTTGCCACTGTGCTTGGATGGTGAAGGGAGTGAATGTTGAAAGTGTGGATGGAGTGATAAGCAAGTGTATTGCTTTTACTTGGATGGTGCTGGGTTCCTTGAGTGCTATTAGAGGTGCAGTTGTCCAGATTAGTGAAGAGTATTCCATCGTACTCCTGCCTTACCCCATAGATGGTGAACAGGTATTAAAGGTGAGTTACTTGCTGCAGATTTCCCAGCCTCCGATCAGCTATTCTCTTCACAGTATTTGTTTGACTAGTCCAGACCAGTTTCTGGATAACGGTAACTCCCAGGATGTTGATAGTCTGGAATTCAGTTATGGTAATTTCAGTGAATGTCGAGTTATAGAGTTACATCTTTTCATAGAGTTACATAAGGTTACAGTCTTATAGAGATTTATAAAATTAAAAAGTGTGTTGATGGAATTAATAAGTGTATTTTCCCTGGTGTGGGAGATTTCAAGACTGGGAGCATATTTTTCAAGTGAGAGGAGAGAGATTTTAAAAAACGTATGAGGAGCAAATTTTTAACACAGAGTGTATGGAATGAACTTCCTGAGGAAGTGTTGGCTGCAGTTACAACTTAGATAAGTACATGAACAGGGAAGGTTTGGAGGGATATGGGCCAGGAGCAGGAATGTGGGTCTAGTTTAGGTTGGGATTATATTCGGCATGACAATGGTTGGTGGTGCTCAATGCCTGGCATTTGAGTTACGTGAATTGCCACTAATCAGCCTAAACCTGAATGTGGTCCAGGATTTTTTGCATCTGAAGAGTCGCAAACGGTGATGAACATCATGCATAATCTGTGAGTATTCCCACTTTGGATATTAAAATGGAAGAAAGATCACTGATGAAACAGCTGAAAATGTTTTGGCCAATGACACTAACCCATGCAACTCCAGTTGTCCAGCTGTTGAGATTATTGACTTGCAATAATTGCAACCATCTAACTTTGCGCTATCTATGACTCCAACTGCTGTAGAGCTTTACTCCAATTCCAATTGACTCAAATTTTGCTAGGGCACCTGGATGCTTTACTCTGTCAAATGCTGCCTTGATAATCACTCTCAGCTCATCTCTGGAGATCAGCTGTTAGGGAAGATTTGAGCATGACAGCCAATACAATGTTAGGCAGACTCAGCTCTGACAGATAGATAGTTGAGGACTCAGTCAAGAGCTGTTTTCCTTCTTGTTGCTCCCCTCACTGTTTTTCACAGACTCAGACGTGCAGATAAATCCTTTAGGGTTCAATCAGCTCAGTCAGTAGCACTGTTTCCATATCATGTTTGGTGATGGACATTGATGTGCTCCAATAAAGTTCATTTCAAATCTTTGCTGCCCTTAGATCATCTTCCAAATGGTATTCAGCAATATGGAATGCTGACTCATCAACTGAGAGGGAATGGTAGCTCATAGTCAGCAGGAGATTTTCTTGTCCATGTTTGACCTACTGCCAGGAGACTTTATGGGATCCGAAGTCAATGGAGGGATACCATGGCAATTGCCTCCCATCTCTGTAGCACAGTGCTGCTACATATACGGAGACTGTCCTGCTGGAGGAAGAGAACATCAAGTCATAGGGTCATAGAGATATTCAGCACAGAAACAGCACGGTCTCACTTGTCCATGACAACCAGATTTCCCAACCTAATCTAGTCCCATTTGTCAGCACTTGGCACATATCCCTCTAAGCCCTTCCTATTCATATACCCATCCAAATATTTTTTAAACACTGCAATTGTATCAGCCTCCACCATTTCCTCTGGCAGCTCATTCCATATATGCACCACCTTCTGCATGAAAATGTTGCCCCTTAGGTTCTTTTTATATCTTTCCCCTCTCGCCTTAAACCTATGCCCTCTAGTTTTAGACTTCCCCACCCCAGGGAAAAGACATAATCTATTTATCCTATCCATGCTCCTCATGATTTTATAATCCTCTATGAGGTCTCCCCTCAGCCTTAAACACACCAGGGAAAATAACCCCTGCCTATTCAGCCTCTCAAATTCTCCAACCCTGGTAACATCCTTGTAAATCTTTTCTGAACCATTCAAGTTTCACAACAATCTTCTGATATGAAGGAGACCAGAATTGAACACAATATTCCAAAAATGGCCAAACCAGTGTCATGTACAGCTGCAACACGACCTTGTAACTCTTATATTCAGTGTTCTGACCAATAAAGGAAAGCATACCAAACACCTTCTTCAACATATCTACCTTTGACTCCACTTTCAAGTAGCTATGAATCTGCACTCCAAGTTCTCTTTGTTCAACAACTCTCCCTAGGACCTTACCATTAAGTGTATAAGTCTTGCTAAGATTTGCTTTCCCAAAATGCAGCACCTCACATTTATCTAAATTAAACTCCATCTGTCACTCCTCAGCCTATTGGCCCACCTGATCAAGATCTTATTGTAATCTGAGGTAACCTTCTTTGCTCTCCACTACACCTCAATTTTTGGTATCCAAAAAAGAGAAAGTGCTGGAAAATCTCAGCAAGTCTGGCAGCATCTGTAATGAGAGAAAAAAGCTGACGTTTCAACTTTAACTGACCCTTTGTCAAAAAGCTGGTATTTTTTGGTATCATCTGCAAACTTACTAACTACACCTCCTATCCTGACATCCAAATCATTTATATAAATGATGAAAAGTCGTGGACCCAGCACCGATCCTTGTGGCACTCCACTGGTCACAGGCCTCCAGTCTAAAAAACAACCCTCCACCACCACCCTCCGAGCCAGTTCTGTATCCAAATGGCTAGTTCTCCCTTTATTCCATGAAATCTAACCTTGCTAATCAATCTCCCATGGGGATTCCTTGTCAAACGTCTTACTGAAGTCCATATAGATCACATCTTCCACTCTGCCCTCATCAATCCTCTTTGTTACTTTTTTAAAAACTCAATGAAGTTCACGAGACATGATTTCCCAAGCACGAAACCACATTATCTATCCCTAATCAGTCCTTGCCTTTCGAAATTATGTAAATCCTGTCTCTCAGGGTTCCCTCTAACAACTTACCCACCACCAGTGTCAGGCTCACCGGTCTATAGTTCCCTGGCTTGTCATTATCACTTTTCTCAAATAATGGTACCAGGTTAGCCAACATCCAGTCTTCTGGCACCTCACCTGTGACTATCAATTATATAAATATCTCAGCAAGAGGCCCAGTAATCACTTTGCTAGCTGCCCACAGAGTTTTAGGTCCTGGGGATTCATCCACCTTTGTGTTTCAGGACATCCAGCACTTCCTCCTCTGAATTATGGACATTTTTCAAGATTCCACCACATACCTAGAGTGGGTGGTATGATGTCTGGGACATTGTTATACTCATGAACTTATACCTTGCAGACAATGTCAGGGTGTTGCTCTGTTCATTGGTGGATAGTTTTCCCAGTTTTGGAATTTGCCCCCAGATGCTCGTAAGGGGGATTTCGCCGGGTTGACAGGGCTAGGTTTGCACATTCTGTTTCTGGTGTCTGAGTCAATGCTGGGCAAAGAAAAGGAAATGAAATAACAGTGGATGATGTAAATCAGAAACAAAAACAGAAGTTGCTGGAAAAGCTCAACAGGTCTGGCAGGATCTGTGCAGAGAAATCAGAGTTAACTCTTCAGGTCTGACGACCCATCCTCAATGCGAAGCATTCTGGTTTTCATCCTTTATTTGACTCTGTAGCAATTTTTGACAAAACTGAGTGGCTTGCTAGGCCACTTCAGAGGGCAGGTGAGAATCAACCACATTGCTTTAGGTCTGGACTCACCATGTGGGTCAGGCCAAGTATACACAACAGATTTCCTTTCCTAATGTTTATTGCTGATCTAATCTTGCTTCCTGCTGACATATTTATTTAAGATTATTCCTTGCTTTTATTATTGAACATTATCAACCTTTGCAGAAATAGTAATTACTTCCATTTCCGTCTCTGCTCATTCCTCGGCCAATATACTATACCTTCCTTTGTTATCTCCGAATTTGATCATATACTCCTGTCTGACCTTTTAACCTATGTAAAACTTGAACACATTCCAAACATCCCTGTTGTAGCCTAGCTTGCTCATTCACCCCACTCCTGTACTTAGTTACGTTGACTAAAGCAGCCACTAGGGTGGCATGTGGCTCAGTGGTTAGCACTGCTGCCTCACGGGACCTGGGTTCACTTCCAGCCTTGGGCAACTGTCTGTGTGGAGTTTGTACATTTTTCAGGTGTGTCAACGTGGGTTTCTTCTGGGTGCTCGGGTTTCCTCCCACAGTCTGAAGATGTGAGCTTAGGTGAATTGGCCATGCTAATTTTCCCATTATATTAAGTGCATTAGGCAGAATGAAATGGGTTTCTCTCTGGAGGGTTGGTGTGGAATTGTTGGACCAAATGGCCTGTTTCCACATGTAGGGAACCTAATCTAGTCTTATAACATAACAAATTTAAGATTATCAACCTTGCTTCCATCCCACCATAGCTTCACTTCTGAAATAATTCCACAGCGGCCAGTATCCATAATTTCCTCACTCTTTATTTACACATTAACAGTTTTTGACTTTTGGACTGCCACATTCAGGGTCAGGTACCATTATGTCAGTATCCCTGACACTCAATCATTTGACACTACCCAGGCTTCCCTGATTGGACCAGATTAGCAGCTTCAATCAGGAAACTCATACTCTATGAAGTCCAGGTGGCTGACCTCATTACAATCACTACATCTTCCTTCTCTGTACAATCTCATTACACCTGAAGGACTATAACCTGATATTGTGTGATTTTTAACTTACAAGAAGAGGTTGAGGGGGGTTGGGTTTGTGTTCACTGGAGTTTTGAAGAATGAAGGCCACCCTATTGGAACATGCAGGCAGTTCTGGGATAACGTACGTTTCAGCAGCATGATTTGGCAATAGTGTCACTGAAGAATTAGTCAACGGTATTTTTGAGAACACTTGCCTCCGTTGGCAATTCCAGCAGGCTTCAGTTTACATGTTTCGTCCTGCACATGCACCGATGTCTACACCGAAATCTTTGTGCCGTTCTGCACACATGCAACATCAGTGCTGACAGAGCAGCTTTCTGTGAGAGGTACTGTACTAAAAGCAGCTTTCTTACTTTTTTTTAAATTAACTGTTAAATTTACTTTTGTTTCATTAACAAATATGATTTCAACCTTCATTCAGGCTGTGCTGTGCTTTATGTTAGACTTTTGAGCAATCATTTTTGCTGGTCTGCCCCAACCCCTCTTTTCCAATAGTCCCCTCTTTTCCGATAAGCAATCTTCTTTTAAGCGAAATTTCACTGGAACCCAACTGCGGCATTATAGGAGAACTACCTGTACAAGATTCTTAGGCAACTTGATGAGGTGATGCAGAAAGTTTGCTTCCACTTGTGGGAGAGTCAAGGGTCAGAGGGTATCATCTCAGAGTAGAGGGTCACTCATTTAAGGCAGAGGTGACGAGGAATATCTTACCTCAGAGTGTAACGAACCCTTGGAATTCTTCACCAGAGATGGCTGTTGAGGCTGAGTTAAGGTCATTCAAGACTGAGATAGATTGATTTTTTTTAATCATTCAGGGAATCAAAGGTTAGGGAAAAAGGCAGGAAAGTTAGTGTCGAGGATTATCAGATCAGCCATGATCTCATTGAATGGTGCTGCAGACTCAATGGGCTGAATGGTCTACTCTTCCTTCTATGCCTTATGGTCTACTAGATTTCAATTTGGCTAGTGTCAGGGATGCTGTTCGTACTTAAGACAAAACTTCAATTTGCATTTGCATGATCTTTAATTTCCCCAATTCAACACCCCATCCTGCCTTGTAGACCCAGCACCTTCACTCTGCTACACTCCAACCCATTGGACCAATACCCACCTGACAAACAGAGTTCATGTACCCTGACATAACACATGGAAGTAGTTGAGCAACGCATAAGTGTGTTAAAATAAATAAAAGGTTGAATGTCATTTTAATTGTCTTTTATAACCTTCCCAATTTCAATTCCCAGTTTGCAGTGCTCCTAAATCACAGAGTGAAGGTGTTTGTTATTTTCATCTATTAACACAGCTCTTACTTTGCTCAGATATTGATAATAAACTCTTACGTTAGAATAATGTTCAAGATTCTGGAGGATTGGAGAATACTAAAGATACTTGAGGAATCTAAATTATCAAGTAAAAGTGAGGAAGGAATCACATTTACATTCTCTCCATTGAGAATAAATGGGGCTGATGGACAGTTGTATAATATTCCCATACCCACTCCACTCCCTCCAAATGTTTAATGCTAACACTAAAACATAAAAAAATACTGTAGAGGTTGAAAAGGTGGAAAAAATATAGAAAGTGAGGAGATACACTCAGTTGATTTTTCCAACAGCTGAATGGGAGGACAAAGTAATCTGCAAGCTAAAGCATCAATTTCCATACTGGATCCTTTCCTCCTCCTTTCCTCCTAACCATCATTCCCAAAGCCCTTCCCCACTGGTATTGCAATGTATAAGGAGATACATTGCACAAGGTTGACTTCCTGACATTGAATTTGCTCTGGGTGGAGTGATGACAATCAAAATATTAAATGCCATCTTCGCTATGTAATCAGTCTCAAAAGCTATAGAATATGAAGATCGCAATTTATTGCAACCCTTTACATTTTGTGGCATCGTCCTTAAATTAAAATAAGTTGGGTCTCAATTCTTTCCAGTGCATTCATTACACCATCCATCATAAGTCTACTCCTACTCAAGCCCACTCTGTTTTGAAATGTATATCACTTTGTGTAAGTCTATATTTCTAACAAGGAATTGCCAAACTTTCTGTAGAAGGAAAGAACCAACAGAGTATTAACTTCACTGGAGCAAGTCTCTTCCAGATGCTTATCATTCCTTCTGTGCCTCATTTGCTTTAAGACTTTTCTAATTTTGAATACTTCCCCTGTAATTCTCCTCCCAAAATTTAACTCAAAGTATCTGATAATTTCCTTCATTAAGAATAAAGACTTGAATCATATTACCCACTTAATCCTCTCTCTAATGTGCATAATTCAAGCTTGAGAATTCTCTTCATTTCAGAGGGTTTGGAATCTGGCAATTATCTTCTGCTGCATCAATGTCTTTCAGAAGCAAAGTGACCAGACCTGGATACTATATTCATATTCTAACTTGAAAGTATTAATGAGTTACATTACAACACAATCATAGACATAACTAAATTTTATGTTTCTGGGTCAGCCTTATAATTTTGGGAATGTAAGCATACAAATGTTGCAATTATGCTATTAGTGCTGGGGGGAAAAAAAATGCCACAAGCTGTATTGCAGCCGAGATTTCATAACAAAGCAGAAAAGCCAGGAAGGAGATAATGTCCGGGTTTTGAAGACAATAATAACAGTATCTGTTCAACATTGGAGCTCAAGAGAAGAGAATTGCAAAAACAACAACTGAAGATAGAGATGAAACAGACATGAGTGACAACATCAAGGAGAAATAATAGAAAGCCAAAACTCACTTTGATAAAACTACCAATCAATAGCTGAGTATTGGATAGCCAGTGAGAGTACGAATGTTCCAGAATCTCTCCATAAGTCAGTCCATGGGGCAACTTGGGATTTCTGTAGTCCAGTGGCACCTCACTCTTATATTATGCACATAAATGAGCTGATGGATCATCACGATTGCAGACACAATGGAGAATTGGGTCTTTCACTGCGTGCACTGGATCAGGAAGAAGCAATTTCACCACCTGCAAAGAGTACAAAATGACAATCAGTCCCTGAAGCCCTTAGTTTCCTTTCATATAGGAATGGATCAGTAACAATAGTTACCATGGCAATAGCACTTGTCAAGTGAATGATACAAGGTAAAAACAATGACTGCAGATGCTGGAAAGCAAATACTGGATTAGTGGTGCTGGAAGAGCACAGCAGTTCAGGCAGCATCCAATGAGCAGCGAGGTTCCTGATGAAGGGCTTTTGCCCGAAATGTTGATTTCGCTGCTCGTTGGATGCTGCCTGAACTGCTGTGCTCTTCCAGCACCACTAATCCAGTAAGTGAATGATACTGACTGGTGAAGCAGCATCACCTTTGAAATTACCACAGTGCAGAGGAAGATCCAGCGACAATGTGCACATATACCATTAGGAGACCTGCAAAATTTAAAGACTAGGATTGCAACGTATGTGCAAACATGGAACTGACATTATCAAGCTGTATTGTTAATGAATGATAACTTTCATTATGGGCATATATATTGGGTTGCTGGCGTAACTTATAACTGCATCAGATAATGTGCACAATCTTTTTTTTTGAAAAGGGGCACATTTCGAGAAGTATCATTACACTTTTATAATTGTACTGGTTGGCTTACCGTAGTCATGTGGTCACTAACTCGGCTATAAATACTTTGTGTGCTGTCTACAGGAGTTATGAAACACAATTTATCCAAAACATCAGAAAGTCATAGAGATGTACAGCATGGAAACAGACCCTTTGATCCAACTCGTCCATGCCGACCACATACCCTAACCTAATCTAGTCCCATTTGCCAGCACTTGACTCATATCTCTGTAACCCCTTCCTATTCAAAAGACATAACGAGATGTCTTTTAAATAGCACAATTGTACTAGCCTCCACCACTTCCTCTGTCAGCTCATTCTATATACACATCACCCTCTGTGTGAAAAAATTGCCACTTAGTTCCCTTTTAAATCTTTCCCCTCCCACCTTAAACTTATGCCCTCTTGTTCTGGACTCCTCCAACCAAGGAAAAATATCTTGTCTATTTCCCCTATCCATGCCCCTCATGATTTTATAAACCTCTATAAGGTCACCCCTCAGTCTCCGATGCTCCAGGGAAAACAGTCCCAGCCTGTTCAACCTATCCCTATAGCTCAAACCCTCCAACCCTGGCAACATCCTTGTAAATCCTTTCTGAAGCCTTTGAAGTTTCACAACATCTTTTCTATAGCAGGAATTCCAGAACTGAACACAATATTCCAAATGTGACCTAACCAATGTCAATAGACAATAGACAATAGACAATAGATGCAGGAGTAGGCCATTCTGCCCTTCGAGCCTGCACCGCCATTCAATATGATCATGGCTGATCATTCCTAATCAGTATCCTGTTCCAGCCTTATCTCCATACCCCTTGACTCCACTATCTTTAAGAGCTCTATCCAATTCTTTCTTAAAAGAATTCAGAGACTGGGCCTCCACTGCCCTCTGGGGCAGAGCATTCCACACAGCCACCACTCTCTGGGTGAAGTAGTTTCTCCTCATGTCCTGTACAGCTGCAACATGACCTCTCAACTCCTGTACTCAATGTTCTGATGAATAAAGGAAAGCATACCAAACACCTTCTTCACTATCCTATCTACCTGCAACTCCACTTTCAAGGATCTACAAATCTGCACTCCAAGGTCTCTTTGTTCAGCAACACTCCTTATCATTAAATATATAAGTCCTGCTAAGATTTGCCTTCTAAAATGAAATATTTTACATTTATCTAAACTCCATCTGCCACTCCTCAACCCATTGACCCATCTGATGAAGATCCTGTTGTACTCTGAGGTAACCTTCTTCAATGTCGACTACACCATCAATTTTGGTGTCATCTGCAAGCTTGCTAACTATACCTCCTATGTTCGCATCAATGACGAAAAGAAGTGGACCCAGCACCAATCCTTGTGGCACAACAGTGGTCACAGGCCTCCAGACTGAGAGGCAGACCTCCACTACCACCCTCTGTCTTCTACCTTCAAGCCAGCTCTGTATCCAAATGGATAGTTCTCCCTGTATTCCATTAGATCTAACTTTTCTAATCAGTCTACCATGAGGAACTTTGTCAAGCATCTTACTGAAGTCCAGAGAGATCACATCCACCACTCTGCCCTCATCAATCCTCTTTGTTACTTCTTCAAAAAACTCAATAAAGTTTGTGAGACATGATTTCTCAAGCACAAAGCTATGTTGACTATCTCTAATCAGTCTTTGCCTTTCCAAATACATATAAATCCTGTCCTTCAGGATTCCCTCTTACAACTTGCCCAACACCGTCTATAGCTCAACACTCTATAGTTCCCTGGCTTTTCAATACCACCTTTTTTAAACAGTGGCACCACGTTAGCTAACCTCCAGTCTACTAGCAGCTCACCTGTGACTATCGATAATACAAATATCTCAGCAATCACTTCCCTACACCATGTTGCCTCCGAGCATTGATTCTGGATTATGGTGCTGGAAGAGCACAGCAGTTCAGGCAGCATCCAAGTAGCTTCAAAATCGACGTTTCGGGCAAAAGCCCTTCATCAGGAATAAAGGCAGTGAGCCTGAAGCATGGAGAAATAAGCTAGAGGAGGGTGGGGGTGGGGAGAAAGTAGCATAGAGTACAATGGGTGAGTGGGGGAGGGGATGAGGGTGATAGGTCAAGGAGGAGAGGGTGGAGTGGATAGGTGGAAAAGAAGATAGGCAGGTAGGACAAGTCCGGACAAGTTATGGAGACAGTTACTGAGCTGGAAGTTTAGAACTAGGGTGAGGTGGGGGAAGGGGAAATGAGGAAACTGTTGAAGTCCACATTGATGCCCTGGGGTTGAAGTGTTCTGAGGCGGAAGATGAGGCGTTCTTCCTCCAGGCGTCTGGTGGTGAGGGAGCGGCGGTGAAGGAGGCCCAGGACTTCCATGTCCTCGGCAGAGTGGGAGGGGGAATTGAAATATTGGGCCACGGGGCGGTGTGGTTGATTGGTGCGGGTGTCCCGGAGATGTTCCCTAAAGCGCTCTGCTAGGAGGCGCCCAGTCCCCCCAATGTAGAGGAGACCGCATCGGGAGCAAGGGATACAATAAATGATATTAGTGGATGTGCAAGTAAAACTTTGATGGATGTGGAAGGCTCCTTTAGGGCCTTAGATAGAGGTGAGGGAGGAGGTGTGGGTGCAGGTTTTACGATTCCTGCGGTGGCAGGGGAAGGTGCCAGGATGGGAGGGTGGGTTGTTTGGGGGCGTGGACCTGACCAGGTAGTCGTGGAGGGAACAGTCTTTGCGGAAGGCGGAAAGGGGTGGGGAGGGAAATATATCCCTGGTAGTGGGGTCTGTTTGGAGGTGGCAGAAATGTCAGCGGATGATTTGGTTTATGCGAAGGTTGGTAGGGTGGAAGGTGAGCACCAGGGGCATTCTGTCCTTGTTACGGTTGGAGGAGTGGGGTCTGAGGGCGGAGGTGCGGGATGTGGACAAGATGCGTTGGAGGGCATCTTTAACCATGTGGGAAGGGAAATTGCAGTCGCTAAAGAAGGAGGCCACCTGGTGTGTTCTGTGGTGGAACTGGTCCTCCTGGGAACAGATCCGGCGGAGGCGGAGGAATTGGGAATACGGGATGGCATTTTTGCAAGAGGTAGGGTGGGAAGAGGTGTAATCCAGGTAGCTGTGGGAGTCGGTAGGTTTGTAAAAAAATGTCGGTGTCAAGTCGGTCGTCATTAATGGAGATGGAGAGGTCCAGGAAGGGGAGAGAGGTGTCAGAGATGGTCCAGGTAAATTTAAGGTCAGGGTGGAATGTGTTGGCGAAGTTGATGAATTGCTCAACCTCCTCGCGGGAGCACGAGGTGGCGCCAATGCAGTCATCAATGTAGCGGAGGAAGAGGTGGGGAGTGGTGCTGGTGTAATTACGGAAGATCAACTGCTCTACGTAGCCAACAAAAAGACAGGCATAGCTGTGGCCCATACATGTGCCCATGGCTACCCCTTTGGACTGGAGGAAGGGGGAGGATTCAAAGGAGAAATTGTTAAGGGTGAGGACCAGTTCAGCCAAACGAATGAGAGTGTCAGTGGAAGGGTACCTTTGGGGACGTCTGGAGAGGAAAAAATGGAGGGCTTGGAGGCCCTGGTCATGGCGGATGGAGGTGTAGAGGGATTGGATATCCATGGTGAAGATGAGGCGTTGGTGGCCAGGGAAACGGAAGTCTTGGAGGAGGTGGAGGGTGTGGGTGGTATCTCGAACCTATGAGGGGAGTTCCTGAACTAGGGGGGATAGGACAGTGTTGAGGTAGGTAGAGATGAGTTCAGTGGGGCAGGAGCATGCTGAGACAATGGGTCGGCCAGGGTAGTCAGGCTTGTGGATCTTGGGAAGGAGGTAGAACCGGGCAGTGCGGGGTTCCCGGACTATGAGGTTGGAAGCTGTGGGTGGGAGATCTCCTGAGGTGATGAGGTTCTGTATGGTCTGGGAGATGATGGTTTGGCGATGGGGGGTGTGGTCATGGTCGAGGGGGCAGTAGGAAGAGGTGTCCTTGAGTTGACGTTTGGCTTCAGCGGTGTAGAGGTCACATTGATTGATGAGTCAAGTGTTTGAACGAGGCCACTGTGAGTGGTAGATCTGCCAATGAATTCTTGGAAAGTGTCAGTTATACAGCACAGAAACAGATCCTTAGTTTCAACCAGTCCATGCCCACCATATTCCCAAACTAAACTCGTCCCAGCTGTCTGCACTTGGCCCATATCCCTCAGAACATTTCTTATTCATGTACTTATCAAAATGTCTTTTGAAAGTTGCAACTGTATTTGCATACAGCACTTTCTCTTGCATTTCACACACAAACCACACTCTGTGTAAAAAACAAATTGCCTCCCATGTCTTTTTTAAATCTCTCTTGTCTCACCTTAAAAATGTGCCCCTTTGTCTTGAAATCCCCCATCCTAGGGAAAAGACAATGAGCATTAACTCTACTTATGCCCCTCATGATTTTATAACCTTCTCAGCCTGCTACGCTTCAGTGAAAAAAGCCCCAACCTATGCAGCCTTTCTTTATAACTCAAACTTTCCACACCTAGCAACATCCTGGTAAATCTCTTCTTAACCCTCTCCAACTTAATAATCTCCTTCCTGTAACTGGGTGATTAAATCACATGCTAATGATGCTATTGTGCATGAATATAGAAATGCCTGAAACATTATTTTATTCTGGACTATTTCTAAATGTTAATTACACAGACAGCTGGCCGATATACGCATTCTGAAGATTTAAGGCACATATTAAAAATCCTCCTCTCTAGTTATTGATGAGATATCAAATACATTTTTGCCAATAGGAGTTCATATTTCAGGTTTGAAGAAAGCTGCACAGAGCAAATCTTTAACCTAATTTTAAAAATTGCCATCGTTTGAAAATGTAGATGTCAAGTTATTTGCTGCTCTGCCTAAATGGATATTAAATTCTGCAAAGATCAAAATACCTTCCCTATGTTCATTCCATGATGATATTAAAACACATTTTAAATATTAAAATGACAACCAACTCATCTGGCAAAATGGAATAAGGATTTTTTCAGACCTTCTCTCCTTGCATCTACATTGTAGTATTGGCCTGACCATAAGGCACAAAGTATATCAGAATCCAAAAAAAAGACCTTTACATGTAACACTAATTATTGCTGTTATTGCTTTTCTGTTAGATTTTATCTAAGTACTCAACCATTTCTTTATTCTGTTAGTAGCACAAATCTACTTCAGTGTGTCTTTATTCTGTGACAAATCAAATGTTGATATTTTGAATCTAAGATGAAAGAATCAAATATTAGCATAAATTTGGGGCAATACGGTGGCACAGTGGTTAGCACTGTTGCCTCACAGCACTAGAGATCCGGGTTCATTTGCCACCTCAGGTAACTGTGTGTGTGGAGTTTGCACGTTCTCCCCGTGTCTGTGTGGGTTTCCTCCGGGTTCTCCAGTTTCCTCCCACAGTCCAAAAATGTGCCAGTTAGGTGAATTGGCCATGCTAACTTGCCCATAGTGTTAGGTGAAGGGGTAAATGTAGGGGAACAGGTCTGGGTGGGTTGCTCTTCGGAGGGTCAGTGTGGACTTGTTGGGCCGAAGGGCCTGTTTCCACACTGTAAATAATCGCAAAAAATTAGCATGCCCATATATTGCACCCTTTCCAATGAGAAAAGGGAAATGGAGACAGCCAGTCTGTTATGCATTACCATGGCAATGCCCGACCAATCAGAGTCAATTTGCATGGTTTGAATTTAATCAATTTATTAAAATTGACAATTTACAATTGCTACTGTATCTTCCTGGCAACCACTGTCCAACCAATTAACACCCTCTTCTCTTTTGGTATAAATTATTCTTCCCTCTCACACGTTGGTTTTTTTAACATTTCAGGTCTGACAAGGGTGAGATGAAAAGCTTTGACTTCATCTCACCTATTAGCAAAATTATATAACCAAAAAGTTTTGTCTCTAATTATTGCTCAGTTGACAATCTAACTTTACCAGTTCCATGTTTCTTTTCCAAGTGAAAATTATATTTTAAGATCACTGGAAAGAAAATTGGGTTGAACATTTGGCTTCGATGCAATACTGGAGTAGACGTTTACTGGGCACAATTGAATCTGAATAAATAACTCAGTAACCCACCAAGGCTCATTCTACAACACCTTCCAGACCTATGCCCTCCATGACCTAAAAAAAGCATGAGAGCAGCAGAGGAATGGGAAAATGACTGCCTGCATGTTCCTCTCCAAGCTATACATGATCTTGACTTAGATCAATACCATTGTGCCAGCACTGACACTGCCTCATACTCCTAGGACTTCTTCCCTAACTGCACTGTGTGCCTTTCAATGTCTGAAGGACTGCAGTGGTTCAAAACAGGCCTTGCTCTCCAACATCTTTTCATTCACAACTAGATATAGACAATAATGCCTGGAACCACCCACAACTCATGCTTGAATGTTTTTAAAGATATTCACTTCAGATAAGCATGTTCTGGTATAATACTGAACAATAAAAGTGGAAACAAATATCGTGGCCTTTGGAAACTTTTTTCCAGTTGCCATACACTTGCACTGAGCTCCAAACTTGTAAATTTATTGTATTGGTCAAGATTTGGAGGTGCTGGTGTTGGACTGGGGTGGAAGAGGCAGCGCATCGAAAGCTAATGCTTCCAAACAAACCTGTTGGACTATAACCTGGAGTCGCTTCCTTCCCTGAACGGCAATGAGTGAACCAAATGGGTTTTTCTGAGAATTGATCCATGGTCATCATTCAATGTTTATTGAACTCAATTTCCACCATCTGCCATGGCAGGATTCAAACTCAAGTCCGCAGAACATTACCTGAGTCTCTGGATTAACAACCCAGTGATGATACCACTAAACCATTGTCTCTTCTGCTGGGCAGTCCATATAAACCAGTAGTGACTCCAATACCTGCCAGTTATATAGAGTCATAGAGATGTACAGCACAGAAACAGACCCTTCAGTCCAACTTGTCCATGCCAACCAGATATCCCAACCCAATCTAGGCCCACCTGCCAGCACTTGGCCCATATACCCCCAAATGCTTCCTATTCATATGCCCATCCAGACGCCCTTTTAAATGTTGCAATTCTACCAGCCTCCACCACATCCTCTGGCAGCTCATTCCATACATGTACCACCTTCTGCATGAAAAAGTTGTCCCTTAGGTCTCTTTTATACCTTTCCCCTCTCACCCTAAACCTATGCCCTCTACTTCTGGGCTCCCCTACCCCAGGGAAAAGACTTTGTCTGTTTATCCTATCCATGCCCCTCATGATTTTATAAACCACCATAAGGTCACCTCCTTCCAGGGAAAACAGCCCCAGCCTATTCAACCTCTCCTTATAGCTCAAATCCTCCAACCCTGGCAACATCCTTGTAAATCTTTTCTGAACCCTTTCAAGTTTCACAACATCTTTCTGATAAGAAAGAGACCAGAATTGCACGCAATATTCCAACAGTGGCCTAACCAATGTCCTGTACCGCCTCAACATGACCTCCCAACCCCTGTACTCAATACTCTGATCAATAAAGGAAAGCATACCAAATGCCTTCTTCACTATTCTATCTACCTGCAACTCCACTTTCAAGGAGCTATGAACCTGCACTCCAAGGTCTCTTTGTTCAGCAACACTCCTTAGGAACTTACCATTAAGTGTATAAGTCCTGCTAAGATTTGCTTTCCCAAAATGCAGCATCTTGCATTTATCTGAATTAAACTCCATCTGCCACTCCTAAGCCCTTGGCCCATCTGGTCAAGATCCCATTGTAATCTGAGATAACCTTCTTCACTGTTCACTACACCTCCAATTTTGGTGTCATCTGCAAACTGACTAATTAAAGTCTTATGCTCACATCCAAATCATTTATATAAATGATGAAAAGTAGTAGAACCAGCACCGATCCTTGTGGCATCCACTGGTTACAGGCCTCCAGTCTGAAAAAAACAACCCTCTGCATTTCCCAGCCACATGTCCACACAACATTTCCTATAAATCAGATGGCTGGAGGCCTGTGGGTTTTCCCAAAGTCTTGGGTATGTTTCCTAAACCCTTCATATTGATGAAGGGTTTAGGATTGGAATCTGAAATTTGCACAGGGTTCCTCGCTCAGATCAATCAATCAGAATCAATCAACAAATCAATCAGAAAACCAGTGACCTAGCCTGAAGCTGCAAACATCACCAGCACATCTAACCCCAAAAGAGTCTGCACAGGTTATATAAATGATGAAAAGTAGTGGACCCAGCACCAATCCTTGTTGCACTCCACTGGTCAAGGATATGTTAATCATCTTTTGTCAAAAGACGGATAACCTGGGGTGGCATGGTGGCTCAAGGGTTAGCACTGCTTCCTCACAAAGCCAGGGACCTGGGTTCAATTCTAGCCGTGATATCTGCCTGTGTGAGATTTCCTCCCACAGTCCAAAATGTGCAGATTAGTAGGATTGGCCAAGGGGGAATGCAGGATTACAGGAATAGGGCAGCAGGAATGGGTGATTCCTTGGAAGGTCTGAGTGGACTCCACAGGCTGAATGGTCTGCTTCTGCACTGTAGGGATTCTATAATTCTAAACACACCTTCCTTCCCAACCTCCTCACAGGTCTTTCTGAACCAGTTACTTCGCTGCCCATTTAGATATTGCCCTTTCTAAATCTGCTTTTGCCATTTTAGCTGAGGACTACTGTTTGCATCTCAGCTGCACCATTGTTGATTTATCTCCACTAGTATGTTGGACAGTAATGCCAATGAGTGGCTACAGGCTGCTACTTCATTGAAGATGAATCACAAAGCCCAATACCCAACGAATCTTGGACTTATCAATTCAACTGTGGTGGTACAACACAAAGTGTATAAATATGATGGTTTCCATAGCCCAGGACACAACCTTCAAGTAACATTTTTACTTGTCAGCATGTTGATAGGAAATACTCAAAAATAATGAAGGGATTGGGAACTTAAAGTTGGACTTCTATCATATTGCCCAGTCACACCATCTAAAGAGTCACTGTATTTTAAATCAAGCCCATGATATTTAACTGATCTAAGATTTATTTTAGAATTTCCAATATTCAGTAAGATATATCCATTCAATGCCACATGGCATGCTTTTAGAAAGTGCAGTCTACTTGTACTTAAATTGCTCTGAATGTGTGAATGTTTTCCACAGTTAATATTTTGTGAAGCGTGACAGGTTATCTAATTCTAACTCTGAAATGACCACCTCAAAACTCTCTCTGCACTTTGATTCTTGCCCTGACTCTCACCGAAAGTCGTAACATTAAACCAAAATGTACCTCACCTGTGGATTATCGAAATCATGTGTTTCTGAAATTTATTGTCAGATATTATAGATTGTGTGTGGACAAAAGGGAAGTGGTGCTGTTAGTGGACACCAATCCCCTAAGCTGTAATATTTCAATATATTATGTGCACAATGAGAAATATAAGGTTTCAGAGTTTTTTCTCAAGCCTCTTGATTCAGCATAGCCTTTGACGGCCTTTAAGGAAACCATTCAAGACTTTTGATTTATTTTGCAACTGTTTATAACTGCATAACACACTCCTCCTAAAATGGACATTCTATACCTCTTTTGGCTATTATTCAAGGGCACCTGCTGTTAACACAGTAGCTGATAGCAGTTAGGATTTCACAGGCAGCTTGTGTTTTGGTCCTTTAGAACTATGAGTGTTGTAGCAGGTGTTTATATAACCATCCTCCCTATCAGCACTGGAATGTGAAAACTGAAGGAGTCTGACCTCCAAGGAGAAACTACTTTAATGTGTCCTCTGCTATGGTCCCACAGAAACAAGTGGATCACTTGAATTCAAACTATAAATTAAGCAGGGTCAAACATTGGTCTTAAAATATAAGGCAACTGAGTCAATCCTTGTATAAGCTATAAAGAAAGTAATTGAGAAAGGAAAAGAAACTTAATCGATGCTTAGTGATTGAAAGGCAATTTATATTAGGTGTGAATCTACTTGTCAGAATCTAGCACTTAATTTGTTACTTTCAAATATTTTCTCGGTTATTATAGAGATATGAATGATGCCTGGGTGTCATGGAAACAATATTCCATTTTCATAAAGTAATTCCTACTAAGTCATTTCACCAAGGCATCAGTTACAAGGAAAAGTTAGCTGTCTTTGTAATAATTAACAATTTGAGCTCAACATGTTGTAAAAACAGCTGGCTGAACTAATTAACAAAATGAAAATGCAATAAGTTTACACAAACAAGACCTGTATTTCACTACACACTTGTTCAGAATTCATAAATAGTTGGGGGTAGGGAAATCAATTAAGTACCATGTGGAATTTCTTTCCAACTCTAACCTGACTAACTGCAACACTAAATTCCACTTTGTTAAGGTATATTCTCCAAACTGCTGGGGTAGGGGTTTCCCCTTAAATATGCAAACTGATTCTAACAACACCTTATCAGCCTGAGTTCAGATTTAATCTGCGGGCTCAGTTGTAGTTCTCCATGATTACAAAGCTACCAAGACACACAGCAAGGTAAGTTATCATTCACTCTGTTTCCTTGTACACTAGGAGGGGCAGGAGTACTGCACAAGGAAACATTGAGTCACTACTTGTTTTAGGATGTCTGCTTTCCCCAATCAGGTTTTCACTTCCTGTGGATTACCTGATTGCCATGAGCTTTTCCCAGATTCCCACTTCTACCCAATGACCATAGAGGAATCATTAAACCTTGACAAATGTATTATAGTACTGATGTAAACTTATGATTCAACATGCACCAACCTAATCCCAAGTTAAATTGGAGTTTGATGTTTGAATTCAAGCCTGATTTAAGTTATCAGTGGTTTGAGTGAAGGTTCACATTGCTAGCACTAATAGAAATACAACTATCAAAGTAGGATTAATGTTTTTCAAAAAAACTCATCAGGACATGGCAAATTTACGGATAACAAATAATGGGTATTAGGGACTAGTACTTAGTTATGGTGCAATAATCCATATTGTCCGGCAAACGTTATGCCACTTAGCACCTGAGCCATTTATCAGAAAATCTGCTGCGAGTGGTCAGTAATGCGGGAAGTGTCCCTCTCTTTATAAATAGATTAGAAATATTTCTTTGAATAGGATCATTATTTTTACTGCTGCTAATCTTTCCAGGAAGGCCCCTGCAGTGGGTAGCATCCACACCTCTGACCTAGAATCCTTCCAGCATATGTGAATGTCGGTGGTAAAGAACAGGAGAAACTCCCGATCAGTCACCTATAGAAGGCAATGATAAACTATGATCAGACCTTGCCAAGCATAGAGGTAAAAACAATGACTGCCGATGCTGGAAACCAGATTCTGGATTAGTGGTGCTGGAAGAGCACAGCAGTTCAGGCAGCATCCAAGTTTCTTGGCAATGATCTTTGAGAGAGAGGGTCAGCTTTCTGTCCTTGGTGCATGTCTACAACTGTACACAGAGCCAGTAAAGCAGCAACTCATGTGGCAGGGAATTCTCAACCCCAAAACATCCCACTTTTATTGCTGACATCAACACGTTTTAGATAAAAAAGCTTCAACTTTCCAAAAATCAACAATTATTGGTGTAAAGTTTGGACCCAGTGTCCTTCTGTCGTTTTTGGTGCTTGTGGAACAGTTTCTCTGAAATAATTATTTTTGAACTTGTTAAGTTCATCTCATTGCTTATACCTTAAAAAATAATAGTTTGTAATTGCAATGTTGAAATACTTACATGATATTTTTTATGATATTCTTATATTGGCATAAGTTGCTATTTTTCACAAACCAACTACAATAGCTATGAGTACATTCCTGTTCAGACGGTGCAGGTGACTCCTATCAAATCATCTATAAAAAGTGATCTCATCATAGAAACATATCTTATATGTGTTCTTTCATGAGCAAGGCTAGAACTAAGGACGCAGTTTATAATAAGAAGTTTATCTTCAAAGCCATCAACGAGGAGAGCGAGAGGAGTCTTTAGTCTATGGGATTCTCCTCCATAGAAGGCAGTGGAAATCATTGAATTTGCTCAAGGCTGAATGAGAGAGAGTTTAGATAGACAAGGGCAAGGAGAAAGAGGGAATGACCAATCAGCCAGGATCTTATCGAATGGCAAACCAGACTCAAAGATCTGAATAGCTTAGTCCTGCTTCTAAATCCAGTGTTCCTCAGTCCCCTAATGCAGTGTGGCACGATTAAGTAAGCAGGTCCCAAACTATACATTGGGCAAAATACTTTCATTTTGCCACAATAAAGGCTGCATGACGGACAATCATGGCCAGAGTAGTCCCAAAGAAACTGCATTCGCCTCAACATTTCAGGTTTAAATCCTGTCCCTTTAAATAATGGACAATCTTTCCAGACATAAAATGCCTGATGCTGATCACATAATCATAGTTCTAGAAGTTTCTGAACCCCATGTATTGTGCAGACATTCGAGCTAAAGTTATCGGAAAGGATCTGGGTCTGCATCCAGCCAGCTCTGAAAAAAGGAAAGCATGAGGATGCAAGATTCTAAGATAAGTGCTAATGCTTTTGCAATTATCCTTCCACCCACAGTGGAAATTCTAACAGGAGAAGTAAGCATACACCATTAATGTAGCAACATTCCAGTTAGCACACCAGAGTGGATCATCAGCACCTCAAATAATTGTCCTTGTCACATGCCTCTAATCCGAACTGGTAGAATTGCTTAAATGTACAATTCTGGGATTCAAAGTCAGTGACTGTCTTAACACAATGAAATGCACAGCTCCAGACTAGTAGTTGAAAGGCATGCTTTCCCTTCCTCTGTCTTGGAAGCCTTAACTCCAGAAAGACTCTTGAACTTTGCCAAACTGGATTACTTCTCCAAGTACAAGGAATATTACTGCACACGCACACACAAAAACAGAAATTGTTGGAAAAGCTCAGCAGGTGTGCCAGCATCTGTGAAGAGAAGTTAGAGTTAATGTTTTGGGTCGAATGATCCTTCCTCAGAACTGAAGCGCTCACTCTGGTTTCTCTCCACCAATACTGGCAGACCAGCTGAGCTTTTCCAACAATTTCTGCTTTTGTTTCTGATTTACAACATCCACAATTCTTTTGGTTTTGAAATATTACTGGGCCTTGAACAGTCATCTGCACCCCAGCTTCCATAAAAAGATAATTGCTACCAGACTAACCAGTGAACAGACTCTCAGTTCATTTACTGGAGTTTAAGCCAGATATGTGAAAACAAACATCTATGAATCTTTACAAGAAGTTTATAAAATGTAACTTCCCTTTTTTCACTTTTCTACCTTGTATGCCTGTGTGTATGAATGAGGTCGCAAATCAGTTCCCCAGCATTTTGAATGCCTTTTAATAAACTCTCCCTTTGATTTCATCTTCAATGATTTTGCTGTGTGTTTATGTCTAAGACTGAAACGCAAATAAACAGAGTTTAAGGGAATATATCTGTTTTATTAAGGCATAGAATAAAGAGGGCAAGCATTACATTCAACCATTGTCATGACAAGGGATGCAACCCTGAGGTGTTGTGAACATTGTTAAGTTTTAATTCCAAAATGCATTTTTTTTTAAAATAGGCAACTACAGACTAAAGCAAACTGCAAATCTAAATTCAGACCCACTCTGACAAAGTCCTGTGTGAGTCCCATAGCATGTTACACTTGTAGAATGACAGTCAAATGTTAGAGACAGCTAGGGGGCTATCTCCTCCTTCTTAGCAGTAGGCTACCTCTTGTCAAGATTATTTGTGCTTTGGCCCTTCCAGAAATGTACAAAGAATAGGTTAAACACTGACTGAAACTGTGTGTGATGGTGGATGAAGGGCGCTAGTAGAAGAAAGTGTGCTAGATACCGGAGATACATGTGCACAAGTCTATGTTTGAGCACTGGTGTGATGTGCAGGTCACAGTCAAAGAACCACCCACTAGTTACTCCTGCTTTCAAGGCAAAAGGATTCTCTCACTGGATTCTCGAGTGCCAAGAACCAATGAGCCAGCGTACAGTCAGAAGGAATTGGGGTGGCACGGTGGCTCAGTGGTTAGCACTGCTGCCTCACAGCACTAGCGTCCTGGGTTCAATTCCAGCCTTGGGTAACTGTCTGTGTGGAGTTTGCACATTCTCCCCGTGTCTGCGTGGGTTTCCTCTGGGTGCTCCGGTTTCCTCCCACAGTCCAAAGATGGTCAGGTGAATTGGCCAAGCTAAATTGCCTGTGCTAGGTGCATTAGACAAAGGGTGCTCTTCGGAGGGTCGGCATGGACTTGTTGGGCCGAATGGCCTGTTTCCACACTGTAGGGGATCTAATCTAATACAAGAAGAACTGTCACTCTGAATGCTGCCAATCAACCCCCATCAAAAGCAAATGGACAGAAGGGTTTCAATTAACTTGGAAATCTAAGAATCCTGAAGTCAGCTATCAATGTTCCATTAACTATTCTTAATGAATGACCCACAGAGACTGATTCATATGTATTTTAACTTAATATTTTTTTCCTGACCACTTCCTTCACTTTCTTATTACTAATGTGTGTTGTGTTATTATTTATTTTTATATTTACTGGCTAATAAACTCACTCTTTTGCTTACTCAAGAAAACGTGGTTGAATTGATTCCTTTTAAAATATGAAGTAATTTTGTCTGGGAAAGAAGAGATATCCAAAAGGGATGGGTCCTTTTTAAATTAGTCTTGTTGCAACCAGCTTAATAAAGACCATAAGACATAGGAACAGAAGTAGTCCACTTAGCCTTATTGAGTCTGCTCTGCCATTCAATATTGTCGTGACTGATTTGGTTAAAAATCACACAACACCAGGTTATAGTCCAACAGGTTTATTTAGAAGCATTAACTTTCGGAGCGCGCTCCTTCATCAGGTGGTTGTGGAACATGAAGGAGCAGTGTTCCGAAAGCTAGTGTTTCCAAATAAACCTGTTGGACTATAACCTGGTGTTGAAGGGCTCATGCCGATTCCCCTGCTCCTTGGATGTTGCTTGACCTGCTGTGCTTTTCCAGCAACACATTTTCAGCTATAACCTGGTGTTGTGTGATTTTTAACTTTGTACACCTCAGTCCAACATCAGTATCTCAAAATCATGACTGATTTGTAAATCCTCAATTCCATCTTCCTACCTTTGCCCGACTTACCTTGATTCCCTTACTTATGAAAAATTTGTCTATCCCCTAAAGCCTTGGCTAAATGCAATGACCCAGCTTCTAGAGGGAAGGGCTGACAGTCATCCTTCCTCTCCTGAGAGATTAACCCACCTGGAACTATAACAACTTGGGGAAACTCAACGGGATTCTGGTCGTAGCACAGTACTTTGCTTCAGTCTTAACAGGGAAAATAGCAATTGTATTGCAATTTGTCCTATTCATCCTTAGTCTGAGTCATGGATGATGTTCCATAATCAAATCAATGCTCTTTGGAGATAACAGACCTCTTCCTTCTTCTTTGTGTTTATTTCTAAGCCATCCTGAAAGGCAAAGCAAGACAGCTGAAGCAAATAATATTAGTTTTGGTGGCTTAGTGTGTTGCAATGTTTTGGCATTGATTTCCTTCACATCATTAGATCAGTGCATTGATCTAGCATTGTGTGCATCTCTTTCTCCACATTTTAATTGCTGATTATGGAAATTACTATGTGTGACTCAAGGCCTTTTTGGCAGAAGCAATGGCAGGTGGGCTTGCTTGCCTGAGAGAAGTGATAGGTGAATGCAAATGTGCCTCCTCTTGCTTAGCTTCCAAGGATAAGTGAAGTTGTGCAGCAACACTGCTGGTCACAGATCACCAGATAGAAAAACACCTCTCCACAACTACCATCTGTCTTTTATGACCAAGCCAACTTTGTAACTTCCCAACTCATCGTGGATCCCATGTGACTTAATGTTCCAGATCAACAATGAGGGACTTTGTCAAATGCTTTAGGAAAGTCCATGTAGACAGCATCCACTACCCTTCCGTGTCCCATTATCAATCATCTTCATCACATCCTCAAATAACTCCATCAAATTTGAGACATGAGCTCACCCGTACAAACCCATGTTGACTATCTCTAATAAGTCCATTCTTTTTCAAATGTGAGTAAATCCATTACCTAAGAATCTTCTCCAAACCTTTCCCGACCAATAATGTAAGACTCACTGGCTTTTCATTTCCTGGATTATCTCTGTGCCCTTTCTAAACAATATTGACTCTTTTCCATTCTTCTGGGACCTTGCCTGTGGCTAAAGGGGATACAAAGACCTCTGTTAAGGCACCAGCAATCACCTCCCTTGCCTCTGTCAGTATTCTGGGATTGATTCCATCAGGCCATGCAGACTTATCTACCTTAATGTTTTTCAAAGCAAACAACGCTTCTTCCTTCTCAATGTTGTTAAAGTCTGGTAGTTAACAATCAATCATCTATAACTGATGCATTCTCCTTGGCAACAGCTCTATTAATTAGTTCTCACTGTCCAATGAATTAGCATTCTCATTTCATAATCGCAAAGATGGTCAGATCAATCTGACCTGAAAAACAGAAAACTAGAAGTTGTTTCCATAGCTAGAGGAAAACTTTCAATATATTAAGGAGTCAAGGAGCAGAAAAAACCGTCTCAGAGGCAAACTTTGCACTGCCTATTAATTTATACAATGCTGGTGTGCAGTCTGTCAGTAAACATGCCATGAAGTGGCTGATACCTCAGCAAGGGTCCCACGTTTGTGTGGGGTGAGGATAATTTCAAGTTAGCCTGCAGTACTTAAAAACCATACTGTATTTTTAAAACTAAGGTACATCCCAGCTGCAATAGGCTTTGGAGATGGATAAAGAAGAGTTAATAAGCAGAAAGAGGTATGGGAATTGTACAATAGGCTTGAAAGAACACTTTGCCCTCGTTAGGGAAGGCTGTGATGGATGGAGCTCTGAGTGTGTAGGTGTTGTTTTTGTACAGCATGACACCTCTAATATCGAATCTATGGCTGTTATGAAGGTCACTTTTGACATCCTTGAATATATCTGAGGATCAAGCTTTAAATAGATGACTCCAAAACATAAACCAAAGATTAGGATTATAAAAAAATTAAACAGTTCGATCAATTGACCTTTTCTTGTTCTGATTATTAAACAGCCTGATTCTGTTCCAAGGTAATGGCAAAAATTAATGGAAGGAAATATTTTCACAAAGATGAAGGCAGCAACAATAAATCATTCGTCATATAGTTGGAGAGGTAGCCAACAATTTTCTGTGAACATATCAAACCTCTGAAATCTCAGTGCAAATAATTTAATATGAATGTGCCAAAGAGCAACAATCTCAATTACCCTTGGGTACAAATATACTTGTAACAACTGGAGGTAAAGTTCAATCTCAGGTTCCCTGATGCAGAAAATCCTGCAACATAAGTCCCTGTCGGAAATGTTATCCCATCGACTTCAGTTTTATTGTTGTGGCCACACTTCCAGATTTTGTGCACACCATCTGAAAGCAAGATCAGGTTTGAAGGCAAAACTTATTAGCCTGTTTTTCATCAGTGGTTTGATAGCAAAGAAAGCCAGTCGATCTCAGGGAAAATCTGACTACCATCTGAGAAACTGATATTAAAAGGACGGGAAAACCAGGAACAATAACGCAGGCAATATCAACTGATGGTCTTAATGCTATTCTCATTACAATGCCATATGGAAAAAACTTAACATCATTCATAATCTATCTTTTTTTCCATACCATCTGCTTTTAAGGGTGCGTTATAAACTTTCAACACCAACGTGTGCTGTTTTCTGTTGGGTGCAATAAATTCTCAGTGTTCGTTGCTCCTCAGTATGGATGGAATTACTGGGCCAAAATATATTGGGAGAAGTGAAGTGTGAGAAAGCATATGGGATTGCTTCTTGTACTGTATTGGCTTCAAGCTCATGATAGATACGAGATGATTAATACTCACCAGCACAAACATAGCTCATTTAGACTAAAAACTGACTCATAAATAGCCAAAGTACCTAAGCAGTACTGTGCATTGTGCTTCTTACAATGGATATTGAAGGGGAGATGTCAATAATTAAATAAAACAACATCACCCACCATATGGTTAAATGTTGCTTTTTCTGCACAGATAGCCAGTGGCAATAGCAGGGAGCAATCTTCCACTGTCATTCCTTCTCACTTTGTATACAAATGGGAGGAATTCAAAGTGATGAGCAACTTGGGAATTTGATTCAAGTTCAGCTCATGTACCTTTATTAAAGCAGAGTACTCTCCATGCCCCAAACGGTACCCAATGTGACTCTGGCACTGATAAGAATTAACTCTAAGCATTCATCTGTAATTCTTCGGCAGGACAATCAAATGGATTATAATGCCACAAGGATTGAGGTGTAGGGATGAGAGAGGGCTGGTTTAGATGGAAAGTTTGTCAGAACTGTACGATACTATTCATGATTTGGAGATGCCGGTGTTGGACTGGGATGTGCAAAGTTAAAAATCACACAACACCAAGTTATAGTTCAGCAGGTTTATTTGGAAGCACTAGCTTTTGCAGCACTACTCCTTCATCAAGTGGTTGGAGCAGTGTTCTGAAAGCTAGTGCTTCGAAATAAACCTATTGGACTATAACCTGGTGTGGTGTGATTTTTAAGTTTGTCCAATACTATAGCTTTCAGAGGCATATTTTGTTCTTTTGTTTTTGAAAAGAGGCTTTAAGACAGATATAGCAAGCTGTCTCTTTGAATCCAATAAAGTAAATAGCTCGTGAGGCCTTGGTTTTTTTTTAAAGTTTAAATGATAGAAGCAGCTTGAATGGGTGGGGGTCAAGCTTCCCAGAACCAGGATTTTTTAGCTTTAGTTTTTCAGTGGCAGTTGTTGGGGTCTTGAAGCTGCTTTGGAAGCTGCAGTACATCTCTCTCTGCTACTTTGTCTCTGTCAAAGATTTTTCTGGATATTTTTCCACCTGGGCTGTGAGAATTGTAAGTGAGACAATCTATTTTACTGAATTTGTCTTTGCCAAGGACATGTTTATGGGATGTTGCTAAATTGAAACAGTTACTGTTTAGTCGTTAGATAACCTATTATTCTGTTAAGTTTTCAAATCGAGTTAATTATTTCAATTTCTTCTTTTTTTTGTATTTTAACAATAGTGTGTGATAAAGTGTGTTTTGCTTTGAGACTGATAGTTTAACCAATAGGATTGCATCCGAAGGACAATGCCTGGCATTTGTCTTTCTGAAAATCTGAACATGTTCAGGTCTAGGGCTATCTCCTTAATTTATTTTGAGAGCTTGGTCTGGTCCATAACACTATGATGTTATTACAACATTATTAAAACCACAGCCTTTGGCACACATCAATGGCTCCAGATGGTTTGATTTCTTCCAGGTACTAAGCTAAGGGATCTTCTAAAAAGAATGTAAATGATTATGGAAGGTGAGTAAGAGAGAGAGCAACAACTTGGGGTACCATCAAGAGAACCAACAACGTAAGAACCGAAAAGGTGAAAAAGACCATAAGACCACAGGACATAGGGGCAGAAATTAAGCCATTCAGCCCATTGTGGCTGCTCTGCCATTTAATTGTTACTAAGTGAGAATAATCAAGCTAAAAACATTTCTCATTGATGGCTGCTACAATTGCTATTCTAAATGTGTGAATCTAACTAGTGCTTGCCAGAAGACCTTTTGGTTCTTGAGATAAGGTGAATCAGAATCAAATCCGATCATGCTCTTAACAATACTGCATGTGGGTGTGCTGTCAATAAAAATCATAAGTTTCGCTTTCTTAAACTTGAAAAATGATATTGTATAAATCTCAGTAGACTATCTAACAGAGATCAAAGAATAACCACATATCGAACCAATCTTCATGATTTATCTGAAAAGATGTAAATCAACACACCATTTGCTGCTTTAATTAGATACTTTTATTTAGACCTGCAGAAGTTTTAATGTTTTCTGAAGTCTTCCTGAACCTGATTTCACATTACTGTCTTCTATTTTTGTCCTCACAATTGAAATCAAAATACCTGCTTACAATGTTCCCTCTTCTTTAAATTTTAACACCTTGAATATATTTTGATTTATCTTATGAGAAAAAAGCTCCAAGAGATCCTTTTCGTAATGTAGGGTCTTCAGTTCTATAATCATACTTCTTTGCTCTTTCCTGAATATGCTTGGGTATGAAACTCATTTTTGAGCATGGGTGTTAGACAGATAATACTTAACAGCCTAATACACTCTACCTGTTCAAGAAGGAATAGTGATTAAAACAGAAGACTGGTCGGTTGATATTGCATTCTAATTAAATTTAAATTTCACAGCCTTCAACTCTTCAATTTTGTTTTGAAAAGAGAATGTTTAATATTGTTCAGAATTTTCTTAACATGGCCTCTTCAATGATTTAAAACAGCTCAAAATATTTTGTATTGTCTTCCAACCAAAAGTTCCTTAGTGCATTATGGTACCTGATTGTTCTTGTTGATAATAAACTAGCTTAAGGTGGCAAATATTGTAAGGTCCTTCATGGAAAAGTGTAAGTTTTAACATATGTTTTGAGCAGTTATGTGAAGTTGAGCAAACAGAAGATAAACTTCAGGGTTTTAGGGAAAGAGTACCAGGGAGCAAAGATGTTCAAAGATGAAGTCACTGATGATAGAAAGTGGAAGTGAGAATTTCCAAGAGGGTCAGACCTTTTGAATTCAGAGGCTTCAAATTGCACATAAAAATGGATCAGCTTGCATTTAAATAATGATCAGGGTATCGAAAATGATGTCTAAAGGGAGGCAGAGCCTTTATTATTAAAGATAGATTAAGATGCTTAGAAGCTGGCACAAGATATGATGTGGCAGTTTTGGAAGCTATTGAGGAAACATTTGAGAAGTTAACAACAGAGATAACAAACATTTCAGTTGTGCAAACTAAAACAGAAATTACTGGGAAACCTCAGCTGGTCTGACAGCATCTGTGGTAGAAAGCAGAGCTTTTGATGAAGAGTCACCACACTCAATGTGTTAACTCTGCTTTCCCCCAACAGAAACTGCTGGACCTGCTGAGTCTCTTCAGCAATTTCTGCTTTTGTTTAAGATATCTAGCATCCACAATTCTTTGTTTTATCTCAACTGTGGACATGACCTAGAAAGATAGAAGTGATATGATTGTGTATGGAGCAGCTTTAATGGTGGCTAACATATAGGATTTGATGCTTACAGCTTCCTTCTAAAATAGATATATTATTTTCAGTCTGTCGTATTCCTTATTAATATTTTGCTTTCAGGATTGATATTGAAACCAGCAATAAATTACATTGTTTGTTTGTTTGAACTCTGTGTATCTTGCATACATTCAACAGTTAGTTTATTTCACCTAAACACCATTTAACAATTATTAGCACAAGTGGATTATACTTCAGGTTTGTATTTAGGTTATAGAATAATCCTCCAAATGATTTATAGCTTTTTGAGTGAAAGGATTTGCCTTTATTGACATACTAGAGAATGCACATTGCTCATTGAAACTATAACACAACACTTGTCACACAAATGCATAACACCCTAACTAGAAAACGGTTGGTTTAAACAGGCAACTGAAGAACAAGCTGTTAGATTTGTGTAATTAAGGTAACAGAAACTTCCATTAGAAATATAGAAAATAGAGCCGATGCAAGCCATTCATGATTTCAGGCCTGTTCCACCATTCAACATGATAGTGGTTGATCGCCTGAGTCCCCTGTTCCTGCTTTCTCCCCATACACTTTGATCCCTTTAGCCCTAAGAACAAAGAATTATATTAAACTTTATATTAAACTGAGAAATAGGCAAATTGGAGACATGCTGTAGTTGCTGAATCAAATAATTTTCCACCAAGTCACCTCCAAACTACACATTTTTAGGGTTTAAAATTTGCCCTTTAGTTTCTATCTCATTTCAGTTATCTTAACTGATTCAAGTCCTGCTCATGCAAAGTCGATTACTCTAATTTGCAAGTTTAACTTATGCTACCTTAATGAATGTTTATGATCTATAGATTTTAAAAAAGGTAATTTTTTTCCCACATTTTCAGCTTTTGGTTATTTACAGAAGTAGTCTGTAATTATATAATTTCTGTGAAAAAAATGCATGTTTCATTGTAAACTTTTGCCCCAATCACTAATCACGTTTCAGTAAATATTTGTTAGATCCTTTCCATCTGTCTTTGACTAAATACACTCTTCTGTCAATAAATATACTATAGATTTGCAAAAGCATTCCAAGCATTAAGCAATTATCTGCTGAATGACAAACAGTATTTTTAAACTGCTGCCATTAAGTTGCCAGAGTACAATTTTCATTTTGCCATGTGATGTCTTTAAACCACACAGTTTTCGTGAGACAAAAGTCATGATTGACAGTGAACGTGGTGTAGATAAAAGACTTATGATGTTGACACCACATGCCAGGAACTTTGACATTCCGTTGTCCAGTTAACAAAACTTTTGAGTACAATCCATCAAAGTACAGGAAAGCACTGTTAACAAATTCAGACCAACGAAAATGCTTCAATCAGACATTTTTCAACATAACACTTGATGACTCTTTGGTAATCTCAGCCAGTTCAGGAATTAAATCCATGTTGTTGGCATCATCATGCATTGCCAATCAGCCATCCAGCCACATGAGCTAACCAACCCACTATTGTAGCATATAGTACAAAACAAAAGGAAAACCAACGATGTTCATCATTACAGCATTTATTTCAATTTGAGGTGTTAAAGCATACATATTATTGGTTAAAATTCAGAATCAAATTTTCTTTCATCACCTCAGAGGTTTTATGAAATTAATTGATTAATTAACTATTTTCATAAGCCACTTTTGTTTATTTCTTTATTCCTTACTTACCATGCAACAACATCAACTGAGAACACCCAAATTGTCTTCATCAAAATCACTCCGTATTTGTTTATATGTACACGAGATCTACTGGGGGTGATTCATCTATTTTTGCCAATATTTCTGACTCTTTTTGAGTATTTTTATTCATTCATGGGATATGAAAGTGAGAATTTGTTGTCCATTCTGATTGCCATTGAGAATGTGGGAATGAGCTACCTTCTTAACAGGTGCAGTCCCATAGATACATTCTCAGTGCTGTCAGAGAGGGAGATCCAGAATTTTAACTGAGTGACAGTGAAGTAACAAGTCAGCATGGTGTGTAGTGTGAGGGCAATCTGCAAAGACAAATTTACAATCCTTCATTCCTTGATACATTAATCAGTGATGCACTGCCGTGACAATATTGTTTTAAAAAAATTAAAACAACAGGACAGAAAAGTTGTCTATACAACATTTCTACCACCATTGTCATCACCTGCTGTTTTTTGCATTTACGGGTGGCTCAGTGGTTAGCACTGCTGCCTTACAGCGTCAGGGACCTGGGTTCAACTCCAGTCTCAAGTGACTGTCTGTGTGGAGTTTGCATATTCTTCCTGTGTCTGCATGAGTTTCCTCCCACAATCCAAAGACGTGAAGGTTGGGGTGATTGGCTGTGTTAAATTGCCCAGAGTGTTAGGTGCATAAGTCAGGGGTAAAGGTAGGGTAGGAGAATGGGTCTGGGTAGGGTATTCTTCGGAGGATCGGTGTGGGCTTGTTGGGCCCAATAGCCAGATTCCATTTTGTAGAGAATCTAATCTAAAAAAATCTATTGTTACAATACTCTTAATTTCTTTGATGACTGACTTGGTTAAAAATCACACTACACCAGATTATAGTCCAACAGGTTTATTTGGAAGCACTAGCTTTCAGAGCGCTGCTCCTTCATCAGGTGGTTGTGGAATATGAAGGAGCAGTGCTCCGAAAGCCAGTGCTTCCGAATAAACCTGTTGGACTATAACCTGGTGTAGTGTGATTTTTAACTTTAATTTCTTTGCCACTGAATTTTGAAGTAATTGAGTTTGTCAAATTAAAAAGCCATGGAACTTCTCATTAATCTGCTATTAACTTCAGCAAAGAGGAATCTGAACCAGAACTTACGGGTGTCAAAGTCACATTAACGCATCGTCATTTACAGTTTTGACATTGTAAGATCATAGCCATGTCTTTCCTCTTTTGTTACTGTAACATGTCCTTGAGCAGAGGATCTGTTGGGTCTATAAGCATGCTTTAGCTTTAAACAATCTAAATTCAAGGATGTAAATCTCTGGTCTTCAGGTACATAATTCTTTGAAATTTGCATCACAGGTAGACAGGGTGTTTAAGAAGGTATTGAACATGCTTGCCTTAATTGCTCACACCTTTGAGCAGAGGAGTTGAGACTTCATGTTGAGGTTTTACAGGACATTGACAAGGCTTCTGCTGGAGTACTCTTCTGTCGCCTTGTTAGCGGAAGAATATTGTTAAACTGGAGAGGGTTCAGTAAAGGTTTTTCAAGATGCTGCCAGAAATGGAGGGTTTGAATTGTAAAACCAGGCTGAGACATTTTTCACTGGAGCATAGGAGGGGGTGACATAGGAGGGGGGAAATATAGCATGGAAACAGACCCTTCGGTCCAACTCATCCATGCCAACCAGATATCCTAACCTAAGCTAGTCCCATTTGCCAGCATTTGGCTCATATCCCTCTGAACCCTTCTTATTCATATACCCATCCAGATGTCTTTTAAATGCTGTGATTGTACCAGCCTCCACCACTTCCTCTGGAACTCATTCCATACACGCACCACCGTCAGCATGAAAAAAATGTCCCTTAGGTCTCTTTTATATCTTTCCCCTCTCATCCTAAACCAATGTCCTCTAGTTCTGGACTCTCCCAACTCAGGGAAAAGACCTTGTCTATTTACCCTATCCATGCCCCTCATGATTTTATAAACCTATATAAGGTCACCCCTCTGCCTCTGATGCTCCAGAGAAAATAGCCCCAGCCTATTCAGCCTCTCCCTGTAGCTCAAATCCTCCAACCCTGGCAACATCCTTGTCAATCTTTTCTGAACCCTTTCAAGTTTCACAATATCCTTCTGATAGGAAGGAGACCAGAATTGCACACAATATTCCAAAAGTGGCCTAACCAATGTGCTGTAAAGCTGCAACCTGACCTCCCAACTTCTGTACTCAATACTCTGACCAATAAAGGAAAGCATATGCTGCCTTCACTATCCTATCTACCTGTGACTCCACTTTAAAGGAACTGTGAACCTGCACTCCAAGGTCTCTTTGTTCAGAAATACTCCCAAGGACCCTTACATTATGTATATAAGTTCTTCTCTGATTTGCTTTTCCAAAAATGCAGCACCCCACATTTATCCAAATTAAACTCCATCTGCCATTCCTCAGCCCATTGGCCCATCTGATCAAGATCCCATTGTAATCTGAGGTAATAATCTGTCATTTACCTAAATGATGAAAAATGGTGGACCCAGCACTTATAGAAGTACATAAAATCATGAGCAGCATAGATAAGATGAATAGCAAAGGTCATTTCCCTAAGGTGAGGGAGTTCAAAACTAGGGGACATCTTTTTAAGATGAGAGAAGAAAGATTTTAAAATGACATGAAGGACAACTTTTTTTTACATAGAGAGCGGTTAGTGTGTGGAATGAATTGTCATAGGAAGTGGTGGATGCAGGGTCAGTTACAATGTCTAAATTATTCTCCACAACCACCTTGTGAAGGAGCGACGCTCCGAAAGCTAGTGCTTCTAAATAAACCTGTTGGACTATAACCTGGTGCTGTGTGATTTTTAACTTTGTCCACCCCAGTGCAACACCGGCAGCTCTAAATCATGGCTCTTCATAAAGAAAGATAATTTTAAAAATTCTTAACAACCAGACTCCTTCTAGTGAAGGATATTTTTAAGCAAATGGTTTATTACATAAGCTCATTCAAGATAATATGCAGCTCGTTCATGAATATTACATGTAAATTGGAGCAGAAAAGAAGTGATTGAATAGAGACGATCAAGATCTTCTTTTGAGACTAAGGAAAATGGTAATAGACTGAAGGATAACTTCATAGCAAGAAAGAGAAGCTATGAAATTAATATAAGTCACAGGGTTGATAGATTCATTATCGTCTTTTGGTATTCATGAAACCTCGCATCATTTAGACACAGACATAATGAATTTTTTAAAATGTGAAAATATCTAGTTTATGAAGTACAAAGACATAATGAAGGCATTATCCAAACAGGACATTTTTCAGTGCAGACAGGTATGTTTTCAATGAGTTGCATTCAAACAGGGCTGGCATTTTACTTAATGTCAAATTGTTTTACCTTCATTTCATGTACCCTTAATAACATACATCAAAACAACGTAACCCAGAAGAGACTTAATCATTCACTTATTTGACATTTCAATCACTTCACAAATGTCATTGCTGCTTATTTAAGGGTACTGTCATTTAATTACTGGGTCATTTAAACAGATAATATATTGCACAGCATACATATCACAGAGCTGGTATTCATTGATGAATGGCAACTGGAATACATTATCTGAGCATTGATTAAAAATATAAAATGATATGGTCTATTGAACCATCTTTTTGAATTAAACAATTACAAAGAATTCTGAAAAACTAATGAATGGTCTGGATTTGCTGGACTCATCCAATGTTGGAGTAATGAGTGGACCCTGAAATGCTGATCTTGGCATCACTTGATGCAGATAGAGTCAGAGTCATTAAAATGTACAACACAGAATCAGACCATTCAGTGGGGGAGGGGATGGAGGTGATAGGTCAGGGAGGAGGATGGAGTGGATAGGTGGAAAAGAAGATAGGCAGGTAGGACAAGTCATGGGGTCAGTGCTGAGCTGGAAGTTTGGAACTAGGGTGAGGTGGGGGAAGGGGAAATGAGGAAACTGTTGAAGTCCACGTTGATGCCCTGGAGTTGAAGTGTCCCGAGGCGGAAGATGAGGCGTTCTTCCTCCAGGCATCTGGTGGTGAGGGAGCGGCGGTGAAGGAGGCCCAGGACCTCCATGCCCTCGGCAGAGTGGGAGGGGAAGTTGAAATGTTGGGCCACAGACCTACAGCGTGTGGTTGATTGGTGCGGGTGTCCCGGAGATGTTCCCTAAAGCGCTCTGCTAGGAGGCGTCCAGTCTCCCCTATGTAGAGGAGACCGCATCGGGAGCAACAGATACAATAAATGATATTGGTGGATGTGCAGGTAAAACTTTGATGGATGTGGAAGGCTCCTTTAGGGCCTTGGATGGAGGTGAGGGAGGAGGTGTGGGCACAGGTTTTACAATTACTGTGGTGGCAGGGGAAGGTGCCAGGATGGGAGGATGGGTTGTAGGGGAGCGTGGACCTGACCAGGTAGTCACGGAGTGAACTGTCTTTGTGGAAGGCAGAAAGGGGTGGGGAGGGAAATATATCCCTGGTGGTGGGGTCTGTTTGGAGGTGGCGGAAATGTCGGCAGATGATTTGGTTTATGCGAAGGTTGGTAGGGTGGAAGGTGAGCACCAGGGGGTCCATGCTCCCCTACAACCCACCCTCCCATCATGGCACCTTCCCCTGCCACCGCAGGAATTGTAAAACCTGCGCCCACACCTCCTCCCTCACCTCCATCCAAGGCCCTAAAGGAGCCTTCCACATCCATCAAAGTTTTACCTGCACATCCACCAATATCATTTATTGTATCCGTTGCTCCCAATGCGGTCTCCTCTACATTGGAGAGACTGGACACCTCCTAGCAGAGCGCTTTGGGGAACATCTCCAGGACACCCGCACCAATCAACCACACCGCCCTGTAGCCCAACATTTCAATTCCCCCTCCCACTCTGCCGAGGACATGGAGGTCCTGGGCCTCCTTCACCGCCGCTCCCTCACCACCAGACACCTGGAGGAAGAACGCCTCATCTTCCGCCTTGGAACACTTCAACCCCAGGGCATCAATGTGGACTTCAACAGTTTCCTCATTTCCCCTTCCCCCACCTCACCCTAGTTCCAAACTTCCAGCTCAGCACTGACCCCATGACCTGTCCTACCTGCCTATCTTCTTTTCCACCTATCCACTCCGCCTTCCTCCCTGACCTATCACCTTCATCCCCTCCCCCACTCACCTATTGTACTCTACGCTACTTTCTCCCCACCCCCACCCTCCTCTAGCTTATCTCTCCACCCTTCAGGCTCTCTGCCTTTATTCCTGATGAAGGACTTTTGCCCGATTTTACTGCTTCTCGGATGCTGCCTGAACTGCTGTGCTCTTCCAGCACCACTAATCCAGAAAGATTACAGAGGAGTTCAGTGGCTAGGGTCACTCCCATAACCATCCAATAAGTAACTCAAGTAACTCAAAAATCTCCTTTGCTCTGCCAAGATTAGCCTTCCATATTGCTCTGATTTTTGGGGCGTCCACATGGTAACACAAGAGCTAGCAGTATTTAAGGTTTAGGAGGATGAATCAGTTGCTGGCAACAGGGTGCACAAACAGTAAATCATGTCTGATGTATGACCATATCTTGGAAAGACCCAGCTGCTGGCCTTGTTGGTGTTCACCCTGTCCCATAAGGGCAGACATATGGAGGGGAGGAGATGACCCAGTGGGACTATCACTGTACTGTTAATCCAGAAACCCCAATAATGTTCTGGGGACTGAGGTTCGAAACCTGCCATGGCAGGTGGTAGAATTTGAATTCAATAAAAATCTGGAATTAGGAGTCTAATGATGACCATGAATCCATTGCCAATTGTTAGGAAAAACCCACCTGATTTACTAACATCCTTTAGTGAAGGAAACTGCCAATCTACCTGGTCTGGCCTACATGTGACTCTAGATCCACAGAAGTAGTTGATTCTCAACTGCCCTCTGGGCAATTAGGGATGGGCAATAAACGCTGGCCTACCCAGTGACGCACTCATCCCATGAATGAATTTTTAAACATTCAGGGCTCCACATCTAATGACTTGCTATGTTTGAAGTCTTGTTCTTGTCCTGATGGGAAAATGAACAATTTTCTTCCTTCTTGAAAATAGATTTTCAATAAGTCATGGATCAAGACTGACAGTGAAGGAGTTAAACCTGGAACTGACAGGATAAGAAGGCAGCCATACCCTGTTTGAGATAACAAAATGGAAGTACTAGCCCAAGAGAATAAGAAGGCATTGTGCTTTATGCTTACACTGCACTTAATAGAGTTCCACAAGAGGCATGGTTGGGAGGATGAGTTGAGAAACCCTTAATGTTCACTCATACACTTGAGGAGAGGTGGAGTGGGATGGAGCAGTCTCAGTCATTGGGACATATCTGAGGAGTAGATGAAATCTTCACAAGTTGTAACATCACATCATTGTCCAGCAGCCCCCATCATTGCAGGTATTCACCAAGGAAAGGTATATGTTCACTCTCGGATTTGGCTCATAAGCTGGACAGCACATCACAGATCTGCACAAGCAGTTGGCCAAAGCTGTACAAACACTGACAATCACAGGACATGGAACCTGCAGACATTGCTGCAAGAGATAACAGTTAAAAATCACACAATACCAGGTTATAGTCCAACAGGTTTAATTGGAAGCACACTAGCTTTCAAAGCACCGCTCCTTCATAAGAGAACGTTGTAACAGAGAAAATAGGAGCAGAATTAAACCATTCAGTGCTTTATGCCAACTCCACCATTCGTTATGGTCATGGCTGGTCATAAAACTTAATAGCTTGTTCCTGCTTCTCTTCCATTTTCTTTAATAATATTAAAACTCTAAACTACAAAAAGATGGTGATTATTAATGAGTTAATTTGAATTATAGCCACACAGGACACCATGTTCTCCAGAGGATTATAGCCATTAATGGAAACAGTCCACAGTCATTCTCAACAACCAGACACTATCTCCATGATGCATTCTGCCTGGTAGCTCACAGAGGACTTGCAGACTTCTTGACTGCAGTGTTTTGTCTCTGTGAGAACTTTATTTATTCAAGTAATTGGAGATCAAATGTCTTTCCACAAATGCGCTCAATTGCTGCTGCCTTTATGGATATTTTGCACTTTTTTGCACTTTTCTCCCAGTAAGTCTCAACCTAAAGCATCCATTACTGTCCAATGATAGCCAGGCCAGTGAGGCTTATTCTCAGGCAGAATTCAATGCAGATCATAAGACCCTCTTCAGTTCTACATTTTGCTTTGAATTAAAGAAACAATCCCAAAATCATCACATTCACAATGCATTAAATCTATTAAACTGCACATCTCCAGTGATGCGAGAGTGTGTTGCTGGAAAAGCACAGCAGGTCAGGCAACATCTGAGGAGCAGGACAATTGACATTTTGGGCCAGAGCCCTTCATCAGGAAACACTCCAGATGAAGTGCTCCAGCCAAAAACATCGATTTTCCTGCTCCTTGAATGCTGCCTGACCTGACGTGCTTTTCCAGCAACACATTCTCGATTCTGATATCCCAGCATCTGCAGACCTCACTTTCTCCTATCTCCAGTGATGCCACCAGAATGCCTAACATTTGTACAAAATATTAAGTCAGAACATCATTATATGATATTGTTAGTCTTGTCTATCAGTGTTAGCTGAACTTCACATGTGAATAAGCTGGGTGTTCTTTACAAAGATCACATGAATTTGGGTAAGAAGTCCAGAATGGTGTGGTTTGTAATTGCAGAAACTTGTGACTACCATCTTTGTGTCTGCACATATGCGCACAGGATGCATGTTGTCCAACACATTTATTTATCAGTGATGTTTTAATATCACTTAAAAGCACATTTCCAGCCAATTGAAATGTATCGAGCATTCATGTTGGGTTTCACTGTAAATAAGCAAAAAAGGGCATCAATATATTGTAAACACAAGTTTCCTGATCTTCAAGCAATGAACACTAGTAGGCAGAAACACAAGGTCATTAACATGTTGCACTTATTGTAATTATCCTTTTTAAAAATCTTTTTCCTCTTTCATAGTATTTTTCTTTTGATGATCAGTATTTGTATATCTGCTGCAGTGATCTCTTCAATTTCTTCCATACATGCTCGCTGAGCTTCTTTTTTAATGGATAACACATCACAAGAAACAAGGTTAGTTATTGAAATGGAAGGACATCCTGAAGTTGGGCTTTGCCCATTGGCTAGTTCCTTCAAAGCTGAAGTTCAGAATGGGGTCGCTAACAGCTCACTTTAAATGACTTGCAGCTGTCTTGATGGGCAGTGGATCACAATGGAATGTCTTGTCTAACTGCTCCATAAGTTGAAAGCAGAGTTACTATTTTATTCTGTTGCTAGTGGCTGGAACTCAGCAGGAAATATCTGCCCTTTTAATTAAGAACTCTTAATAGCTATAAGCCCTCTGAGAGACAATATTGTTTTTTTTTTAAATTGACATTAGTATTTTTAATTTGTACTTCGAACTGATTTGAACAACAACCAGCAACACTCAGAGAAAATATCGACCAATTATAATTTTGTGCTGAGGTCAATTATATCTATTTTGTTGTCCTTCATGCATTTCCTGTTCTACTGTGTCATACTCCTTCCCTGAGTGAGGTGCATATTATCCTCAGAACTTTTTGACTGTTTCTCTTCAATAGCATGTTGAGGAGTGATAGAGTTCACACACTGAACAATTTTCCTTCTCTCCCACTGAGGAGTCAACTCACAATGAACTGTGAGTAGAAACTATATCACATGCAGTGGCTTTATTATTTAAAAACTGTAATGAACAGTGACCAGGAAATAAGGATAGGATTCAAAACTATTAATAACTCAGTTGAACAATGCAAGTAAGTTGTTGTAAATAATTAGAAATAAATTGGGATGGCAAGTAAAACTAAAGGGCTATATATTCCCATCTTTTTGCGAAGTATGTTTTTTTTAAGTGAGATTCATGGTGCACAGTCAGCCACAGTCCATATTGACTTTATTCATGCAATCTTCCACTCTTCATCTCATTAGTTGCGCAACTGGCCTCTCAAGTGCTGGTCTCATGTAGCAGGAGAGGTGGAAACATTCGCTGCTGTGGGGACTTTGTGGTGTTCACACCAATGGCACACTGTCCTGCTTTTAGAGAGACTGAGGGTTTAGAAGCTTCCCTGAAAACCTAGCTGCCTGCCTTGTAGTTCTTTCTTTCTTTATCTTCAACTTAGCCCCAAAAGTTATACTATTTTCTGACTGATCTACCCAGCCAATGAAAACAAGCAGACACTTACTCTATTGGTTTCTCGGACAGAAAACTTTATTTGATCTATTTTTCTATTCAACCTTTCCAAAGACGCTATTAGGTACCTCTGGAGCAGGTGTGACTTGAACCTATGCCTCCTACTGTAGGGGGAGGGACACTACCACTGCACCACAAGACAGCCATCAGTCTGCTTTATGTTTTATTTCTTTTTAACCTACTTTTCTAATCAAACTGTTCAGAGACATTGTCATCCCTCTCCTGAACAACCCTGGCCATCAAGTTCAGGGGTAAAAATTTGGTCTTTGATTAAAACTGATGATCCTTCAAAAGCAAAAGCAAAGATTGTTTTAATGTTGTGATTGGTTGGGGATTTTCCTGTGACTAATTCCTGGTTGGTTCTTTTCTACATTGAAAAGCCAAAGCGGAGGATAATCCTGTCATTGTTACAATTACATTTGACACACACACACACTTCAGGAAAAGAGGTTTTATGAAAAAAAGACAGATTTCTCTGCAGAGCCTGGCTTCCTGAAACAAAGAAACACTTTGGCCAATTCTTGAAGGCAAAAGATAAATTGGAAGATGTTTCAGAGCCTACTGCTCTGATGTTCTGGCGCATATGTTCAATCCACTAATGAAGCATTGTTGTCCCTGAAGTCTTGCAGACATAGTGTGCCCAGGAAAGACAATTTCAACACATATTATCAAAAAGAGTTTTGAGAGAAAAATTAGGTTTCACCCTGAATTGATGTAGAGGATTTCTTTTTGTAAAGGGGAATGATAACCTTGTTCTTAGCAGGCTTTCCTCCATCTGAACCAGATATAACAAGAATCTTTCCAAATAAGTCAGTGTTGAAATCAGACACAACTAGATATACAGCAAAGCAACCAATTTTCACCAGTCATGATTTCCAGGAAAGATTTTTTTTTTTAAATCCAATATCGACAGTTTTTAAACTCGTTTTTTTAAAGAAAACGCTGCTCGTTGGATGCTGCCTGAACTGCTGTGCTCTTCCAGCACCACTAATCCAGAATCTGGTTTCCAGCATCTGCGGTCATTGTTTTTACCTTTTAAAGAAACCACTCCAGGTATGTCCACAAAACTTGAAATAAATTCCATTTTCCATAATTCTTCATTTCTCTAAATACAAAGAATTTAAATAACAAGATGCACGTTGAAAGTAAATTAAATAAATGAATCACATTGGATTTGACCAGTTAGCAACATGTTCAGTGTATTTGCCTTTCATTATTATTAAAATTCTCACCAGAAATATATTATTGTTTAATGGGATTTCATAGAAATGCAATGAGAAAGAAGTTGAGAAGCATCAAAGTTTTTGGGTTTACTATATCTTGCATTATCTAATAATACGTACTACTTCCTACAAATGAACCTGTTCTTCAGAAGTTGGGTTCTCCTGGGTAAATCCCCAGACTTTGGTACAAATCAATTGCTCCATTTTTGTGCTATTCAATATTCACACTTTAAGTCAGCATGATGTGGAGAACCAAGAGAGATTTTGCAGAGCAAGAGAGGGTGAGGGAAGAGGGAGAAGAGAAGTGATTTGAAGCAAACCCGTATCCATCCAGAGCCTCCGAACCAAGCAAGTGTGAAATGTCTGTGCATTATTGGAGGAGAAAGTGAGGACTGCAGATCCGGGACTGTGTGTGTTTGTGTGTATGTGTTTGTGCACACACACACACACATACACACACCCTCTCACAGGCTTATACAGCATCACACCCACACACACTTTACCAAGCTTTCACACACGCAAACATACATTGTCTCACGTGCACTCAAACTTTCTATCTCTATCTCTATCTCTATCTCTATCTCACACACACACGTACAAGTCTATGGGGAGATTTGGACTTGCAGAATTATATTTGCAGGTACATTCTATTTAGCTCAAAAATGCATAATCTGCAGGCAGTCAATGCAGGGAGGAGAAAGTGAGGACTGCAGATGCTGGAGATCAGAGTCAGGATTAGAATGGTGCTGGAAAAGAGCAGCAGGTCAGGCAGCATCCGAGGAGCAGGAGAATCGACATTTCGGGCAAAAGCCCTTCATCCAGCACCACTCTAGTCAATGTAGGCAGTCAATCCATGCAATTTTTGTAAATTCCACTTTGGAAGTAGAACCAGTCTGACTCAAGATTGGGATATGGACAGACTCTTACCTCACACCTTTAATGCATTGTTTGAGCTGAGATGTCACCTTTTGTTATAAAACCTTAAGTTGTCTTGAGAAAGTGACTTAAAAGAAGTTCTGGGATTTACATATTAATGAACTAAAACCTGCATTCTAAAAGATGAAAGACTTAACAATCCAGGTTTTGTTCAATATATCACTGTATGACACTTTAATCTTTTGCTATAAATTCTGTGTCTTATGATCTTATACTCCACAATAACCTGAGGAAGGAGCAGCGCTCCAAAACCTAGTGCTTCTAAATAAACCTGTTGGACTATAACCTGGTGTTAGGTGATTTTTAACTTTGAATCTGCTGTCCCCAAGCAAGTAACCCCTCCACTCTGTAGGAAAAAAGCCTCATACTTCCCACTCTATCTACACCATTCACAATCTTATAAACTTCTATCAGGTCGCCCCTCAACCTCCTGCATTCCAGTGAAAACAAACCCAGTTTATCCAAACTTTCTTCATAGCTATAATACCAGGCAGGCAGCATCCTGGTAAACCTTTTCTGTACTCTCTCAAAAGCATCCACATCCTTCTGTTGGTGACCAGAAATTTACAGAATACTGAGAAGCCTGGATAGAGTGGGCATGGAGAAGATGTTTTCACTAGTAAGAGAAACTAGGACCCAAGAGCACAGTCTGAGAGTGAATGGATGAACCTCTTTAACTGAGATGAGAGGAATTTCTTCACCAGAGGGTGGGGAATCTGTGGAACTTATTACTGCAGAGGGTTGTGGAGGCCAAATCAGTGAATGTATCTAAGACGCAGATGAATAGGTTCTTGATCAGTAAGGGGATCCAAAGTTGTGGGGATAAAGCAAGGGCTGAGAAACATCTCAGCCATGGTCAGATGGTCAAGCAGACTCGATGGGCCAAATGGCCTAATTCTGCTCCTCCATCTTTATGGTCAAATATGGTTACCTCCCATTGTTGTATAAGGGAGGTCAATGATGTTTTCAACTTGAAGAGAGCTATCAAACTCTTATTCTCCTTCACAGAGACACAAAGGCAGAATGAACACATGGCTTCTCTAGAATTGCATTTTTCCCTTTTGTTGCCATTGGCAGCCTTGCAGAGACCTTGTCTCAACTTTGCCTCAGCAGCAGGAAGGGATTCTACTTCATCATCATCTAGCTGGTGTGAGATGACAGAAAGAGAGTGACTCATGCCAGCTATCCTGTTGGTGGTCATATTTGCTGCATTCTCTGTCAGTCTGCTGTGCAGGATACATTTCAGCCACTGTGAAAAAACAAAGCCATCAGGTGACAGGAGTTATCCACTATTGTGTGCAGCATGCAGACATCAGCAAGCATCCTCTCACATAAAAATATAATGGACTGGATCACTTGTGTTGTGAAACAATGGGTTGAATTTTATACCCACAACAATATGGTTGACCTTCAACTGCACTCTGAGATGACACAGCAATCTGCTTAGTTGCATCAGTTGCCTCAAAGTGTTTACAAAGAAATGAATCCAGATGGACCACCTGGCATCAAGCTAGCCACCAGAAAGAACAACAGCAGAAACTGCCCTGTTAAAACTGCAAAGTCCTCCTTACTAACATCTGAGGGCTAGTGCCACAATTAGGAAAGCTGTCTCACCGAGTCGTCAAGGAACAGTCTGACATTATCCGAGAGATATGATTACCAGAGTATGAGTACATCTCGGTCACCACCATCACCTTCCATGGATAGGTCCTATCTCACTGACAGGACAGTCCCAGCAGAGTTGGCAGCACACGATGATATACAATCAGAAGGCAATTGTTCTATGAGTCCTCAACAATGGCTCTGGACCCCATGATGTCCTATGTCTCCAAGTTAAACATAGGCAAGGAAACCTCCTGATGATTACAATGTACTGCCCTCCCATGGCTGATGATACATTGCTCTTCCATGTTGAACAACACTTGGAGGAAGCACTGAAGGTGGCAAGGGTGAAAAATGTACTCTGTGTGGGGGATTTCAATATCCACTACCAAGAGTGGCTCGGCAGCAGTACTACTGTTCGAGCTGGTCGGGTCTGAAATGACATAGCTGCAAGACAGTGTGTGGTGAGGAAATTGACAAGAGGGAAAAACATGCTTCACTTCATCTATACCAATCCTTCAGCTGCAGTGGCATCTGTCTTTGGCAGTTTTGGTGAGAATGATCACCCCACAGTTCTTTTGGAAATGAAGTCCCGCCTTCACATTGAGAATAACTTCCATCATGTTGTGTGGTACTATCACCGTGCTAAATGGGACAGACTTCAAACAGATCTAGCAACTCAACACTGGGCATCTTTGAGGCACTATGGGTCACCAATGGCAGCAGATCTGTTCTCCAGCACAACCTGTAACTTCATGGCCCGGCATATTCCCACTCAATCATTATTGTCAATCAACTCATGTTCAATAGACAGTGCAGGAGGGCCAACCAAAAGCAGCACCAGACATATCTGAAAATGAGATGTCAACCGGGAGAAGCTACAAAACAGGATTATTTGCACGCCAAACAACATAAACAGTAATTGATAGACAGCGCTAAGTGATTCAACAACCAATGATCAGATCTAAGCTCTGCAGTCCTGCCACATCCAGTCGTGAAAGATGGTGGGCAATTAAATAACTACTGAAAGAAGAGGAGTATCCACAAATATCCCCATCCTCAATGATGGAAGAGCCCAACACATCAATTCAAAAGATAAGACCGAAACATTCACAGCTTTCTTCAGCCTGAAGTGAATCGTGCTGAGTGGATGATCTATCTCAGTCTCTTCCAATGGTCTCCAGTGTTACAGATACCAGTCTTCAGTCAAATCGAGTCATTTCATGTGATATCAAGAAATAGTTTAAGGCACTGGATACTGCAAAGGCTGTGAGTCCTGACAACATTCTACAATACTCCTGCAGATTTGTGCCCCAGAGCTTATCGTGCTCCTGTACAATGTTTGCCAGTACAATTGCTACACTGGCATCTCACTCACAATGTGGAAAATTGCCCCAGATATGTCCTGTACACAAAAAGCAGAAAAATCCAACGCAGCCAATTACTGCTTCATCAGTCTGCTCTCGATCATCAGTAAAGTGATGGAAGGTGTCATCAACAGTGCTATCAACAGCACCAGCTCAGCAATAACCTGCTCAGTGATGCCCACTCAGCTCCTGACCTTATTACAGCCTTGGTTCAAATATGGACAAAAGAGCCGAATTCCAGAGATGAGGAGAAAGTGACAGCCTTTGCATCAAGCCTACATTTGACCACATGTGACATCAAGCCCAGCAAAATTGGTATCAATGTGTATCAGGAGGCAAACTCTCCGCTGGTTGAAGACATACCTAGCAAGTAGGAAGATGGTTGTGGCATTGGAGGTCAGTCATCTCTGCTCCAAGACATCTCTGCAGAAGCTCCTCATCTTCAGATGCTTCATCAATGGCATTCTCTCCAACATAAGGTCAGACGTGGGGACGTTCACTGAAATTTGCACATTGTTCAGTACCATTCACAACTTCTCAGATGCTGAAACAGTCCATATCCATATGCTACAAGATCTGGACAAAACCCAGGCTTGGGCTGTAACATTTGCACTACAATAATACCAGGCTATGACCATCACCAATAATAGACAATCTAACCACTACCTCTTGACATTCAATGCTATTACCATTGATCATAAACTCAACTGAACTCCACATAAACACATAGACTACAAAACTAGTACAGAGGTTAGGAATACTGTAGCAGGTCACTTACTTCCTAACTTCCCGAAGCCTGTGCATCACTTACAATGCACAAGTTAGGATGTTGATACTTTCCTGGATTAATGCAGCTCCAACAACACTCAAGAAGATTGACACCATTGAGAACAAAACAGCCTGCTTTGTTGGCAGAACAAGCATATTGGACACAAGCATCCACTCCCTCCTCCATCGACGCTCAATAGTAGCAATGTGTACTATCTTCAAGATGCACTGCAGCAGCTTCCAAACCCCATGATCACTTCCATCTGGAAGGTCAAGGGCAGAAGGTACATGGGAACCCCATCACCTCAAGTTCCCCTCCAAGCCACTTACCATCCTGACTTGAAAATATATCATTGTTCCTTCATTGTTGCTGGGTCAAAATCCTGGAATTCTTTCCTTCAGGGCATTGCAGGTCAACCCCCAGCACACGGACTGCAGCAGTTCAAAAAGGCAGCTCACTACCACCTTCTCAAGGGGTAACTAGGGACAGGAAATAAATGTTGGCCCAGCCAATGCCACACATGCCCCATGAGTAAATAAAAAAAGCCTATACTCATGCGAGTTACAGGGTTCATGATTAGTTTATGGTTTGTTTGACAGTTTATGTCCTAATGCATAGGGTTTCACTTTTACATGAGATAATTTAAAGCAGCATTCCTGAAAACGTATACAGAACTGGTTTACACGTTGTTCATTAGCACAATGTAACAATATTATATTATCAGTTTTCTTTTGGTGAAAAGAAATGTAGCTCAGAATTTAGATTTTTTTCAATAATTTTAATGATAATCTGACCCTAAGTTAACATATTTATGTAAGAGTTGTAAGTGGGTTTATAGGTTGAGGTCACTCCAATAACATCTGCTCGAAAGAATGTAATAGTCTATGCTGCTGAGAATTTTCAAGGCTGTAACAGAGCAACTGTTGTTAATTCTTGTTTGAGACTAGCAGTACTCTGCACAGTTCTGTTCTCCATATTACACGAAGGATAGAATACCACTGGAGAAGGTGAAAGAAAAAATTGCAAGGATGGTCGCAAAACAGAGAGGGTGGAGCTCTTTTTACTTAAAAGACGCTGAATGGTGACCTGACAGAAACCTTCCAAACCATAAATGAGTTTGAAAAGTCGAGGTAGGTAAGATATATCCATTTGTGAGAACTTCAGAGTTGTGAGCTGTAAAGTAGCTGTGCTAATACATCGAGTAAGGAACTCAGAAGAGTAACTACAATTTGAAATTTGCTACCACCTAAAGCAGTCGTATGAATATTTGAATTAGGATTAGAATCCCTGCAGTGTGGAAACAGGCCCTTCAGCCCAATAAGTCCACACCGACCGTCCGAAGAGTAGCACACCCAGACCCGTTCCCCTATCCTACACCTTCCCCTGATTAATGCATCCAACCTACACATCCCTGAACACTATGGGCAATTTCTCATGGCCAATTAATCTAACCTGCACATCTTTGGATTGTAAGAGGAAACCGGAGCACCCGGAGGAAACCCACGCAGTCACAGGGAGAATGTGCAAACTCCACACAGCACTGAGTATTCTCACTGTATCATACCAAACCCAGCTATTAACTACTTACCCAGCCTCTATGGCATCCGTCATGTCTGACTCTAGCCACAGCTTACGTGGCGCATTCCCAGAACAACTCACCACTCAGTGGAATTCACCAGCATCCTTGGTGACGTCAGCACCTTTAAAAGCCCATAGTGCACCCAGTCAAGAACTGTCAGCCCAGACCTACCCTGCACAATTTCTGACATTTGCCCCGGACATGGTAGATAGGGGAAATTGGCACCTTGCTTTGTAGGCAAGGACCTGGAGGTGCTGGGGGATGTGATAATGCAGAGGGAAGACTTCCTTTTTCCTCAGGACTAACAGTGGAGGCCACAACACCAAACTATCCGAGATTGCCACCTGGATTAAAGCAGTCCTAGATGTCTGGACAAACGCACAGCAATTAAGGAAGAAAGTAGAAGGCCTTTTTTACTCTGCCAGCGAAGTGCTGCCAATTTCTCTCATACCTCACATTTTCTCGGCTGCTATACCCACCTCCCACCAAAGGTCATGCTGTACTATTCTCACTAATGCCTGAAATATCTTTCCTCACTCTCTGCCACCCTTCCAAACTCTTGACATCACTAACACTACATTCCCTTTAGGCTGCATAATCATTCACTTGAGACACCTCCCCACTTGCACCAAAAGTAGCAGCTGTGCCACTATTTTCATCTTCCTTAATACCTGTCTCTCCTTCCATGAGGTAAGCAGCCCACAGTAAAGTAGACCGGACATGTCTTGTGAGGGTTCAGAAGAGAATGGCACATATCAGATGCTAAAATGTCCATGGACGTGGAGTGCATATGGCCTATGCCCATGGAGCAAGCCCTGAAACATTGGTTTGTGGTATCCAGCATGGAGTGTTTTGGAGCAAGCAGAAAGCCGAATTCACTAGGTACCTGCTCTGATCTCCCTTGTCAAGTTTGCTCAATGTCTTGCTTGTTTGGTGCATTTGGTAAGGTAGAAGCTGAATAATGTATGAGGTGAGTTGATTAGCAAGGCATTTAACAAACAATAATACCCCTTGCTTGACAATTCACCACTGCCTCGTGAGAATTTACTGCTTGTGAAAAGCATAAAAGGGGCCACCAAATACTCCCGATGTCAAGCTCAGCCATTTGGGGCATTTCATCTGATTCTGCCACAGATCTCCCCATGGCTCATGTTGCTCAGACTCCTATAAGTTTTCACCCTAGTTTTGCTCTACAGCTAAATAAGGTTATATTTTGAAGCCTGTTAAACTATTTGGTTAGATCATGGTTGATCTGTATCTTAAATATAATTGATTCATTTTCATAACCTTTGATATCCCTCGCTCATTAAAAAAAACAATTTTTGACAATCTTGTGTTATGACACAGAGGTAGCAAGCCAGACCAAATCAGACTCGCTAATAATGGATTATTTTTATTTATTCATTTGTGGGATGAGGGTATCGCTAAGAGTCAACCACATTGCCATGGGTCTGGAGTCACATGCAGGCCAGACCAGGTAAGGTTGGCAGTTTCCTTCCCTAAAGGACATTAGTGAAACAGATTAGTTTTTCCAACAATCAACAAAGGATTCACAGTCATAAGATTCTTTAACTCTAGATATTTTTTGAATTCAGATTTCCATAATCTGCCATGGCAGGATTCGAATCTGGGTCTATAGAACATTACCTGGGTCTCTGGATTAACAGGCGAGCAGTAACAACCTTAGGTCATTGCCTTCCCCCTAACACAGTGAAATAATTTGATGACCCTCAAAATTGCTCAATTGTTCCTAGCCAGGATTCACAAATATCAAACCTTGAAAACCAAGTTTATAACAAAGAAAAGAAAGCCAATTTATTATTATGTAACTAGCAGAACTTAGGTGAATTACAAGACCATCTAATTAATACATAAAATTAAAGCTCAGTCTTCTTCAATCAACAACCTCTACTCACAAACCAACAAACAGACGCAGTTAAGGGATACATTTTGAAAATAAAAGAATCATAAGTTGCTGGTTCAATAATCATTTGAACTATGAATAAGAAGCCTTCACAACATCTAATGGATTGTATTACAGACAACTAGGATTGTTTCTTGCTTAAAATCTGAAGTAACTGGTCAAGATAAATAGCTTCTCACACCTCCAGAGACTTTTCTTTATTTCTTATTGACAGGGTTCTTCCTTCAGTATTTCAAACAAGTCACTAACTGGAAAATAACTAGGGGAAACCAAAACCAAAACACGTCCTGCAGCTACTAAAATATCCCAGTCAAACCTGTTCCCTCTTTCATTTCCCTTTCCTTTTAACATTCTCTGTGCAGGTATATAGTACAAATACATTTAACCAGAAGCAAGATAAGTGTGTAAAGCAGGAATGAATGTGCAAATAAGATGAGATGAGGTCAGGCAAGGGGAGGTTCATATGATACACAACCATTTGTGTTCATCAGTTCGGCTCAATGGACTGTTACCAGGCTGTGAATTCTGTGTCATATTCAGTTCAGTTTCAAATTCTTTGTAACAGCATTTTATTCATTAAGGACTTCAGCTTCATAAGCCACATACTTTCAGTATTTTAGTAATTGACATATCACAATTTGATCAATACAACTTGTTAGATTATCATAGGATGAAGCCCTTTTAGGTTTTTTTTAACCGTCGCTCCATTATAAGGTCATGAATAGAGCTATCCATTTGATCTCACAGTGTGCTGATTAATTCCTACTTATCATGAAACATCCCATGTTCGTTTACAATTGGACTTGGACAATATTAAGATTTAGACAGATAACATGTCTGCCTGATACTTAAATAGCAGAAACGTGCTAAACAATCAGAAATCAGCCACCACTGGCATTCAATGGCACCACCATAACAGAGGTGTCTCAAACATTGACATCCTAGGGGTCATCATTGACCTAATTTGTGCTGGGCCCTTCATAACGACATTGATACTATGAAAGAGAAACACTCTGGTTATCTTGCACTGAGTCACCACTTGTTTGAATGGGTGCAGTTGCAAGATATTGGCACCATCCTGCTTAGAGAAATTTATTTGATTATTGCCATTGGAATTGAATTGGAACTCTCTCCATTACTGGCTGCAGCACAAACTACATACTGCTAGCATGTTGCACCATCGCCACAATAATGCGTTTGACTCTTAACTGCTCTCTGAAATTTCTTGGTTAGAGACAAAAAGCTACAGGCTGGAAGAACATAGCAAGCCAGGCAGCATCAGAAGATAGAGAATTCGATGTTTCGGATGTAATGTTGATAAATGTGAGATCTTCGAAGTTGGTCACAAAAACAGGAAGACAGATTACGATCTGTATGGTAGCAGTTTAGGAAAAGGTGAGGTGCAACGAGACCTGGGTGTCATGGTGAAATAGTTGCTGAAGGTTAGCATACAGGTGAGTAGGCAGCGATGAAAGCGAATGGCATGCTGGCCTTCACAGCGAGAAGATTTTTTTTAGATTAGATTACTTACAGTGTGGAAACAGGCCCTTCAGCCCAACAAGTCCACACCGCCCCGCCGAAGCGCAACCCACCCATATCCCTACATCTACCCCTTACCTAACACTACGGGCAATTTAGCATGGCTAAATTCACCTGACCTGCACATCTTTGGACTGTGGGAGGAAACCCACGGAGACACGGGGAGAATGTGCAAACTCCACACAGTCAGTCGCCTGAGGCGGGATTTGAACCCGGGTCTCTGGCGCTGTGAGGCAGCAGTGCTAACCACTGTGCCACCATGCTGCCCACGAGATTTGAGTATTGGAGTAAGGATGTCATGCTTCAGTTATACAAAGCCTTGGTGAGACCACACCTTGAGTACTGTGTGCAGTATTGGTCTCCTAGTCTGAGGAAGTACATTCTTGCTATTGAGGGAGTCCAGTTATGGTTCACCAGAATGATTCCTGGGACGGCAGTTCTGACATATGAGGAAAGACTGGATAGACTGGGCTTGTATTCGCTGCAATTTAAAAGAAGGAAGTGGGTTCTCATAGAAGCATATAAAATCCTGATGGGACTGAACGGGCTAGGTATAGGAAGGATGTTCCCAATGTTGGGGAAGTCCAGAACTTGGAGTCATAGTCTGAGAATAAAGGATATACTATTCAGGATTGAGATGAGGGTGAATTTATTCACTCAGAGAGTTGTGAACCTGTGGAATTCTCTCCCACAGGAAGCTGTTGGGGTCAGTTCATTAGATACATTCAAGAGAGAGCTGATCATTGCCCTTGTAGCTAAAGGGCTCAAGGGGTATGGAGGGAAAGTAGGAATAGAATAGTGATCATGATCATATTGAATGGTGGTGCAGACTTGAAGGGCCGAATGGCCTATTCCTGTACCTATTTTCTCTGTTTCTATGTTTCTAAACTTGCCTGTGAAGTCCATCTCTCATAAAAGAATAAAGAATAAAAATCTGCAGGTACAATTAACCAAAATATTTCAAGATCCTTTTCGTCCCCAGTGTCCACTATTACTAAGAGGCATAATTTGGAGAGAATATCGTCAAAGATCAACATAACCGCATGGAACCACATTCCTTTGTTGTCGATTCATTTCCTGAAATTTGTTACTGAACACGATTGCCACATGTACTTCATAATTTAAAGAGACATCACACTACATTCTTCTAAGTGCAGCCAGGGAAAAGAAATGAATTTGACTAAAATACACCAATTAAAAAATGTAATAACTAAACAGAAATGACCCCTTAGCCTGAACATTTCAGTATATACCTCACTTAATCTTACCATTACCTTGTAACCCAAGCTAACTTTCCTGACTGCCTTTCACTAAGTGCATCAACAAACTAGATCAGAACATTGTGAACTGTATTTTGCAAACTAATGAATTGATTTATAGAATGATGTAACCTTTGGTGCTCTAGCTGCATTTGGCATCACTGTCCACTATCCCAATATTCATCAACGTTATGGATGTCCTTGGAACAACCAGTGAACCTAATGGACCCTCACTGAAGGGGCAGCCTCTTCTTGTGGTGTCAGGCATCACACCTAGTGCTGGAGACCTGGTCACAGATCAGTGTTGTCTCTTCTCAAGAAGGCTGCAAATCCATAGGCCAATCAAGCAATGATGACAGCGATGGAGAGCGGTGCTTCCCACGGACTCAAGAACCCGGTGGTGGAAGCTCAACTGGCAAGAGCTGCTGATCATTCAGAGGCTGGTGTTTCTTGTGCTCAGCAATGTTGCAAAAGGTAATGGTTCTAAAGGGGTTAACATTCATGTTAGACTGACTTTGATGTTGCATGGAGCCTGCAGGGGGATATAAATGGATTAACCTCAACTCTTGGATGGGTGTATGTGTTCCTGAAAATCCTGGGAATTATGCATCGCCAAATGGAGTTATACTCATTGTTTTCATACAATAAACCTTCTCCTCATCTAAGAGTGGTGTTGCTTCTGTCGGTACACTTTGCTGGTATATCCACCAACTCTCGATAGGCCCATCATGAAGCAAGGTCCAAGGAGAATTAATGGCAGCAATGAACCTTTGCCCAGTATTATATTCTGGTAAAGTAGCAAATCATGGAGGAAATCATTGTTGCTGACAGAAAAGCAACCGAGAATTCCAAGGTGGTGGAGTACAGAAAGGTAACTGATGGAAGAATGGGGTGGAAGAGTTGATTTCTTAGATGGAGGTTACAGAGAGGGGGCTGAGAAAAAGGTGCATCCTGAAAGTACTCCCCTGCCCAATAAGCAATGCCTTCAATCAAGGAAGCACCCCCATGCCCAGTGAGGTCAGTAACCAGTCACAAAGCAGCTATCATGAATGCTGCATAGTGACAGGTCCACTTGAGGCTGCGTTAATCCCAGCAATAGTGGGCTGAGTCCCATAAGTGGTCCTTAATTGACTGCTTATTTCTGGCAGAAGTAGGTCGAGGTACATCCAAGCTCATCACCAGTGGGAGCAGAAGATATCACCAAATACACCTTGATCTCCAACCTTTCTCATCACTGGTTGTATTGAACAATAGATAATTCAACACCTCAAAACAGAAAGGGTTCTTGTAAAATGTAACTTTATTTTCTGAGACTATAAATAAATACATGCTCATGTTAAAAATGAGGTGAGCATTTTGTTCAAAGAATATAAATGGCATTTGGGAAATTGGGCAATTATTGGAAATGAGCCACAAATTATACTATCTACATGATTCATTTACAAACTTTGCAGCATTACAATCATACACTATAGTTCTTGACATATATTGTCCATGATTCCACTTAGTTCATTGATGTATCAAAAAGGTTAAAGACATAGCTTATAGAACAAATAGAGATTATGTTACTTGTTAAAATGATCAAAGAGAATGAAAGAAGAACAATATAATCTCACTGACGTTACTAGTTCTATCAATCAGCATAGCATGAGTTTCCACAAACATCATCTGGCTTTACCATAGTCGTACAAACACCTGTTATACCACACCGCAGGACTATTTACGCTCTATTAACACCCTTGGCTTCTGTTTCTTTTATGTTGTATTTTATGAAGAACATTTTGATCTACTGCCTTTATGAAAACTGTATTGTGAAGGGTCCACATTCCCCAACAAAGCTGCACTGTTTTATAGAATCTGGCAAGCTATGCACGCTAGACAGAGCAGAACTTTTTAAAATTTTGACGCAGCAGGTGTTTTGCTGTGTGCACTGTGTAGAGGGATGCTATCATTTCAGAGAACAGCAAGACATCCACGGGTGGTCAGGAAAGAATGTGGCCTTTCAAATGGCTCCCACCGAGTCAGAAGCCCTTTCTGGGCCCTCTTTAGTTATTGCAATCATTGTTCAAACTTTCTTTCACTTTCCTTAGATGTTCTGCATCCTTCCCTTGATTTCTTCCAATGGAGAAAGCAGTATTAAAAAGTCACAGTTAGGCATCTCTCTGGACACCTGTGTTACCAACACAGACCTTTCCTATTGTAATTAGCCCATTGCTCATTTAAGTTCTTGAAATTACTTTAACCATGATGGAAATCAAAATTGAAAGGGGATTGTTGGAAGCTGACAGATTTTTTTAAAATAGCCAGCAACCGTTATGTTTATCACATCTCCCTTTTTGCGATTGCATACAAATAATTTCAGTCAAGAGACTAGAGTACAGTGTTTCTTATTTTCTCATTCTTTCAGGCTAGAATAGGAAGCAAGTTTATTTCCATGAGAGCTGAATTTTTCTAGAACCTTCCAGGCTATAAACTCCTTAAGTTGCACAACATCCATTAGCAAAATGTTTTGTGACATGTGCATGCTATGAGAAAGAACAAAGTGATTAACAAAGTAAAATAACTGTTGATTTACCTGGCTTCAATAAGCTTTGAAAATAAAAAAATAGATTGGATCAAATTTGAACACCAACAACTGAATATGCAGAAATTGGCATCACAATCAATACAGCTACGTTTTTTAAAAGAGAAAGCACTTAAAGGTTACTTTCAAAGCATCATGGTGTGCCAGGACGTTTTTTTTTGTGAAACATGTTTCGTATCTTAAATTACATAAAGTTTCCTAATTAAAGAGTAACAAATGAAACACAATACTGATTTGTTTAAATACAACACATAAGGTTATTATTGAATACAGCAGTTGCTCGGAATTCTGCATGTGCATCCAATAATTCTCTGGCTACTCTTGTGAACAAGATACCTTATAAAATATGATGTTAAACTATGCTCGCATCAACAGATACACAAAGCAAGAGTTGAACCCAAGCACCTGAATGCTGAAAACTGCAATATGCTTCATAATTCTTACACATTTTGATATATTTATATCAAATATATTTTACAGATAGCAGGGTAACTACACGAAGTACTAATTTTGAGAAAAAACTTTAATTTATTTAAAACACCTTTCTCCAAAGCCAAGTGAGATTTTTCTTCTCTTTCTGCCATTGTGGGCAAACAAATTGTTTTTCCAGATGCACAAAATATCCATTTGTGTTCCATACCAACATTTTCTCTGTCACAGAATTACGAGTTCATTTTAATATTTCTTTCGGTGCCAGTTATATGTAGGTCACTACAGAGTGAATCATAAGATGAAATACCATTTCTGCTTTATTATAAAAACTTGTTGCTGTGAAATTATAGCTTACCAATATCTGAGCTTACCACTTTGACTCACGTAATTCTATAGGATTCAGGTTGTCTATTGTGATTATATCATACAGAAATCACTGTTTTTGATACAATTAAAATTGAAAAAGCAACATTGCATCCTGAGGAACGCTGACTTTGGTAAACTCTTTTAATAAACAATCATGCTGGCAAAGTTCAAAGTCACTATGCGTCAATAATGTCTTGCTTTCAGTTAAAGTCAAATAGGAAGTAAGAAGTCTGTTGTGATTAGGTCATCATTGTGTCAATCTGTAAAAGTGCAACAGGCTTATTTCAAAAATACTGGGGCGCAAGCCAGATATTGTATTTGCTTTGCTTGTGAGGATCATGCAAAGTAATTTCTTATTGTAAAGGCCAAGTCCCAAATTAACAAGGAAAAATGACAACTTGGCTCTCATTTATGAAGATGAACATAGAATAGTTTTCAGTCATGGGAACATCACTGACGAGGCCAATAGTTTATTGTCCATCCTGCATTTCACTTGAAAAGGTGGTGATGAACTGTGTTTTGTTTGATTTGCTGCAGTCTAAAATCAGGAAATTTCACAATAAGCTGTGATTCCCCATATTCTGGATTTTGTATCCCCGTCATTAAGACTTGCTGGTTTTCCGCTTCATCTTATGGTGATGAGAGTGACTGCAACCCATTTCGTTCTTTTCCATTCTTGCTGCTCTTTAAGCGGTTTCAGTGGAATTTTGGTCAGCTTCAAAGGGGCTAAAAAGGATAGGAAAAAAAAAAGGCATGCTCCAGATGGCAATGTTTGTAGTTTATTTCGGTTTCTTTTATAACCACTTCAAAAGGAGCAACAGATAGCCTCACTTCTTGTTCATTTGGCATAAAAACCAGCCAGAGGATGGATAAGAGAGCAGATTGCAAGGGTGCTGCCACAGTTCACTTTATCCTTGGCCCACTCTATTCGACTGGTGAAACTGTCATGGATCAGAAACAAGGCAGAGGTCCCAACAGGACCGAAGGGCTGTTTGGAGCGACATTCCTCCGAAACTGCTGCAGTAACAAGGATCAGAAAGCAATTTCATGAAACTGATCAAAACTCAAAGCATTAACCCATAAAATCAATTCTCATCCCCTTACAGAGTTTTCACTGCACAGCTTCAGCCTAATAATGATTTTCAAGTAGCTAAAAACCTGCTTAACTTTGAAACAATTTTCTGTCTGCATCTGCAGATAAAAGAAACATCTGAGGTATTGGCAGTCAACTATTAGCTATAGCATTCAGGCATTTGTCTTTGTGCCTAAAGACACTCTAGATGCTGGTTTTCATCAAGTCATTGTGCATAATTGAGGTTTTCATTTAAAAGTGGAGGAGATCAAATGAATCACATACTCAGGATATATGGCATGGGCCCCAGCTATGCCTGTCTCTTTGTCGGCTACGTAGAACACTCCATCTTCCGTAGTTACACCGGCACCACTACCCACCTCTTCCTCTGCTACATTGATGACTGCATTGGTGCCACCTCGTGCTTCCACAAGGAGATTGAGCAATTCATCAACTTCACCAACACATTCCACCCTGACCTTAAATTTACCTGGACTATCTCTGACACCTCCCTCCCCTTCCTGGACCTCTCCATCTCCATTAATGACGACCGAATTGACACTGATGTTTTTTACAAACCCACTGACTCCCACAGCCCACACCTCCGCCCTCAAACCCCACCCTCCAACTGTAACAAGGACAGAACCCCTCCGGTCCTCACTTTCCACCCTACCAACCTTTGCATAAATTGCATCATCCACTGACATTTCCACTGACCCCACCACCAGGAATATATTTCCCTCCCGACCCCTTTCCACTTTCCGCAAAGACTGTTCCCTCCATGACTACCTGGTCAGGGCCACGTCCCCCAACAACCCACCCTCCCATCCTGGCACCCTCCCTTGCCACCACAGGAATTGCAAAACCTGCGCCCAAACCTCCTCCCTCACCTCCATCCAAGGCCCCAAAGGAGCCTTCCACATCCATCAAAGTTTGACCTGCACATCTACCAATGTCATTCATTGTATCCATTGCTCCCGATGCGGTCTCCTCTACATTGGGGAGACTGGACGCTTCCTAGCAGAGCGCTTTAGGGAACATCTCTAGGACACCCGCACCGATCAACCCCACTGCTCCGTGGCCCAACATTTCAACTCCCCCTCCCACTCTGCCAAGGACATGCAGGTCCTGGGCCTCCTCCACTGCCACTCCCTCACCACCAGACACCTGGAGGAAGAATGCCTCATCTTCCACCTTGGAACACTTCAACCCCAGGGCATCAAAGTGGACTTTATCAGTTTCCTCATTTCCCCTCCCCCTACCTTACCCCTGTTCCAACCTTCCAGCTCAGCACTGTCCCCACGACTGGTCCTACCTGCCAATCTCCATTCCCACCTATCCACTCCACCCTCCCCTCTGACCTATCACTTCCATCCCCATCCCCATTCACCAATTATACTCTTTGCTACCTACCCTCACCCTCCTCTCTGACCTATCACCTCCATCCCCACCCCATTCACCTATTGTACTCTTTGCTACCTTCTCCCTGTCCCCAACCCCCTCATTTATCTCGCCACCCTGGAGGCTCCCTGCCTCTATTCCTGATGAAGGGCTTTTGCCCAAAATGTCAATTTTCCTGCTCCTTGTTTGCTGCCTGACCTGGTGTACTTTTCCAGCACCACATTGATCTAAACTCTGGTTTCCAGCATCTGCAGTCCTCACTTTTGCCGAAATATGGCATGGAAATTGCCCATTCCGTTGATTATGCTCTCATTGAGCTTCATCCTGTCTTATCTAATCTAAACCTGCCATTTTAACCCTCAATTTCCTTTCCTCAGATTTGCTCACCTAGCTTCCCCAGAAATATATCCAGTTTATTCATGATTTGGAGATGCCGGTGTTGGACATGGGGTGTACAAAGTTAAAAATCACACAACACCAGGTTATAGTCCAACAGGTCAACCACCCGATGAAGGAGCAGCACTCTGAAAGCTAGTGCTTCCAATTAAGCCTGATGGACTATAACCTGGTATTGTGTGATTTTTAACTTTAGAAGGTTATTCATATAACTGTCCCCGTGGTGCATTTTTCACGTTCTCACTGTTATTTGGAAAATACATTTCTTATGAATTCCCTATCGGATTTCTTGGTATATTGATGATCTTATGTTTTGCTGTACCTACCAATTTACAAAGGAAAATGGCAACTTGGCTTTCATTTCTGAACACAAATGTAGACTAGTTTTTGGACATGGAAACATCAATGACAACACCAACAGCTATTGTCCATCCTGAATTTCCCTTGAAAAAGTCATGATGAACCACATTTTGTTTGATTTGCTGCAGTCTAAAATCAGGAAACTGCACAATAAAGTGTGATCCGCATATTCTGAATTCTGTATCCCTGTCATGAAGACTTGAGAATTTTCCCAATTTCAGTTTGTGTTTCTCCAATTGAGGTTTTTGGCAGATGGTCTACTGTGGCTCAGAGAAATGGTTCTCATATGATCTGCCTCTCTTTAGATTCCTAATGCCATATCTAGGCTCTACTGTGCCCATCCCATGCAACTGTGAGGCAGAAGAGGCACGTGTCTTCAGTACTGCTGGGACCTTCCCACATGCATATGTTTAAAACCCAGTTGCAGATGCTGCAAGCCAGATACTGCATTGTGGTTCTGTACAATTATCCACAGGGAAATAACTCAGAAGGCCAAGTCAGCTTCACAAACCTTTGTCGGTTGAGTGGTAGAGGGGAGGAGTAGTGCTCTCTGACAAAGTAGACCATGAGCTGACCCAGCTACCTTGGACAGTGATTATGGCCCTGGTCAGTATTGGGGTCTGGGTGAAGCACAATGCACATCAGCATGGAGAGACGTTGATCTTCTGTGATCCAGAATGCCACCACCATACCTTTACATTACATTACTTACAGTGTGGAAACAGGCCCTTCGGCCCAACAAGTCCACAGCGACCCGCCAAAGGGTACCCACCCAGACCCATTCCCCTACATTTACCCCTTCACCTAACACTACGGGCAATTTAGCATGGCCAATTCACCTGACCTGCACATTTTTGGATTGTGGGAGGAAACCGGAGCACCCGGCGGAAACCCACGCAGACACGGGGAGAACGTGCAAACTCCACACAGAGAGCCGCCCAAGGTGGGAATTGAACCCGGGTCTCTGGCGCTGTGAGGCAGCAGTGCTAACCACTGTGCCAGCGTGCCGCCCACTCACACTCACAAAGCCACCATAACTCACTCAAACTCTGCTGTTGCACACACCTCATGCCATGGACTGCAACTCTCACTATTTCATGTGGTAACATCACTTGGTGGCTCTTACTCACCTCATACAGTTATACAGCATGGAAAAAGACCCTTCGATCCAACCAGTCCATGCTGACCAAAATCCCAAACTAAACTAGTCCCACCTGCCTGCACTTGGCCCATATCCCTCCAAACCTTTCTTGTTCATGAACTTATCTAAATGTCTTTTAAACATTGTGGCTGTACCCACTCCTCCGGAAGTCTATTCCACATTTGTCGCCTTGCAAACTACAAGCCGTTCCAGCCCTTTACATTTCTTACTCCCTCACTGGGGACAAGTTACCACCTCTCCTGCTCAGGCATGACCATTAACTGTTCTTCCATTCACTTCCATTGTCTCATTGCAGGAGAAATAGTGAGTGATCAGATTAAAAAGGTGAAGGGGAGCAAGGGGTGAATGTCGGGAGAGAGGGGGCAATGGAGGTTAGCAGCAAACATTGGGACCCTCATGTCAGCTGAGAAAAACATGTTGTAATTGGCAAGAGAAGAGCACAACTGTTCACATGGAGACAGGGAGATCGTCATGGGCAACCGATCCAGCAATCTCCATGATACTGCTCTGCATTGTGGTCCCATTACCACATCTGCTGACTCAAACTTAACCCGCACAAACTTTTAGCTCTTATACAACTTTCCAGTTTTCTCTTATACAGGCACTAACAGCACCCAGTGAACCTTCTGTGACAGAGGTAAGTGCTGGAGACCTTGAACTCCAGCCCCACCTCCACCTTGGAGGAAGACGTCACTCAATGTTTGGAGGATATAAGGCTTTCACCAGCATCCTCCACCAGCTCAGAGACTTTTACCTGAAAGTCTTCCCTGTCTAGATTGGACTCAAGAAAACAATCGGGTGATCACATCACTGACACATCTCCAGACCTGTTTGGGCAAGGACTGTGGCTCTCAGTGCACTGCAGGAGACTGGGCACCTGCTCAACACAGGGCAGAAAATGATCCCATGTATTCAGTCATTAATGACTTGCATGGTGACTCGGTGGTTAGCACTGCTACCTCTCAGCACCAGGGACCTAGGTTTGATTCCAGCCTTGGGTGACTATTTGTGTTGAGTTTGCACTCCCTGTGTCTGCGTGGGCTTCCACCAGGTGCTGCGGTTTCCTCCCACAGTCCAAAGATGTGCAGGTCAGGTGAATTGGCAGTGTTAAGTTGCCCATAGTGTTCAAGGATGTGTAGGTTAGGTGCATTAGTCGAGGAAATGTAGAGTGATAGGGTAGAGCATTGGTCTGGATGGGTTGCTTTTTGGAGGGTTGGTGTGGACTTGTTGGGCCAAATGGCCTGTTTCCACACTGTAAGGATGCTATGACTTCTACGAAAATGCACAAACAGACACATGACCATGAGGTAAGCTTGTCAGAGGAAGTTAGTAAATTCCACCCCCCCCCCCCACCCCGCCCCCCCCCCACCGCCTTCATCTTTGTCATCACCCTATGAAAACTTCTTGTAATTTTGTACATCTCTGTTTGGTCACACCTTAAACTATTTTATCAGAAGGAAATAGACCCAGTTTGTCCACCCTTTCCTGGTATTTACTCATGCATTTCTGGTATCACTCTTGCAAATCTCCCACCCTCACCAGTGCCTCTAAATTTTTTTTAAATAATATGGTGACCAGAACAATACACAGTATTCTGTGTGGTCTAACTAAAGTTAGGAGAATGTTATTTACTTTTCAATTCTATCCTTCTCGGACTAAAGCTGAGTGTTTAGTTTGTTCTTTCAGGCTTTTGCTAATCTACGGTTATGTCTTCCATATTAAAGAGATATTGGAAGATCCTAGTCTGAACTTCCACAACTGCCAAGCTTAATTTCCTTGACAACCTTGGATACATTCTATTCAAACTGGGTGATTTTGTTACTTTGATTTTTATTATTCTTTACTGATAAATATTATACCCTGACCTTCATGAACCAACCTCTGCCCTTATCCTAACAATTACAAAAGTCTTTTCCAGTCCTATAATTTTGGGGTAGCAGCAACTGGGTTATGTGATCAGTGCATTGAGAACAGGAGTTGGGAGATCATGTTGTGGCGGTACAAGATGGTTGGTGAGATCACTTTTGGAGTACACAGTCCAATTCTGGTCTCCTTGCTATGGGAACTTGAAAGGGTGCAGAAATGGATGTTTTGAGAGTAGGAGGCCTTGAGCTGTGGGGAAGGCAGAATAGGCTGGAGCTGTTTTCCCTGGAGCATCATAGGCTGAGGAGTGACCTTATAGAGGTTTATAAAATCATGAGAGGCACAGATAGGGGAAATAGTCAAAGTCTTTTTCCCAGTGTAGGGGGTCCATAGAGGGCATGGGTTCAAGGTGAGAGGAGAAAGATTTAAAAGGGACCTAAGGAGCAACTTTTTTCGAGCAGAAGTTGGTGCGTGTATGGAATGAGCTGCCAGAGGAAGTGGTGGAGGCTGGTACAATTGCAACATTTAAAAGGCATCTGGATGGGTATATGAATAGGAAGAGTTTAGAGGGGTATGGGCCAAATGCTGGCAAATGGGACTAGATTAGGTTAGGATATCGAGTTGGCATGGACAAGTTGGACTGAAGGGTCTGTTTCTGTGCTGTAAAACTCTATGACTCTATGTACATTTTCTGCCAATGGAATCTTTGCTATTTGGATATGAATTGACATTACGGCCAGTGCAATGCAGCCTTTTGTTATTGTCTACAATTTAGTGTTTCACGGTGATGATTTTATAGCACCAATGTTTTTCACATAGAGGCATTTATTGGCTTTTATTTAGAGGACGCTTGATTTAAGTTCAAGCATTTACTGTTGTTGCTTTTCACTCTCATCCCTTACATTATGCATCACCTTCCAAGACACCACTGGGAACAGGCCAATAACTGACTGTTCAGCCCTGTTTTGCAAAGCATTTGGGATCATCGCTGGTATGATCAGATTGCCCTTAAACAAAATAAATTCAACCTCTGGCAGCCTAGTTCATCCGTCATTCCTGAAGAAGGGCTGATGCCTGAAACGTCGATTCTCCTGTTCCTTGGATGCTGTCTGACCTGCTGCGCTTTTCCAGCAACACATTTTCAGCCTAGTTCGTCTGGCCATCTTCAGGAGGTCTGCCTCCATTATGAGGGCCTGACTGCTGCTGTCTCCCCAAGGTGTCCTGGCATTCTCCTACCTACCTCAGCAGTACCCACCTATCCGACCGGAACGTCTGGCAGCTCAGAGAGCCTCGTGGACTGAGTTTGGTTCCTGTGGCTGTGGGTAAAACCTCGTACAGGCAGCCTCTTAATCAGCTGCCACCTTTAGGGTCTCACCGTGAAACCACATTTCAGCCCAAAGGTGAGAATGGGATCTGGGAACTAAAATCCAGCTCTGCAAGACAGCAATTTTTTTTTTAAAATAAGCAGATATATTTTAGTCTTGCATTGTAGTCATTGCAAGAGAAGATTTCCTTCCTAATGTAAAAGCCATTGTTAAGTTTGCAATCTACGAATTTTACTTCATTCAGTTCATCAAAGGGAAAATAAGTTTGTAATTCAGATTGGCCAGTACATTACTGAATCAGAAAACAGCCTGATTAGCCTTATACTGTTCTGTACCAATGTACAATATCAGCTCAATATTGTATTCAGAAAGGGAAATACCTGGATAATGTGTCAAATGCAACGATACAATTGCAGCGCTTCATTGCTCTACATAAAAATAGCAGCACAGCTTGACATATTTAATTCTTGCCCTGATAACTGCTTTCATTATGTAGAAAGGTAAAAAGGAAATATAGATTGAAAAGAAAAATAAACCCACATAGCTAGACATCAGTCTGGGAAAGAATGTGTGAATCAACTTTAGTAGGAAGTAATTTCATTTCCTGGTTGGTTAAAGGAGAATTGTGTTCAGAGAAAATAAAATGAGTTAAATCTTGTTTTACGAGACAAGCAGAAAATATACTTTTCAGTTTTGTCACAATGACAACATATCAAAGTGATAAGATGATGTTTTTCAACGTGTGTTTTGGATTAGAAATAAAAAAATAATTTGATAACCCTCTGCTTGTGACTGTGCCCTTTTAAATTGTTATCTGTTATAAAATAGAACTTACATTGGATAATAAGTAAAAATTCAAGCCTGTCTCTCTCTACAAACATTGTGAGTTTATTATTTTAATCACTTTTCACAAAGTAATGGGTCTGTTTCAAAGTCTTCTGATCAGTGTTCCATAGATTGAAAAGTCACCAAACCAAATACAGAACAGGAAAGAAAACATGAGCAGACAGTACAGTGTTGGAAAGCAGAAAAAGAGTTCAATGTTTCACCAGTTATCAAAACAGAATGTTCCAAGATCCTGCTGCTATTTTATTTTATTAAAAATAAAGATCTGATGAAGATGGCTGTGTGAATGACACGACTATTTCTGTGCGCTTTCCCAAGATGTATCACTGAATCTGAAAGTTTCTGTCTCACAGAAACAGCCGTTATTACAGTGATGAGATTTCTTGGCAGGTCCAACATAAATTAATTAATTAAACTTATAAATTCAGGAAACCAAATGACCAATTAGTCTGTAATTTTGCTAACTTCTTTCTTTAGCCAGGCAGCCAAAGCTTATTCTTGCAAAAACTGGAGGCAACTGGCATACATCTCATAATTCTCTCACTGCAATTCCTTCATGCAATGTGTTTTGTTTAGGTTATTAAGAAATGAGGTAAAAATAACTAATCAAAAACAAAACAGATGGCTAACACATGCTTTGAAATGACTTCTCCTGTAGTGCTCACCATGGTAAACATTCTTTTGTTGCTCCACATTCCACTCATGTTATGCAGCTGTTGAGATTTGGTCAATCCATAGAAAATCTCCCCTAAACATCATGTTCTTTGTAAACAGCACCATAGTATATACTCTTTTAACTAAATGTTATTGGCAACAGTAGCAAAAGCAAATATCAGATCCTGGTAAACTCTGAACCCATTTAAACAAAAATGCTTGACTAGTTCTCATAGGAATTGTGTTCTTTTCGTAAGTGATGCTGTTAATTTTTTTGTGTGTGTGACTGTGTTCATTGCTTTAAAACAGGCACGTGCTTTGAATTGCACTTTCTGGTCAAATATTAGGTAACCTTTGCATGGAGTTTGTTTCAAGTTTAGATCTAAAGTTTGTCTCGCTTTTGACAGCTGTTGACATTTGACAGTCCTCAGCCAGAATGTCAGATAAAATGGGAGCCAGAAATTGACTATCAATCTTGGCAGAGACTGCGGATCTTTTATATCATCAAGTTTTTCTCATACCAAACCACCTCTGTTCCTAACTAATTAATAAAACAATAGCTCTCAGCCTTTTATTCCCTCAGGCTGAGGGAACGCACCGTGGAGAGTGACTCCTAACCAGAATAGAAAGTAAAACAAATGAGAATCCAAGATCTTTCTGAATCTTTTAAGCACCATTACAAAGCACAGTAAATTGCATTCCTTAGGCAAAAATATTTGAGCAAATGAGCTAAACTTTGCAGCAAGATGTCACGAATGTTCTATATATAGCCAAAGTATTTGCACATTAAAGCATTGTACCTTTTAAAGTTTGTGCAACTCAAAATGTGTGTTCATTGTTCGACACCATCAAAATGTCACAAAAAGTTATTATTGTTGCAATAATGCTTTATTTGTTAAGTGACTAAAAGACATTTAACTGACTGCAAGAATGGTTAAATAAAAGTCATTAAAGAGGCAGAAATAACCAACAGAAACTGGACAACTAGATCCTTCAACTTCTTCAAAGTTACTCGTTGAACCAGCCTAGGATCATAAAACTAAACTAGGAGAAAGTGAGGACTCCAGATGCTGGAGATTAGAGTCGACAGTGTGGTGCTGGAAAATCTCAGCTGGTCAGGCAGTATCCGAGGAGCAGGAGAATCAACGTTTCAGGCATAAACCCTTCATTGGGCATAAAACTAAGCTATCAAGTTGCTTAGTCATTTTTGCATTGTTTCTCTTCCTCGCTTCGGCCAGTAGGTTAAAGTAGAAATTGATCTGATTTGGAGGTACTGGTGTTGGACTGGGCTGGGCAAAGTCAGAAGTCACATGACACTAAGTTGAAGTCCAACGGGTTTATTTGAAATCACAAGCTTTTGGAGCATTGCTCTTTCGTTAGGTGAGCTTTTCCTATTGGTCATGTCCCATGTCTGTCTTCTGAGAAGGTTGTTGCAGATTTTCCCTGTGGCACTTCAAAACTGTCAATTGATGTTTTGAGTATCATATCCTGTTCTTCTGAGGGCATTTGTCTGTCGGTGTCCATCATGTTCCTCCTCATCTGAGCAGATCCTATGTATAAGCAGGGCTTGTCTATAGGGATGGAAATAGCTATTTATAATATTATGAACATGGTCTTATTTTTCACAACCACCTGATGAAGGAGAAGTGCTCCAAAAGCTAGTGGTTCCAAATAAACCTGTTGCACTACAACCTGGTGGTGTGTGATTTTTAACCTTGTCCACCCCAGTCCAACACCGGAACCTCCAAGTCATATTTATAGTGTAATACAGTTGAACAAACCACATAAAATTGAAATAAAGGAAATCACCAATCTGTAAAGTTGGTTAAATCAATGTTAGGAATGTCAGTCAAATGTTCTTCAGCTCAAGTCAACCTTTCAGCCTGGAGACTGGTGCGTGAGGTGGAAACTTGATGTAGTTTTATCTCAATTATAAAAACGCCACTGACTGAATCAAATATATGGTTATTAAATGTATGTCTTTAAACAGCAGTTCAATTTAATAAGGAAATTGCTAGAACTATGACACAAAATGAGATTATCACCACTAAATAACACAATCAGCTTATTCAATTTTTATGGGTTGTTATGTATCAATCAGTGAATGCTATATATCACCTGCAGGAAATCTGCACCTACTTCTTTCAATGTTCATGTTACTTTTCAAATCACTAAGCTCATACAGAAAAATATGTTTCTAATATAATAAAGCATAATGCAATGATTAAATATATAGTTCCAAAAACATCAGTTAAGTATGCCAGTAATTCTTAAGAATTTTTATAATAAGTTTTCCCTGTTCAGGCGTACACATATTTTCTGGGATCAGGAGCAGTAGTTTTCTATTCAACTGATGATATTTCTACACCTCACCTTATTTTCAACCTATAATTGAGGCCTGATAATAATTATTTGCCTTTTCTATGTCTGCCAACATTTGATACTGGCAATATATGCCTTTGTTATCATAATCATTAATTAACATGGAAATAGAGAAACGTGGAAAGTAGGAGCAGGAGGAGGCCATTCAGCTCTGCATGCCTGCTGTCCCATTCCTAATGATCATGGCTGATCACCCAATTCAATAACCTGTTTTAGCTTTTCCCCTCTATCTTTTGATTTCTTTAGCTCCAAGTGCTGTATCCAACTCCTTCCTGAAATTATACAATGTTTTAGCCTCAATGGATTTCTGTGGTAGTGAATTCCATAGGCTCACCTCTCGCTGGGTGAAGATTTCCTCTTCATCTCAGTCATAAATTACCCCATTGCCTTAGATTATGACCACTGATTCTCAACTCCTCCACCATCAATAACATCCTTCTTGTATCTACCCCATCTAACCCTATTAGAATTTTATAGGTTTCTTTGAGAAACCCTCCTTTGTCATCTCAACTTCAGTGGATAATGTCCCAACCGATTCAACATCTCCTCCTATGTTAGTCCCACCATCAGTCTGGTAAACTTTCACTGCATTTTCTGCTAACCCTGCCACCGTGATTATATCTCCTGAGGGGTTGGTTTGACACTGTTTTAATGCTTAGAGAGATTGCTGAGCATTTAAAAGGAGGAGTTCAGACATCTATCTCAATTTTTAAAAGCTTTGATAGGTATCTGACCTCTTTGAAGTTCAACTCAACCATTTGATTCATTTTTAAAAGCCAGATTTTATTTCAAATCTCCAGTATCTGCAGTAGTTTGCCTTTACTTGAATTACATTTCTTTTCTACCTTGGCAATGTTATAAGCTTGTAATATGATTATTGCTTTTCACAAGTGGATTTTGAATGATGGTTTATTGTGACAGTTTACTAAGCATCACTAAAGACTTCTCAATGTTGTTATAAAATTTGTGAGTCCTATGAATGCTGAATAGTGGGTGAGTGTGTATGGATGGTGAGGGAAGAGTAAGAAGTGTGGGCTTGCTAGTATGGAGTGAGGGGATTTGGTGGAATGTGGTATATAGGCTGAAGGTGTTTGAAAGGGGGAAGGCTGGACACATCTTCTGAGATTTAGCAGAAAGAGAGAAGTGTTGGGATGAAAACTAAGGTTTTGATTCCAAACACAGAAGCACAAACCCCTGTCCCCTCAATCACGCCATGAAGATAAAGTAAGCCACTTTTACCTTTACTCTGTCCCCTTAGAACAGAATGCTTTATTCTTTCTTATCAGGAGTGCAAATATTGAAAAATTTTAAAATCTCCTCAGTACTTGAGAGACGTTAGCAAGTTTTGAGAAGATTTGTATCTCAGGTTGAGGCTCTGGATGCAGGTTTGCTCGCTGAGCTGGAAGGTTCGTTTTAAGGCGTTTTGTCACCATACTATGTGACATCATCAGTCAGCCTCCGGATGAAGCACTGGTGGTATGACCCACCTTCTATTTCCATGTCTAGGTTTCCTTGGGTCGGTGATGTAATCTTCCGTGGTGATGCCATTCTTGTGGTGATGTCATTTCCTGTTCTTTTTCTCAGGAGGTGGTAAATGGGATCTGAGTCAATGTGTTTGTTGTTAGAGTTCCGATTGGAATGCCATGCTTCTAGGAATTCTCCTGTGTGTCTGTGTTTGACTTGCCCTAGGATGGATGTGTTGTCCCATTCAAAGTGATGTCCTTCCTCATCTGTATATAAGGATACGAGTGAGAGTGGGTCATGTCTTTTTCTGGCTAGTTCATGTATCCTGGTGGCTAGTTTTCTGCCTGAATGTCCAATGTAGTGTTTGTTACAGTTCATGCAAGGTATGTTCTAAATGACATTAGTTTTGCTTGTTGTCTCTATAGGGTCTTTCCTAAACACATGAATAGAAAGCAGGCCATACCACCAGTGTGTCATCCAGAAGCTCACTAGTATGGTGATGAAACATCTGAAAATTAACCTTCCAGCTCAGCGAGCTAACTTACATCCAGTTGAGAGAAGTGTTAAAATAGGATACCGTAAGATACTTACCACTATGAAGATACATGTAACAAAAGCAAATTATCTGCCATAAGTATTTTAAGTCAACATCTTAAAAAAGATCTTCAAAACATATCAGGAAAACCTTTCATTCGTACCCTAGAAAATCAAATCACTCATTAAAAGTCTGGATGATTCATTTTGAGATGACATTTTATCTACATTGAAGCTCTTTTTAACAGTACGCTAACAATATTATTGCCTAGTGCTCATGTGGGGGTCGACAGTGTAGTGTAACAGTCACCAGACGAGTAGTTCAGTAGCAAAAAAGAAATTGCTGGAACAGCTCAGCAGGTCTGGAAGCATCTGTGGAGAGTGATCAGAGTTAACCTTTCAGGTCAAATCACCCTTCCTCAGAACAGCCAGTGCTGAGGAAGGGTCACTCAACCCAGAATGTTAACTGATTTCTCTCCACAGATGCTGCCAGACCCATTGCACTTTTCCAGCATTTTCCATTTTTGTTTCTGATTTACAGCATCCATAGCTCCTTTTGGTTTTTATTTAGTAATTCAGCAGCACAGGCTACTGTTGTGGGGAGATGATTCATGTCTCGCTTTGGCAACTAATAGTAAGTAATAAAGCTGAAATATAATGTAACAAAGAATTGTGGTGGCTCTAGAACAAACAGCCCTACCAACCATCAAACCAAAAATCTGGGTCTGCTACGTAGATGACACCTTTGTCTTCACAAAACGAAACAAGATAGAAGAGACATTTGACATCATCACCAACACCTTCACAGGCATAAAGTTCACCAAGAAGGAAGAAACCGACAACAAACTCGCATTCCTGGACGTCACAGTCGAAAGAACGGACAACGGAGAACTACAAACCTGCGTATACAGAAAGCCGACAAACACTGACCAAAAATACTGAACTACACCAGCTACCATCCCAACACACACAAACAAAGCTGTATCAGAAGACTATTCCAACGAGCCACCACACACTGCAGCACAGACGAACTTTGGAAAACAGAGGAGGACCACCTATACAACGTATTCAAGAAGAACGGATACTCAAAAAATACAGTCTGCAAATTCCTCAAGAACAAACCACGACAAGCAGACCAAACACAGCCAGAAACCTTAACCACCTTACTAACATCAAAGAAGTTTCAGAAATGACAGCCAGACTACTAAGACCGCTCAGAATCCTAGTAGCACACAAACCCACCAACACTCTCAAACAAAAACTAACAAACTTAAAAGACCCAGTACAACCCATGGACAAAACCAACGTCGTCTACAAAATTCCATGCAAGGACTGCCACAAACACTATGTAGGACAAACAGGAAGAAAGTTAGCCACCAGGATACAGGAACACCAGCTAGCCACAAAAAGACATTACCGTCTCTCCCTTGTAGCCCTACATGTGGATGAAAAAAAATCACCATTTCGACTGGGACAACACATCTATCCTGGGACAGGCTAAGCAAAGACATGCCAGAGAATTCCTAGAGGCCTGGGACTCCAACCACAACGCCATAAACAAACGCATAGATCTAGATACAATCTATCAACCCCTCAGAAAACAAACAGGAAATGACATCACCACAAACCCCAGGATCCCCATTCAGGACAAGCATATAAATAGAAAGCAGGAGACAACAGCTTCGCTTCACTTGGAGGTCGCCACTGATGATGTTACCTAGCCAGGTAATGAAATGTCTGGATATCAAACCTACAGCTCAGCAAATAAACCTACACCCTAAACCTATCGCTATGGGCAATTTAACACAGCCAATTCACCTGACCTGCGCATCTTTGGACTGGAGGAAACCCACACAGACATGGAGAGAACATGCAAACTCCACACAGACAGTCACCCAAAGCTGGAATCAAACCCAGGACCCTGGTGCTATGAGGCAGCAGTGCTAACCACTGAGCCACCCAGAACTAACAGCATCTGTGGAGAGAAAACAGAGTTCACATTTCGGGTCCAGTGGTGACTCTTCAGAACAGTCATGAAGGCTGGAATATAAAGTTATCATTCTCAGGAATACTAGCTGTCCTCCTATGAAAATCTATCTAGTTCAATAATGTCCTTGAGAGAAAGTCATTGTAATCCTGTGACATTCAAAATCAAGAGCAAGTGAGAGTAGGCAACATATGCTGACCTTGTAAGTGATGCCAACATTTCTATAAAGGAATAATAAAAGGACATTGATGGCCCAAAGTTGGTAAATGATCTGATTTTCAAACCCTAACTCCATGATGAAAATTAGACCCAGGAATTATGTGAGAGACAAAATGGAAGCAGAGGAAAACAGACCTCACAAAAAGAGAATGAAGTAAAGACAAAAAGGCAGTGATGGCAACAAATAGGTGCAAGAGCCTTACTGGAGAAGCTCAACTGAATGAGAAGGAAATAATTTCAGAAGAAAATTGAGAATGAATTAAAAGAGTAGAAAATAGACAAAAGCATTAATGAGAGAGCCATTTATTTCTAATTTTGTTTGGCAAGTACACCATAAGCTTAACTGCATTGAAAAATGTAGCGCCTTTTATAGAATATTACCTCGATCATTAAAGACACCACTATTTCTGACTTGCTGTGAGCAACAACCAGAAAGATTTCATGATAAGAGGGTTAGAGTTTTGGAATGGTGTAGGGATATTAGCATAAACAAACCCAAGCCTTTCTCATGAGTCAAGCTCATCTACTCAGATTCTCATCGTCTCTAGCAACTTGTCCAATTATCTCTTGAAGCGTCAGTGTCCAAATCGTTCTCTGGTAACTTATTCCAATTTTTTTTTAAATTACTAGATATAAACGCAAGAAGCAGCTTCATCTCTATTTAGAGAATTTCCTGATATTTATGGACAGATTCCAAAATGTAATCCTTAAAGCCAACATTACAATGTGTTTTTTATTAAGGTTAATGCTGTAGCTATTAATTGAAATTTAAAAATACATATGGAGGATAAATGGATTCATATGATCTAATTAAAAATTAAATTTTACAGGTGGGCTAAATGCTTTATTGAAAATTCAGTTTATGTACCTACTGTATTGCATTATGAAGTTTGTAAACTTCAGCTTACCATACACATTACCAGTGGACATAGTTTAGAAAGAGAATATAAGGAGTCCATTGTTTAACAGAATGGGCAAGAGTATTAGTCTTGAATGTTTCTTACTGCATCTTCCAAAGGGGCTCACAACAATGATGAAGGTGATGAAAATATCAAACATTGGTTTCAGGTATGCAACATTTACTTCCAAGAGATGGTATTTTAAGTTTGGGCTTTAGGGAATTTGTTAAAGCTGAGTCTGTTATTGACACACACAGGAAAGCCTGTAGCTTGATATGAGCAGCACAGAAGCCTGCACAGTATACTGGCACATGATCTTGCCAAAGTAAACATACAAATGGTGAAAAAAATCTCAGATCATTACAGAGTTTTTTTAAAATTTGAATAGAACACAATCCAAGATCCTTGACCATGCACAATTGAACTGATGCTGAAAATGCTCAATTTACAACGTTTTATTGAGAACTTAGTGCGTGATTTGTAGTCTTATGTTAGCAAATATAGTTGTGATAAAAGCAATGATGAAGATGCATCATCAGGTTTTGAAATCACAGCTAACAGAAGGATAAACACTTCTCCCTTATGAGGAACTGGAAGTTAACTTCGAAATGCAAATGGTTTGCAACACAAATTTAAAATGACTTCAAAAATATACTAACAACCAAGGTCATGTTCAGGAAAAAAAAACTTATAAAAATATTGTCAGTGTACTCAGCAAAAAGCAAATGAGACAATTGATCAATATTGCATGTGAATGAGCCAACTAGCGAATGGTGATATTGAAAGGAGTGGTGGTTAGATTGTCTCTTATTAGTGATGGTCATAGCTTGGCATTAATGTGGTGTGAATGCTACTTGCCACTTGTCAGCTCAAGCCTGGATTTTGTTCAGATCTTGTTGCACTTGGACATAGACTGCTTCAGTATCTGAGGAGTCATGAATGGTGCTGAACATTGTGCAATCTTCACTTCTGACCTTTTGATCAATGGTAGGTCATTGATGAAGCAGCTGGAGATGGTTGGGCCCAGGACACAACTCTGAGGAACTCCTGCAGAAATGTCCTGGAGCTGAGATGACTGACCTCCAACAACTATAACCATCTTCCTTTCTGTCAGGTATGACTCTAACCATTAGAGAGTTTGCCCCCTGATACCAATCGATTCCAGTTTTGTCAGGGCTCCTCGATACCACACTCAGTCAAATGCAGCCTAGGTATCAAGGGCTGTCACTGTCACCTCACCTCTGGAATTCAGCTCTTTTGTCCATCTTTGATCCAAAGCTGTAATGTAGACAGGAGCTGAGTTGCCCTGGCAGAACCGAAACTGAGTGTCACTGAGTGGTGACCACTATGGAGCCACAGGGCTGACCATGACCCATACTACAGAGGCATGGACCCTCTAACTGAGAACACCCTGACAGGGTGATTGGCCTAACTGCAGCAAGTGGACTGGAATTGGAGAATGCCTTTGACCTAGTGTGCTGGGAACCCCTGGGTGACAGTGTTAAATCTTTAGGACCACCAGGAGACAGTAGAGTTTAATAACAAGAGCTTTATCATAGAAATGTTCACTCATACAGACAGCAAAGTTATGATAAGCTGTTTCCCATCCAAAATGGCCAATTACATGATCATTATTCATGTGATTGGGTTCTTGAAATCACAACCTATCATACACAAATACACAACAGTAATCTCTTCTGGTTTGCTTTATATCTTAAACCACACACCACTCTGTAGCGATTGGATGATGGTCAGGTGGATCACATTGACTATGCGATCCTTGAGTGGAGTTGTTAATCTGGGCCAATCAGGGAGCCCTGGCTGACAGATAGAAACAGGAGATTAAGGGCACTGCTTGTCACTGGCCACTCGGGTGTTTCCTTTCTTCCTGGTGGTGGAAATTGAATAAAGATTCGTCCACCTTGTGTCTCTCACTATGTCTCACAGCTGCACAAAAAAAGAAAGAAAAAAAAAGAAAGGAGATTCAGAAAGTCTCCTCAGTCTAGGGGCTGGCTCTGAGCTGATTGGCCAAAGCCCATGTACTGTGTACATGTAAATAAAGAGTGAGTTGGTGACAGGATACTGTCCTCTGTGCTGTTATTTCACACTCTATATCTGATAACATCATTCAGGCTGTTTCTGAGGTTGCAGAATTCTGATAACTTCCTTAAAATTGCTACAAGCTAAGAGATAGATTCACTGTCATGCTGGTTGTGTTTGTAGAATTTGAAACATGAAGCTAGAATTATTTTTGGTGATAAAAAAAGACCCTGTTAGATTCCTATTATTTCTTAAATTTTGGAACCTGCCCTTTACTGGCTATACCAAACACCTCAGGAGGTCAAACATTTCCCACCTCCACAACACTCAGAAACACAGAGACAACTGTATCTGTTTCAAATTTGGTACCTTGATCAAAATAATGGAATCCCTCTGTGGAGGAGATCCTGCTGTTTGTATTTACTTCACATAGCACTATGGTGGCAAAATGTCCCACCATTTTTATTTTTTTTTTAAATGGGAAAATCTTTAATAGCACAATTTATCATAAGCATTTTAGCACTACCTCACTACTTCTCTTTGAAAACAAGGTATTCCTGAAGCTGCCTGTTTCTTTCTGAGTCTAAATCCCTCGCTCAGAACATATCCCTCCATGTAGGGCACTCAGCGTTCCTTCAGGGTGCAGTACATTGTGAGCCACTTTTTCATTGCTCACTTCTCTCCTGCAGTGAATTTGTTGCTCTTAGCTAACTGTGCCTGCTGTGGTGCAGAAATGTCATCTTTTGATCTTCTTTCTTCATTTTATCGAAGCATTTCCGTGATCTGGAGTGAGGCCCATGATTATTCTTTTGACATTGACCTGATGGCTCTTGAAGCAGATCTTATCCTCTCTGCCAGTTTTCTTCTTGTGCGAAGTTCCAAGAAGGGCTAGGAGACTGGAGTGTTAAACAAAAGGGGCTTTATTATGAAGATATTTATTCTCACAGGCAGCAAGGCTTGCCCAAGCTGATTATGTCATCATTGTATCATGTGACTAACTTAAAGTGACAGGCCATTGTGCTTGCACAGCAAATGGGTGCTCACTCCCTAAGGCCTTGCAAAATGACTACTTGGTGCACATGCACATGATGCATAAGGTGCAAGGTGAGATTGGTGTTGAACACTGCTGTAAAACAAGATATATGCCCTCCACCACCATCTTGACTGAGGACTGCTGACAAGCAAAGCAAGCTCTCTGAAGGTCACTGTGAGCAAAGGATCCTTGCAGCAACTTTTCAATGTTAGTCACCGCTGTGCTCTGCGCTACCTAAGTGTCACAGAATCCCCACAGTGCAGAAAGAGACAATTCAGATCATCGGGGCTTCTCCGAACCCTCAAGAGCATCCTACCCAGTCCCACACTGCCACACTATCCCCATAACCCCATCTTTCCCATGGCCAATCCACCTAACCTGAACATCTTTGGACCGTGGAAGGAAACTGAAGAACCCAACAGAAATCCAAGCATTCCACATAGTTGCCCAAGGGTGGAATTGAACCAGGCTCCGTGGCGCACAGAGTCAGCAGTGCTAACCACTGAGCCACTGTTCCACCCTTTCCTGCAACTGGATCAGAAAGGTTTCATGAGGATCATGAGTGGTTGGCAAATTTTGAATGCCAATGTTCATAGGCAAGAGGCTCATACAGCTGGTGCCCATGGGTCATGCCCTGAGATACTGTTTGGTGCTAGTCAATATGGAACTGTTCATGGCCAGCTATAAGTTGAAATCATCAGGTACCCGCTCTGAATTCCATGTTGAACGTTCTTGTCAGTGTATTTGGATAGCTGGGAACCTGTGCATTGACAAGGTAAGGTCTGTAGTTCATAAGGCATTTGCAAACAGGCAATAATTCCCCTAAACTAACAACTCGTTGTTGTGAGAAAGTCGCCTAATGCCCAACAGATGCAGTGAGTAGCTCCTGATATAAAACCAATCTCACTAGATTCCTTAGGCGAAAGTGAGGACTGCAGATGCTGGAGATAAGAGTCAAGATTAGAGTGGTGCTGGAAAAGCACAGCTGGTCAGGCAGCATCTGAGGAGCAGGAAAATTAATGTTTCGGGCAAAAGCCCTTCGTCAGGAATGATGAAGGGCTTTTGCCCGAAACATTAATTTTCCTGCTCCTCAGATGCTGCCTGACCAGCTGTGCTTTTCCAGCACCACTCTAATCCTCACTAGATTCCTTGCCCAATTCAGCCTTGAATCTTGCCGTAGTTCACTCAGGACAGTGCAGAACTGGCTAAGCGCTCCATCTCCACTCTGCCTGCCTCAATCAGTAACCTACTTCTGCTTTTCCTCTCTATCCTTTGATTCCATTAGCTCCAAGTGTTATATCCAACTCCTTCTTGGAATTATACAATGTTTTGGCCTCAGCTACTCTCGGTGATAGCGAATAGCCCAGACTCACCACTCTCCTGGGTGAAAACCTTTCCCTTAATCTCACTTCCATATGGTCTAACCCTTGGCCTTAGATTATGACCACTGTTTCTGGGCTCCCCCATCATCAGTAACATCCTCCTTGCTTCTACCCTATTTAGTCCTGATAATATTTTACAGGTTTCTATGAGATCCTGTCCTCATTTGTCTCAACTTCAGTGAATGTAATCCTAATCGATTCAACATCACCTCCTATGTCAGTCCCACCATCCCAGGAATTACCTGGAGAACTTTTACTGCATTTCCTACTAACTATGCCACCATGAACATATCTTCTGAGGGGCTGGTAAAATTGTAAAATGCCCGAGCTTTGGAAACATATGCCTAAGGGCAAACAAGTTGTCTCTGGCAACGTTGGGAGTCTTTACATATGTGCCCTGGATTTTGCCCCTTGACCCTCCAGTGGGTGGGCTCCACATCAGGGGAGGCTCTTTCCTGTTAAAGTTGACAATTTTAATCGATGAATTGATCGTATCCACAACCTTCTCAACCACATGACCTGACAGCTCCAGACCCCCAACCGGTGCCTGTATATCTCCCTGACTGCATCAAGTTACTCTTAGAATTGTCACTACAGAAGCAACAGAGTGACTGTGGTCTACTTTTTGGGCTGACCAATCACCATCACCCCTGCCACCCCCCAATCAGATGCACTTTACCATTCTAATGACCTAAATGACAGTGTTGGGAAGATTTGCTGATAATACAAAGATTTGGTGCAGTATTGGAATCTCAGCGGGGGAGACTAAATAAAAATCAACTCTGGAACTCCAGCATCTGCAGTCCTCACTTTCTCCGAAATAAAAATCAAACAGATCTTGAGTTGCTGGCGAAGTGAATTTGAGTTGGAGAATGAGGCCAAGATTTTCGTCAGGTTGAGATGACTCTAAAGCCCTTTAAAAATGGCAAAGATCCAATTCCAGGATTCCACCCCATTCCCATTTCCAGTCATTTTCATTGGCTGAGCCCACAGCACTCCTGTCTTTGTCGGCTCTGTAATGAGGCTGGGCAACTGATTCATCTAACTCCTTTAGTTTTAGTAAAACCAGTCCCTTCACGAAGTAGACATGGTCCATAGCCTGTTTGAGTATTGCATAATTATTTTTCTTTGTTTCTGAGTGTTCCATTGGGCGGAACGGTGGCTCAGCACTGCTGCCTCACAGCACCAGGGATCTGGGTTTGATTCCAGTTTTGTGGAGTTTGCATGTTCTCCCTGTGTCTGTGTGGGTTTGCTCCAGTTTCCTCCCACAATCCAAAGATACGCAGGTTAGGTGAATTGGCTGTGTTAAATTGCCCATCATTTTCAGGGATGCGTAAGTTAGGTGCATTAGTCAGGGGTAAATATTGGATGGGTTACTCTTCGGAGGGTTGGTGTGGACTTGTTAGGCCAAATGACCTGTTTCCACAATGTAGAGATTCTATGACTCACATATATGAATCTTTAATGGAAATCTTTGTTTCAGCTTTTTCAGCATCCACAGTAGTTTACTTTTCTGTGAACGGCTACCAATTTCTGAGCACAGTCATGTGTCCAACATAGGAAATGCATGCTGTACATTACAATATTGAGCTCTACCTTAAAAGCACCTAATTGCCTTTCTGATGCCTCGAGGTCATGAATGGTGCAACGTAAATGCAAGTATTTTTGTTTTGATCTTCTAAACAGGATTGCTGCAATAAAACAACATGACAAAAAAAAAGCAATGTTTGTCTCCATCTTTTGTATATGACCTACATGTGGGTGCAGCAGCTTAGGCATTTGACAGGACCCATGAGTCAAATAACAGGATGGATTTGATGTGGGGGGTGCCAGTGTTGGGCTGGGGTGGAGAAGGTCAGAAGACAGAGGTCAGAAGACAGACAACACCAGGTTATAATCCAACAGGTGTATTTGAAATCGCAAGCTTTCTGAGCGTTGCCCCTTTGTCAGGTGAAGTGACAGAGAAGCACACAGACACGGAATATATAGGCAGAGAGATCAATGAGCAGAGAGATCAAAAGATCATATATCTTTTGATCTCTCTGCTCATTGATCTCTCTGTCGATAAATTCTGTGCCTGTGTGCTTCTCTCTCACTTCACCTGACAAAGAGGATGGATTTAGTGAGGATGGTCAGGGAATTTATAATGAATTGGAAAATCAGGGAAAAATCCAATCATTTGAAGGAATGCCAAGCAGATTTTCTGTTCACCTTGCAGTTAAAGAGCGGCTGTGGTACTCCTATTCCTGCAGGGAATAATTTCCCACCTCCAGGGGTTGCTTGCCAATTGGAGTGCCTTTTGCTGTTCAGTCCCAGAAGGCATTTGCTGAATGCAGGGGGTTGCTGCTGAATGCAGGGGGTTGTGGATGTCCCCTTTGTTGGCCTCACAGTGCCTGATTAGGAGAACCCCGCATCCTAACAGAACCCGCACGCAGGTTATCAGACCAGCCTGTCCATGACACAACAGGTCAGAACACAACTGGTAAAATGCCCTTAATTGGTGACTGAAGTAGCACTACTGGTCTCTGACAGGAGAGTCCTTCAACTTCCCACCACAGAGGGACGACAACATGATGCCATCACGTATCACTTTCCCTTCCAATTCTTTAGGCACCTGTGCCATCTATCACCACCCTGCAGGCCCTCTATAAGTCAGGCTAGTGTCTGCTAAGGAGAATATATTTATTGGCGTGAGGGCAACATTTCTTTCTTCTTAAAATCCCAAATCCTGGAAGACTATTCACCCCCTCTGATAGATCTTTCTAAAGAACTTTGACCTCTGCTTTGACCAGTCAGTGCCTCCCTACTCCAAAGCAGTCATTGTGAATTGCTGCATGTTTTGCATTTGACCTTTGAGTGAATAGTAGAGGTGTAGGCAGCTCAAGCAGCCTTTGCAGCATATTACTGTGCTTGCCATTACACTTTGTGACTGCTCTTTTAAAAGGCAAGCATTGTCATTCATTGGGTAGTGCCTTCCCCATCAGCATATTGGTTCCCTGTACCTGACCTGCATATGCAGGAAGCTTCTTTAACTGAAGACATAAGTTCAACAATTCAGTAATGTCATCTCTGATCACTGTTATAGACATGCCCATGCCATAGATTGGCACATTTCAATGCTGGCAACATCACAACATATGGAAGCCTTGAAATAATATACTCATCAAAACTCCTGCAGTTCAAATTCTAGCAGCTGGCTTTCTCTGAGCCAAACACACCTCACACTGATGTAAAAGTGACAGTTAAATTGCAGTTTTATTGAGTTGGACACTGCAATTTTTCTCATTGAAGAGAAATGTGTGACAGAAATTCTTAATGCACGCTAATGAAAATAAGTAAAGTGTCGAACCTAACTTTAGAATGAATTAGATTCTGTCTCCATCATAACAAGTCGCCCAGGTGGAAATTAAAAATGTTTTCATAGTGAGGAGGCTTTTCCATGACAAATTGCATGTAATGTCAAGGACGCTGGCATATGATGGATCAAATCAACTGACACATTCCAAGCAATACAAAGTCATAAAGGAACAGCAAAGGCTGTTTCCCACAGAGGCTGCTATCCCATCGCTAAATCACACTTTACTTACACACAAACAGTCTTTAACTACAGTGCTGACTCATTCAGAGTCAGGTACCACGGGATCAGTATCCCTGACACTTAACTCGACTTTGTCAGCCAGGGCTCCCTGATTGGACCAGATTAACAGCCCCAATCAGGGAACTCATCTTCTGTGAGATCCACCTGGCCAACCTCATTACACTCATGACAGGCACCCTCACTTTCAGATTCGATCTGATCAGGCAGATCCATGAGCATTGTAATGTAACTGGCTGACACAGTCCCTTCTTTTTCCAGAAACGAAGAGTAACAGCTGTTGTCGACACTCCATGGGGATGGACGGTGGATGGGAGAAGATTGATTTAACACTCTCTCATCTACTGAAAATAACATGTGACAGGGATTAAGGACAGATTGAGTCCATTACTAACGAGTGTCATTTTATCTACGTCAACTTTGAAGTTGGTCAAAACTCTCAAGTGATAATGTCTTTGGTAGCAACTAAAAGGCTCAGGCATTTGGCTCAGTCTTAAAGGCAGCAGTAAAACCTGACAGGGTGCAGCAGAGTGACTAGAATCCTAACAGCTCCAGAGCAGCGGGAGTCAGGGGCGGTGGGGAACAAATCCCGGAGCAGAGCGAGGGAAGCAGTCCCAGAGCAGGACAGGGGAAGGAGTTCCGGAGCAGAGGCAATACAGGGAAGCAGTCCTATGTTGAGGCCAGCATGTTCGAAGCAGTCCCAGAGCAGCTGGGAGTTGATATGGACTGGGCTGGAGGCCTGGAGTGGAGCAGGAACAGTTGTTGGACTGGGGTCTGGAGTGGGTGGTTAAACCATGTGGGAAGACTCCTGCACTGCGCTCCGGCAATATAATGTCTCAATGAATTTGTTTTACCTGACTGTAATGCTAATCCTTTAACTGTGTCTTTTTCTAATTTATTCTTTAAAAACCACAAAGAAATGCAACGACTTTTTTTTAAATTGCTCTTTTGTATCTAAGGTTTGTACCTGGGTCACTTGAGGCTAAGATGGCGCCATAACAGGTAGACATTGTAAAACTTTTCACTGTACTCCTGTTCTTCTGTTCTTGAGTACACGTGACAGTAAAGGATATTCTACTCTATCCTAAAGAGGCCAAGGTACATAGACATTTTGATTGTTCAAAGGCACAGAAAGGAACCTTTGGGGTTTTTGTGTCCCTGGCCCTGTCTCTCCATTCTCACACCAACATCCATTTGGGAGCCATCACGGTTACCACTGCTTGTGTTGGGAGTGATCTCCTCATTCCACAAGTGGTTGTGTCTTCTGCCTCTTTTCCTTCTCCCCACCATCTGCTGGGTACTGGCTCTGTCCAGCTACAAAGGGGACTCTGGAAATATTTATTTCAATGAGGCCCTCCCATTACACCATCTCTGCCCATTACTCCCTTGCCTTCTGAAAATCAGAGCCTCTGAACATAGATCACCAATGTGACAAATGAATGAATGTTGGAGGATGGTTGGCGTAAGTAGAATGGTATCCCAGCACGACTTGGCATTTGCAGAAAATGTGGGAGTGGGGCAGTTGCACTCAGAAAGAATTGAGAAATAGCTTTTCAGTTGATCTAACAATTGTTTGAATTCAGAAAGGATTATGTCACCAGCAGTTTAAGAAAACAGGTTGTTATCCATTTTGATCTCATTCTTCAACTGCACATCTAGCAATCTTCATTGGCAAATCTACCCAAGCCATTGTTCTCCTTTCAAAATACATGAAGAATGTATGTCTCAAAGAGTAATCATACTGAGACTGTGGCTTCCTTTCAGTTACTAACGTCTACTATTTCAGTTGTACCCATGGTACTAAGAGCTCTGGGTATTTCTTTAGGCTGAACATTTGAAATTTTGAAAACGTTCTTCAAGTTCTGGCCAGTGCCTTTTCCTCAGGGATGTGAATCCACTGCAAACTGAAGAATGTTTATTTTGAACTTCATATAATCTGTTCAGATGTATTCTACTGAGATTAAGTCTCTAGCCAGTTGCTTAACCAAGTAGTGCCTTAATTGTAAAAAGCCTGACCTGGGGTGTGTTGAAAATTCTTTCCATTCTTTTTGTTCACTGAATATCATTACTTACTTTTGGCTTCCATCGCTCCTTTAACTTGCATGTTAACACAGTAATATACACAAACCATTAAAGAACTATCAGAGGTGTACCAAAAGGAGGAGAGGGGATGAGGTCCGAGCGGGGGCAAAGCTGGGCTTCCCACTCCTATTTTCAATTCTATTTTGATATATTCTTAAGGACCAAAAATATGCCGAACTCCCAATTAAAAGCTGAAAGGGGAACACAAACATTCAAATTTTAACATTTTTACTGTAAGAAAAAGGTGAACACACTGTGACTAAACAGTATCTTTGCAGGCAACCTCTCGTCTAAAACAACCAAAAATAAATGCCACAGATTATATTTTACATTGTCTTTAATTAAACATTCAAATTTCCCCAAATCAGTCTAAGATTACTTCCAGAGATTTTACTTCTTTTCTCTTACTTTCTCGCCTTTTGATTTCAGAATTGTCTTTCGCGGTGAGGTTTGTTTTACCTTTAGCACAGCCTTTCGTTAGCTCAGGTCGGTAAATCTACCCATTTAGCTTTACCTCCAGATGAGATCACCCTTTTCAATCTGAGTTAAGATTCCACCCACATTCTTGTGCAGTGAATCATGATGACTCTTGGAACATAGAATAGAACATTACAGGGCAGACTCGACCCTTCAGCTCTCGATGTTGCTCTGACTTTTGAAACCACTTCGAAGCCCATCTAACCTACATTGTTCCATTTTCATCCATATGATCCTGACATACAACCCTTGTCTGACTGTTTTCAGGGATATATTTGACCTTTTAACCTCTCAAAACCATTTTGATTAGATTAGATTCCCTACAGTGTGAAAACAGGCCCTTCAGCTCAACAAGTCTGCACCAACCCTCCGAAGAGCAACCCACCCAGACCCATTCTGCTATATTTACCCCTGACTAATGTTCATATCACTACGGGCAATTTAGCATGGCCAATTCACTTAACCTGCACATCTTTGGACTGTGGGAGGAAACCGGAGCACCCGGAGGAAACCTACGCAGACACGGGGAGAATGTGCAAACTCCACACAGACAGTTGCCCGAGGCAGGAGTTGAACCCAGGTTCCTGGTACTGTGAGGCAGCAGTGCTAACCACTGAGTCACCATGCCACCCCTTGTCATTTTCCACGACAAAGTAAATCATATGAGCTTTGTATTCAGGCAGAAGCACTCCCTCTATTATCTTGAAAATAAATAGACAGTTTAAAACACGACTGTTAATAACTCAGCTTTCCCAACATTTTTCTGGGTCTTTGGAGAGTTACAGTCTATCCATTGTTTGCACATGGACAACTGTCATTGTTTTTAAGTTTAAATAGCTTGCTCCTTCCTAGTAAAACAATCAGGGCTATTTTTATTTTCAAACAATCAAAACACCCAGACTTGCAGTCAGTTTGACTTTAGACAGGTCACACAATTCCCTTCATTTTACTTTCCATTAAAGAGGTAGTCTGAACACATAGCAATCTTATAGCTCTTATAATGTTAACAGTTTGAAGAGAGTGAAGGAACCTTTCAGCATTTGATGACAATTTGGAGCAGTCTCCCGATGACCATAGTGTTTCTAATAATTTCAGTTCATTTATGAACTACTAAAAATAATTAATGTGACAAATTACTTTGCAAACACACAGTACTCCTTTTGTTTAATAAGTTGTTCCTAAATTTTAATTTGAATTCAAATACTTCTGTATGTATGTTTATGTTACTTGTAGAAAATATCCTTTATTCGAGTACAGCTTGTGAATTTGTTTAAAGAGGATAACTATATTTAAATATAAGGACCTAGTCTCACCATCATAATGTTAAGTTAAATTGTTTCCCTGCAATAACAAAAACAATTCTGCCCTATTTGGATCATCATATCTGACCTTAATTAAGAGCAATCCCCCAGTTTACTGCCAAGGAGATCAATTTACGTGTAATCTGAAGTACTCCAGACATTTTACAGACCCAAACGTGAGGCACCTGAGTGCACGATGGAAAGCTTCTACAAAATGTGTCATACAGCACGGAAACAGACCCTTCAGTCCGAGTAGTCCATGTCAACCATCATCCCAAACCAAACTAGTCCCTTCAAATATTTCTTATTCATGTACTTACCTAAATATCTTTTAAACATTGTAACTCAATTGGAATCCACCATTTTTTCTGGAAGTTCATTCCACACATGAACCACTCTCTGGGTTAAAAAAATTGTACCTCATGGCTTTTTTACAACTTTCTCCTGTCACCTTAAAAAATGTGCCCCCTTGTCTTGAAATCCATACCCTAGGGAAAAGACACCTACCATTCACCTTATCTAAATTCTTCCTGATTTTATAAACCTCTATAAGGTCACCCCTCTACCATTCAATGAGAAAAGGTCCCAGCCTATTGAACCTCTCCCTATAACTTAAACCTTCCATTCCCAGCAACATCCTTGTAAATCTCTTCTGAACCCTCTCCAGCTTAATAATATTCTTCCTATAAAAGGACAGCCAGAACAGTATTCTGGGAGAGGCCTCACTAGCCTCCTGTACAACCTCAGCATGATGTCCCAACTCTTATATCAAAGGGCTGAGCAATGAAGGCAAGCATGCTAAACGCTTTCTTCACCATTTCTCAGCAATACTCAATTTTAAGAGTTAACGGGGGAGGGATAGTGGGATGACCATTAAGTTCCTTATGGATTTCCCACATAGAATGTAGCCAAGATTGTATTAATAATTTACTGTCATACTAGGACATATACTTGCATAGTTATGAGGTTCCAAGCGATGGTTCTGGCTGTTTTAAATGACCCAGACACCTCCTTATCAGTAGGTGACAAATAGTAACATCAGCTACGTCGCTGTTTTGGAGTTAGTTGCACAAAGCTCTGAAAAATTTAACCCATCTGATTTGGCTTCTAGGATTCCCTTCTTTTCTGTAACTCCTGTGCTTCACCTGAAGTGAAAATTCAATGCAGAAAAAAACAGTAGAACATCAGATCAATGTTTATTCTTGCAGAAATCTTTCCAGCTAACTCCCAACTGGGGTTAATAGTATCTGGTCTGGCCACAAATTTTCTTTGTATGAATCAAAATAATTGATTTTTTTCACTCCAGTTTCTATACTATTACTGGGTTTCACAGCTCATTTTGTTCTATTCTGTTTGAAAACTTCGATGCCCTGATTTATTCAATCAAATTGTTGGTTTATCTTGTGAATAGTTGAGGAGAAAGCACTAACCCTGGGGTAGGAGAAAGTCAGCACTGCAGATGCTGAAGATCATAGTGGAAGGATGCTGGAAAAGCACAGCAGGTCAGACAGCATCCGAGGAGCAGGAGAATCAATGCTGGATAAGGTTGGTAGGAAATACAGAGCGACAGAGTATTATTTGAGTCGTGATAGTTTGGGAAATGTTGTTGGAAGAAGGGGCTTGTGAGCCCTTGCACATGAGTAGCTCAAAGCAAACAGGCAGCTAGGAAAGACAGTGGCATTCATTGCAAGAGGGTTTGAATGCAGTCTTACTGCAGATTTGCAGCAATTTGATGAGACCACAATTAGAGTATTGTGTGCAGTTTTGGTCTCCATACCTAAGAAAAGATATAGTAGCAATAGAGCGAATGTATCAAAGACTTGCCAGATTGATTTCGGGAATGTTAGGTTGGTCGTATGAAGAAGTCAGGGGTTACTAGACCTGTATTCACAGGAAGTTGGAAGAATGAAAGGAGATTTCATTGAAATACATAAAATTCTGATAGAGCTGGACAAACTGAATCCAAAGATGATATTTCCTCTGATTAGGAGGGGTCTAGAACAAGGACACATGGTAGGCCATTTGATCTATATTGAGGAGAAATGTTTGCACTCAAAGGATGGTAAATTTGTGAAGTCATATATCTCATAAGTCTGTAAAGGCCAACCACTGAATATACTTAGGAAAGAAGTAGATAGATTTGTAGGCATTAAGGCATTGTTGTGTAAGAGCTTTGGAGTCTGGCAAAAGGTTATGATGATGTCATAGAACTCTTCCCCACTGGACATAAGTAGCTCAGCGTGGGAGTGGTTGATTAGGTTTGAAAAGAGAAGGACATCTAGGCAGTCGTCTTTCAGTTGTAAAGGAGCAAGACTAAAGCCCATTAAAAATCAGATAAACAGAGTTCTAAAGAAGTCTAAGTCTTAAGACAGGTTTTGAGCTTGACTTTTCCTTAACCAGTCTATCTTGAATCCAAACTCGGGTGTAGGCATAAAAACCATATGAGCAAAGAGATGTCAAGGAGCATGGCCAGTGAGCTGGAGTATAGCTTTGAGACAGAGGATCACTGATTATTTTTAAGGCACAGTTAAATAGATTATTGACTAAATAGGGGTGTCAATGTTTATCAGGAATAGATAGGAAGGTGGAATTGAGGCCACAATTAGAATAACCATAAATTTATCAAATATTGGCACAGACTTGAGAGACAATGTGGCAGACTCCTGTTTCTAATATGCATGAATATTAAAAACACGAATATTCAAATACATGAATATTCAAATAGTTGTCTTAAAACCAGTTTGTTCCAGCTCAGTGCAATCTATTCATTGGTTGGCTGATGCAGATAGTGGAACTACCTGCCACTGAGGGGCTAGAGTCCCATTCTGCACCAACTATAACCAACACACCCCTGTTTGAATGCGGGAAATGGTTTTCTGGCCTGTCAGCTCAGATTTGGAGGCATTTGCGAAGGATTCCAGACAGCAGCGATTCAGCCCAGGGGATGTTTAAACTTGACAAGCAACTTCTGCATATGGATGTTCACCAAGAACTCTGCAGGGTCCCAAGCCATGGCTCCCATGTCACATCTCCAAAAATCTGGAGACGAAGCTTTGGTTCAATATTGTTAGTGATTGGGCCGAGCAGTTTGACACACTGGCTCTACATTAGCATACATTCCTGATGAGGGGCTTATTCCTGAAATATTGACTCTCCTCCTCCTCGGATGCTGCCTGACCTGCTGTGCTTTTCTAGTACCACACTTTTTGATTCTGATCTCCAACATCTGCAGTCCTCACTTTCTCCATGATCATACTTGTGTTTTTTTTTGCTTTTCTCAGAGATCCACGCTGTAATTTGTTCCTGACACTGCATTAGTGTCCTTTATTAGAAGCTGGCAATGAGTAAACAATGGGCTGGCTTTTGTGCATATTGTTGCAACTAATGCCCATGTTGATTTTACTTTTAATTCTTCATGGGATGTGGGCACTCCTGGCAAGGTCAGCATTCATTGTCCATCCCTAATTGTCCTTGAGAAGATTGTTGTAGATATTTTTCTTCAATTGTGGCAATCCATCTGCTGCAGGTGTACAAGGAAGTAATTTCCAGAGTTTGACTCAATGCAAGTTAAGGAACAAAGATACAGTTCCAATCAGGATGACATGAATGGGAACATGCTAGTAATGATGTATTTGCTATGCTTACCTTTCTAGACAGTGGATGTCATATAGTTAGAAGGTGCTCTTAAAGGAGACTTAACAAGTTTCTGCAAATGCATCTTATGATGCTCAGGGCCCTAGGAAAAGGCTGAGATAGATCATTGATCCAGCATTTCTGGATGAATATGGTTGAACAATCAAGGACCTTGATTAGCAATAATTCTGGAATATTAATTGCTGAACACAGACATTTGTCACTCTAGCAATGTTGTGCTGATATCTAGCTGCAATGTCTCAAACATATCAATCAGGTAGCTTTCACTTCATTACTGCCATATTTGTTGTAACCGATCTGAATACTTGCCCAGCTTTTCTGTGATCTATCGGAAGTTAGCATTCAGCTCTTGAAACTATGTTTCATTGTGAAAATTGTTGCGTATATCATCACTTTGCTTTTTTATATTTTTCAGCGAACACATAAGAACAGATCTGATATGAGCAGGAATAAGCCAATTATTCAATGTTCTGCCATTTAGTATGATCATGGCTGATAATTGAGCTCAATACTCTAATCCTGCCATTTCCCCACATATTCCTAGATCCCAAAAGCAATATCTTCCTCTTTCTTGAAAACACTTAACATTTTAGTCTCAACCACTTTCTGTGATAGTGAATTCCACAGGCTCACCACTCTCTGGGAGAAGAAATATTTCCTCATCTCAGTCCTAAAAGGTTTACCCTGTTATCCATAAACTATGAGCCCTAGTTTTGGATGTCCTCAGGAACATCACTCCTGCATCTAACTGTTCAGCCTTGTTAAGGGTTTCTATGAGATTTCCCCATAATTTTTACAAATTCCAGTAAACCTTCAGAGCACTCCCTCTGTAGCAACAACATCCTTCCACAATATTCCTGGTGGGGCCTCATTAATACCCTGTGTAATTGCAACAAGACACCCTTGCTCCTGTACTCGAACCCCTTGCTATGAAGAGCAGTAGACCGTTTGCCTTCGTTACTGCCTGCTGCACCTGCACACTTACATTCGGCGACTGGTGCATGAGGACACCCAGATTTCATTAAACATTCCCCTCTCTCAATTTCCAGTCATTCAAATAATAATCTGCCTCCTTATTTTTGCTACCAAAGTGGATAAACTTACATTTATCCAAAGTATACTGCATCTGCCATGCAGTTGCCCAGTCAGTCTTTCCAAATCACATTGCAACATCCTCACAGCTCACAGTCCTCCTCACAGCTCGCCCCTCCACCCAGCTTTGTGTCAGCTGCAGATTTTAAGATACTACATTTACTTCCCTCATCTAAATCATTAACATGTATTGTGAATAACTGGGGTCCTCGTACTGATGCATATGGTACCTCACTAGTCACTGCCTGTCATTCAGAAAAAGGCTCTAAACAATCTTGAAAGATCAGCATTAATACATACTTTATTTCCTGAAGTACTCTAGGTTGTAGACTATCCAGTCCACCAATATCCATTGGGAATATTGTCTTAGCAACCTGTTCAGAAATGTTATTGCACAGCTCTGGATCAGATGGTACTTGAACAGGCCTCCTGGCTCAGAAGTACAGACACTATCACTGTGCCACAAGGGCCCCTGCAGTTCCATTGCAATCAATTACACCACCAGGATGTATATTTTGCAGATTCAATTGTTGTTTTAGTTATTAATTGAACAAGCTGCTTCTCTGAGACTGTTACCTTCACACCAAAGTCTGTGTGAGAGAAGAAGGAATGAAAGAACAATTCAGACATTAGCCGGGTGCTCCGGTTTCCTCCCACAGTCCAAAGATGTGCAGGTTAGGTGAATTGGTCATGCTAAATTACCCATTGTGTTCAGGCGGGGATGTATAGATTAGGTGCATTACTCAGGGGGAAATGTAGAGTAATAGGATAGGGGAGTGGGTCTGGGTGGGATACTCTTCGAAGGGTCGGTGTGGACTTTTTGGGGCAAATGGTCATGCTGAATTGTGAATTGGTCATAATAAATTGCCCACAGTATGTTAGGTGAACTAGTCAGGGGTACATATAGGATGGGGGAATTGGCTTGGGTGGGTTACTCTTTAGAGGATCAGTATGGACTTGTTGGGCCAAATGGCCTGTTTCCATACTGTAGGGAAGGTGGAGGTAGATGAAGCAATGGCTGAAATAATCAGAAGGACAGCTAGTGGGAGAGAGGAAATTTTCAAGAATGTGGTGTTTTTGAAGGTGAGTAAGTCTCTAAGTTAGGATTAAATGTAATGCAACACAACTACATTCTTCATTAAATATAGAGCACAGCACAGTTACATCAAAGCCACATATCTTCTAGAGAGCTTTAGAAAATTATGCTCAGTGCCTCCTCAATTTTGCTTCAGCATCATCAGACAAATCTGACAAGGTCAGGGTGACTTATCAACTTTCAGTACCTGCTAATAGCTCCCCTTTTTCAATTTTTGATCTGGGTCTGTTTTTAAAATGTCTCAAATAATGATTATGTTTGTCACACTTTATTGATGGTTTTACTAAAGTGATACTTTGGCCTTTTATATTCTTTGTTTTACCTTTGGCAGACCGTATCTGACATTTGACTGGCTTATGAAACTCAATGTTATTGCAGTTCCAATGGCAGGTTTGCGGAGAGTGGGAGTTTGAAACTTTGCCACCACATCTCTTGCTTGCCCAATGACCTGGCTCTGGCCTCACTTCAGAATTCTCAGTGCTAGGGGAGCCATCAGGAAGCTGACCTGCCTAAAGATCAATGGAGGCATTTCAGTGGCCAATTCTTGCCCATTTAAAGGCTGCATCCTCCCTACACCTTGAACAGGAGAGGTCTACACCTTGCCTCCAGCCAACAATCTTCACTGCGTGAGCTCCTGGTTGGTGAATGGAGGCTGGTGAACTGCCTCCTTAGTGAGCTACCTGCATCCATCAGAGTAGCCCCGACATACATAAAGTCTTCTCCTACCCAGATCTATCTACCCTGCCACCTATCCCACAGCCCCTCACTGGGGCTTACCAGCTTGGCCCAATGAGAGCACCCAGACCTACTTTCAGAACTAGGTCCACTGTTGTGAGATTTCCTGCAGACCTCACTGCAGTACCAACATACACCACTGCTCCTGTTGGCGCTATAGCTGCGGACCCCTGCTTGCCCAGTACATCTGTGACCCTCTTACTTTCAGCAGGACCTCCATACTTTTCCTCCAGTATTTCCATCTCCTGCATTCCCTTTCTACAAATTTGAGACCAAATTCTTTAAGGGTTGCAATATTTCTTCTCTTTCTCATTGTTATAAAGATCAAATTCTTTCCTTTTCCAAAATTCTTCCCAGAACACGTAAGAAAATGGATACTTTCAACTTCTCACATTTTGCCTGTCGTCCTTGCGAGTGCCAAAAACAATTCAAGCTGTTGTTTAAACCATTTCCAACTTCCTACAAAATATGGAGTTATTTCAAATCTAAATGGAGCTTGTAATGTTTCTTTTCTTTCCACTTATATTTACAAGACAAGGCTCTTTTGTTACTTTCTTACTTGATTCCTTACTTGTTCTTAATTTATTCAGAACTTTGATATTACTTCTAATGTCACCTTCATGTTCATTGTTTTAACTAGCTTCATAGTTCTTTGCTTTCCAAGATTATTTAACAGGAATTCATTTTCAAACAACTTCACATACAGAGTTCATACACTCTATGTGTGAATCCTAAGTCCAATATTCTTATGCAAAACAGACTGCCATGTGCCAATTATGAATTTTTGCATTTTCTTCATTAAGACTGTGTACTTGTTTTTAATTTAAATTGATATTAGACATTGTCTGTTCATCAACCCATAATTGAAGTGATGTTTGAAAAGCAAGTTCATATTTTTCAGAAAGCTGCAAAATCATATTCCTGTTTTACCAAATACCATATTAGGCACTGCTGTGAAGGATCGTAGTAAAGTGTATTGTACTGAAGTCCGATTGTACATGTCCTTTTCTCTTTAGTCAGCACAAGATGGTGGTGTTTTTCTTTACATAGAGCATGTTGATGTATGCCCAAACCTTTCATGAACCCAGCATTCCATTTCTCTAATCCCCACATCATAGGAGAATCCATTGTCACCCCTTAAAATGCCTTGTCATTTCCAAGTTCACTGTGGATAAAGAATTTAGCTGGAAAAAGCACATCAGGTCAAGCAGCATCAGAGGAGAAGGGAAGTCAATGTTTCAGGTCGGAACCATTCAGTAGATCTTCATCAGTCCTAATGAAAGGTTCTGATCTGAAATGTCGACTCCCCTTCTCCTCTGAATTTGCCTGACCTGCTGTGCTTTTTCCAGCTCCACTCTTTATCCATTCTGACTCTCCTGCATTTGCAGTTCTCATTATCTCCTATTTCTATATTCATTGGCAACCTCTATCATCTAGGATAAGGGCAACACTGCAATGATCTCCAAAATTCCCTCTCATCCACTCAGTTGGAAATGTATCACCATGTCTTTATTGTCCCAGGAGCAAAACCCTGGAACTTACACCTAACATTACCTACACCAAATGGACTGCTGTGGTTCAAGAAGGCAGCTGATGACCACCTACTCAAGGGAAATCATAGATGAGCAAAATGTGTTGGCCTTCTGTACAACTGGTACAACACAAGAAAGAAAATAATATGCTTTGGGACATCATAAGGATTGTGATAGGCACTATATAATTGTCTTTTGTTGTTGCATACGCATTCTACATCATAGCAGTGCGTGCAAAAACCCTTCTAATAACAAGGTTTTAATAATTAACCTGTCTTTGATAATGAAGTAACAATCTTGATTGCTGCTTATTCCTTATGGTCTACCACAGTCAGATGGATTGTTTTTATTGTGCTTGAAAACAGAAAAGGGGAAAATTCACTTCAAGTTCCCATATTTTTCCTTCTTTGCTGTCTCACCTTATGTCACAGTTAGACAATACTTTGGTTATATATCACTTCAACAATGCATTTTGAGTTTAACAAATTCTACTGATTTCCTTTTGCAATTATTTGAGGTCTCTGATTCTTTACTTTCAGAGAGTAGATTTGGATAATAGTGGCAATCTTTATTTATTTATCAATTGATTGACTCATTGATTTACCAAAATGTTGCCAGGAAGGGAGAGCTTGAATTATGAAGAGAGGCCGGATAGGCTGAGATATTTTTCACTGCAGTGTAGGAAATTGAAGGGTGACTTATAGAGGTTTATAAAAATATGAGGGATATAGATAAGGGGAATGGCAGGTGTTTTTTTTTCCATAGAGTGGAGGAGTTCAAGACAAGGGAGCATATTTTTTGTGGCAAGAGGAGAAAGATTTGAAAAAAGACATGGGGGCAATTTTTTTACGCAGAGGGTGTTTCATGTGTGGAATGAACTTGCAGAGAAAGTGATTGATGCTGGTATAGTTACAATGTTTAAAAGACATTTAGATAAGTGCATGAATAAAAAATGTTTGGAGGGATAGGAGCCAAGCGCAGGCAGGTGGAACTACTTTAGTTTAGGATTTTTGTCCACATGGACTGGTTGGACCAAAGGACCTGTTTCCATGCTGTATGACTCTATGACTGTGTGACTATACCTATATTTTCTGTCATCACTTGCAGCCAGACACAAATAAATAACACTTTGTGAATATAAATTGCAGTTTTCTTGCCTAATGAGTGACCCTGGTCCACTCCTTCTCAGACACTATTTTTTAACTTCCACAGGGTAGGGATCACTTATACATTTTCTTATTATGATGCAAATGTTTTATATTACTCCATTGTAGTATCTTCATTTTTAATTTACTAACATCTGGTTTCATTTTTTTATATTTCTTTCCATATTTGGGCCAGGTTTTCTGAAATCTACTTGTTTGATACTTTGGTTAAATCAACAACATATTCAGCTGAGGGTTAGCATGTTTGTGTAATTCATAGAAATGTGAAAACAATGAGAACTGGTCAGAAAATGAACCTAAGTATTATACATGAAAATCAACTTTTTATGGCTGTGGATTACGCATAACACCTGTTAATTTTTTTTTGTCTAAAAAGTATGAAACAGTTGACAAAAGCAACATGGTAGAAAGCATTTGCAAGGAGCTTTGCAGCATTCACATCTGTCTCACTGTTTCATCTTTTCCCGTGCTACGTGGGAGTCGGCACAATGCATTTGTACCAATTATCTTTCCAACATAAAGCTGTTTCCAGAAGTGTTCTTGAGGCATATAAATAATAAGCAAATGATAATGGCTGGGAATCCTACACTGAGTAACTCACCTCCAAAACCTGTCCGCCATCTACAAGGCAAAAGTCAGGAAAGTGATGGAACACATTCCACATAACTGGATGAGTGAAGCCCCAAACATTCAAGAAGCTTGACACCACCCAGTACAAATCAGCCTGTTTATTTGGCACCAATCCCTAAGCAATTCCCTTTATCACTTGACGAACGGCAGTACCAGTGCGTACCATCTACAAAAATTCACCAACGCTCCTTAGGCAACACTTTTAAACTCACAAACACTTCTATCTAGCAGGGCAAGGGCAGCAGATACATGGGAATATCGCCACATGCAGGCTTCCCTCCAAGCCACTCCTTATCCTGATTTGGAACTTTACCACTGTTCCTTCAGAGTTTCTGGGTCACTGGGATTCCCTCACTAAGGGCATTATGGGCCTGTCTACAACACATGGACTGCAATGGTTTGGGAAGGCTGTTCACCACCAACCTCTCAAGGACAACTCGGGATCAGCAATAAATGCTAACCCATCCACCCACACCAATATCATATAAATCAATAAAATCCAAGCAATGGGCTTCCTAAATAGAATTTGCAGGTACAATCGGGCTCTAATCTTGCATTCTGTAATGCCCCGGAGAGGTTGCAGAGTCTCTGCCTTGTGAATATATAGGAAACACCAGCTTTACACAATTAGCAACCAGACTGTTTTCGTTGTGATGTAGCACTGCAACGCTCCAACCTGCATGCGCCTGTGTTGCTCCATCTAGTGGTAACATTGGTCTTAAACAGAGGAATTGGAAAACATACAGCCCTTTTTGCTTGTGTTTTCCAATTGGTTACTTCAGAAATAAAATGTTGAAAAAGTGGAAGGATTGTTCCATTAACAACAGAAGAGATGAATGCTCAAATCCCTTTTTGGCCAAATCCCAACTAATCCCAAAATCAGATGTAGAACATGTGAAAATTTCCATCGTACTCAGACAATGCCAGGGTTGATTTAGACAAAACCAGGTCTGTAACTACTCATATGCTCTCATACACCAATGTATTTAAATTTTACGTTTCTAAGATGTGTGCAATCCTCACTGTCTAAATTGGTCTGATTTGTTTTTGATTTTAGTATTCTAAAGTATTGATGTTTAATATGATAAAAAGACCTAGTCGAGATTGTGATCAATTTATATGTATGAACATTTCTAACTGGAAACATCAAGCCATTAGTATGTATTCAGTGTCATTCAAAATGAAATGTAATATTCGAAACCTACGGGTGTGGCATAGAGAAATACCAAATTTTGAAATCTTGGAATAAGGGTTACCTGGAAGCAAATGGAACCAAAGTTAAGTGCTGAACTGTGTTACAGGCAATTGTTAAATAGGTAGTCATTTTGTTCACTGTTGTTACGAATGAAATACAGTTTAAGTTCAACTGGGATCTATAATGGATGGTCAATCCACTGTGCCATTTTATTAGCAAGACCAGATGTTTCTTCCTTCTCCAGAGAGAAATAGTCTGACCATCTCCCTCTCTTTTCTATTTTCACATCCAGACCAGGCATGCTCTCAAAGTGGTTTGTGAACTACATATTTGTACGAACTTTGATATTTAACATCAAACACAACAAGCAGCAAAGCTTTAATCTTAGATAAATTTATTGTAAAACTACTGCTACAATATTCAAGTAAAAGTGATAGGTGTACCGGTTAAAATACAAAATATTAATGTAGGTAATCATAAAAGTTGTGGGTGAAGTTGAAAATGAGATCAGTCTCTACTGGTATTGCACATCTGACTTGCTTAAAGGTTTTCTGTTTGATGTGAAGGAGTTAAATGAAACATTAAACCACAGTCAACAGCTGCAATGACTTCTATAGCCAAATAGCTGGAATTTTCTCACCCAGGTGGACTGAATCAAACAGATCATTGGTTCCATTTTTACAGCTCTACAGATTGTGGTTCTTGGTAGGCAGGTTCAACACAGCAGTCCTGAATGCATTCTTCCATTTCTCTGTTGAGTAGCAATGATTGATTCAAGGTGTTTCTCTCATGGTCGCTGCTGAAAAAGGTTTTGGTGCCTTTGTTTTTAATCATAAGCAAAGCAAAATGCCACAACGTTAATATTAAATGAGCAAATGTTCCACCAAGAAAAGATATTAATTACCTAAAGCTCATTTTTGGTCTCTTGTTTTCCCAGAAGCTTTGAATTCTCACACCTTTAGAAGGACCCATTGTTTTATCCACGGGTTAATACAATTCAATTGCTTCCCTTTTTGAGTGATGCTGAGATAAAGCAGTTCATTCACTTTGAATCAGCCCCGTGTAACAGGCTATTGTCTGCTTTGAAAGGACTTTTAAAACTTAACTTAGATGTTTGTGTTTCAAGACATAGTTGTTAAAGCAGAAATGTTCTTCGAACAGTTCTTCTTAAAAACCTGTAAAAGCAGATCTGCATGTCATTGACAATACCAACTCCTAATGGATGCACCTGGAATGGAGAATACAGCACCACGGCAAAATTATTGAGTCAGAAGTCAAACGACACCAGGTTATAGTCCAAAAGGTTTATTTGAAATCACAAGCTTTTGGAGCGCTGAACCTTTGTCAGGTGAAGTGGGGGTGAAGCCCCATTCGCTATCTGATGAAGGAGTAGCATTCCAAAAGCTTGTGATTTCAAATAAACCAGTTGGACTATAACTTGGTGTCATGTGACTTCTGACTTTGTCCACCCCAGTCCAACACTGACATCTCCACATCATTAAGTTATTGAGGTCACTGTGACTTCCTTTCTTGGTGGACTGTTCTTAATCTGATATTAATCCTATATCTCAAGGGAATATATTGCTAAGATGAACACTCACATGCGATATCTAAGCAATGTCAAAACCCTCCACAACTTCACCAAAAAAAGTCTTGGAGCTTTTAACACAGCATAAAACTCCAAGTCCATGTTTATTGCAAATCTCACAGAATTGTACCTGACTAGCTTTACCCAAAAGAGCACCACTATCATCTCTGTGTATGTCCAGAAGAGGTGGCAGTACAGTGGCATTATTGAAGAGGGAGTTACCCTGGCAGTCCTTAACATTGACTCCAGACCCTATGAAGTCTCAAGGCTTCAGGTCAAGCAGGAGCAAGGATGTAAAATGTAGGATTACACATGTAACATACCTGCCCTCAGTTGAAGAATCATTACTCTGTGTAGAACACCACTTGGTCCTTGCACTGAGTGTTACAAGGGCACAAACAATACTTCAATTTTTTGGTATGTGGGCGTTGTAGGCTATGGATTTGACAATGAATTTATGGTCATCCTTTGACTCTTATTTCCAGACTTTGGCGGGTTTTGAATGTAGGCCCCTGGAACATTATGTGGGTCTCCGGATTAACAGTCCAGCGATAATGCCACTAGACCATCGCCTCCCCTAATCATTCATCACCAACAGCTGCACTGCTGCCAATCAGGCTGGCTGCGTCCGAAAGGATAGAGCTGTGAGAATGGGTTTATAGCAGGTGGTGAAGGAACCAAAAAGAGAGAAGAAAGTTGTTTGATCTCACCCTCACCCATCTGCCTGTTGCAGATGTGTCTTTCCATGACAGTATCAGTAAGAGGGAGCACCACACAGCCCTTGTGGAGACCAAGTCTTGACTTCACTTTGGCAATATCCTCTACTGTGTTGTGTGATACCATCACCATGTTAAATGGGATATGTTGTGAACAAATCTAACAAATCAAGACTGGGCAGCCATGAGGTCCTAAGGGCCATCAGCAACAGCAGAACCACATTCAAATTGGATACTTCAAAGACATGGATTCTGACAATATTCCAGCAATAGTACTGAAGACTTGTGTAGTATAACTACAACAGCTACTTCATCAACCCCACAATGTGGAAAATTGAGTGAGTATGTCCTGTATACAAAAAGCAGGACAAGTTCTATGAGGCTAATTACAACCGTAGCCACTCTCAATCATCAGTAAAGTGCTGGAAGGTGTTATCAACAGGGCCACCATGCAGTACTTGCTTAGCAATGATCTGATGCTCAATTTGGGTTCTGCCAGGGGCACTCAGGAATAGCAGCTCAGTTGATTGGCATTACATCCACAAACATTCGCTTCTTCCACTACAATACTTGTTACAGCAGAAGTGTGTACTATCAACAAGATGAGCTGCAGAAATTCACCAATGCTCCTTAGATAGCTCCTTCCATGGCTACCACCATCTAGAGGGATAATGACAGCTGATGCTGAAAACACCACCACCTCCAAGCTCCTGACTTAGAAAGGTATTCCTGTCCCTTCACCATGGCTGAGACAAAATCCTGGAACTTCTTCCCTAACTATATTGTGGGTCAACTACACCAAGTGGACTGCAACGGTTCAAGAAGGCAGCTGATTACCACCTTCTCAAGGGCAAATAGGAATGGGCAATAAACAATGGTCCAGCCAGTGATACCCACATCCCATGAATGAATTTAATGAAAAATCAGTTTCTCTTTTCTCTTTTGCTCCAATTCAAATGTGTTGCAGACTTACAATAGTGATGAATTAGTTAGAAGGGGAACCCAACTGCAAGTCTGCCCTGTAAAGCCAGTGAGGCCTCCTGCAAGGAAACTTCAGTGACGGTCAGCGCAGCATGTTGGATAGGAAGTGCCATCCCGCAGTGAAATCTAGCTCCAGGCTTGTACTTGTATCAAGCTTGTATTGTTCAGGACAGGTTCTGCTGGTTAACAATAAACATAATATGGGTAATTAGGAATCTCAGATTAATTCAAGTGTGGAGTGTTAATATTACTTCCCGGGTGATTTGGAGGGAAATGAAATGTAGTGCCCAGGGATGATCCATCATTCTGTGAATCCTTAAGTTGTTGAACCTCTCTGTCAAGTAAGAAACTTGACATCCTTTTGGAAAATTGTAGCGAGATTATTGTGAAAATGAATAGTTCATTGGCATATCCTAAATTTACACTATACTAATATCAGCATAAATATAATGATATTATTGCTCCTATTAGCAAAAAAAGTAGAGAGGCAGAGGATATCATTCAAGGTGAATAAGTAAAAAAGTATGGGTAACGGGTAACATATGAGGAAAAATCGTTTTACAAAGTGAGTGATTGGATCATGAATGAATTGCCTGAGAAAGTGGCCAAAATGGATTCCATTGTGGCTTTCGAAAAGGAATCAGATAATTATGTGAAGAGAACAACATTTTCGGGGCTAAGGTAAAGTAAACGTGTGGATAGGAGTCTCTGAGCTGCAGAATGTTGGCATGGACTGAATGGTCACCTTCTGTGCTCTGATTATCTTATTATCCTAGGATTCTCTACTCAGATCATCTCACAAAGAAAGAGACAGAAATAACTTGCTTTATTTTAGTTAGAGCTAAAGTTAATTTCATTTCTTTTCTTTCTCTATAGCATCGACCTAACACCTACACAGTATATATTTTCGATATTAATGCTTAGTGTTGAAATCTTGTAATTACTTTCAACAAAGAGGATTACGCTTGTCAAAATAAATGCTGTTATTGTGCAGTATTCATGAATCTTTTCGCTATTCATTTTTGACTGACATATCTAATAACTCCATCAGAGCTCACTGAGAAACATCCTCAGTGAGCTCTGATGGAGAGATCACATTCATAGATTAAAAAGACAACTTGCTCCCTGCAGTCAATTCAGTCACTCTCCCATCAGGGTGAGCCTGTCAAACAGGTACTCTCCCAGGCCATTCTCAGGGGCTCCCAGTCTCTTCAGGTTGGTGATGTGATCTCCCAGCTTCTTGATCATCTTCACTTGCTCATCCAAGTAGTGCCTCTCCAGGAAGCGCATGCGTGAGGCCCTCCTCCAGCGCTGCCATTGAGGAGCATTTACTCACTGAAAAATCTTCTGTCTTCTGCCAAGCAAATATTTGAATGACAAAGACAATGTCATATTTCCTCAGTGCAAAGCCAAGTGAGACCAGCTGCTTCTAACAAACAGCAGGCAAATACTGGAAGGGTCAAGACAATGTAATATGACGGTCTGCTCAGTCTGGGATGTTTCTGGTCATTTTATACCCAGTCTATGTCAGATGCTAGTGAGGTAATCAAGCATACCTTAAGCTGGGAAAGATCATCTATCTGTGCCCTTCACATTTTCCACCCAAGTTTGATCTTTCCACAGCTTTCCCCAGGCTCTCTGCCATTTCTGATGGCAATATGCCGTGGGATACATCATGTTAAAAATATGCCACGTGCTTTCTCTGGACTGTATTGCAATGTGCCACTAGATGTGTTGAGATAATAGGAACATCCTTTCAGCAAGTTAGAAATTCTTCTCAATCACCACCTCTGTTGGTCTAACGAGCTATAATAAGGAGTTTAAGCAATGTTTGGGGCTTTTCCTGAAATATCATGAATGACCTCCTCAAAATAAAACAGCAATAAACTGGCAGAGAGTTACAGCCAGGACTTCACCACAGAAATGCTGAGAAGACCATATTTAAGGCAGAAATAGGTCAGATCAAAATAACGTTGAAATTATTCTTCAGGTCTTCAGAATTCATAGAACCATAATAAATCTTAGTTTGTGTTGGTATCATTGAAATCATACGAGGTGTACTTTTCAGTCACAAAATGGCACTCCTGGACATAAATGGTACAACATTGGGGCAGATTGCAGCTCTCTGTAATATAGGACGTTAAAGTCATTTCCTCACAATACAGCTAACTTTGGTAGAAAATATCTACGAGAGAGATTCTGGAGAAAGATAAAGGTAACTGACCAGAACAAAAAGTAAAGTTATAGAGTCACATAGCATGGAAACAGACCCTTCGGTCCAACTCATCTGCACTGACCAGGTATCCCAACCTGACCATATCCCATTTGCTAGCACTTGGCCCATATCCCACTAAATCTTTCATACTCAAATATCCATCCAGATGTAATTTAAATGCTGTAATTGTACCAGCCTCCACCACTTACTCTGGTGGCTCCTTCCATACATTCACCACCTTCTGCATGAAACATTTACCTGCCAGGTCCTTGTTAAATCTTTCCCCTCTCACCTTAAACCTATGCCCTCTCATTTTGGACTCTCTACCCTCGATAAAGATCTTGGCTATTTACCCTATCCATGCCCCTCACAATTTTATAAACCTCTATCAGGTCGCCCCTCAGCCTCCGACATTCAAGGAAAGACAGCCCCAGCCTATTCAGCATCTCCTTATAGCTCAAATCCTCCAATCACAGGAACATCCTTGTAAATCCTTTCTGCAGCCTCTCAAGTTTAACAACATTGTTCCAATAAAAAGTTGATCAGAATTGTACGCAGTATTCCAAATGTGGCCTAACCAACTTCCTGTACAGCCACAATATAATATCTCAACTCCTATGCTCAATGCACAGACCAATAAAGGCAATCGTACCAAATGCCTTCTTCACCAACCTGTCTACCTGCAATTCCACTTTCAAGAAACTATGCACCTGCACTCCAAGGTCTCTTTGTTCGGCAAGACTCCACAGAGTCCTGCCATTTAGTGCATAAGTCCTGCTCTGATTTGATTTTCCAAAATGCAGCATCTCACATTTACCTAAATTAAACTCCATCTGTCACTCCTCAGCCCACTGGCCCATCTGATGAACATCGTATTGTACTCCGATATAAGCTTCTTCACTGTCCACTAAATCACATATTTTGGTGTCATCCGCAAACATACTAATGATAACTCCGATATCCACAATCAAAACATTTATCTTCATGATGAAAAGCAGTGGACCCGGCACCAATTCTTGTGGAACACCACTGGTTACAGGTCTCCAGTCCAAAACACAATCCTCCACCACCCTCTACCTCCTACTTTCAAGCTAATTTTGTATCCAATTGGCTAGCTTGATTGGACCTAATGTGATCTAACCTGACTAACCAGTATACCAAGTGGAACCTTGAACACTTTGCTGAAGTCCATGTTGATAATGTCTATCTATCCGCCTTCATCAATCTTCATTGTGACCTCTTCAAAAAACTCAATCAAATTAATGAGACATGATTTCCCACGCACAAAGCCATGCTGACTATCTTTAATCAGTCCTTAATCAATTGTATGTAAATTCTATTCCTCAGAATCCTCTCCAACAACTTCCCTCTCATTGATGTAAGGCTCACTGGTCTATAGTACAGTTTGAGATAAATGGAACTAGCCCAGATTAAATGTTTTGCAGACAGGCCGGTGTACTCACAGTGTGAAACATTAAAAAATAAGATAATTAAGATGGACAGTAGACCTTTCTCATTTGTTTACGATTTGATCAAAATTGTAAGAGGTTTTAAGGAGGTGAATTTTGAGAACACGATTTATTTCTACTCCTGATATAGCAGGTCTGTAACATCCTAAATCCCCAACATTTACCAAACAATTAAGGTATTTTTCAATGTATAGTTTCAGTTACATCACACTGTAAACTTATGCTATAAATTCTGTGTCTTACAATTGTGTATTCCACAACCACTTGATGAAGGAGCAGCGCTCCGAAACCTAGTGCTTCCAATTAAACCTGCTGGACTATAGCCTGGTGTTGTGTGATTTTTAACTTTGTACACCCCAGTCCAACACGGGCAACTCCAAATCCCCAACATTGTGGAATTGTCAACACTAAATTTAAATATTTTCCTAAAGCTGAGACCAATTTCCTCTATTCTTCACCAGAAAGCCTCTTGGCCAACATAGGTCAATTCCAACATGAGAAATTCTACCTTCTCGAAACTAAATGATTCATGAGACAGCCCATTACCTCTATGGGCTGCTTTTCTAGAGGGGCTGAACGTCCACCAAGAAAAGTCATGGTTGCTAGGTTGTTCTACTGAAGAGTGTTATAACTGCTTATCTCCAGGGCAACCTTACTTCAGCGGTAGCTGAATTTTGCTGACTGCATTCCAGCAGGTCAGAAGCCATTCATAGCCTGTTCATTGTTATAGCTTAAGCATGTTACAAAGAAGACTGACAAAGAAGAATCTAAGAAACCCTTCAGTGGATTTTCATACAGTTGCTTTCGATGGTGTTTCAAATTTTCAATGATGTGAAGGTTGAAAACAAAGGATAAAGAGAGTGCTCCGTGCTGTAGGGGAACAGGTTAAGTACAGCAACCGGGTTTTGGATTTGTCTAATTCTCACGCCTGAAGATTAGGAAACTACAGACTGTACTGTTACCTTCCCTGGCAACAGTAAGTGAATCTGTCAAGGAAATTAGATGAGTTTTACTGGAAAAAGCATGTTTTTTAAAAAGAAATGCCACCATGAGACAGTTTTTAAATTAATATAATGATATATGTAGAAAACAAGATATTGATCGTGCAGGAGACTGAAATTCTTGTTTTCAGAATCAAGCTTACAGTATGTGGTTTTAGGTATCATCACAGTTTGGTATGGCAACTGCTCTGCCCAAGAACGCAAGAAACTACAAAAAATTACAAATGCAACCCAGTACATCACGCAAATCAGCCTTCCTTCCATTGACTTAATCTACACTTCCCTCTACTTCGAGAAAGCAACCAACATCATCAAAGACCTCTCCCACCTGATAATGCTCTCTTCCACTCACTTCTCTCACGCAGAAGATACGAAAGTCTGAAATCATGTACCAACAGATTTATGACATGTTTCTTCCCCACTGTTATCAGAATTATGAACAGACCTCAAATACTAGAGTTAATCTATCTCTCACCTTCTCTGTAGCTATAACACTATATTCTGCATTCAGTTCTTTTATCCTGATAAATGCAAGTAAGAAATGATTTGTCTGGTCTGCATGCAAAACAATACTTTTCACTGTATAACAGTACATGAGACAATAATAAATCAAATCAAAGACTGTGAGATTCAGCACAGGTTTTCTGCAATGTGCTCTTTTTAATGTTAAACGTGCTATGAAAGCTGCTTAAAAAATGTCAGTGTAAAGCTGATTGGGGGCAGGGAGGGAATCAATCGGAAAGGGGTTCATGGGGCACTTGTGAAACTCATAAATAACTTTAATAGTACAAGCGGAGTCAGAATGTATCAGATTTCTCGTGTTACACTTATAACCCCATCTTCTAAAGATGCTAACAAGTTGCCAAAATTAATATGTCTCATTCCTGATTCATATTGCTGCAATGTAGCTGTGATTATCAGAATTCACCCTCATTTGATTTTTAAAGTTGTTTAAATGACACTTAAAGCACAGGGGCAGCTGGTTGTTGATGAGGCAGTCTGGGTGTACTTCTGGAATTGACAAAGCTGTTTGAATACATGAGGCTTTCTGCAATAATTGCTATAATGCACATTACAGTAACCTTGCTGTGTTCCAATCCCAGCTATTACATTTCAACCTGGAACAAAGCAATGGTGCCCTTCAACAACAACAACAACAATAAAACAAATACTGCAGCAAATCTGCAGAGAGGGGACGGGGGAACTTTATTGTGAGGGCACGAAGGAGCGGGAGGAAGTTAGAGGACGGACTGCAACAGCTGGAGAGAAGTGGAAGAGGTAGGAGACTAAACAGACTGAAAGAGAGAATAAGAACAGATAAGACATGGGGGGGGGGAGGAGGTGGGACAATAAGGAAAGGAAAAGGAATGAGGAGAGATCGAGGGGGAGAGGGAGGAGGAGAGAGAAATAGAACGGGGGAGGGGAGAGAAGTGGAAAAGGGAGGGGGGAAAGAGAGAGGAACGGAACGGGGGGGGGGGAGAGAGAGAAATGGAACATAGTGGGGGGGGAGAGAAATGAAACATAGTGGGGGGGGGGAGAGAAAGAGAAATGGAACATAGTGGGGGGGGGAGAGAGAGAGAAATGGAACATAGTGGGGGTTAGGTAGAAAAATTGAACACTGAGGGGGAGAGAGAAATGGAACACAGTGGGGGGAGAGAGAGAAATGGAACACAGTGGGGGGGGAGAGAGAAATGGAACACAGTGGGGGGAGAGAGAGAAATGGAACACAGTGGGGGGAGAGAGAGAAATGGAACACAGTGGGGGGAGAGAGAGAAATGGAACACAGTGGGGGGAGAGAGAGAAATGGAACACAGTGGGGGGAGAGAGAGAAATGGAACACAGTGGGGGGGGAGAGAGAAATGGAACACAGTGGGGGGGAAGAGAGAAATGGAACACAGTGGGGGGGGAAGAGAGAAATGGAACACAGTGGGGGGAGAGAGAGAAATGGAACACAGTGGGGGGAGAGAGAGAAATGGAACACAGTGGGGGGAGAGAGAGAAATGGAACACAGTGGGGGGGGAGAGAGAAATGGAACACAGTGGGGGGAGAGAGAGAAATGGAACACAGTGGGGGGAGAGAGAGAAATGGAACACAGTGGGGGGAGAGAGAGAAATGGAACACAGTGGGGGGAGAGAGAGAAATGGAACACAGTGGGGGGGGAGAGAGAAATGGAACACAGTGGGGGGAGAGAGAGAAATGGAACACAGTGGGGGGAGAGAGAGAAATGGAACACAGTGGGGGGGGAGAGAGAAATGGAACACAGTGGGGGGGAAGAGAGAAATGGAACACAGTGGGGGGGGAAGAGAGAAATGGAACACAGTGGGGGGAGAGAGAGAAATGGAACACAGTGGGGGGAGAGAGAGAAATGGAACACAGTGGGGGGGGAGAGAGAAATGGAACACAGTGGGGGGGAAGAGAGAAATGGAACACAGTGGGGGGGAAGAGAGAAATGGAACACAGTGGGGGGGGGAAGAGAGAAATGGAACACAGTGGGGGGGGAAGAGAGAAATGGAACACAGTGGGGGGGGAAGAGAGAAATGGAACACAGTGGGGGGAGAGAGAGAAATGGAACACAGTGGGGGGAGAGAGAGAAATGGAACACAGTGGGGGGGGGAAGAGAGAAATGGAACACAGTGGGGGGGGAGAGAGAAATGGAACACAGTGGGGGGGGAGAGAGAAATGGAACACAGTGGGGGGGGGGGAGAGAGAAATGGAACACAGTGTGGGGTGAGAGAGAAATGGAACATAGTGGGGGGGGAGAGAGAAGTGGAACACAGTGGGGGGGGGGAGAGAGAAGTGGAACATAGTGGGGGGGGAGAGAGAAATGGAACACAGTGGGGGGGGAGAGAGAAATGGAACACAGTGGGGGGAGAGAGAGAAATGGAACACAGTGGGGGGAGAGAGAGAAATGGAACACAGTGGGGGGGGAAGAGAGAAATGGAACACAGTGGGGGGGGAGAGAGAAATGGAACACAGTGGGGGGAGAGAGAGAAATGGAACACAGTGGGGGGGGGAGAGAGAAATGGAACACAGTGTGGGGTGAGAGAGAAATGGAACATAGTGGGGGGGGAGAGAGAAGTGGAACACAGTGGGGGGGGGGAGAGAGAAGTGGAACACAGTGGGGGGGGAGAGAGAAATGGAACACAGTGGGGGGGGAGAGAGAAATGGAACACAGTGGGGGGAGAGAGAGAAATGGAACACAGTGGGGGGAGAGAGAGAAATGGAACACAGTGGGGGGGGAAGAGAGAAATGGAACACAGTGGGGGGGGAAGAGAGAAATGGAACACAGTGGGGGGAGAGAGAGAAATGGAACACAGTGGGGGGAGAGAGAGAAATGGAACACAGTGGGGGGGGAAGAGAGAAATGGAACACAGTGGGGGGGGAGAGAGAAATGGAACACAGTGGGGGGAGAGAGAGAAATGGAACACAGTGGAGGGGGAAGAGAGAAATGGAACACAGTGGGGGGGGAGAGAGAAATGGAACACAGTGGGGGGGGGGAGAGAGAAATGGAACACAGTGTGGGGTGAGAGAGAAATGGAACATAGTGGGGGGGGAGAGAGAAATGGAACACAGTGGGGGGGAGAGAGAGAAATGGAACACAGTGGGGGGGGAAGAGAGAAATGGAACACAGTGGGGGGGGAGAGAGAAGTGGAACATAGTGGGGGGGGAGAGAGAAATGGAACACAGTGGGGGGGGGGAGAGAGAAATGGAACACAGTGGGGGGAAGGGGGAGAAATGGAACACAGTGGGGGGGGAGAGAGAAATGGAACACAGTGGGGGGGGAGAGAGAAATGGAACACAGTGGGGGGGAAGGGGGAGAAATGGAACACAGTGGGGGGGAAGGGGGAGAAATGGAACACAGTGGGGGGGAAGAGAGAAATGTAACACAGTGGGGGGAAGGGGGAGAAATGGAACACAGTGGGGGGGAAGGGGGAGAAATGGAACACAGTGGGGGGGGGGAGAAATGGAACACTGGGGGGGGGGAGGGGGAGAAATGGAACACAGTGGGGGGGGAAGAGAGAAATGGAACACAGTGGGGGGGGAGAGAGAAGTGGAACATAGTGGGGGGGGAGAGAGAAATGGAACACAGTGGGGGGGGGGGAGAGAGAAATGGAACACAGTGGGGGGAAGGGGGAGAAATGGAACACAGTGGGGGGGGAGAGAGAAATGGAACACAGTGGGGGGGGAGAGAGAAATGGAACACAGTGGGGGGGGAGAGAGAAATGGAACACAGTGGGGGGGGAGAGAGAAATGGAACACAGTGGGGGGAAGGGGGAGAAATGGAACACAGTGGGGGGGAAGGGGGAGAATGGAACATAGTGGGGGGGAGGGGGAGAAATGGAACACAGTGGGGGGGAGGGGGAGAAATGGAACACAGTGGGGGGGAGGGGGAGAAATGGAACACAGTGGGGGGGAAGGGGGAGAAATGGAACATAGTGGGGGGGGGGAGAGAGAAATGGAACACAGTGGGGGGGGAGAGAGAAATGGAACACAGTGGGGGGGGAGAGAGAAATGGAACACAGTGGGGGGGGGAGAGAGAAATGGAACACAGTGGGGGGGGGAGAGAAAAATGGAACACAGTGGGGGGGGGAGAGAGAAATGGAACACAGTGGGGGGGGGAGAGAGAAATGGAACACAGTGGGGGGAAGGGGGAGAAATGGAACACAGTGGGGGGGAAGGGGGAGAAATGGAACACAGTGGGGGGGAAGGGGGAGAAATGGAACATAGTGGGGGGGGGAGAGAGAAATGGAACACAGTGGGGGGGGAGAGAGAAATGGAACACTGGGGGGGGGAGAGAGAAATGGAACACAGTGGGGGGGGGAGAGAAAAATGGAACACAGTGGGGGGGGGGAGAGAGAAATGGAACACAGTGGGGGGGGAGAGAGAAATGGAACACAGTGGGGGGGAAGGGGGAGAAATGGAACACAGTGGGGGGGAAGGGGGAGAAATGGAACATAGTGGGGGGGAGGGGGAGAAATGGAACACAGTGGGGGGGGAGAGAGAAATGGAACACAGTGGGGGGGAAGGGGGAGAAATGGAACACAGTGGGGGGGAAGGGGGAGAAATGGAACACAGTGGGGGGGAAGGGGGAGAAATGGAACACAGTGGGGGGGGGGGAGAAATGGAACACTGGGGGGGGGAGGGGGAGAAATGGAACATAGTGGGGGGGAAGGGGGAGAAATGGAACACAGTGGGGGGGAAGGGGGAGAAATGGAACATAGTGGGGGGGAGAGAGAAATGGAACATAGTGGGGGGGAAGGGGGAGAAATGGAACACAGTGGGGGGGAAGGGGGAGAAATGGAACACAGTGGGGGGGAGAGAGAGAGAAATGGAACATAGTGGGGGGGAAGGGGGAGAAATGGAACACAATGGGGGGGAAGTGGGAGAAATGGAACATAGTGGGGGGGGGAGAGAGAAACGGAACATAGTGGGGGTGGGAGAGAGAGAAATGGAACATAGTGGGGCGGCAAGAGAAATGGTACATAGTGAGTGGAGCAGAGAGAAATGGAACATAGTGAAGGGGGAGAGAGAAATGGAAAATAGTGGGGGGGAGGTGAGAGAAATGGTACATAGTGAGGGAGAGAGAGAAATGGAACACAGTGGGGGGGAGAGAGAAGTGGAACACAGTGGGGGGGGAAGGGGAGAGAAATGGAACACAGTGGGGGGGGAGAGAGAAATGGAACACAGTGGGGGGGGAGAGAGAAGTGGAACACAGTGGGGGGGGAAGGGGAGAGAAATGGAACACAGTGGGGGGGGAGAGAGAAATGGAACACAGTGGGGGGGGGAGAGAGAAATGGAACACAGTGGGGGGGGGAGAGAGAAATGGAACACAGTGGGGGGGGAGAGAGAAATGGAACACAGTGGGGGGGGAGAGAGAAATGGAACACAGTGGGGGGGAGGTAAGAGAAATGGAACACAGTGGGGGGAGAGAGAAATGGAACACAGTGGGGGGGAGGTAAGAGAAATGGAACACAGTTGGGGGGGGAGAGAGAGAAATGGTACATAGTGAAGGGGGAGAGAGAAATGAAACATAGTGAGGGAGGGTGTAGAGAAATGGAACATAGTGGGGGTGTGGAGAGAGAAATAGGACACAGTGGGGGGGAGCGAGATGGAACACAGTGGAGTTGGGAGAGAAATGGTACACAGGACGGGAAATGGAACATCGTGGGGGGGGGGGGGGAAGAGAAAAATGGAACATAGTGAAGGGGTAGAGAGAAATGGTAACACAGTGGGGGGGAAGAGAGAAATGGAACACAGTGGGGGGGAAGAGAGAAATGGAACACAGTGGGGGGGGAGAGAGAAATGGAACACAGTGGGGGGGGGAAGAGAGAAATGGAACACAGTGGGGGGGGAAGAGAGAAATGGAACACAGTGGGGGGGAAGAGAGAAATGGAACACAGTGGGGGGGGAGAGAGAAATGGAACACAGTGGGGGGGGAGAGAGAAATGGAACACAGTGGGGGGGAAGAGAGAAATGGAACACAGTGGGGGGGGGAGAGAGAAATGGAACACAGTGGGGGGGGAGAGAGAAATGGAACACAGTGGGGGGGGGAGAGAGAAATGGAACACAGTGGGGGGGAGAGAGAAATGGAACACAGTGGGGGGGAAGAGAGAAATGGAACACAGTGGGGGGGGGAGAGAGAAATGGAACACAGTGGGGGGGGAGAGAGAAATGGAACACAGTGGGGGGGGGAGAGAGAAATGGAACACAGTGGGGGGGAAGAGAGAAATGGAACACAGTGGGGGGGGGGAGAGAGAAATGGAACACAGTGGGGGGGGAGAGAGAAATGGAACACAGTGGGGGGAGAGAGAGAAATGGAACACAGTGGGGGGGGGAGAGAGAAATGGAACACAGTGGGGGGGGAGAGAGAGAAATGGAACACAGTGGGGGGGGGGAGAGAAATGGAACACAGTGGGGGGGGAGAGAGAAATGGAACACAGTGGGGGGGGAGAGAGAAATGGAACACAGTGGGGGGAGAGAGAGATGGTAACACAGTGGGGGGGGAGAGAGAAATGGAACACAGTGGGGGGGGGAGAGAGAAATGGAACACAGTGGGGGGGGAGAGAGAAATGGAACACAGTGGGGGGGGAGAGAGAAATGGAACACAGTGGGGGGGGAGAGAGAAATGGAACACAGTGGGGGGGGGAGAGAGAAATGGAACACAGTGGGGGGGGGAGAGAGAAATGGAACACAGTGGGGGGGGAGAGAGAAATGGAACACAGTGGGGGGGGGAGAGAGAAATGGAACACAGTGGGGGGGAAGAGAGAAATGGAACACAGTGGGGGGGGGGAGAGAGAAATGGAACACAGTGGGGGGGGAGAGAGAAATGGAACACAGTGGGGGGAGAGAGAGAAATGGAACACAGTGGGGGGGGGAGAGAGAAATGGAACACAGTGGGGGGGAGAGAGAGAAATGGAACACAGTGGGGGGGGGGAGAGAAATGGAACACAGTGGGGGGGGAGAGAGAAATGGAACACAGTGGGGGGGGAGAGAGAAATGGAACACAGTGGGGGGAGAGAGAGATGGTAACACAGTGGGGGGGGAGAGAGAAATGGAACACAGTGGGGGGGGGAGAGAGAAATGGAACACAGTGGGGGGGGAGAGAGAAATGGAACACAGTGGGGGGGGAGAGAGAAATGGAACACAGTGTGGGGTGAGAGAGAAATGGAACACAGTGGGGGGGGAGAGAGAAATGGAACACAGTGGGGGGAAGGGGGAGAAATGGAACACAGTGGGGGGGGAGAGAGAAATGGAACACAGTGGGGGGGGAGAGAGAAATGGAACACAGTGGGGGGAAGGGGGAGAAATGGAACACAGTGGGGGGGGAGAGAGAAATGGAACACAGTGGGGGGGGAGAGAGAAATGGAACACAGTGGGGGGGGAGAGAGAAATGGAACACAGTGGGGGGAAGGGGGAGAAATGGAACACAGTGGGGGGGGAGAGAGAAATGGAACACAGTGGGGGGGGAGAGAGAAATGGAACACAGTGGGGGGGCGAGAGAGAAATGGAACACAGTGGGGGGGGGAGAGAGAAATGGAACACAGTGGGGGGGGGAGAGAGAAATGGAACACAGTGGGGGGAAGGGGGAGAAATGGAACACAGTGGGGGGGGAGAGAGAAATGGAACACAGTGGGGGGGGGGGAGAAATGGAACACTGGGGGGGGGGAGGGGGAGAAATGGAACATAGTGGGGGGGAAGGGGGAGAAATGGAACACAGTGGGGGGGAAGGGGGAGAAATGGAACATAGTGGGGGGGAGAGAGAAATGGAACATAGTGGGGGGGAAGGGGGAGAAATGGAACACAGTGGGGGGGAAGGGGGAGAAATGGAACATAGTGGGGGGGGAGAGAGAAACGGAACATAGTGGGGGTGGGAGAGAGAGAAATGGAACATAGTGGGGCGGCAAGAGAAATGGTACATAGTGAGTGGAGCAGAGAGAAATGGAACAGGGGGGTGGAGAGAGAGAAATGGAACATAGTGAAGGGGGAGAGAGAAATGGAAAATAGTGGGGGGGAGGTGAGAGAAATGGTACATAGTGAGGGAGAGAGAGAAATGGAACACAGTGGGGGGGGAGAGAGAAGTGGAACACAGTGGGGGGGGAAGGGGAGAGAAATGGAACACAGTGGGGGGGGAAGGGGAGAGAAATGGAACACAGTGGGGGGGGAGAGAGAAATGGAACACAGTGGGGGGGGAGAGAGAAGTGGAACACAGTGGGGGGGGAAGGGGAGAGAAATGGAACACAGTGGGGGGGGAGAGAGAAATGGAAAATAGTGGGGGGGAGGTGAGAGAAATGGTACATAGTGGGGGGGGAGAGAGAAGTGGAACACAGTGGGGGGGGGGAGAGAGAGAAATGGAACACAGTGGGGGGGGAGAGAGAAATGGAACACAGTGGGGGGGAGAGAGAGAAATGGAACACAGTGGGGGGGGAGAGAGAAGTGGAACACAGTGGGGGGGGAAGGGGAGAGAAATGGAACACAGTGGGGGGGGAAGGGGAGAGAAATGGAACACAGTGGGGGGGGAGAGAGAAGTGGAACACAGTGGGGGGGGAAGGGGAGAGAAATGGAACACAGTGGGGGGGGAGAGAGAAATGGAACACAGTGGGGGGGGAGAGAGAAGTGGAACACAGTGGGGGGGGAAGGGGAGAGAAATGGAACACAGTGGGGGGGGAGAGAGAAATGGAACACAGTGGGGGGGGAGAGAGAAATGGAACACAGTGGGGGGGGGAGAGAGAAATGGAACACAGTGGGGGGGGGGAGAGAGAAATGGAACACAGTGGGGGGGGAAGGGGAGAGAAATGGAACACAGTGGGGGGGGAGAGAGAAATGGAACACAGTGGGGGGGGAGAGAGAAATGGAACACAGTGGGGGGGGAAGGGGAGAGAAATGGAACACAGTGGGGGGGGAGAGAGAAATGGAACACAGTGGGGGGGGGAGAGAGAAATGGAACACAGTGGGGGGGGAAGGGGAGAGAAATGGAACACAGTGGGGGGGAAGAGAGAGAAATGGAACACAGTGGGGGGGGAGAGAGAAATGGAACACAGTGGGGGGGGAGAGAGAAATGGAACACAGTGGGGGGGGGAGAGAGAAATGGAACACAGTGGGGGGGGGAGAGAGAAATGGAACACAGTGGGGGGGAAGAGAGAAATGGAACACAGTGGGGGGGGAGAGAGAAATGGAACACAGTGGGGGGGGAGAGAGAGAAATGGAACACAGTGGGGGGGGGAGAGAGAAATGGAACACAGTGGGGGGGGGAGAGAGAAATGGAACACAGTGGGGAGGGGAGAGAGAAATGGAACACAGTGGGGGGGGAGAGAGAAATGGAACACAGTGGGGGGGGGGAGAGAGAAATGGAACACAGTGGGGGGGGGAGAGAGAAATGGAACACAGTGGGGGGGGGAGAGAGAAGTGGAACACAGTGGGGGGGGAGAGAGAAATGGAACACAGTGGGGGGGGAGAGAGAAATGGAACACAGTGGGGGGGGGAGAGAGAAATGGAACACAGTGGGGGGGGGAGAGAGAAATGGAACACAGTGGGGGGGGAGAGAGAAATGGAACACAGTGGGGGGGGAGAGAGAAATGGAACACAGTGGGGGGGGAGAGAGAAGTGGAACACAGTGGGGGGGGAGAGAGAAATGGAACACAGTGGGGGGGGAGAGAGAGAAATGGAACACAGTGGGGGGGGAGAGAGAAATGGAACACAGTGGGGGGGGGAGAGAGAAATGGAACACAGTGGGGGGGGGAGAGAGAAATGGAACACAGTGGGGGGGGGAGAGAGAAATGGAACACAATGGGGGGGGGAGAGAGAAATGGAACACAGTGGGGGGGGAGAGAGAAGTGGAACACAGTGGGGGGGGAGAGAGAAAGTGGGGGGGGAGAGAGAAATGGAACACAGTGGGGGGGAGGTAAGAGAAATGGAACACAGTGGGGGGGGAGAGAGAAATGGAACACAGTGGGGGGGGAGAGAGAAATGGAACACAGTGGGGGGGAGGTAAGAGAAATGGAACACAGTGGGGGGGGAGAGAGAAATGGAACACAGTGGGGGGGGAGAGAGAAATGGAACACAGTGGGGGGGGAGAGAGAAATGGAACACAGTGGGGGGGAGGTAAGAGAAATGGAACACAGTGGGGGGGGGGGGGGGGGGGGGGGGGAGGGAGGGGGGGGGGGGGGGGGGGGGGGGGGGGAGGGGGGGGGGGGGAAGAGAGAAATGGAACACAGTGGGGGGGGGAGAGAGAAATGGAACACAGTGGGGGGAGAGAGAGATGGTAACACAGTGGGGGGGGGAGAGAGAAATGGAACACAGTGGGGGGGGAGAGAGAAATGGAACACAGTGGGGGGGAGGTAAGAGAAATGGAACACAGTGGGGGGAGAGAGAAATGGAACACAGTGGGGGGGAGGTAAGAGAAATGGAACACAGTTGGGGGGGGAGAGAGAGAAATGGTACATAGTGAAGGGGGAGAGAGAAATGAAACATAGTGAGGGAGGGTGTAGAGAAATGGAACATAGTGGGGGTGTGGAGAGAGAAATAGGACACAGTGGGGGGGAGCGAGATGGAACACAGTGGAGTTGGGAGAGAAATGGTACACAGGACGGGAAATGGAACATAGTGGGGGGGGGGGGGAAGAGAAAAATGGAACATAGTGAAGGGGTAGAGAGAAATGGTAACACAGTGGGGGGGAAGAGAGAAATGGAACACAGTGGGGGGGAAGAGAGAAATGGAACACAGTGGGGGGGAAGAGAGAAATGGAACACAGTGGGGGGGAAGAGAGAAATGGAACACAGTGGGGGGGGAGAGAGAAATGGAACACAGTGGGGGGGGAGAGAGAAATGGAACACAGTGGGGGGGAAGAGAGAAATGGAACACAGTGGGGGGGGAAGAGAGAAATGGAACACAGTGGGGGGGAAGAGAGAAATGGAACACAGTGGGGGGGAAGAGAGAAGTGGAACACAGTGGGGGGGGAAAGAGAAATGGAACACAGTGGGGGGGGAGAGAGAAATGGAACACAGTGAGGGGGAAGAGAGAAATGGAACACAGTGGGGGGGGAGAGAGAAATGGAACACAGTGGGGGGGAAGAGAGAAATGGAACACAGTGGGGGGTGAGAGAGAAATGGAACACAGTGGGGGGGGAGAGAGAAATGGAACACAGTGAGGGGGAAGAGAGAAATGGAACACAGTGGGGGGGGAGAGAGAAATGGAACACAGTGAGGGGGAAGAGAGAAATGGAACACAGTGGGGGGGGAGAGAGAAATGGAACACAGTGGGGGGGAAGAGAGAAATGGAACACAGTGGGGGGGAAGAGAGAAATGGAACACAGTGGGGGGGGAGAGAGAAATGGAACACAGTGGGGGGGGGAAGAGAGAAATGGAACACAGTGGGGGGGGAAGAGAGAAATGGAACACAGTGGGGGGGAAGAGAGAAATGGAACACAGTGGGGGGGAAGAGAGAAGTGGAACACAGTGGGGGGGGAAAGAGAAATGGAACACAGTGGGGGGGGGAGAGAGAAATGGAACACAGTGAGGGGGAAGAGAGAAATGGAACACAGTGGGGGGAGAGAGAGAAATGGAACACAGTGGGGGGGGGAGAGAGAAATGGAACACAGTGGGGGGGGAAGAGAGAAATGGAACACAGTGGGGGGGGAGAGAGAAATGGAACACAGTTGGGGGAAGAGAGAAATGGAACATAGTGGGGGGGAAGAGAGAAATGGAACACAGTGGGGGGGGGAGAGAGAAATGGAACACAGTGGGGGGAGAGAGAGAAATGGAACACAGTGGGGGGGGAGAGAGAAATGGAACACAGTGGGGGGGGAAGAGAGAAATGGAACACAGTGGGGGGGGAGAGAGAAATGGAACACAGTGGGGGGGAAGAGAGAAATGGAACACAGTGGGGGGGGGAGAGAGAAATGGAACACAGTGGGGGGGGGAGAGAGAAATGGAACACAGTGGGGGGGAAGAGAGAAATGGAACACAGTGGGGGGGGAGAGAGAGAAATGGAACACAGTGGGGGGGGAGAGAGAAATGGAACACAGTGGGGGGAGAGAGAGAAATGGAACACAGTGGGGGGGGGAGAGAGAAATGGAACACAGTGGGGGGGGGAGAGAAATGGAACACAGTGGGGGGGGGGAGAGAAATGGAACACAGTGGGGGGGGAGAGAGAAATGGAACACAGTGGGGGGGGAGAGAGAAGTGGAACACAGTGGGGGGGGAGAGAGAAATGGAACACAGTGGGGGGGGAGAGAGAAATGGAACACAGTGGGGGGGGAGAGAGAAATGGAACACAGTGGGGGGGAAGAGAGATGGTAACACAGTGGGGGGGGAGAGAGAAATGGAACACAGTGGGGGGGGGGAGAGAAATGGAACACAGTGGGGGGGGGAGAGAGAAATGGAATACAGTGGGGGGGAGAGAGAAATGGAACACAGTGGGGGGGGAGAGAGAAATGGAACACAGTGGGGGGGGAGAGAGAAGTGGAACACAGTGGGGGGAGAGAGAGATGGTAACACAGTGGGGGGGGAGAGAGAAATGGAACACAGTGGGGGGGGGAGAGAGAAATGGAACACAGTGGGGGGGGAGAGAGAAATGGAACACAGTGGGGGGGGAGAGAGAAATGGAACACAGTGGGGGGGGAGAGAGAAATGGAACACAGTGGGGGGGGGGAGAGAGAAATGGAACACAGTGGGGGGGGGGAGAGAAAAATGGAACACAGTGGGGGGGGGGAGAGAAATGGAACATAGTGGGGGGGAAGAGAGAAATGGAACACAGTGGGGGGAGAGAGAGATGGTAACACAGTGGGGGGGCGAGAGAGAAATGGAACACAGTGGGGGGGAAGAGAGAAATGGAACACAGTGGGGGGAGAGAGAGATGGTAACACAGTGGGGGGGCGAGAGAGAAATGGAACACAGTGGGGGGGAAGAGAGAAATGGAACACAGTGGGGGGGGAGAGGTGAGAAATGGAACATAGTGGGGGGGAGAGAGAGAAATGGAACACAGTGGGGGGGAGAGAAATGGAACATAGTGGGGGGGAGAGGTGAGAAATGGAACGTAGTGGGGGGGAGAGAGAGAAATGGAACGTAGTGGGGGAAGATGGTAGAAAGCGAGAAAGGGAACATAGTGGGAGAGAAAGCGAGAAATGGAACATTGGGGGAGGGAGTGAGAAATGGAACTTTATGGGGGTGAGAGAAAGTAAAATGGAACAGTGGGTGGGAGAAATTGAGAAATGGAACTTTGGCGGAGAGCGAAATAAAACATGTGGCAGGATGAGAGAGAATGTGTGAAATGGAGCACAGGGAGAGGGTGGGGGAGAGTGAAATGAGGCAGAGAGAGAAAAATAAGTTTAGGAGGGAGGGAGCAATGGGATAGGGAGGACAAAAGGTGAGAGGTTAGACAGCAAGGGAAGGAGAGAGAGAAATAGGGCACAGAAACTGGGAGATGGTATGGGACAGAGAGCTTGAATGAGATCTGACAGGAGGGAGAGATGGGACAGAGAAAGTGAATGAGAAATGGGATAGGAGGGAGGGAGGGAGAAATGGGACAGAAGAGGAATGTGACAGCAGTAGTTTGGAGAGACAAAGTGAGTGAAATGAATTGGAAGAATGGGTGGAGGGAAAAAAGTAGAGGTCAGGGATAGAGTGTATTAGAAAGAGTAAAGTGGGACCAGGAGAAACAGGGAGCAAACAAAGATCGCAATCTGCAGCAGGAAATGGCCATTCAACCCTCAAGGCATTTGCTAAAATCATGACTGATCTAATTGCAGCTCCTATATTCCCAAATATCCCGTTCCCTTTGTTTCTTCTGATGGTCAGGTACCTAGATTAGAATGGTGCTGGAAAAGCACAGCAGGTCAGGCAGCAACAGAGGAGCAGGAAGATCGACTTTTCAGACAGGCCTCCATTCCTGATGAAGGGCTTTTGCCCGAAACATCAATTTTCCTGCTCCTCGGATGCTGCCTGACCTGCTGTGCTTTTCCAGCACCACTCTAATCTTGACTCTGGTTTTCAGCATCTGCAGTCCTCACTTTTGCCTGGTCAGGTATCTATCTAAGTCATCTTTAAAGTTATCTAACCACCCAACCTCCATTGCTCTTGGAAAAGTGATATCTCTTGGTAAGCAAATATCCTCTGAAAAAAAAATCTCATTTTCATCTTAAATGGAACCCCCTTATTTTGAAACTGTCTTTCTTCCTTCTAATCTCTCTCTCTCAAGGGAAATATTTCTCAGTCCCTTTAGGATGCACAATGTTTCAGTCAGAACATTTCTCATCCTTCTAAACAGGAATGGATGCAGGCCCTGTCTTTCCAGTCTTCTGTATAAGATAACTCCTTCATCATGGGAATGAACTGTCTCTGAACTGCTTCAAATGAAATGATGTGCTTTCTTGAATAAAGCTACTAAAAACTGTACACTGTCCTCTAGAGGTGGGCCAAACAACACCCTGTACGATTGTGGCAAAGCATTGCTCTTTTCATATTCTCATCCTTTTATGGTAAACAACAACATTCTTCCTGCCTGCCTAATCACTGACTGTACCTGATACCAAACTTGTCATCCATGTGTCAGAACATGAGGTATACAAGCTGTATACCTCAAGATTTGGAGGCGCCGGTGTTGGACTGGGGTGTACAAAGTTAAAAATCACACAACACCAGGTTATAGTCCAACACCTTGACTTGGACGCACTAGCTTTCGGAGCGCCTGATGAAGGAGCAGCGCTCCAAAATCTAGTACTTCCAAATAAACCTGTTTGACTATAACCTGGTGTTATGTGTGATTTTTAACTTTATACTGTACCTCAAGAGTTTTGCTATTTCTGTCCATTGAAATAATGTGTTGCTTTCCTATTCATTCTGCCAAAGTGGACAAGTTTACATTTACCCCATTTGTTAAAGATTTACCCACTCACTTAACCAATTAATATCCCTCTACAGACCAACCTCATTGCAACTTACTGTGCGTCGTAATTTTCTGTCATTAGAATCAGAAATGTAATGTGATTGAGGGAATTAAACAAGATGCATGAATAGCTGTAAAACAAGGCAGCAAATGGAGAAATAATTCAGAGAAATTAAAATGGGCAAGTTAAAGATAAAGATAGATGAAGATGTGTTTAGACATAGAGAGGATGAAAATATTGGTTTAATGACATAAGAAGTGAGGGTCCAAGGAACACATGTCAAATCCAGAAAATCACAGAAATCGGAACATGTTGGTTTAGCAGGCTATCTCACCCACAGAATGATAGGCCCCAGCAACTGTGGGCTGAAGCTTAGCCATCAGCTATGTTTATATTGCCAAGATGTCAGGATTCCTGCAGGGTATTGGTGCAGTTATTGTGTGCCCAAAAATCATTGGATTCTGGAAATGTACCAGAGGATTGGAAAAGTGCTAATGTGTACCCCTGTTCAAAATGGGAGGGAGGCAAAAAGTGGGCAACAGCAACCCAATTAGCTTAACATTTATTGTTGAAAAAGTATTGGAGTCAATTATTAAGGAAGTAATAGCAGAACGTTTCAAAAATTGTAATCGGTTTGAGCAGAATCAGCATGGTGTAATGCAAGGGAAATCATGTCTGACTAATTTATTTGAGATTAATAAGGAAGTCTCAACCAGAGTTGATTGAGGGGAACCAGTAGATGTGTTTTATTTAGAGTTGCAGAAGGTGTTGGACAAGGTTAAAACCTAAGATAAGAACCCTTGTTGTTGGAGGCCAGACATGGACAGATGGGCAAATGGGGTCCAGTGGGGTTCCACAGGAATCCATGTGAGGATCGTAACTGTTTACAGTATATATTAGTGACTTGGAGGAAGAAAGTGATGGTACTGGAACCAGATATGCAGAGAGCACAAAAGTAGGTGGAAAGGCAGGTTATGAGAGGGATACAAGCAGTTTATAGGGAGATATTGAGAGGTTAAGCAAATGGGCAAAAAGTTTGCAAATGAAAGATGATCTGGCAAAATGTGAAGGGAAGGGAAAGCAAAAGAACAGTATCAGTTAAATGGAGAAAACAGTGCAAGCCTTCAACACAAAGGGGCTTGGGGGAATTGTGAAACACAGAAAAGTAGCATCCAGGTCCAGCAGGTAATCAGGAAGGCGAATGGAATCTTGGCCCTTATTTCAAGAGGGTTGGAGTATGAGTAGGGGGAAGTCTTACAGCAACTGTCCAAGGTGCTGGGGAGACCACATGCAAGGTACTGTGAACAGGTTTTATTCCCTTATTAAAGGAGGCAGTTCAGAGAAGGTTCATTAGGATGATCCCCAGGATGGATGGATTGTCTTATGAGCAAAGCAGGTTGGGAGTCTACTCACTCGAGTTTAAAAAATGAAAGGTGATCTAATTGAAATACCTAGAATTCTTAAGGAGCTTTACAGGGTAAATACTGAGAGGATCTTACCCCTCATGGGTGAGTACAATCAGAGAGCATAGTCTCAGAATAAAGGGACACCAATTTAAGACTGGGATAGTCATAGGGATGTACAACACAGAAACAGATCCTTTGGTCCAACTCATCCATGCCAACAGGTATCCTAAATTAATCTAGTCCCATTTGCTAGCATTTGGCTCATATCCCTCTAAACCCTTCCTATTCATGTACCCATTTTAAATGCTGCAATTGTGCCAGCCTCCACACTTCCTCTGGCAGCTCAGTCCATACAGGCACCACCCTCTGTGTGAATAGGTTTGCCTTGACGATCCCTTTTAAATCTTTCGACTCTCACCTTAAACCTGTGCCTTTGTGATTGGGACTCCCCCACACCGGGGTAAAGACTTTATCTATTTCCCCTGTCCATGTCCCTCATAATGTTATAAACCTCTGTAAGGTCACCCCTCAGCATCCGACTCTCCAGGGAAAGTAGCCCCAACCTAATCAGCCTCTCCCTATAATGCAAGCCCTCCAGCCCAAGCAAAACATCCTTGTAAATCTTTTCTGAACCCCTTCAAGTTTCATAACAGCTTTCTAGATGAGGAGAATTTTTTTATCTCAGAGGTTTGAGATTTTTTGGAACTCCTTGCCACAGAGAGCTGTGGGGGCAGAGTCCTTGTGTACAGTTAAGCCTGAGGTGGACAGATGCTTAATCAGTCAGGGAATCAAGGGGTTACAGGGAAAGGAGATGAAAGAGGACAGGTGTTGGATCAGCCATGAACTTACTGAATGGCATAGTAGGCTTAAGGGGCCGAACAAGCTAGTCCTGTCCCTGTTTCTTATCGTGGTACATTGTGAATTTGGCAAAGAAGCCACATGAATGCTTAAATGAACAGCGATGTAATTGATTAAAATATATTTCAACTACTATATCCAGTGTAACATTTAGTGTTATTATTTTGACTAATAAACCTACATACCAATATAATTTATAATGTTCATATTTCTGACATTAATGATGACGTCCATTGTATCATATTTAGAGCAAATTCTCAAAAGATGTACAGCATTGTATTGTATTTTTGTAATGTTATCTGGTACATGCTACATCTTACAAAACAAGTTGCACAACGAGGGTGGTACAATTAATCTTGCATTGATTTGCCCTTCTGAAGAGCCAACAAATGCTGGCTTCGCCAGTGAAACTCATTCTGTGAATGACCTTAAAAATCAGTTTTAAAGATGTAAAAACAATTCAATAGTTTAAAGAGCATTGTCAGCTTATTATTCACAACCACTACAGTGTAGATAGATGTGTAGTATAAAGTATGTTCAAAAACAAATATAAATTAAAATAAACTAATGATTATAAAAACAGTTGGGATATTAATTAAATATTAGTGTTACATTTACTAATTAGATATTAAAAAGTGAGTATTCCAGAGGTTATGCACTGATCAGTGATTTTTTTTATTAACATGTGACAAATTGATTAGTATGGAGTTGAGCCCAATATTGCATGACAGCTTCAAACAAAAGCTGACACGATGTCAAGATATATTATTCAACATTAAGTTCATTTATACAGAGGAACTAGCATAGCACAGACAAGATAGGTCAGAGGAACTAGCATAGCACAGACAAGATAGGTCAATTCAACCAATCCTCATTAAAATGGCAGACTCAATGTTTATCGAGCTCATGGGTGTTTGAGAATAATCAGCAGATGTACCAAAAAAACATGGACTGCAGCATTCATGTGATGTATTAAGGAAAACGGTCAATAAAAATATAGGAGCAAAAAAATTGAAACTGAGATTTGAGGCAAATGAAGCTTAAAGTTGACTTGTGTTGTTCTCAGAGAATCATTTGCACATAAGTGCTCAAGTATAGCTCTTCATTCCTTGTGAGTATGTTACCTCAGTGTAATGAGGAGTCAATAGGAACGATTTGGGGTTGGATGAGGTTAAAGTGTTAAAAACCTGAGGCCATGAATGGTTTTAAATGGAAGGCTGAAAAATATCACAGAGTAGAGATTGAAGGACTAGGAGCCAATGCAGGTCAGCGAGGGTGAGAATGTTTGACCTGCACTGTGATTGGATGCATGTAACAGGGGTTTGCATGAGCTGAGATCTGTGGAGAATGGCAGGTCAGTTTTTGTAATCGTTGGTGGCAATTTTGGCATAGTTGGGGCTTTCAGTGGCAGATGCCTGAGGCAGGGTTGAAAATGGGTTGTCTTTATGATGAAGAATATGGGGTTGAAAGCTTGGGCCTTTGGACAGTTGACATCCCAACATTGCAAACAGCATAGTTTGACTTGAGGTCATGACTGGGAAGGGAAACTGAATCGTGGAGTCATAGAGATGTACAGCACGGAAACAGACCCTTTGATCCAACTCGTCCATGCCGACCAGATATGCCAACCCAATCAATCCCATCCACTGCTGTGCCCTCATCAATCCTCTTTGTTACTTCTTCAAAAAACTCAGGTTTGTGAGACATGATTTCCCATGCACAAAGCCATGTTTGACTACCCTTAATCAGTCCTTGCCTTTCAAATACATGTACATCCTGTCCCTTAGGATTCCCTCCAACAACTTGCCCACCACTGACATCAGGCTCACCGATCTATAGTTCCCTAGCTTGTCCTTACCACCCTTCTTAAACGGTGGCACCATGTTAGCCAACCTCCAGTCTTCCGGCACCTCACCTGTGACTATTGATGATACAAGTATCTCAGCAAGGAGCCTAGCAATCACTTCTCTAGCTTCCCACAGAGTTCTAGGGTACACCTGATCAGGTCCTGGGGATTTATCCACTCTTATGCATTTCAAGACATCCAGCACTTCCTCCTCTGTAATATGGACATTTTTCAAGGTGTCACCATCTATTTCCTTACAGTCTATATCTTCCATGTCCTTTTCCACAGTAATACTGATGCAAAATACTCGTTTAGTATCTCCCCCATTCCCTGCAGCTCCACACCTTATTCTCTCCCTAGTTACCCTTTTGTCCTTAATGTATTTGTAAAAACCCTTTGGATTCTCTTTAACTCTATTTGTCAAAGCTATTTCATGTCCCCTTTTTGCCCTCCTGATTTTCCTCTTAAGTATACTCATACTGTCTTTATAGTCTTCTAAGGATTCACTCGATCTCTCCTGTCGTTACCTGACATATGCTTCCTTCTTTTTCTTAACCAAACCCTCACTTTCTTTATTCATCCAGCATTCCCTATACCTACCAGCCTTTCATTTCACCCAAACAGGAATATACTTTCTCTGGAGTCTCGTTATCTAATTTCTGAAGGCTTTCCCTTTTCCAGCCATTCCTTTACCTGCGAACATTTGCCCCCAATCAGCTTTTGAAAATTCTTGCCTAATACTGTTAAAATTAGCCTTCCTCCAATTTAGAACTTCAACTTTTAGATCTGGTCTATCCTTTTCCATCACTATTTTAAAACTAATAGAATTATAGTCACTGACCCCCAAAGTGCTCCCCCACTGACACCTCAGTCACCTGCACTGCCTTATTTTCCAAGAGTAGGTCAAGTTTTGCACCTTCTCTAGTAGGTACATCCACATACTGAATCAGAAAATTGTCTTGTACACACTTAACAAATTCCCTCCATCTAAACCCTTAACACTATGGCAGTCCCAGTCGATGTTTGGAAAGTTAAAATCCCCTACCATAACCACCCTGTTATTCTTACGTATAACTGAAATCTCCTTACAAATTTGTTTTTCAATTTCCCGCTAACTGTTAGAAGATCTATAATACAATTACAAGGTGATCATCCCTTTCTTATTTCTCAGTTCCATCCAAATAGCCTCCCTGGATGTACTTCCAGAATATCCTACCTCAGTACAGTTGTAATGGTATCGCTTATCAAAAACGCCACTTACCCTCTTGCCTCCCTTTCTATCCTTCTTGTAGCATTTGTATCCTGGAACATTAAGCTGCCAGTCCTGCCCATCCTGAGCCATGTTCCTGTAATTGCTATGCTATCCCAGCCCCATTTCCCTAACCATGCCCTGAGTTTATCTGCCTCCCCTATGAGGCCTGTTGCATTGAAATAAATGCAATTTAATTTATCAGTCCTACCTTGTTTTCTGCTTTGTCCCTACCTACCCTGACTGTTTGACTCACTTCTTTTCTCAACTGTACGAGTCTCAGATTGATCTCTTTCCTCACTATCTCCCTGGTCCCACCCTTCCACCTTACTAGTTAACATACTGGCAGGGAGATTTAAATCGGGAGGATATAAAGTGGCAAAGATGATGGCGTAAGAACAAAATCTGCTGGAAAACAAAACTCAGCAGGTCAGGCAGTATCTGTGAAGAGAAGCAGTGCTTGCGTTTCAAGTCGATGATCTGTTCGCAAAAGTTTTAGGAGTATTCTGATAAAAGGTCATTGACTGGAACTATCAACTTGAGTGGAATCCGGTCAGCCCCTGAATGTCAGCTTTGGCAAGAAATTTGGGAAAACCGAGTGAGGCCCTTCTCAACAGGCAGACCAAAATGTGACATTTTCCAACCGGGTCAAAATTCTCACCAGTGAGTGCAGGGAAATCTATCATTGAGGAATATGATGCTTTATCACCCTTATTATTCCTTAATCATGCTTCCCTTTCCCTCCAACTTCAAATTTCCAAGATGAAAGTCCAAGTGGTACTTGGCACTTTAAGGTTGGCACTGATTCCTCTGGACTGGCATCTTGGATACCCAGCACGAGCATCTCGGGGCATGCTGCCTGGGCAGTGACCATGTGCATTCCATGCCCACAGACCATGAACCTGCAGGACACAAAAGAGTGAAAGCGTTGTGACCAAGGAATACAAGTTGTGGCCTCTTAACATGGCCTTCACATTTAATCTATTAAGAACGTGGCATAAAAATGCATAATGTTGCTTACTTGGATTTTATTCATTCACGGGATGAGGGCGTCACTGGCTAGGCAGCATTTATTGTCCATCCCTTATTGCCCAGAGGGCAGTTGGGAGTCAACCCCATTGCTGTGGGTCTGGAATCACATGTAGGCCAGACCAGGTGAGGATGGCAGATTTCTTTCCTTAAAGGGCATTAGTGAATCAAATGGGTTTTTCCAACACTTAGCAATGGATTTATAATAGTCGTTAGATTCTTAATTCCAGATATTTATTGAATTCACCATCTGCCATGGCGGGTTTTGAACCTGGCTCCCTAGAACACTACCTGGGTCTCTGGATGAACAGTCCAGTGATAATACCACTCGTGCCAGCAATTCCCCTGGACACTGTTGGCTGGACATTGACTTTTCAGCATGAGAAGCCTCTGTTCTTGCTGGAAAGGGTAATAATCCTATCCCAACAGGGGATGAGAAGACAAATACCTGGTATCTCTCCATCTGTCCTGGCTCTTTCAATGCTATTCTGGTCTGCTTTCTCCTAGAATAATGCAGAGACAAGGATTGAGTAAGATGTAAGTGGGTGATATGATTGATTGTGTTGGTGTGGGTGGAGGAAAGGTGGTGAAGGTTCTGGGTGAGAGAAGGCAGCAGAGAGAGCATCCAGGGTTAGTCGTGTCGGGGGACTGAGAGCGAGTGAGGGAATATGTTGTGTTCAATAGTGAGAGAGGCAGAGCGTAAACCTTGGTGGCCAGTAATAGAAGAGATTGAGTGTAAGATAACGGACAACAGTTTGACAGAACGTAGCAGGTCGTTTTGTACTGCTGGACGTGTTGCCAGGTTGTAGAGACTCCACACTAACTCACATAGCACCCTCGCACCAGGCTGGCAGTGTTTGTCTGCTCGACCTGGGGAACAAGAACATTCCTTCTCTTCACCACCTCATCCACCAGGACCTCCTATCTCTTGGTCTAAACGACCTCCTTAATCTCTAACTTCCTTAGTGCAGCATTTACATCTGAAGAACATGTTGGCATTACTTGACAAATTTCAAAGAGCAAGTTCCGAAGATCATGAATTTTTATGACGGTGTGTTGTAATTTAAAACTTGATTGTTCCATAAATTTGCAAATAATTAACAAAACTAGAAGCAGTAACTTGATTTCTATTTGGACCACCCTCAGGTTTTGCATTGAAACTTGAAGGACTCTGTTCATATTTATCAGATCTTGGAGACATAAGTGTCATATTCCAGTCAAACTCCACAGACCTGCTACCTTTCTAAACCTATCAACACTCGTCACTTTGGATTGCATAACACACTGTAGGTTTAACTAAAGAAGCTGTACCTAAGTATCTTGTACCTAAGATGGTGCTGTAAGTGTTGATGTATAAACCTTTCACTGAACTCATTGAGTATACATGACAAAAAAGCTAATCCTAATGTGCTGTTAGAAATTTCTTGAGGGGCACGAGGATTCTTTCCAGGGAGACAATAGCGTCTAATTTGTCCCTGTCCGAGCAATCTTCACCTGAAGTTTTCTTTGGGTAAGTGTTTGCCAGTATTCTAGCATATATTGATGATATAGTTGTCTGTATTGTACAGAAAAAAGTAAGATGGCATCATTGCATCTGGGGCAGCACGGTGGCTCAGTGGTTAGCACTGCTGCCTCACAGCACCAGGGATCTGGGTTCAGTCCCACCCTCAGGTGACTGTGTGGTATTTGCACGTTCTCCCCATGTCTGCGTGGGTTTCCTCTGGGTGCTCCGGTTTCCTCCCACAGTCCAAAGATGTGCAGGTCAGGTGAATTGGCTGTGCTAAAGTACCCATTGTGTCAAGTGATGTGCAGGCTAGGTGGATTAGCCATGGGAAATGCAGGGTTACAGGGATGGGAGGTGGTGGCTCTGGGTAGGATGCTCTTCAGAGGGTCACTGTGGACTCAATGGACCAAATGGCCAGCTTCTACACTGAAGGAAATCACTCCTTAGTCTGAGTAGAATTGGGAGCATTCATCCATGCTTATCACTTGGAGTGTTCTAAATCAGTGTTCATGAGAGGAACATTGTAGCAGTTTACTGTGTTAAAGGTGCTGTTTAAATGTACATTGTTGTTGTTAAAGGAGATCTGGGAACATTTTGTCATTCATAGTGATAGCTTTCATTTCCCATTTACTTCACCACAGATTTCTGACAGCCTCCTGCTTTTGTTTCTTTTGGCTGTGTGCCACTGGATAAGGGGTTTAAATGACATTTAACCAAACCCTCTCCCACTGAGTGACCCAGATTGAAGGCTTGGAAATTGTTGGGACTCCTCACTGCAGGCTGCAGGGTGGTCAGGGCCTGTTAGAGTGAGAGCACAGCTTTTATAACCTGGTCAGCATCTACTCCGTCAGCGCTCCCAATCCCAAAACATCAGCTCGCACTTTGATCCCACTTGGGGAAGCACTGATTTAAAAACACCAGTACAGCAGCCGAAAACTAAATTTTCAGATAGAGTCATAGAGCTGTACAGCATAAAAACAGACTATTTGGTCCAAAGTCCATGCCAAGCAGATATCCTAAACTAATCTAGTCCCATTTGCCAGCACTTAGCCTCCATATCCCTCTAAACCTATTCATTTACCCATCCAGATGCTTTTTAAATGTTGTATTTGTATCAGCTTCCACCACTTCCCCTGAAAGCTCATTCCATGCACGCACCGCCCTCTGCATGAAAAACTTACCCTTAGGTGCCTTTTAAATCTTTCAGGTCTCACCTTAAACCTATGCTGTCCAGGTTTGGACTCCCCCATCCTGCAAAAAAGACCTTGACATTTCACCCTATTACATGCCCCTCATGATTTTATAAACTTCGATAATGTCACCCCTTCATGTCCTGGAATGAGTGGATAATGGGCAGGGATTGATGATGCAGGGGTGGAATGGGAAGGGAATATATATGCAAGCAGGAAGAGCTGCTCGCTGCATTGTTCCTGTGATGGAATAGTAATTATGTCTGAGGTATGTCATATTAAATCAGGATGCTGTTTGAACTTTTGTTAAATATTTGGTTGGGTCTTATTGCTTTCACTCTGACAGTGCCACCTACTGTTGCAGGACCTGGGGAAACCTGTGACTATTTTCAATCTTTAATGGATTAGCAATTGGTAATAACCAGCCATCTTGAGGTAAAGTGTGGACCATATAACAGTCAGGAAAGGAAATGGTGTGTACCACATGCATTTTAGTTAAGCACAACAGGGGGGGAGAAACTTTCACATTTTATTCCCATTTTAAGTTTCATGAGAGTGTCATGGCCTGTTGGGTAGTCTAGAATGCAAAATTCATAACGGTAAGGAAATTGGAGGGAAAAGAACTTGGTGGGAATTCATGCTGTAACAAATTATTGGCTTAACATTTCTCCGGTAGTTGTCATGGTATTGTATGTGGTACAGGAAATGGTTGTCTCAGTTTGAGTTTCACTGAATGAAGGGCTGTCTAATCAAGGCAAGCCTCTGAACCAGAGCTCAGGCTAATGTGTTCATATCCATCTTGCAGACTAGTTTAAAAAGATTTTATGGCGATTGAGGAAGGCTGCACTCTATTCACAAGTGCTAAGCTTTTATATTGAGAGGAATTTCAAAATTTCTTTTAATTGATTTTAAATTAAACATTGATGGTTTTAATTTTTTTAGAACAGTTTGCAATTATGTTCACATTTGTGTGTTACAAAATGGCTTGCTCATTTATTCAAATTCATAGTACTCATATCTCTTTTCTCAAAAAAACTAGATTTGTTTAATCGCATATTTACCTGGTTAAACATTTGATTGATTTAGTCTTGTCACATTTACCTAAATACAGTGAATAGTTTTGGAGTGCAAGTTCATAAATCTGTGAAAGTAGAGTTGCAGGTAGATAGGATAGTGAAGAAGGCATTTGGTATGCTTTCCCTTGGTTAGAGCATCAAGTATAGGAGTTGGGAGGTCATGTTGCAGCTGTATGGGACGTTGGTTGGGCCACTTTTGGAATTTTGTGTGCAATTCTTGTCTCACTCCTATCGGAATGATGTTGTGAAACTTGAAAGGCTTCAGAAAAGGTTTAAAGGATGATGCAAGGGTTGGAGGGTTTGAGCTATCGGGAGAGGCTGAATAGGCCTGAGCTGTTTTCCCTTGAGTGTTAGAGGTTGAGGGGTGACCTTATAGAAGTTTATAAAATCATGAGGGGCGTGGATAGGCTAAATAGACAAGGTCTTTTCCCTGGGGTTTGGAAGTCCAGATCTAGAGGGCATAGGATTAGGGTGAGAGGAGAAAAAATGTAAAAGGGGCCTAAAGAACAACTTTTTCATGCAGAGTGTGGTACATGTATGGAATGAGCTGCCAGAGGAAGTGGTGGAGGCTGGTACAATTACAATATTTAAAAGGCATCTGGATGGGTATATGACTAGGAAAGGTACAGAGGGATATGGGCCAAATGCTGGAAAATGGGACTAGATTAGTTTAGGATATCTAGTTGGCATGGATGAGTGAGACCGAAGGGTCTGTTTCTGTGCTGGACCTCTCTATGACTCTGTGCAGCACAGGCACATCATAACATACAAAGATCACAGGGTGACAGACCAGAATGAGGTATACAAAGTTACAACGGCAAAGAAAGTGCACAAAAGCAAGATCAGCATTAGATTTTAAATTTGAGAGGTCCATTCAGAAGTCTAATAACAGCAAGTAAGAGGCTGTCCTTGAATCTTTTCGTGAATGTGTTTAAGCTTTTGTATTTTGTCACTGAAGGAAGAGGTTGGAAGAGATTATAACTAAGATTCTGAGAGGACTTTTGTGGTTTTGGCTGCCTTTTGGTGGCAGCGAGAAGTATAGATTGGATCCATGGTTTGTGTGATGGACTGGGCTGTGCTCACAACTTTCTGTAGTTTCTTACAGTCCTGGGCAGAGCAGTTGCCCTACCAGACCATTATGCACCCAGATAGAATGCTTTCAATGGTGCATCTGTGAAATTGGTGAGGATCCTTATGGACATGCTGAATTTCCTTAGCCTCCTGAGGAAGTGGAGGCGTTGCTGTGCCTTGTTGATGGTCACATCAACATGGGTGGTCCAGGGCAGCTTGTTGGCTATTGTCACTCCTAGGAACTTGACGCTCTCCACTCTCCCCACATCAGTTCCATTGATGTTGATGCGGGCTTGCCGTCCTCCTTGCTTCCTGAAGCCAATGGTCAGATTTTTCAGTTTTGTTGACATTGAGGGAAAGATTGTTATCATTGCACCACATCTTCAAGCACTCTATCTCTTTGCAAGGTTTGTGAAGGTTTGTAGCTCAGGTTGAGGTTTAGGGTGTAGGTTTGTGCTGCAGTGTGTGGTGGCTCGTTGGAATAGTGTTCTGATACAGCTTCGTTTGTGTGTGTTGGGATGGTTGCTGGTGTAGTTAAATCTTTGGTCAGTGTTTGTCGGTTTTCTGTATATGCAGGTTTGTAGTTCTCCGTTGTCCTTTCTTTCGACTGTGACGTCCAGGAATGCGAGTTTGTTGTCGGTTTCTTCCTCCTTGGTGAACTTTATGCCTGTGAGGGTGTTGTTGATGATGTCAAATGTCTCTTCTATCTCTTCTCTCAAACAAAAACTAACAAACTTAAAAGACCCAGTACAACCCATGGACAAAACCATCGTCATCTACAAAATTCCATGCAAGGACTGCCACAAACACTACGTAGGACAAACAGGAAGAAAGTTAGCCACCAGGATACAGGAACACCAGCTAGCCACAAAAAGTGGGACAACACATCTATCCTGGGACAGACTAAGCAAAGACATGCCAGAGAATTCCTAGAGGCCTGGCACTCCAACCACAACGCTATAAACAAACACATAGATCGAGATGCCATCTATCAACCCCTCAGAAAATGAACAGGAAATGACATCACCACAAACCCCAGGAACCCCATCCAGGAGAAAGATATAAATAGAAAGCAGGAGACAACAGCTTCACTTCACTTGGAGGTTGCCACTGATGATGTTACCTAGCCAGGTAATGAAACGTCTGGATATCAAACCTACAGCTCAGCGAATAAACCTACACCCTAAACTCTATCTCCTTCCTGTATTCTGGTTCGTCATTGTTTGACATCTGGCCTACAACATTTAAGTCAGTTCTTTGAACAGTTGGCTCCTGTTTTCTTTCAACAGAGATCTATTACATCTAAATATGCAAAAGGAGATCAAATTTGCTTAATTATCATTGAGAATTAGGAGGGTACATTTGGAAAGTTGGATTGGATTTTTACCGTTTTAAAAACAAGTTAAAGGAAGTATGGGTGTCTAAATGTTGAGAGTGTAGTGCTGGAAAAGCACAGCAGGTCAGGCAGCATCCGAGGAGCAGGAGAATCGACGTTTTGGGCATAGCCCTTCATCAGATTCTTCGGATGCTGCCTGACCTGCTGTGCTCTTCCAGCACTACACTCTCGACTCTGATCTCCAGCATCTGCAGTTCTCACTTTCTCCTCCCTGGGTATCTAAATGTCTTGATGATTGTCCGTATTTTCTCTGATAATCATTCAAGCTGTGAGTGCTGATGTAGGTGAAATTTTCTGCAAGCCATTACTAAGCCCAAGCACAAGGAGCAGAATTGACTTTTCATTTGAAATGACTAGATTACTAAATCACTCGTTGTCAGCAGCTGCTCTTGCCTGTCAATTTAGTTGCTTCATACAGCTGGGCTGAATCCGTTCCTTAAATCCATATCCTGTCAGGAATGTTATCAATACCCGTAATTTCCCCCACGGCTGAAGACACAGATTCTTTCAACTTTTCAGAACCTACTCCAACCTCAGATTATGGATGGAATTTCTTCCTGGAGTGTGGGAGGTTGCAGCCACAAGTTGGTTAATTTGTGCACCACCAATATCTATTCTTCTCAATGTCTTGGATATAAATTGGGACATAAACTGTTTATTTCAGTGGAATTTGCCTTAAATTGGCCAAACCAGTGCAAAAGAATGAGGAATTAAAAGCTCAAGTTGCATGCTGTTCAAGTTGTGTTCCTGTGATCTTTTGCACTTGGGTTAAAAACATTGTGGTAGTGGCCAGCCATGGTCTGGCCATGTCTCCAGATCATTGTGATCCGTTTCCACTTATGCTCATTTGCAGGCTTTCGAAGATACCCCAAAAATTATGTTTCCTTTTAGGCATGAATAGGCACTTTTTATAAGTTTTCTGCATCAAATATTCAATCTGCTAAGAACCTGACTGCTATACATCAGTAAGACTGCTTCATAATTGTGTGTAACTTCTTAAAATCATTTTCAATTATTTGGAAAAAAATGTTACTCCCATGTATTGGGCTCAGCTTTCTGACTGAAAATGCTTAGAACTTTTTGTGGCAAATCCATTTTCAGCCAGGTGGGAGTTAATGGTTTTCCTATTTCATTTTGCCATGAGAATTTGTGAGGTTCAGAGTCAATGATGAATGCTCCCAGAACAGCTCCCTTCCAACTGTAGCCACAGTGCTGCCATCTCTGGATTAAGTCAGGAATGAAGGTTGTCTCTGGGACATTGTTTGTCGGGTAAGATTCCATGAAAGTGCCTGTATCAGATGGTTGTTTGACCCATTGTGGACAGCCCTTACAATTTTGGCACAAACTCTGCATTTAACTGAGGAGGGATTGGCAGGGCTTTGTCTGCCATTGTTGTTTCTGATGCCTGGATCGATGCCACGTTGTCATAGAGTTATGCAGCATGGAAACAGACCCTTTGGTCCAACTTGTCCGGGCCAACCAGATATCCCAATCTGACCTAATGGCATTGATCAGCATTTGACCCATATCCCTCTAAACCCTTCACATTCATATACCCATCCAAATGACTTTTAATTGCTGAAATTGTACCAGCCTCCATCACTTCCTAAGGTAACTCATTCCATACACACACCACCCTCTGCATGAAAAAGTTACCTGTCCGTTATAAGAGTCATAGAAATATACAGCACAGAAATAGACCCTTCAGTCCAACTTGTCCATGTTGACCAGATATCCCAACCAAATCTAGTCCCACCTGCCAGCGCCCAGTCCATAACCTATGCCTTCTAGTTTTAGACTCCCCCACTATAGGAAAACAACCTTGGATATTCACCCTATCCATGCCCGTCATGATTTTATAAATCATCATATAAATAGTTTATTCCTTTTCTCATTTTTCAGATAGAGTACTTGTTGGCATCTTGTTACATGAATGCAGATACTTCCCAAAGTGCAGATTGAGATCCCAAGGTTGAAAGTTTGGGAAGTGCAGTGTTATTGTTACATATGATCTCTAAAACAGACCTTTTCCTTACGTTACTCAGTTTGCAATTGACATGGTGTTTCTTGTTGCTTTTTTCTGGTGTAGTTTCAGATTTCAAGCTTCTGCAGTATTTGCTTTCAACCTCCATTTCTTCGAGTTTATCTTGGACTAGTTAATATCAACCAATGTTATTGTATTAGAGTCAAAGGGCTATACAACATGGAACACTGCTCCTCGGATGCTGCCTGAACTGCTGTGCTCTTCCAGCACCACTAATCCAGAATCTGGTTTCCAGCATCTGCAGTCATTGTTTTTACCATGGAAACAGACCTCTTGGTCCAACCATGCTGACCAGATATCCTGAATTAATATAGTTCTATTTGTCGGCATTTAGCCCATAACCCACTAAACCTATAAATTCTGTGTCTTACAATTGTGTCCCCCACAACCACCTGATGAAAGAGCGGCGCTTCGAAAGCTAGTGCTTCAAATTAAACCTGTTGGACTATAACTTGGTGTTGTGTGATTTTTAACTTTGTTCCACCTCAGTCCAACACCGGCATCTCCAAATCATTCCTGTTCATATATCCATCCACATGCCTTTTAAATGTTGTAGTTGTACCAGCCTCTACCACTTCTTTTGGCAGCTCATTCCATAAACATATCATCCTCTGTATGAAAAGTTGCCCCTTAGGTCCCCTTTAAATCATTTGGCTCTCACCTTAAACCTATGCCCTCTAGTTTTGGACTCACCACCCTGGGAAAAAGATCTTGGCTATTCACCCTACCCATGCACTTCATGATGTTATAAACTTCTACACGGTCACCCCTCCGCCTGTGATGCTCAGGGAAAGTAATCCCAGCCTATTCAGCCTTTCTCTATAGCTCAATCCATCTAATCCTGGTAACAACCTTGTGAACGACATCCTTCCCATAGGAGGGAGACTAGGATTGCATGCAGTACTCCAAAAGTGGCCTAATTAATGTCCTGTACAGCTTCAACATGACCTCCCAACTCTTATACTCAATGCACTGACTTATGAAAGCACGCATACCAAAAACCTTCTTCACTATCGTATATACCTGCAATTCCACTTTTGAGGAGCTATGAACCTTCACTCCAAGCTCTTTGTTCAGTAATATTTCCCAGGACCATGCCATTAAGTATATACATCCTGCTTTAATTTGCATTTCCAAAATGCAGCACCTCGCATTAATCTAAATTAAACACTGTCTTCTATTCCTCGGCCCATCTGATCAAGGTCATGTAGTCTTTGAATTGTTTGCGGACCTTCCCTGTTTATTTCAACTCCAATGTTTGAAAGCTTGGAATAAATCTAGTTGATTTTTGAAATGCTATTACCCTTTTTCAGCTTTGGTCATTTTTTTTCACTATTGAGCCTGAACATCTGTCGTCCTCCTTAATTCTTGTAGTCACAAACCTCTACCTCTCAGCTACCCCCAGGACAGTCCCTTACTCCACCAGAAGGCACTGTTCTCTCGGTTACTCTTCTCTGAGCCATTATCCCTGTCTTTAAAAATAATTATAAAAGTATAAATGCATGCCAGTCCTGGGCCTGTTTATGTTCGGGTTATATTAAAGACAATAGCTGAAGTTAGTAATTATGACTAGCAACAGCAGCCATGTTACAAACTTTTGTAAGAATGTGAATCTTGATTTGTTCCAACATAAGAGAACCTGACAGAGCTCTGTTCATAGCCAGTATATTTTAAATATTTTGAGGGTTTGAGCATTTTATTGCAATACTTTTTCCAGCATTTTATGAAATGCATTAGTGATTCAACAGGCTCATCTCTCCCAATACACAATGGAAATTGGGGATGGAACAGAGCTTTGGGATATCACCTTGAGGTTGTAAAGGATGTTCCTGTTTACAGGAAGGACATTATTAAACTGGAGAGGGTTTAGCAAAGACTTAACAGGATATTGCTGGAAATGGAGGATTTGTGTGCAAATATAGGGGAACCTCGATTATCCGAATACCGATTATCCGAAAATCGGATTATCCGAAGGAGATCTGGAGGTCCTGATAGAAACGTGACATCAAAGACGTGTTTCCAACTTTTGTTTACAGTGATTAAAAAGGCACCATCTCCAAATGACTGACCTCACGCCCTCTCTCTCTCTCTCCCCACACTTGCCCTGGAATTCTACACGGGGGTTACCCTCACCCCTCCGCTACCCAGGAATAATCTCTCCAATATTGTCCTGTACAGGGCAAACCTGAAACCTGTCAAAAATTTGCAGTAAGAAGTTTTGTGTGTGTGTGTGTGTCTGTGCACTATTTGGAGACTTACCCCACAGAGGCAGCAGCAGCACTCTTGTTGTTGATGTACAGTCCGGATGCTCCAGAGAGGGGCAGGGTTGTCGAGAGGGGTGGCGGGGGCTGTGTTGGGGGCAGGGGCTCACGCGCTTTGTGATGGGGGGGCGGGTTTGGACCAGGTCGGGGGGCACGGTTGGGGGCGGGGTGTGGTGTTGCATGGAGTTGGGGGAGGGGGTTGGGAGCGAGGAGTAGGTTTTGCACAGAGTTTGGGTGGGGGGAGGGGGTAGGTTTTCCAAGGAGTTGGGGGCAGGGCCTCGCGTGCTGTGTGCTGCCTTGTCTCCTGAACGGGGAGCAGACTTTAAAAACTCCGAGCCCCAGAGAAAAGGCATTAATTGATTTTCTGAATGATAGATTATCCAAACGAAATAGTGCCCACCCATCTCGTTCGGATAATTGAGTTTCTACTGTATAGACTGGAAAGCCTGGGATTATTTTCACTGGATTGTTCGTGGTTGAGGGATGACCTTGTTGACATTTATAAAATCATGAGGAAAGTAGATGAAGTGAATGACAAGGGTCTTTTCCTTAGGGTGGGGGAGTTCATAACTAGGGGGCATATTTTTAAGATGAGAGGAGAAGGTTATGCAAAGAATTTGAGGGGCAACATTTTTTACACAGGCAGTGTTTCACGTGTGGCATGAACTGCCAGAGAAAGTGGTAGATGGAGGTAGAGTCAAAGAGGCCTACAGCACATAAGCAGGCCTTTCAGCCCAACCTGCCTATGTTGCCCAGTTTTCACAATTAAACTAGTCCCATTTGCCTGCATTTGGTCCATATCACTCCAATCCTATCCCATCTATGTACCTGTCTAAAAGGTACAGTTACAACGTTTAAAAGACATTTGGATGATTACATGAATAGGAAAGGTTTGGAGGGATATAAACCAGGAACAGGCAGGTGGGACTAGTTTAGTTTGGGAACATTGTCGGCGTGGACTGGGTGGACTAAAAGGTCTGTTTCCCTGCTGTATGATCTATGATTATCTGACTCCAGAATCATTCTGTCACTTTTATGTTGCTGTGCATGTGATGTTCCCTATACTTAAGCATCAAAACCTTTCTTGACAAATCTCCTGGACTTCAAGAGACAGCTTCATATCACAGTAGATATGACCAGTTACCCTAACGCATGGTGATTTTATTTGTTTTGTTCATGTTTAGATATCAACCAGAACAAAGTTTTACTTGATTAAAATATTCAATCACAGGATTATGTCAGAGTCTAAGGATTGTTTGAGATCAATGTTCTCTTCTGAGCAATTAAATTTCAAAACACATGCGTAAACAGCCTTAGTATCACTTGAATAATTGATGACACTGCAGTAGTAAAAGTATTTTTCTTTTAATTTTGTGCCACAGCATTTGTTTTGTATTTATATATTGTAAATACAAGGTGGTAAGCAAAAGCTATGGTGCATCCAGCCCATGTATATTTCAGTGGGGTTAATGCAAATACTTGCTTGTTACTCACAGCGTGCTCCAAGTTTTGAGATATTTCAAACTAGTTAACTATTACTGAATTACCAAAAAGAGATACAGCAAGTGGAATTGTGTACTTTTGAAAGTAGTTGTTTTAATCTGTATTAAAACTTTTAATTTTCATTCACTGTCTTTATCAGGATTGTCTAAGTATTACAGATCTATGTTTAACAACAAATTAGGAGTCTTACTGGCCAGCCTAAGTTTGCTTTTCTAAAGCTGGAGAAAGAGATTGAAAATCTTTGAAGTTAAAGTTATTGTTTCTGATTTACTAATTCAAATCAGTGCTGTAAGTTATTGAATACACTTCCCAAATTCCTCACATGTTCCTTCCTTGTTAAAATCTGAAATTAAGAATGTACGGATGACCCTGAAGCCATTATCAATTGTCATGAAAAACTTATTTGGTTCTCTAATGTCCTTAAAGGAAGGAAATCTGCAATCCTTATCTGGTCTGGCCTACATGTGACTACAGACCCACAACAATGTGGTTGACTCTTATCTGCCTTTTGGCAATTCGAGATGAGTAATAAATACTGACTTGGCTAACAATTCCCACATCCTGTGAACGAATTAGAAAGAAATACACCAAATGAGATCCCATGGGCAATCATTTAAATGGCCAAACAGTGCCAGGGTCAGGTGTCCATTGGCCCATGAAGTCAATCATTATGCTTTCCATGTGTTTACAACAGCAAAAATAATTTACATTTTTTAAGTGAGGTGAGAGTGATAGCCATTGATATCGAGGCTACATTTGACCAAGACTGGCATCAAGGACCCCTAGCTAAACTGGTATCAGTGGGTATGAGGGGGTAAACTTGCAGCTGGTCAGAGTCATACCTGATACATAGGAAGATGGTCGTGGTTGTTGGGGGCCAGTCATCTCAGCTCCAGTACATCTCTGCAGGAGTTCCTTAGGGTAGTGTCCCAGGCTCAACCATCTTCCACTGCTTCATCAAAGACCTTCCCTCCATCATAAGGTCAGAAGTGGGGACGTTTGGCCATTGCGCAATGTTCATCATTCGCGATTCCTCAGATACTGAAGCAGTCCATGTTTTCAATGCAACAAGATCTGGACAATATCGAGGCTTGGGCTGACAAGTGGTATGTAACATTTGTGCCACACAAATGCCAGGCAATGATCATCACCAATAAGAGATGATGTAACCACTGCCTCAAGACATTCAATAGTGTTACCATCGTTTAATCCATCAGTATCAACATTCTGGGCGTTACCATTGACCAGAAACTCAGCTGGACTTGTCACATGAACACAGCAGATACGAGACCAGGTCAGAGGCTAGGAATACTGCAGTAACTCACCTTCTGACTTCCCAAAGCCTATCCAGCATCTACAAGGCACATGTCAGACATGTGATGGAATATACCCCATTTGCCTGGATGAGTGCAGATCCAACAACATTCAAGAAGCTTGACACCATCCAAGACAGAGCAGCCTGCTTTATTAATGCCACATGCACAAACATCCACTCCCTCTACCACCAACACTCAGTAGTAGCAGTGTGTACTATCTACAAGAAACAGTGCAGAAATTCATCAAAGATCCTGAGACAGCATTTTCCACACTTAACACCACTTCCATCCACCATTCACCATCCTGACTTGGAAATATATCGCCATTCCTTCACTGTTGCTGGGTCAGAATCCTGGAATTCCCTCCCTAAGGGTATTGTGGGTCAACCTACAGCAGGTGGACTGCAGCAGCTCACGAAAGCAGCTCAGCGCCACCTTCTCAAGGGCAACTAGAGACGTGTAACACATGCTGGCCCAGCCAGCAATGCCCACATCTCATGAGTGACTAAAAGAAGTTACAAAACATGTTTACATTGGATGAATACTTCTGGAAAGATTTTGCTTATTTGTTTTGAAAGTTCAAGTATGTATTTTAACATGATTACCCCTTCTTGTTACTTATCTGAATTTATTGTAAGTCTGTTCTACTGCATTGCCTTTCTGTTTCAGACCGGTGAGAGTTTTCTGGTTGTGCTTTCTTTATTGCTGCTGTGAGTGCACTGCCAATCATTCCAAATTAGTGTGTCAAAGGCCTAGTGGAAGTGGAAATGTGAGGAGAATGTTTGTAGGTTGGAAGTAAACCAGCTGTAGCTCTGTACTGTGTTTAATTTGACTGAGTAAGATTGCTGAACAAATAAAATAATCCATTGAGCAGCAATATAAACCTTATCTTTGGATGAGATTCCAAAGTTTGTTTTAGAGAGATTATCCTATTTTAAATATTTTGAGTATGTTATTGTGGTGAACAGGTCGAGAGAGTTGAATAAATTCTCTTTCCACTCCTGAGGGTGAATATAACAGAATTTACATTTTTGAAATGGTGTGCTTTTCAGTTCAGTATATACTTGACCAGATGTCAATCTAGGAAGAAACAAGATTACTTTGCTGTTTAATTTTCATAGAATCCCTACAGAGTAGAAGCAGGCCATTCGGTCCATCGAGTCCACACCAACCCTTTGAACAGCATCCTACCCAGATCCAACCCTTCCCTGTAACCCTGCTAACTGCACATCCCTGGACACTATGGGGCAATTTAGCATGGCCAATCGACTCAACCTGCACATCTTTGGACTGTGGGAGGAAACTGGAGCACTTGGAGGAAACCCATGCAGACACAAGGAGTGCAAACTCCACAGAGACAATCACCTGCGGGTGGGATCGAACCTAGGTCCCCGGTGCTGTGTGGCAGCAGTGCTAACCACTGGACTGCCGAAGGATTATCTCATTCCCAGAGACATTTGAAGCTCACATTTGAGATGATGAATTTTAATGTGTCGGCAACTACCCCGTCGATAGCCTTTCCTTTGTGGTAGACTTGTGATGGCCAGTTTTGGTGATTTCAATGCATCTATACTCCTTTTGCTATGATCTTTAGACTTTCCTTTATAATTTCCTTTTAGATCAGCTGACTTTGACCCTTTTAAAGTGTTGCAACTCATTCCTAACTGTTTTCTCTCAAAGCAAAGTTAGAGGCTTTTAAATTAATGAGATTTAAAGATTAACAATCTGGACTTTATATCTTTATCTCATACGAGCTTGCATATTTATTACAACGTAGAAGTAAATTACTGCAGATGCTGGAAACCTAAAATAAAAGCACAAGATTCCAGACATACTCAGCATATTAGGAACATTTCTCGACAGGAAGAAACAATATTTATGTTTTAGGTCAATCTGAATGTGTGATGGAAGGTGATTGACCTGAATTATTAACATTTTTTTTTCAAGCTTGCTGCTGTGATTAAAATGAACAGCCAAGTATTGGACATTCCGTTCTGGCATTGTGCTCAGTTTGCAGGCAGCTTCTAGTCCATTGTTTCCAACTGACAAAACATTTCAAATTAACCAGTGAATCTTCCATTATCCTCAATTATGTGCTGGCCCAGACTTGCTTTTCCCACTAGAAGTAGATTGCAAAGGCACCTACCATTTGCTGGTCTTACACCACTCCGAATAAGCTCAGTCTTTCATATGACAGAATCACCAAACCTCTACTGTGTGGAAAGAGGCCATTTGTCCCAACACGTCCATGCTGACCCTCTGAAGAGTATCCCACCCGGACCATTCCCCTGACTAATGCACTTTAGTGAGGAATCTCAGCACTGACAAGGGAGGTAGCACTTGAAGTAACTCCACAAAGGTCAGTATCTCGTCGCCAAGTCACCCTTTATTTACATGTGCATAGTACATGACACTGCTCCAGCTAGCTCAGAGTCCAGCTCCTAGAGTGACAGAACTCCTAACACTGCTGTTTATACCTGTCAGCCAGGGCTCCCTGATTGGATCCCATTATCACCCCCAATCAGGGAACTCATGTCCTATGAGATCCACCTGGCTGTTCTCATTCCAATCACTACAGCTCTGTCATTGAGTGCCACCTCTAGTACCCCTTGTTTGGATGTTCATTGCAAGAGGAATTCAATTATGCGTCTTTCACAGTTATAAACACCCACCTTCCTTCACTGCATTGAACACCATATGTAATTTATCAGCAAGAAACAGGTGGCAGGGCGAGATTGTACTCCTTTCCTTCTAATGCCAGTGTTCCATCATTCACATCTGAATGTAATGAGGACTCAGTAAGACTCTGATGGTAGGTATTTCAGTACCAGTGCCAGTACTTCTCCCCACCACCATTAAGGAACCCCTTCTGAAACATGTATTCCAAATGAAGGCATTTTCTAGTTTCTTAAATAATGCATAACCAAGCTCAATGCATCACTACAAATTATTAGGAAACTACCAGAGTATAGGAACTGGGAGGCTGGTGGATGTGGGTACCATTACAACATTTGAAAGACGTTTGGATGCCTATATGAATAGGAAAGGATTGAAGGGACATAGGCCAGTAGCAAGCAAGTGGGATTAGTTTAGCTTGGGATGACAGTCGGCATGGACTGGTTGGAACAAAGGGTTTTGTCATAGACCTTTGGTCTCTGCACTGTATGGCTTTATGACTATAGCACCTGCAGCACAGTGGCTTAGTGACTAGCACTGCTGCCTCATAGTGCCCAGGACCCTGGTTCAATTCCAGCCTCAGGCGACTGTCTGTGTGGAGTTTGCACATTCTCCCTGTGTCTGTATGGGTTTTCTCTGGGTGCTCCGGTTTCCTTCCACAGTCCAAAGATGTGCAGGTCAGGTGAATTAGCCACACTAAATTGCCCATAGTGTTAGGTGAATTAGTCAGGAGTAAATATAGGTAGGGGAATGGGTTGCTCTTCTGAGGTTTGGTGTGGACTTGTTAGGCCGAAGGGCTTGTTTCCATACAGTAGGAAATCTAATCTAATTTAGATAAAGCTCTGTGAATCTTTTAGTTGCAGTTATTTTTAGTAAATGTTTTTTGTCACTGGCAGGAATGATCTGGTGCGGGACAAGGAACATTTATTCAAAGGAATTGAGAAATGATCTTCAAAGAGTTGCCTTGGTTGTTTGGGGAACAAATGTTATATGTCAGCAAGTGAATGAATTGAGTTTATGCCAAATGGGGAATATGCTAGGAGGACTGTTTGGAACTTGGCTCAGATCTTTATTCAAATGAAGATGTCCCTCTCTAACTGCATCTACAGAACCCAGCTATTTTATGAATGAGGTGTAGCCTTCTCAAATATTGCTGATGTGTTATGGTGATCTCACCCTGCTTCAGCATGCAGGTAGGAAGACTTGTTTTTAAGGAAGTTGTTGCAGAATTTGTTCACGTTGCACATTGCCATCTCTGAGAAAAGACTTTTGATCCTTCACAGGAAGTCATTTGGTTTCCAAATCCAGAAAAATTCCAGGGACACAGAATTCTTTTGTTTCTAGCTCAGAAGCTTTTTACAGCATTCAGAACGTTCGCCACCTCTAGTTCCTCAGACACAATGACAATGGCCAACCACCCGTGTTCATGTAATATTTTCAGTGTGGTAGGATGGTCAAAGCAGCTTCACAGGTGTGTCGCACAATTTTGACACAGCTGAAGAAAATGACACTAGAGGAAACTGATAGCTTACTCTAACTGATGTATTTTAATTAACATTTAAAAAGCATGAGAGAGAAGTAGGAAAACAAAGAGATTTATTGAGGGAATTTCAAAGGCTGAAGGATTCATTATCAGTGGTGTGGTGACCATAATTTCAAATGTAACTGAGGTCGCGATTGGAGCAGTTCATTGTTCTTTTCGTGATTTCAGCTCAAGAAGGCTAAAGTGGTAGGAAATAGCAAAGTCAGGTAGGGATTTGAACATGGATTTTAGGGTTTTAAATTGGAAACGTTTTGGACCTTATGCCAATAAATCAGGAAGCAAAGGAGCAATGAATAGACGACTGATTTTTGGGTGATCTCAAGTAAGGTCACAAAAAAATCATCCTAAGAGTTTTTTTGGGTTCAGGGTTCAGAAGTGAACGTCTTTTTTTAGTTTGTTTTATCCTTATTTCCACCTTAGGCTTTTTCAATGTGGGTAAAACTCAAAAAGGAAATTTTTTGCTCTATCTCTGAAGCAAGTAAGAATGACAGATGGTTAATCATACAATCCCTACAGTGTGGAAGCAGGCCCTTCGACCTACTAAGCCCACACCGACCCTCCGAAGAGTAACCCACCCAGACCCATTCCCCTACCCTATATTTACCCCTGACTAATGCACCTAACCTACACATCCCTGAACACTATGGGCAATTTAGCACGACCAATTCACCTAACCTGCACATCTTTGGATTCTGAGGAAGGGTTACTGAACCCAAACTTTACCTCTGATTTCTCTCCAGAGATGCTGCCAGACCTGATGAACTTTTCCAGCAATTTCTGCTTTTGTTGAAGAATAACAGACAGTTTTGTTTTGATGTTTTTTGGAGGAGACAGTACTACAGGAAGTAAGGCTAGGAGCCGTTGTAGTTACCCTGGAACTAAATTTACTGGATTGTGCATGTTACCAACTCAAGTATTCAAAGTTTGTTTATTTTTAGTTGTAATTTTGAGGTTCTGAAGTGATTTCCACATCCTGGTCTTTCAAAGACTTATATTCATTGAAAAAATATTTGTATAACTGTGGAACTGTTACTGCACCAAGCAAAAGAAAGGGGGCAGTATTTTTCAACTAGTTCAAACAGTGCATTTAAAAAATGTATTTTAAAAATTCATAGTAACCAGAATTGAATAACAGACCTGACCCTTATGTTAAATCATTATTAGCAGTAGTATGTTTTGCAAAATAGAACACAGAATTATTGCAGGATTCTCTTGAGGAGAATACCCTATGTTTTATTATTCTGCATAGTTGTTGTACTTGCTTTCGTGCCAATGAAAAGATTATAAAGTTTTTCCTTTTCTTAAAAACAGTGTTAGTGCTGCTCTTAACATTTTTTTAGTGTATATAATTTTTAAAATCTTAAATCATTTCAATATGATCCTTCAGTTGGCTTGCTCTTCTCTTGTTGTGGTAGCAATCTCCATGCAGCTGTGCAATTTGGGTGACTTTAAGCTTTGAACCTATGTTTGGCATTCAGTTTTAAGTTGCACCATCCATTGGACGTTTGGAAGTATGCCTGAATTTGCTGGGCTTTACACAATCATAATTTATGTTCTTTGTACCAAATATTAGATGTGGTTTGATGTTAATCATTTAAAAAAAACAACCTCCCAATATCCCCACCCTACAAAGAAAATGCATTCTTGTGTGTTTTATGTTGATAGTTGTAAATTTTGTTTTGTTTAGTTTCTAGTACGAAAATGCTGTGGATGGAGGAAGAGGCATTAGGACAAGAAGAATTCCTTTATTGTTGTGGGGCTGCTACTCAGCTGCTAAAGTTTGGATCGGCTGATTGCTGGCTGAAAGGCATATCAAGTAATTCTACCAAGGTGTTATTCCTCATCATTCCAGGTAAGGAATCCAAAATAATGGATTTTCTGAGCCAAAAAGAGGTTGTTTCAAATCTTTTGAGAACATGAATATACCAGGACCTTACACATAAAGCTATTGGAGTACTGAATGATCCAACTGGAGATGCTGAAATTTATAATTGGTCATTGCTTTGAAAGAAAAGAAATACTTGGTTTCTGTATGATTTTGGTGTTCTTCAGAGGAATTATTTTCTATCTTAAGCCTACGATTGTTTGCATATGGAAAAATAATTTCAGCTCTTTCAGCAGTAGTTGCATAACAATGTCAATGCATCTTTTTCCCTCTTGCCTCCCAAAAGCTATCCACAAAGGAACCTTGTGTTGTCAGTAAAAGCCAAAAGAACTTCAAATCAGAACAGAAATTGCTGGAAAAGCTCAGCAGGTCTGAAAACGTCTGTGGAGAAAAATCAGAGTTAACATTTCAGGTCAAGGAAGGGTCACTGGACCATTCTGATTTCTCTCCACTATGAGTTGTCACTTGGTTACCAGCGTTGCAATAAAAAATGAGTGTGAATTATTTTCCACATGCAGATTTGATGCCTGCTGAGGTTTGTATACTCGTGTTCATAACAGGCAGAAAGTGAGGACTGCAGATGCTGGAGATCAGAGTTGAGAGTGTAGTGCTGGAAAAGCACAGCAGGTCAAGCAGTATCCGAGGAGCAGAAGAATTGACATTTTGGGCATAAGTCCTTCATTATTTTGGACCGTAAGCCAATATAAATTAGGAAGCAAAGGAGCAATGAATAGACGACTGATTTTTGGGTGACCTCAAGTAAGGTCACAAAAAAAAAGTCCTGAGAGGTTTTTTTGGGTTCAGGGTTCAGAAGTGAATGTATTTTTTATCCTTATTTCCACCTTAGACCTTTTCAGTGTGGGTAAAACTCAAAAAGGAAATTCTTTGCTCCATCGCTGAAGCTTCATCCCGATGAAGGTGTTTTGCCCGAAACATTGATTCTCCTGCTCCTCGGATGCTTCCTGACCTGCTGTGCTCTTCCAGCACCACATTCTCGCCTCATGTTCACAACACAATACTCAAGAGACCTGTCAGCTGGGGTATTTAGCCTAAACAGGCAGAAAAGTTAAATTCTAAGATTCTTTCCTTTAAGAGTAGACGTTTGAAAGGTTGATTAGCTCTGGTGTAAGCCATACCTGAAAGGTCAAGAGTTGATAAAGTTGATCCAAGATTTGAGTATCACCTTGATTTGTTGGATCAACTTTTAACAAAATGAAAATTAAATTGCCTTTAATTTTAAGGAGAGTGTCTCCATTATGGAGAAAAATTCAGAAAGTCTTTATGGAGGTTGCAAAGGAACCTCAATCTGTTAGTAGCATTCTTGAGACTCAAGAAGTAGAGGATTAAAAAGTAAGGGATAATGACTTACAATGTAAGCACCATAGAAAGGTTTGAGTTTGCATTTAATAGGTGTGGGCAATTTCTGGGCCATCTTTGTGATACATGTAGCAGGAGCACTCCCAGAAGATGGCATATCTCTGCATTTCGTTGTACAAAACCAAACCTTTGTGAAAACATTTTCCCATAGCCATTGAAGGTGAATGCAATGAACTGTGCTATTGTGATTGTTGACATTTTATGAAAGGGAAAGGCAATGGCCTAATAGTAGTATCACTGGACTGTTAATTCGGAGACACAGAAATTGTTCTGGGGACCCGGGTTTGAATCCCGACATGGCAGATGGTGGAATTTGAATTCAGTTAACGTCTGGAATTAAGAATCTAATGATGACCATGAATCGATTATCAGAAAAACCCATCTGATCCACTAATGTCCTTTAAGGAAGGAAACTAGCATCCTTACCTGGTCTAGCCTACACGTGACTCCAGATTCTCATTGTACAATACACTGATGTTTATAAATATGTGCAAAACAAAACTCTTAAATTATGACTCTTGCTTCAAAGCCTTCTGCGAATATATATATACCATGAAGGATAAGTAATTTTTAAATAGTGTACAAATGGCCTCTAACAGCAAAAGATGTTGCTTAGTAGTCTTTGAAATTCCATTGCCTATGGTGTTCATCTCTTGGATGCCTGAGATGATTAATTATATTGAGTTTTGATGTTGCTTGAGCACTGAGTGCTACATTACCAGGTGGGTCAGCATGCTGAGTGTATTTGTTGAAAACTAACGTGGCAGAGGCTGAATGTAGCAGATTTTTTTGTGAAGTTTAGTAATAAATTTGAAACAACAGGCATCAGTACTTTGCAAGGATGTGATTCAGATTAAAAATTAGTTTAAGGGCATCTGTAGCCCAGCAGCATGTCACTATAGTGGACAGTGCTTAACAGTTTGTATAAGCAAAGACACGCTGATCCACAAAGGTGCATTCTTAGTTCTGATTGCACAAACCACTCTCAGAAGTGAGGTTACTCAGAGGTGAGATTGTCAGTGCCTTACAACAGTAAATAAGTAAGTTACAGTAAAAAAACAGAATACTGCAAATGCTGAGAATCTGAAACAAAGATGCGTTGGTGGAAATCTTCAGGTTAAGGAGAATCTAATAGAGAAGGAAATGGAATTTCTGGGCAAGATTTTCATCTTTCAGATGGGTGGTGAGAGTTAGGAAAGTGGAAATCCACCCACCTTGGGAGAAAGTGTCTGCAAAGAGAGGACTTTTTATTGAGGTTGGGACAATGAGGGATAGTGATTGTATGGATTACTTTCAGGCCAGTCAGGTACAAAGTAGTATATTATTAAAGGTCCACTTTCCAGCTGTGGAACTTCAGTGAAGAATGATAGGACCCCATGGGAGTCTTGTCGCCATGGAAATCTTCACCCCCACCCATTACCACATGTCAACCAAGGCATTTTTAGGTCCATACACACACTAGACACTGCATAGAACTAATGAACCATAAAATGACAACAGATTGTGCAAAGTAAAATTTATTTAAAAAAGCAATTCATTCATAATTTTCCAATTTCTTAAAAAAGAACTTCCTTGACACCTTTATTGGTCAATAGTGAATCATAGAGACTCATTAACCTATCAATGGCAGAAACTACAAGCACTTGACACTTTCATATCTTACGGATGTAAACTTTATGGAGAGATCCGAAAGCCTGTCAACCAGTGTTTTCCCCGGGACTCAGTAGTTTCCAAATTCCAATAGGTATCAAAACTCTAGAAGGGAGTAAAATTTTAAACTAATGTTTGGGTTACTGACCAAATGGACTGCATTTTCCCGCATAGTCAAAGGTGAGGACTGGAGATCAGAGTCAAGATTAGAGTGGTGCTGAAAAAGCACAGCAGATCAGGCAGCATCCGAGGAGCAGGAAAATCGACGTTTCGGGCAGAAGCCCTTCATCGGGAATGTGCCTCTCCTCATCATAATAAAGTTTACATCTGTAAGATGTCGGTGTGGAGTTTGCACATTCTCCCTGTGCCTGCGTGGGTTTCCTCCTGGTGCTCCGGTTTCCTCCCACAGTCCAAAGTTGTGCAGGTTAGGTGAATTGGCCATGCCGAATTGCCCATAGTGTTAGGTGCATTAGTCAGAGGGGAAATGGGTCTGGGTGGGTTACTCTTTCGGAGGGTCGGTGTGGACTGGTTGGGCCGAGGGGCCTGTTACCACACTGTAGCGAATCTAATCTAATCTAATATGAAAGTTTCAAGTGCTTGTAGTTTTGCCCTTGAAAGGTTAACAAGTCTCCTTGATTCACTATGGGTTAATAAAAGTGTCCTCATTCCTGATGAAGGTTTCCTGCCTGAAACATCGATTTTCCTGCTCCTCAGATGCTGCCTTTTCCTGAATAGTGTCAAGCTTCTTGAGTGTTGGAGTTATACTAATCCAACCATTGAAGAATATTCAGTTGCACTCCTAACTAGTGCCTTGGAGAAGGTGGACAGAATTTTGGGAATCAGAAAGTGAATTAGTTGCTGCAAAAATCGCAGCCCCTGAGCTGCTCCAGTAGGCACATATATATGGCTAGTCCAGTTAAGTTTCTGGTCACTGGTAACCCTCACAACATTGTAATGGTAACAGTAGTGCAATGCAATTATGGAGTCATAGAGATGTACAGTACAGACACAGACCCTTCAGTCCAACTCGTCCATGCCAACCAGACATCCTAACCTAATCTAGTCCCATTTGCCAACACTTGGCCTATATCCCTCCAAACCCTTCCCATCCAGGTGCCTTTTAAATGCTGTAATTGTACCAGCCTCCGCCACTTCCTCTGGTGGTTCATTCCAGACACGCACCACCCTCTGTGTGAAAATGTTGCCCCTCAGGTCCCTTTTAATTTTTTCCCCACTCGCACTAAGCCTATGCCCGCTAGTTCTGGACTCCCCCAATTAAGGGAAAAGACCTTATCTATTTACCCTCTCCATGCCCCTCATTATTTTATAAACTTCTATAAGGTCACCCCTCAGCCTCTGATACTCCAGGGAAAACAGCCCCAGCCTGTTCAGTCTCCCCCTATAACTCAAATCCTCCAACCCTGGCAACATCCTTGTAAATCTTTCTGAACCCTTTGAAGTTTCACAACATCATTCCAATAGGAGGGAGACCAGAATTGCACACAATGTTCCAAATGTACAATGTCTTGTACAGCTACAACATGACCTGCCAACTCCTGTATACGATGTTCCGTCCAATAAAGGAAAGCATATCAAACACCTTCTTCACTACCCTGCGACTCCACTTTTAAGGAACTATGAACCCGCTCTCCAAGGTTGCTTTGTTCAGCAACACTCCCCAGGACTTTACCATTAAGTGAATGTCAACAGGAGATGGTTAGATTCTCTCTTGTTGGAAATTCTCAATCCTGTCACTTGTGAAGGATGAATCTTACTAGCCTCTTCTCAGCCCATGGGCTGCATGTTGTCCTGGGTTTTTATACACGCAGGCATGAGTGGTACTGAACATTGTGCAAGCTTCAGTGAAAATCCCTCACCTTTACCATAATGATACAGGAACATCATTGAGGAAGCACCTAAAAATGTTTGGGCCTAACTGTGACCCTGAGGTCCTCCTGCAGAGATGTAGGAATTGCAGCTACCAATTGCACACAGTTCGCTTCAGAAAGCATCATGTTATGTTCGCTGCATAATCTGTTACCGTAAAGTTTATTGACAGATAAATATTGTTACAGTTTCTGTGGGGCATTTGCTTGATCTTTTGCAAAGGAATAAAAGGATGACGAGAGTTAAATTAGGGCAAATCAAGGACAATAGTGGGAAGTTGTGTGTGGAGTCAGAGGAGATAGGGGAAGCACTAAATAAATATTTTTCGACAGTGTTCACTATAGAAAATGAAAATGTTGGCAAGGAAGATACTGAGATTCTTGCATCTAGACTAGAAGAGATTGAGGTTCACAAGGAAGAGGTATTAGAAATACTGCAGAGTGTGAAAATAGACAAGTCCCCTGAGCCGGATGGGATCTATCCTAGGATCCTCTGGGAAGCAAGGGAAGAGATTGCCGAGCCTTTGGCATTGATCTTCAAATCATCATTGTCTACAGGAATAGTGCCTGAGGACTGGAGGATAGCAAATGTAGTTCCCTTGTTCAAAAAGGGTAGGAGAGACAACCCTGGTAATTAGAGACCAGTGAGTCTCACTTCAGTTGTTGGTAAAGTGTTGGAAAAGGTTATGAGACAGGATTTATAGCCATCTAGAAAAGAATAATCTGATCAGGGACAGTCAGCATGATTTTGTGAAGGGTGGGTCGTGCCTAATGAATCTTATTGAGTTTTTTGACTAAGTGACAAAACAGGTAGATGATGTGGTGCATATGGATTTCAGCAAGGCATTCGATAAGGTTCCCCACAGTAGGCTATTATACAAAATGCGGAAGAATGGGATTGAGGAAGACATAGCAGGTTGGATCAGTAATTGGCTTGCTGAAAGAAAACAGAGGGTTGTAGTTGATGGAACATGTTCGTCTTGGTGTCCAGTTACTAGCGGCGTACCACAAGGGTTGGTGTTGGGTCCACTGCTGTTCGTCATTTTTATAAATGACCTGGATGAGGACTTAGAAGGGTGGGTTAGTAAATTTACTGATGACAACAAGGTCGGTGGAGTTGTGGATAGTAACGAAGGATGTAGTAGGTTGCAGAGAAACATAGATAGGGTGCAGAGCTGGGCTGAGAAGTGGCAAATAGAGTTTAATGTGGACAAGTGTGAGGTGATACACTTTGGACGGAGTAATCGGAATGCAAAGTACTGGGCTAATGGTAAGATTCTTGGGAGTGCACCTGAGCAGAGAGATCTCGGTGTCCATGTACACAGATCCCTGAAAGTTGCCACCCAGATTGACAGGGTTGTTAAGAAGGCATACAGTTGGCCTTTATTAATAGACGGATTGAGTTCTGGGACCAGGAGGTTATGCTGCAGCTGTACAAAGCTCTGCTACAGCCACACTTGGAGTGTCGTGTATAGTTCTGATCACCGCATTATAAGAAGGATGTGGAAGGTTTGGAAAGGGTGCAGAGGAGATTTACTAGGATGTTGCCTGGTATGGAAGGAATGTCTTACGAGGAAAGGCTGAGGGCCTTGAGGCTGTTCTCGTTAGAGAGAAGAAGGTTGAGAGGTGACTTAATAGAGACATACAAGATAATCAGAGGGTTAGATAGGGTGGACAGGGAGAGCCTTTTTCCAAGTATGGGGATGGCAAACACGAGGGGACACAACTTTAAAGTGAGGGGAGATAGATGTCAGACGTAGTTTCTTTACTCAGAGTGTAGTAAGGGTATGGAATGCTTTGCCTGCAGCAGTAGTTGATTCGCCAAGTTTAAGTGCATTTAAGTCGTCATTGGACGGGCATATGGACGTACATGGATTAGTGTAGGTGGGATGGGCTTCAAATTAGTATGACAGGGCGGCGCAACATTGAGGGCCGAAGGGTCTGTACTGCGCTGTAATGTTCTATGTTTTATAATGCTGTTGGAAGGTTAACATTCGCTCTGAATTGAGCTCAATTAGCATTTTAACCAAAGGTAATCAAAATGTTGAGCAAGCCAATGTAGTTTGTCCAGGTCTTTCTTCAGTATCTGAGGAATCGTGAATGGCACTGGACATTGTGCAGTTATCAACGAACATCCCCACAGCTGACCTTATGATAGAGGTAAAGTATTGATGAAGCAATTAACGATGGCACAAACCTGAGGAACTCCTACAGTGATGTTCTTTGACTAAGATGATTTACCTATAGTTACCATAGCCATCTTCTTTTGTGCTAAATATGATTCTAAACAGTGGAGTCTTACATCTTTGGTTCCCATTGACTCCAGTATTGCTTGGGCTCCTTGATTCTACAAGTAGTCAAATGCTACCTTGCTGTCAAGAGCAGTTACTCTCTTCACTATTGAATTTTGCTCTTTTGTTTGTGCTTGAATTGAGACTGTAATCAGGTCAAGAGTCACGTGAACCTGGTGGAAGACAAGCTGAGCGTCAGTGCCCTGGTTTATTGCTGAGTAGATACTGCGTGATAGCACTGTTGACCCAATCTTGCTCACGATTGGATATACAGTGATGGGGCAGTAATTAGCTGGATTGGATTGGTTCTGTTTTCCGTCAATATATGCGGGTAATTTGCCACATTATGAGGCAGGTTCCTGTGATGTAGCTGTATTGGAACAGCTTGACTAGCAGCAGACCTGGTTCAGGAGCACAAACCTTCAGCAATGTTGCTGGAATGTTCACGGCTGATTTCAGTTGCTGGTGCCATCAGCAATTTGTTAATGCTTGGAGTTATTTAACTGGGTTGAAGACTGCCATCTATTATTTTTGTCCTGCATTGCAACATTTCTTGCTTGCCACTTCATATTCTTGGGTATTCTGCTGCTACTGATAGCTCACAGAACACACCCACATTCAGGTTTGAGCTTTTTGATCCGATCTGAATCTGTCTAATTTCACACCATGTTAGTGCCATGCGCTGTGATGGACAGTGCACAGGCAATACTTTGTCTCCACAAGAAACATTCAATGGCTCTTCCAACCAATACCCACATGGATAGAATCATCTCTATTAAATGGATTGGTGACTGTGAGATAAGTAGATTTTATTTGTTAATGTCTGTTCCTTCAGCACTTGTCACACATCTCCTCCAGCAGCTATGTCCTTCAGGTGTTGGCCATTGAGATCTCCAGAATATGTTATGTGCTCTTGCTGTTCTCAGTTCATCTTCCAAATGTTGGTCCACATGGAGGAGCACTGAATTAGCAGCTGGCATGAGAGTGGGAGGTCATGTTTGTCCACTCTTTGTCCATGTTTGACCTGATGCCTTGAGACTTAATGTTGATCTAGAATCAATGTTGAGCATTTCCAGGACAGTGCCCTCCTTACTGTAAACCACTTTGCCAGCTCTTTTGCAGAGTCTGGCTGGCTGGTGGGACAGATATACACAGGTGATGGAGATGTCTCAAGCATTGCTGTCAGGCATGATTCAATGTGTAGGACAACATTACATATGAGGAGAAAGTGAGGACTGCAGATGCTGAAGATCAGAGCTTAAAAATGTGTTGCTGGAAAAGCGCAGCAGGTCAGGCAGCATCAAAGGAACAGGAGAATCGACGATTCGGGCGTAAGCTCTCCTTCAGAAAGGAGGGCTTATGCCCGAAACGTCGTTCTCCTGTTCCTTTGATGCTGCCTGACCTGCTGCGCTTTTCCAGCAACGCATTTTTAAGCAACATTACATGTGATGTAACTTTCAATCTTCCTTTAGCAAGAAAGCAGCATAGTGGGATTCTGCTGAATTCTATACACCTTCATGAAACTAGAAAACAAAACTTTCAATCCAAACTTTGGTATTAATATTGGTTGTACTTCATCTGCCTTATGTTTCAATGTTCATAATTATAGCTTATGTTGGCTGGAAACTAAATTCTGTAGTTTTAATAACTTGTGCAAAGGTTTATGATGAATTAGTTAGTCAGCATCCATTTGGCATATGGTAGGTAAGGCAAATAAGCAACCTCAAATTCCAAATTTTATTAGGAGGTTAATTTATTTGCTTGAGAATATTGTAATCTCTCTCAATTTGTTCTGAATTACATACTTCTTAAAACTTCATTATGTGATTGCTAAAAATGATCCAGTTCAATACAATTTGTGAAGATGTTCATATATAAGGAACAGTAGTTGGTTCTTCATGGAAATAAGACCAAAGAATATAGCAGTTGACAATGACCTAATGACCTGTGGCTCATGATGAATCTAAGTCTGCTTTGTCATTTTAAAAATGGAATGAGACATTGCAATTTTCTGAGTAATATGTGAATGCTCAACATAAATATTTACTAAAAAACGCAGCTGAATTCCAAGGCTCTGTTCCAAACATTTCATGGGATCTTAGCAATCCAGCTGAAAGAAAGCTAAATGTACCCTTCAAAAGATTAACCTTGGAAACATTATTGGGCCAAATGCTGTAAAGAGTTCTGGTTTGTTAGATCCCTCCGAGGTATAAGCTGCTTCACTTAATAGCAACATTCCTGTCCACCAGAGGCTATCAATCAGACCAACAACTCCAGAATGCTGTCAGGTTTCTTTGATTATTACCACAGGCTAAAAAAATCATTTTAATTTTTTGTGTGCAGGCGAGAAGCTTGCTGCCAGCAAGAATGATGAAAAAGCTCAAAGCTTGCCTAGTTTGAAGACCCAGCTGTTGATTATAGTCTAATGCTATACCACACCCCAGATTACACTTCAATATGGTCATGTTTTAAATGACTAATTCTTAGCCATAGAACATTACAATGGGCCATGATATAACTACATTGTGTTTGATGTCTCAGAACCTCAATGAGTGAACAATTATTATTTTGTGGGAAAATAATGGAAACAGTTGTGACTTTTGTAATTCAGTGATTTTTGTGCAGTATTAACTTCCAGGATACACACAATCTTTCAGAGATGTCATAAATTGTACAAGTGTGAAGCAGGATTTTATTTTAATTATCTAAGCTTTTTTTGTGGAAACTGCAGTTTAAATCAGAAAACTAATGAATTAGGATTGTGTGCTTCTCTGTCGATGTGACAGCTACACTGTTGGAGTAAATGTGAACCTTTAGTTCATAACTTTCACCAGAATATGAGTGATTTCATAATTCTTGGGAGATTTAAAATGCTTGAGGTAACCAATACTTTTGCTGTTTTGAAAATTACTTGTAAAAATGAAGGAGAAACCAAATATCTATCCATCATAACTCATTTCATGAACAGTAATTTATAACATTCATAATCAGATTGTTAACTAGAGCTGTAACAAATTCCATTTTGGCTGTGAACTTGTATTTTCCAGTAACCCATTTCCCAAGCTTTGCTTTTGTTTGGGCCAGCTATGATGTATTTCTTCACTGGCAGTCATTTTGAATCAGAATAATGGCCAAGGTTTTGAAGCTTTGAAGTCCCTCTTGGATGAAGATACGAAGCTCAAAGTCCTGGCATTGTTGCAACCTTAATTTTAACCAAACCTTGTCTTGTGGGACAATGAATTCTTATAAAACATGAACATGCTGGAATTGTCCATGTGTCTGTAAACATAATTGTGTAACTTAAAAGTCTCAAGGCAAAAACACTTGCTCAATGGGAACTGTGTTTAATATATTAGCTTTATTTTGTTGGTTTTGAATTCTCTGATTAACATGTGATTCAGTTTGTAGGCATACTTCACACTGTGGCTTGCAGATTGTTCTTTCTGAATTAAAGTTTTAGGAGTTTCTTTATTTGCTTTTGTAATGTAGGTGGCCTCAGTTTGGGGAGCATTTATTGCTCATCCCTAATTGCCCTTGAGAAGTATTAGTGAACCAATCTTTTCAATTGTAATCCTTGGGCTGTAGAACATCCACAGTGCATTTAGGAAGGGAGTTCCAGGATTTTGACCCACATCACAATGAGGAACAATTCAAAGTCAGGATGACATGTGGTTTGGAAAGGAGCTTGCAGGTTGTGATATTCCCATATATCTGCTGCCCCTTCCAGGATGTGGAGCTTTCAAGTTTGGATGATACTATTGGAGAAGCCATGGTGAGTTGTTGCAGTAGTTTGTAAACGGTACTCATTGCTGTCTCTATGAAGTGCTGAAGGTATTCGATAATAAAGGTGCTAGTGGGGGGCCAATCAAGCAGGCTGCTTTATCCTAGAGGGTGCTGGGCAATCAGGCCTCAAACCAGGTCCAGCCCTCCCTCTCCGCCCTGCCTCCATGACCTGACCCTTCCTTTCCATCTTACTTCCTACCTATCTGCTCCAAGCTTCCCACTGACCAATCGCAATTATCTCCTACCTGCATCCACCTATCACCATCCAAACTACATTTCCCCAGCCTCACTCCCCTCTATTTATTTCTCAGCCCCCTTCCCCTGTCCTGATGAAAAGTCCCAACCTGAAACATCGACTCCTCTGCTGCTGCTTGACTTTCAGCTCCACACTTTATCCACTCTGACTCTCCAGCATCTGCAGTCCTCACTGTCTCCAAACTGGAGAGTTTTCCAAAACATTCCTGACTTGTGCTTTGCAAAGGGTGAACAGGCTCTTGGAGCTAGGGGACTGTATGAAATACTTGCTGCAGAATTCTCTGATCTGTTGTAATGACGGTATTTGGATGCCTGACCCAGTTTAGTTTCTGATCAATTGTAACTCCCAGGAATCTGACAATGGGATCTTCAGCAATGGTGTGGCCATTGTACATTGATGGGAGTTGGTTAGATCCACTAATGTTTGAAATGGTCATGGCCTGGCACTTGTGTGGTGGAACTTTACTTGCCATTGATCATCTTAAGCCTGAATGTTGTCCATAGACGAGGAGTGTAGAATGGCACTGAACACTGTGAAATCATCAGAAAAAAATCAAACTTTTACCTCATGATGAAGGCTAGATCAGTAATTAAGTATGGTTGGGTCTAGGACACTAGCCTGAACAACTGACTTTGGGCTCTTGTAACACTGTGGCACTGTCTCTACCTCCGAGCCAGGAGATCTGGATTCAAGTCCCACCTGCACCAAAGCTGCATGATAACATCTCTGCAACGGTTATTTAGAAAATATCTACTCTGAGGAACTGGTATTGGGCCCTTTTGGCCCAGTGGTAGTGTCCATACCACTGAGCCAGGAGATCCAGATTGCTCCAGAAGTGTGTAATTGCATTTCTGAATGGATTGACTAGAAAATATCAAATATGGGGCTTTTCAAGGGGCTGTTGTGGTGCAGGATAGTGTTCCAACCTCTGAGCTAAGAGGCCTGAGTACAAGCCACACCTGCTCCAGAGTCGTGTCATAAAATCTCTAAACTGATTGATTGATTCATTGGAAAGTATCCAGTCTGAGGAATACTGTAGTGGTGTGCATCATTTCTATGGTTCTGTTATCCCAGCTGATAGTACTGCTGGACAAGTCAGATCCCAGACTAAAGTCTGGCTCAATAGATTAGATTAGATTAGATTACTTACAGTGTGGAAACAGGCCCTTTGGCCCAACAAGTCCACACCGCCCCGCCGAAGCGCAACCCACCCATACCCCTACATTTACCCCTTACCTAACACTACGGGCAATTTAGATTGGCCAATTCACCTGACCTGCACATCTTTGGACTGTGGGAGGAAACCCACGCAGACACGGGGAGAATGTGCAAACTCCACACAGACAGACGCCTGAGGTGGGAATTGAACCCAGGTCTCTGGCGCTGTGAGGCAGCAGTGCTAACCACTGTGCCACCGTGCCGCCCCGAAGGTCATGTTTTAATCTATTTTTCATTGTAAACTAAACACACAGAGTTAGTTTTAATAATAAAATAGAAGTTTATTATACGAGAGAAGTTTTTTAAAACCAAGCTAATTATTACAAAGTTTGAAAGATTTTAAAAACACTTGGCAAATAAAGTCCTATCTACAAGGAAGAAGTGAGGACTGCAGATGCTGGAGATCAGAGTTGAGAGTGTGCTGCTGGAAAAATACAGCAGGTTAGGCAGCATCTGAGGAGCAGGAGAATCGATGTTTCGGGCTTATGCTTATTCTCCTGCTCCTCGCATGCTGCCTGACCTGCTGTGCTTTTTCAACATCACACTCTCGACAAAGCTCTATCACTCTGCTATTACAGTGACTTCGCAGTTGATCACATTTTCATCTAATCCATATGTTTGACTTAACTGTTATTTCCCCTCTGCAATTCCTGACCTGTATGCTGTGAATATTTTCCTTGAATGCTCACACAACGAAGATCTTAGGCTTTCTTATCTTTGAATACCCAAACCAGATTTCTAAGTAAACACTTCCTAGTTGGAAGTTACCACAAGCTGAAATCCTTACACTGAGATAACTTATTCCCCTCAGCCTCTTTGAACAAACTCCTTTTTTCTAAGATAAGCCATTCTTACATCTGACTTCATTCAGGTCACCTTCAAACTTAATTCAAAATTTTTTAACTAAACTCAAATAAAATATTGCTCCTCCTTATTTCTGCTACTGATTCTTCATATGTTGTAAAGTTCCACAAACTTCTCTGCAAAAGTTATTTAAAAAATATCTACCCTGAGGAACTGGTATTGGGCCCTTGTGGGCCAGTGAGCCAGGAGATCCAGATTGCTCCAGAAGTGTCCATTAACAGTCCAGGAAGCCTTCAGTCATCTACTGTCTGACATAGATTTAAAAAAAATTAGGACAAAATCCATTTTAGTTCAGTTCACTGCTCCAGGGTTCAAGAAGAGACAGTACTGATGCAGAAACCAGATGAGCCAAGTCTAAGATCTTGATTATGTGAGCATTCAAGGAAAATCTTCACAGCATACAGGCCAGGAACTGAGAGGGAGAAAGAACAAGATTAGAGTGGTGCTGGAAATGCACAGCAGGTCAGGCATCATCTGAGGAGCAGGAAAATTGACGTTACGGGCAGGAGCCCTTCAAAGATATAGATTAAACAGGTAAGGAAAATCTGATTAACTGTGAAGTCATTGTAATGGGCAGTAGATAGAACTTTATTTGCCAAGTGTTTTTTAAATCTTTCAAACTTTGTTGTAACTAGCTTGGTTTTTAAAACTTCCCTCATGCAATAAACTTCTATTTTATTACTAAAACTAACTGTGTGTTTAATTTTCAATGAAAAATAGATTAAATCATGACCTATCGAACCAGACTTTAGTCTGGAATCTGACTTGTCCAGCAGTAATATCAGCTAGGATAATGAAACCATAGAAATGATGCACACCACTGCAGTATTCCACCTTCACCCCTTCATAAAAAATTGAGCAACACTCATTTGTCAAGCTGTGTGTCCTGGCATAACCGAAACTGAGTGTCACTGAGCAGGTTAGCTCTGCAAATGTCATTTGATAGCATTGCTGACAACATTTATTGATAGAGTGGTGCTGGAAAAGCACAGCAGGTCAGGCAGCATCCGAGGAGCAGGAAAATCGATGTTTCGGGCAAAAGCCCTTCATCAGAAAGCCCTTCATCAGCTTTTCCAGCACCACTCTAATCTAGACTCTGGTTTCCGGCATCCTTGTTTTTACCTAACATTTATTGATAATCAAGTATAGACTGATAGGGCAGTGAGTGGCCATGTTGAATTTGCCTTGCTTTTCTGGACAGCACATACGTATACAATTTTCCACATTGTTGGGTAGATGCCAGTGTTATATTGTACTGGAATTGATAGACTAAGAGTGCAGCTAGTGCTGGAGCACAGATTTCACATTGATATCAAGAATTGAATTGGCTGAAGACTGCTGTCTGTGATATTGGAGCCTCAGGAAGAAATCAAGATAGATCACTCACTCAACACCTCAGGCTGAACATGGATCAAATACTTCAGCCTTGTCTTTTGGACTGATTCACTAGGCTCTCTCATCCTTGAGTTTGGGGATATTTGTGGAAAGTTCACTTCCTGATAGTTCTTTAACTAAGCACGAATAATCACAATTAGAGTAGCAGACTGCAGAGCTTAGTTTTGATCCATTGATTATGGATTCATTTAGACCTGTCTGTTACTTGCTGCTTCGGCTGTTTGGCATGTCGGTGGGGGAGCTGCGCCCGATCGACACCTCCAGTACTTTTTCAGTCTGCTTCTGACATGCCCTCCTGCATTCCTCATTGAATCAGAGTTAGTCACCCGGCTGCACATCGGGTGGGGAATGTGAGAAGCTGTAATGTTACAGATAGTGGTTGAATGCCATTCTGCTGCTGCTGATGGCCCACAATACTTCATGGCGGCTCAGTTTTGGGTTGCTAGATCTGTTTGACATCTATCCCAGATAGCTTGGTGATGGTGCCACACAACATGATAGAGGTTATCCTCAATGTGAAGACAGGGCTTCCATCTCGAGAAGACTGTGCATGGACAGATGCCTCTGTGACACTTGGATTGATGAGGACAAGATCCAACTAATTGCTCCCTCAATACCTTTTGCTAGTAGTTATGTCCTTTAGGATTTAACTAACTGAGTCAGTTATGGTGCTACCAACCCTGTTTGATGAAGGATTTAAGTCCATTGAAGCTGACAAACTCCGTACATCTTCCAAGTAGAGTTCAACATGGAGGACAGATTTATTTTCTAAGGAAATAATCATATGTTTTCTTTGCCCATGTTTGAGTTGATGCCATTAGACTTTACAGTGAATGTTGAGGACTCCTAGGGCATTTATAGTTTATATTTGAGGTCTTAGTTTCTCTAAAAATGACCGTATCTCTTTCTTTGAACAGCTGTCATGATCAAGCTTCAGTTGCTCCTTTCACAGCCTTAACTCATTTAAATACAGTTCTCCAGTTTAATAAGCCTGGAATCTACCTCATTTCCAAACAGAGACCCTTATCTTCAGGATTCAAGGACACTTTTTAAATAGGCTCAGGTCTTACAACAGTGCAGAAACTTTCTACCTTTATTGCATGCATTCCTTTGTAGGATTAAGTTATATTTAAACAAAATCAGAAACTATAGTACATATTCAATAACAGAAGCATAATGCTAGCCCAGCAATACGTTGTACCTGGTGACTATGAACTTCACAAGATCTAGCACATCCTCAACTTTAGAAATTTTATTACATTTCTCAAATGATTATGCTTCCAAGATGTTGTTCACAGTTATTCTGTTACCTGGCTTCTTCCTTTAATTTTGCTGCTCTGTTATTCCCCAAGAAGGAAGTAATCGATAAATCCAACTCTCTATTCGAGGTTAATTGTTTTTGTTGAAAATCTCTTTAGTTTAGCAGCTGTTTAAGTTCTTTCTGTCATATTCTCAGACTTTGAAAAAAGTAGAAATAATTCAATTTTTTTCTCTTTTTATATATATTTATAACATTGTTGACATTTCACATAATGTCTGAAGTTAGGAGGGTGATTTCAAAGTTTGCACATAAAATCATCAGTTTGTTCTGAATATAATCTTTGAACATGCTCCTGGTCAATATCAGCTTCAAAGCTCGAGGTTTAATAATGACTAGTGATAGCTCCTGGTAAGATCATAAGGCACAGGAAGAGAAATTAGGCCATTCAGCCCACTGAGTCAATCATAACTGATAAGTTTCTCAACCCCATTCTCCCGCTTTCTCCCTGTAACCTTTGATCCCCTTGACAATCAAGAATTTATCAATCTCCCTCTTAAATATACTTGATGACATGGCCTCCACACTGTTCTGTGCCAGTGAATTCCATAGATTCGCCATTCTCTGTCTGAAGAAGTTTCTCCTTATTTCCATTCTAAAGGGTCTTCCCTTCACTCTAAGGCTGTGCTGTCGGGTCCTAGTCTTTTCTACCAATGGAAACATCTTCCCACATCTACTCTGTCCAGGCCATTCAATATGCTGTAAGTTTCAATGAGATCACCTCTCATCCTTCTGTCAGCTATTATGTGATACTCTCAAATCAAATTGTTGCTGCAGTGATGAAACTAGACTTTCTTAGCTTGAGTGATGTTGGTGAATGATTTCACAAAATGCTGGAGAGTGAGGAATAATTCCCTAACATGTACACCTTGTTAAACACCAATTCTTTTACCAACTGGGATACAGGCCTGTACTGATAAGTTGTGTTGCATCCATTTCCTACACTTAAACTGGTTGGAAGTTTGGTATATACATCTGGATGAGTATTTTCAGATTAATCTATTTATGGTACAGGAAAAGATACAATTTGGTGCAATGATCCCCTGGACTAGTACAGTGGTGAAGGGGAAGTGGGGTGGGTGAGAAAAGTAATATTTGGCAGAAACCTGTCAGTCACAGAAGAACATTCTGGTGCCTGAAAATGGTCCTGAATTTGTCTGCACCCCTGAAGAACAGCATATTTAACAAAAAAACATGATTTGACATACAAAACGTTTTCTTCCACAAGCCAATGCAAACTCTTTCTAAAATGCACTTTCCAACAAAAGGCAAATTCGACACAGCATTAGAATAGCTGCCTGACTTCATAATCCTACATTCATATTCATAATCAGATATTTATCACGTTTGTCTTGAAAAGTCTGAGCTGAGATAATCTTAACAACTTTGTCAAAATTCCATGTACCTTCTCCTCTGGAGAAAACTGTTCCGTCCTGCGCGCTTGGTTTGTCTAGAAACCTGAATCAGACCCTGCATGTCTATATCATTCCCACTCCATTTAAGTCAAATATTCAGCTAGCATAACTGATTTTGAGAATTATTTTCTCAAACATTGGAATTTTGCTCCTTCCTCCCAGAGGTGGCTTGATGTGAGTCATACCCAGTCAGGATTATGTGCTGGCTATTATTTGTGATGGCCAGAGTTAGCTGGGTTTTATCAGCCAAAGTTAAATGGCTCAGTATTTCCTTTTGCCTTGCAGCATTGATTTTGCAGTGTGCTCTATTTTGCAGTTTTGAGGAGTCTATTGAATTCTATTTGCATGTTTATTACAGATTTGATGCAATTTGGGATCTGCGCATTTAAAATGATAACTGGAGATTTTGCTTCAGGCTGTCAGTTACACAAAGCAGGGATTAAGAGTTTGGATGTGTTGTGTAATATTATTATGTGGCTTAAATTGTAGAGATCTTGTGTAATCTCTTCCATATCCTAAGACAGCAGCATTGTTCCAAATTTTAACTCAGTGAAATAAGTGGGTAATTATAAGAAGATGATAATGTGCAGTGATATTTTCAAATTGTCAGGCTAAAGATATTTCCTCCACCATTCTATAAGCAGATGTTGCTTTCTGCTTAAACTCTCAATATATTTACTTCTCCTATGTTTTATGGAGTAGAATCTTTCTTGATCTTGCACTTCATGTTGAAGATTGGCAAAGGTGTATAAATGGGTACTGACATTCTGCTGAACTTCTGACAAGTTACAGTGCACATTTGGAAGAAGTCCAGTGGACATTCCAGGCATACATCTTTGATACTAGGATTATTTCAGACAGTTTTATTTGTATTTAGCTGACATTTTCTCCCGACAGGTGCTTGTGACCAAGAGGCTACATGCCTGTTCCCAGATTGTAGCGATCACATCATTCATTGTTACGCAGGAGATTCCAAAACTATCCAGATGTATTTTGCACCATAGCTTTCCAGTCTCCTACTGAAAAACACTGCAGCCTTTTTGGTATCTCCACCTTGATATAAGAACTGAATAATTTTCCCTTATATATTTTTTAGAACATAAGAACTAGGAGCAGGAGTAGGCCATCTGGCCCCTTGAGCCTGTTCCACCATTCAATAAGATCATGGCTGATGTCTTCATGGACTCAGCTCCACTTACCCACCCATTCACTATAACTCTTAATTCCTTTACTGTTCGAATATCCATCTATCTTAGCCTCAAAAACATTCAACGAGGTAGCCTCAATTGCTTCACTGGGCAGGAACTTCCACAGATTCACAACCCTTTGGGAGAAGAAGTTCCTCCTCAACTCAGTCCTAAATCTGCTCCCCCTTACTTTGAGGCTATGCCCCCTTGTTCTAGTTTTACAGGCCAGTGGAAACAAACTCACTGCTTCTATCGCATCTATTCCCTTTGTAAATTTATATGATTCAATAAGATCTCCTCTCATTTTTCTAAATTACAATAAGTACAGTCACAGTCTACTCAATCTCTCCTCATAAGGCAACCTTCTCAACTCCAGATTCTGGATTAGTGGTGCTGGAAGAGCACAGCAGTTCAGGCAGCATCCAAGTAGCTTCGAAGCTACTTGGGTGCTGTCTGAACTGCTGTGCTCTTCCAGCACCACTAATCCAGAATCTGGTTTCCAGCATCTGCAGTCATTGTTTTTACCTCGTTTTTTTTCTCAACTCCAGAATCAACTTTGTGAGCACATGTACAGTACACCCAGTGCTAGTACATCCTTTCTCAAGTAAGGAGACCAAAACTGTACACAGTACTCCAAATGTGGCCTCACTAGTACCCTGTACAGCTGCAGCATAACCTCCCTATTTTTAAACTACATCTGTATAGGGTACTGGTGAGGCCACACCTGAAGACTGCATAGATGTATATTTTCCATGTATAGATTCTTTCATGCATGAAGAAATCCAACCTTTGTGGGCGGCACGGTGGCACAGTGGTTAGCACTGCTGCCTCACAGCGCCAGAGACCCGGGTTCAATTCCCGCCTCAGGCGACTCTCTGTGTGGAGTTTGCACATTCTCCTCGTGTCTGCGTGGGTTTCCTCCTGGTGGTCCGGTTTCCTCCCACAGTCCAAAGATGTGCAGGTCAGGTGAATTGGCCATGCTAAATTGCCCGTAGTGTTAGGTAAGGGGTAGATGTAGGGGTATGGGTGGGTTGCGCTTCGGCGGGGCGGTGTGGACTTGTTGGGCCGAAGGGCCTGTTTCCACACTGTAAGTAATCTAAAAAAAAATCTAATCTAATCTAATCTAATCTAATTAAAAAAGCACAGATTGGGTAGGAGGACACACAGCAGTGGGTCTCTAAGAGGAGGACCATTTTCTGAGTGAGGAGATTCTGGAGAATGTGCCTAAATGACTGAAGGCACACTCACCAGTTGTAAGTAAAAGAAAGGACTAACACATAAGAAGTTGGAGTTAAAGGGTGCTGCTGTTATACAGTTGACGGTGATTGCCAAGGTTAGGTTATGGCAGAATTTATACATGAAAACAACAATTCTCAATTTTAAGCAATGACGGTAGATTAGAGTGGAAACAAATGGTGGGCAATTGGTATGTCATTAAATTGATATTCATGAAGTATTAATCAGGCAGGATCATGAAATAAACAATAAATTTAGGTGAACAAACTTTACATCCATTGGTAAATTTGTGAAATCATAGAAACACCATACCTTGCAGATAAAATAAATTAATTTAGTTTAGACTTATTATTTAGTTGACACTATGTTAAAAGCAACACAGCGTGTTCTTTTTATCTATAACACATTACATAAAATAATCACTTCTGAGCAGAACCTGTGACACTGGAAAACAATATTAGACTGTAGGACATCTTCTAAAGTTTCATATTCTTAATTAGTAACATGTTCTCATTTCTAATTGTTGTATACTTCTGAGCAATTACCTGGCAGACTTCAGTCTGTGAATGATTGAGGAATTTGCGCAGAGCTTGGGGTGGTACTCTGTGGCCCGGGATCTCCACTCACTTTCTCAATGCTGAGTTTGAAGGGTTCTAGAAGCACTTGCCAGCTTGTGGATGGATCTATACCAGTAATACAAATTTATGCTCAATAAGTTTAGAACCTGAACGCCTTCTTCATTGTACGTTTTTGCACCCCACACCCGTGCCATGGGCTGGTTTTAGCCCAGCTCAGCCCATTGTCACTGGATTATAGTCCCCATTATAGGTTTTTGTCCCTCCCTGTTTGTTTCTGATGAAGGGCTTTTGCCCGAAACATTGATTTTCCTGCTCATCAGATGCTGCCTGACCTGCTGTGCTTTTCCAGTACCACTCTAATGTAGAATTTTGTCCTCCCTGGCTTACCATTAGCTATCCCTCTGTCTGCCTTAGTGTCTTTCTGTCTCTTTGAGCTCTGTGTCCACCCATCTACTTACTTTTCCCCACCTATCCCAGATCCCTGTGGCTCCAGCGTATATACCACTTTTCTTAGTTACTATCAGTTCTGGAGAAGGGTCACTGAACTCCGCTTTCTCTCCACAGATACGACCGGACCTGCTGAGTTTCTCCAGCAATTTTTGTTTGTGTTTGAAGTTAAATCAAGGGAATTTGTAATGGGGCATTTTCTGGTTGTGAGATCATTTCTGAGAAGTGGCATGGTGACTTGGTGTTAGTATGGAAGTTCAGTTTCAGTATTTTGTGCTGCAGAAAATCACATAACAGAAATTCCTGCAATTCAGGAAAACATCACTTTGCTGTCTAGTGGTAAGAAGGATATGCTCAGTTCATGCAGCTCGTGATGAAGGAACTTCATTGTTGTCTTGGATCCGTTTCTTCTGGAATTTCCTGAGTTTACTTATACTAAGTTTCCTTCTAAGATCCCATGTGTGATCCTGTTGTTAATTTGGATTAGGCCGTACAGTCCTTTTTATTCGTTCATTGGATAGGGGCATTGCTGGATAGGCAAGTGTTTGTTGTGGGTTATCAGCAGTTCATTGGCAAGCACAATTTTAATGAGCTTTGATTCGTTTAACAGCATCGTGTCAGATTTGCAATGAGCAATGTGTTCAATCCAGTTTCCAAAACAAAGCTCTATAGTCAATGTTTTTTCCTAACTCAGAGATTTCTTGCGACCTCAACCTTCACGCACATGTAGACACACACATGCCCATAGTCCTTTCCTTACAGTCTAATGCCACAGACTGCATAACCACCCACCTGAATATATAGGCAGAGGCATGCTTAGCTTGATTTAATAAGAAGCATTGCTGCTATAAGTAAATCACACACAGATTTGTAAGCAACACAATGACAATTTTTTGTAATATGCTCAAAATTGAGCAACCACCTTAGAGCTGCAGTATTGCGAGTGATTGTTGCAATCAGAATTGTTTTTAATGTTTATGTTTCAGGCTTGTTGCACATAACTAGTGCGAATAATGACAATATAAACCAAGCAATTATACCTAGATGTCTTTAGAAATCAACTAAAATACTTTATTTGCACCTTCTTGATAACCAACAGAAGACTATCCATATGGAAGGATATGGGTTACGTGCTCTTAAGAACTAAAGTTTTTTTATTCCATCTGTACAACCTATGGGTATTTTGCTGAATTTTAATGATATTAATGGGAAAAAAAACACTTTCTAAACAGTGATTTTGTTTGCAGCTAATGACAGTGATTTCTGCAAAAGAATACTTGCTTCGTGGTAACTGTTACAATACACTAGTGTTAAAGCAGTTAATAACTTCAACATTATTGGACATGAGTAATTGAAAACAGACAAACTTTATTGAAGCTTTTCATCTTGTGCTCATCAGGATGTTTCACAAGAATGCAAATTTGAGAGAAAACCAATATTTACATTGTAAGCAAGGAAAGTGTTGATTGGTTGACAAATGGACACTGATAGAGGTATTGCCATGACAATATAACCATTAATACTGATTGACAGTTAACAGCCAGGCTTTGGTTAAATTTTCCACCAGGCAGTCTGACTTTGGCTGGTCAGAATATTTTTCTGAGAAATGAACCAATGAATAGCTGGCAATTATTAGGTTGAGTTGAAACAGGCACACTGTATGCCCATGTTATTTCTGTCTTTTTGCAGCACTACTCTCATTCTAGGCAAAAGTGAGGACTGCAGATGCTGGAAATCAAAGTCTAGATTAAAGTGGTACTGGAAAAGCACAGCAGGTCAGGCAGTATCCGAGGAGCAGGAAAATCGATGTTTCGGGCAAAAACCCTTCAAATGAAACCTGGATTTTCCTGCTCCTCGGATGCTGCCTGACCTGCTGTGCTTTTCCAGCACCACTCCAATCAGTACTCTCATTCTGTACTACCAAACAGCAGGACTTATTAAGAAGAGTCTTAAGTTGGTTCCTGAGTACTGATCCTCTTCAGTTATGATCAATGACCAGCCAATTAAGGTTCCATTAAGCATATAGATCATGAGATGTTTTTATCTGCTTTAATAATCACTGTGAGAATTAATGCTATGTTGAAGCATTAAGCATATGGATAGCTCTTGAAGTATCATGTAATTTGCCACATTAAGATTTCAAAGATTGTGACATACCAAGTGCTCCACAGTTTTACCCAGGAGGGCGGCACGGTGGCACAGTGGTTAGCACTGCTGCCTCACAGCACCAGAGACCCGGGTTCAATTCCCGCCTCAGGCGACTGACTGTGTGGAGTTTGCACGTTTGCCCTGTGTCTGCGTGGGTTTCCTCCGGGTGCTCCGGTTTCCTCCCACAGTCCAAAGAATTCACCACAGGTCAGGTGAATTCGCCATGCTAAATTGCCCGTAGTATTAGGTAAGGGGTAAATGTAGGGGTATGGGTGGGCTGCGCTTCGGTGGGTCGGTGTGGACTTGTTGGGCCGAAGGGCCTGTTTCCACACTGTAATGTATTGTAATCTAATCTAATCTAAAAGACTTCCAGGTATAACAGCAATCGAGCAAGAGAAGGGGAAACAGCCAAAAGAAGACCCTTTATTGTTAACCACTCACTTGCCAAGTTGTCATACAAGAAATGTAGACCACTGAATTAACAGCGCTGTCTGCAACACCCTCATGCTGTTCAAGCTGCTTCACCCAGCGGTATTTTACATTTTTCATACAGCTCTCAAATCTTCCATTCATGGCATCTGATGGAACACAATCCAACTATTTGTGAGGATATTCTCTACACATACAATAACTTAATTGTAGCTAGACCTTAATTAATTAAATATGTCATATAGGAGTGCCATATATTTGTTTCCTTGATACTTTCAGTTGGTCATATAATTGATCTTAAGCCTGGTCTTGTGCTTCACTGTGTTAACTGAGCTGCACTGCAGCATCTACTCACAGGCACAATCCAGCTGCTGGAAGTATTTTTTCACCTACCTGCTCAGACTAGTCCTGCTATTTCTGTGTGCCAGGTGGGACTTGAAACTGGACCTTCTGGCCCAGAGGTAGGAACACTACAGCTGTGCCATAAGAGAGGCCTTGTGCTTCATCTGGTTGCTTGCTGAATGATAAAACAATGCGGTTGGCTATTGTGTGTATCTTGAGGGTTCTTGGGATTGAGGAAACAAGAATTGAAATCCTACCTTCCTAGTTTAATGAATGTTAAGAATGGAAAAGACAGCCATTCCATCGTGGAATCCCAAGTCCTACTCTAATACAAGGACTTCAATAGGATGAGCATGGCTGCCCTTTAGATTATCTTCTGCAAGTGTACCTTGAGTTGTTACTTTAGGTCTTTGTAGAGTACACTATAACGTCCAAAGCAGTTGTCATCACCACTCTGCTGTGAGACTTGCACTATGAATTAGTAACACATTGTTTTTTCACCATAGTCTTGCCAGACCATAGGTGATGCTCCCTTATCAGAGAGAAACATGATGATTTAACCTCAGGGCCACGAGACCTCAGGTGAGGGAAGAGGTTGAGAAGGAAGAGTCCTTCATGGTAACCTCAAACTGGTGATGGGAATTGAATCCACGCTGTTGGTATCACATTGCTATGTAAAAGAGTACAAGAGAGCCAGGGTGCCAGATAAATTCTGAAATTATAACTGTCTACAGTATTTTGTCTTAAGGCACTTTGGTGTGTCCTCATGATGTGAAATCACAATGTCCAACTGACCAGTAATATTCATATTTATCCACTTAATCTACTGCACCCAATCTTTGGTCATGGATTCCTATCTCTTCCTTATCCCACTGACCATTCCCTGCTCCTAACAAAGAGGTATGTTTTTCCTGCATTTAGCATTCATTTCCTGCATTTTAAACTTTGTATAATTACTTTTGGTGGTTGAATAAATAATTGAGATAAATGCAGATGAACATAGAACATAGAAAAGTACAGCATAGAACAGATCCTTTGGCCCACGATGTTGTGCCAAGGATTAATCCTAATGTAAAATAAAGTAACCTAACCTATGCACTCCTCAATTTACTGCTATCCATGTGCATGCCCAACAGTCGCTTAAATGTCCCTAATGTCTCTGCTTCCACTACCACTGCTGGCAACACATTCCATGCATTCACAACTCTGCATAAAGAACCTTTCTCTGATGTCCCCTCTATACCTTTTTCCTAATATCTTAAAACTATGACCCCTCGTGCCAGTCAGTCCTGTCCTGGGGAAAAGTCTCTGGCTATTGACTCTATCTATTCCTCTCATTAACTTGTATACCTTGATCAGGTCACCTCTCTTCCTCCTTCTCTCCAGAGAGAAAAGTCCAAGCTTAGTCAACCTTTCTTCATACGGCAAGCCCTCCAGTCCAGGCAACATCCTTGTAGACCTTTGCACCCTCTCCGAAGCCTCTGTATCTTTCCTATAGTAGGGCGACCAGAACTAGACACACTATTCCAAGTGTGATCTCACTAGGGACTTGTAGAGCTGTAGCAAAGCCTCGCGGCTCTTAAACTCAATCCCCCTGTTAATGAAAGCCAAAAAACCATATGCTTTCTTAACAACTATATCCACTTGGGTGGCAACTTTGAGGGATCTATGTACTTGAATACCAAGATCCCTCTGTTCCTCTGTACAATTGCAATTTTTCAAGGTAATCTGTTTTTTTCTGGACCTAATACTAATGGATCATTCTGAATTTCTGATAACTATAGAACACATCTTTATGTCATGTGTGATATTAATCATTGACATCAGAAGTGTAAGTTATTAAATGATATGCAACTACTATTCAGTTATTATTTCAGGGTAAAACAGTATTTCTCATCTGCACAAAATGACAAAGAAGTTATCAATGGATCTATGTGAGGAAGAGGATCTTGATCCTGAGTATCCCACTTGCCTTCTCAAACCCCTAAGGCTCGTATTTGTAATTTATGCTGCTGGGTTAATTTTAAATTATACCCACGTCAATTCTATAAGACATTTTTTTCAGGCAAACCATGACCAGCTGCTTTCTATTTTTTAAACAACCTGCTGTTCAAGGCATGCACTTGATTTCCAACTGTACACTTTTATCTGTATGTATTACATAGCCCTAAGTAGGGCAGTAAATTATAAGTATAAATATGACTATCCATAAGACTTTTAAATATATCCACATTGTTCCTCTGTAACCAGAGAGGATGTCATTTTGTTTTTTTTTTAAAAGAACCCTTAAGTCATTTTAAGATTTATAGCCTTAATAACAGCTACAACATTTTAATAAACTCCACTTAAATGTAAATGCCCTAATACCAGAAAGACATGCTGCACTCTAGCCAATTGTAAAACTTGTGAAAATGGAATACTGCTGTGACCTGTCAAATGTAATTGAACCTTCAATAAATGTGTTTAAATATGTTGTATGTCAATGGTAGTAGTTTCCTTAATGTTGTTTCTAATTGACACAAAAAGCCTGATGGCAATATTTCCTAGATGTCACCTGTGGAAAAGAGACTTGCAGGTGAGACCACCCTGTCAACTATAAACTATGACAGATTTTCATTACTTTTGTAATTGAGTTTTATTTCACCAACTTTGTGATATTTCAAAGTGATTTACAAATCTCTGAAATGGACAGAAAAGCTTAAACACTGTTAGAAAATGATGTAGTTCAATTAACCATGTACTAAGTGCCTTTACTGTAATTCTATGCACAACCTTATTTGTATCAAACACACAGATTTCAGTTAAAGATCACACAACACCAGGTCATAGTTCAACAGGTTTAATTGGAAGCACTAGCTTTCAGAGAAAACCACTTGATGAAGGAGCGACGCTCCAAAAGTTAGTGCTTCCAGTTAAACCTGTTGGACTATAACCTGGTGTTGTGTGATTGTTAACTTTGTACACCCCAGTCCAATACCGGCATCTCCATCTCATGACATATTCCAGTGAGGTAAAAACAATGACTGCAGATGCTGGAAACCAGATTCTGGATTAGTGGTGCTGGAAGAGCACAACAGTTCAGGCAGCATCCGAGGAGCAGTAAAATCGACGTTTCGGGCAAAAGCCCTTCATCAGAAATAAAGGCAGAGAGCCTGAAGCGTGGAGAGATAAACTAGAGGAGGGTGGGGGTGGGGAGAAAGTAGCATAGAGTGCAATAGGTGAGTGGGGGAGGGGATGAAGGTGATAGGTCAGGGAGGAGAGGGTGGAGTGGATAGGTGGGAAAGGAGATAGGCAGGTAGGACAAGTCCGGACAAGTCATGGGGACAGTGCTGAGCTGGAAGTTTGAAACTAGGATGAGGTGGGGGAAGGGGAAATGAGGAAACTGTTGAAGTCCACATTGATGTCCTGGGGTTGAAGTGTTCCGAGGCGGAAGATGAGGCGTTCTTCCTTCAGGCATCTGGTGGTGAGGGAGCGGCGGTGAAGGAGGCCCAGGGCCTCCATGTCCTCGGCAGAGTTGTGGGGTGGGGGGGGGGAGTTGAAATGTTGGGCCACGGGGCGGTGTGGTTGATTGGTGCGGGTGTCCCGGAGATGTTCCCTAAAGCGCTCTGCTAGGAGGCGCCCAGTCTCCCCAATGTAGAGGAGACCGCATCGGGAACAACGGATACAATAAATGATATTAGTGGATGTGCAAGTAAAACTTTGATGGATGTGGAAGGCTCCTTTAGGGCCTTGGATAGAGGTGAGGGAGGAGGTGTGGGCGCTTTAGGGAACATCTCTGGGACACCCGCACCAATCAACCACACCGCCCCGTGGCCCAACATTTCAACTCCCCCTCCCACTCTGCCGAGGACATGGAGGTCCTGGGCCTCCTTCACCACCACTCCCTCACCACCAGACGCCTGGAGGAAGAACGCCTCATCTTCCGCCTCGGAACACTTCAACCCCAGGACATCAATGTGAACTTCAACAGTTTCCTCATTTCCCCTTCCCCCACCTCACCCTAGTTCTAAACTTCCAGCTCAGTAACTGTCCCCATAACTTGTCCGGACTTGTCCTACCTGCCTATCTCCTTTTCCATCTATCCACTCCACCCTCTCCTCCCTGACCTATCACCTTCATCCCCTCCCCCACTCACCTATTGTACTCTATGCTACTTTCTCCCCACCCCCACCCTCCTCTAGCTTATCTCTCCACGCTTCAGGCTCTCTGCCTTTATTTCTGATGAAGGGCTTTTGCCCGAAACGTTGATTCCGCTGCTCCTTGGATGCTGCCTGGACTGCTGTGCTCTTCCAGCACCACTAATCCAGATTCCAGTGATAGTTTATTTTGGAGCTCTATCAGAAACGAGTCATTTTGCATATCAGCCAGCAGGTGGTAGTATTTCAAAGCTGGAAGTGAGCTTTCTCCTTACTGAATATAGCTTTGTTCTGGTGAATTTTATTCTCAGGTAAAACATTTCTAGCTTTTCCTTGCATGGTGGTAATTAGCACACAAGGAAATTTGTGGCTCATAAATGCCAGTCTATGACCATAACCAATAAAAGATCATCAACGTCCTGGGGATGACCATTGACCAGAAACTCAACTTTATTTGCCACATAAACACAGTGACAAGAGCAGGTCAGAGTCTAGGAATAATGTATGATTATTCTTGACTTCCAAAGCCTGTTCATCATGGACAAGGCACAAGTCAGGAGTATGATGGAACGTTCCCCACTGGCCTGGACGGGTGCAGCTCCGACAGCACTCTGGAAGCTTGACACCATCCAGGACAAAGCAGCTTAATTAATTGGCACTACATTCGTAAACATTCACTCCCTCCATAACGATGCTGACAGCAGAAATGTATACTACGTACAAGATGCACTGCAGAAATTTACCACAAATCCTAGACAGTACCTTTCAAACCCATGACCACTTCCAACTAGAAGGACAAGAACAGCAGGTACATGGGAATACCATCGCCTTCAAGTTCCCCTCCAAGCCACTCCCCATCCTGACTTGGAAATATATCTTCATTCCTTCACTGTCACTTGGTCAAAATCCTTGAATTCCCTTCCTAATGACATTGTGGTCAACCCACAGCAGGTGGACTGCAGCGGTTCAAGAATGTAGCTCACCACCACCTTCCCAAGGGCAACTGGGAAGTTCAATAAATGCTGACCAGCCAGTGATGCCCGTGTCCCACAAATGAATAAGATTTTGGACTACCTCAGAGGAAATTATTTCTGGGACCTCCTGAGCGCATATTTTTAAAAACAAAAGCAGATACTGCTGGAAAACTTAGCAGTTTGTCAGCATCTGTGGAGAGAAATCAGAGTTAACGTTTTGGATCCGGTGACGCTTATGCAGAACAGATTTTGGGGTTGTTATGTTAACTTGGGGCTGCTCATAGGCTCCTTACAACAAAATGAAGAAATCAGAAAAAAAAAGGGGAGATGTTTGTGTTTCAATGGATGACTTACAAGTTTCATCTGTTAGAAAGTGCCTCCTCAAGAACCAATATACTGCTGAAAACAGATAAATATATTTGATAATACGTGCAATATTCTAAAATTAGCTTGGTTGGTCTTCATTTATTTTTGTAAAGTTTTTTAACAAGTTCATTTTTTTTATCAAAAACATTAACTCATGAGATGTGAACGTTACTGGCTGGACTAGTGACTATTGCCCATCCTTAACTGCCCTGGAGAAAATCATAGTGAAATGCCTTCTTGAATACATGTAGTCCTCACGGTGTAGCTGTATGTAAATTCCAGGATTTTGAACTGGTGTCAGTGACAAAACAGCAGTAAATTGCACATGAAGCAAATATTTGAGCCAGTAGTTCTGGGATTGTTTTGAAAGGGGAGATTGGAGGACTCAGAGTCACGATGGTGGAAATGGAAAGCAAAAGAAGCTGTCTTTTTTTATTGCAGTTAGTTTCTGACATCAAAAGATGCAGTTGTCTGCATGTGTTTCCTCTGTGTGCTCTGGTTTCCACCCATAGTTCAAAGACGTGCAGGTGAGGTGGGTTGGCAATGCTCATGCCTATAGAATCGGGGATGTGCAGACTAGGTGGGTTAGCCATGAGAAATGCAGGGTGATAGGGACAGGTTTTGGTGAGATGCTGTTCAGCGGGTCAGTGCATACTTGATGGGCTGAATAGCCTGCTTCCACCCTGTAAGGATTCTATAATTCTGTCAGAACACAGAAAATATCAGGCTTTCTGATAGAGCTAGAACCAGGTGAATTAATATATTACTTTTGTCATAGTGAGTTTTGAGAAGATTTGTAGCTCAGGTTGAGGTTCTGGATGTAGGTTTGCTCGCTGAGTTGAAAGGTTCATTTCCAGACGTTTCATCACCCTACTAGGTAGCATCTTCAGTGGGCCTCCAGGCGAAGCACTATTGATAATTCCTGCTTTCTATTTATATGTTTGGGTTTCTTTGGGTTGGTGATGTCGTTTCCTGTGGTGATGTCATTTCCTGTTCTTTTTTCTCAGGGGGTGGTAGATGCGATCTAACTCGATGTGTTTGTTGATAGAGTTCCAGTTGGAAAGCCATGCTTCTAGGAATACTCATGCATGTCTCTGTTTGGCTTATCCTAGCTTGGATGTGTTGTCCCAATCAAAGTGGTGTCCTTCCTTATCTATATGTAAGGATACTAGTGAGAGAGGGTCATGTCGTTTTGTGGCTAGTTGATGTTCATGTATCCTGGTGGCTAGTTTTTTGCCTGTTTGTCCAATGTAGGTTTGTTACAGTCCTTGAACAGTATTTTGTAAATAGGACAAGCCAAACAAAGACAAGCACGAGAATTCCTAGAAGCATGGCATTCGAAGTGGAACTCTATCAACAAACACATAGTGTTAGACACAATCTACCACCCCCTGAGAAAAAGAACAGGAAATTGCGTCACCACAGGAAATGACATCACCAACCCAAACATATAAATAGAAAGCAGGAATTATCAACAGTGCTTCACCTGGAGGCCCACTGAAGATGTTATCTAGTAGAGTGACAAAACGTCTGGAAATGAACCTTCCAGCTCAGCGAGCAAACCTACATCCAATAATTTTGTCATATTAACTTCCTCAGCTACATCACAGTGTGCTGATCTTGGCCGAAGATCATATCCAACTTCTTTTTGAACTAAATGAAGGAGAATTACTTTTTAATGGTTGATGTTTTGAAATGCTGAATTCTGATGACTTAAAGTACTGAATTTCTGATAAAATGCTGATTTTTGATGACTTACAAGGCTCATCTATAAGAAAGTGCCTCCTCAGGAAGTAATATACTGGTGTATACAAGCAAATATATTTGAAGTTTGTGCAGAATCAAAATGCATCCCAAAGTCAGGTTTCAATTTCAGCTCCATTAGAAAGGACTTGTCCCATAGTCAAAATGATGCCAGAGCCTGGATCCATGGGTTGTGTCCCTGAAAAGATGTCATTCACCAATTTCACCTTGGTCAGGGGTGAGGGGATGGGAGAATAGTAGCTGGGCGCGATGGAGTGGGTTGAGGAATTGGGTGCAGGCTATACAGTTACAGATCGGCAGTTTCCAAAAGCAGTGTTACCTTTTGCAAAATGCAGCTGCCTTCAAACAGAAGCAATTTTCTACAGCGGAATTTCTGAAACATAGCACGTGTACCGTAGGTATTTAAGGAAAAGGTATTCACGTGCCAGAGCTCTTTTGAGAATAAGGTACCCTTTTGCAATGGCCCTCTTTGAAAAAGGTTAGTGAGGTACAAGCAACCTTTGGGATTGTTAAGAGTAAAGATTAATTTATGTAAAAAATAGATAATGTCTGTGGATCTACCAAACTGCCTGGGCATATAAATCAATAACAATTTACGCAAAGTGACTGAGCCCATTGCTGAAAATTCAAGTCAAACTGTCAGATGCATTTTAACCCAGAATTCACTACCCATCAAAATTCAACAATTCACAACATCAGCAAATCAAAATTAATTGTTCTCTACTTTTGTTAGGAAATAATGTGGATGAAACTGAAACAAAAGTTCACAGATGAAAAAGAACAGTGTTTGCAATTTCAGTAGGTGGTGTTGACGTAACCTGAAGGCTATCATTAAAGGATTTATACCACTTGACTATTGTCACAGCCTGACATTATTACAGTGGGACTCTTGCCGGTTCGCAGTCTGATTGATCGTGGTTGTAAACTGTTTTTGATTTGGTGCTCTGTGTATCACTTATCTGGATAAAAGATTAAGTACACCAAGAAGACATTTTCTCTTTTACAGGGGAATAAATATTTGAAGAAAATGTTTGCTTTTGTAGGGTATTTAGTATTTGAACTCACTAATGAGTGTGCTTGTTTTAGTGCAGTGATCTGTCAAAGATACTAAGGATATTATTTCATCTTACCATAACTCCTAAGGTCTGTCTAGGGTGGGGGCTACATGAATTGACATGAGGGTGTAGGGGTTTGGGCGGTTGATGGGTTGAGGTCATAGGTTGGTATGTGAGCAATAGGGTCTATGAAGAGCCATGGGTGGGTTTGGCAGAGAGGCATAGGTTGGCATTAAGGGTATGAGGGATTATGGGTGAGTAGAGGGACATAGATTGTCACGGAGGAAGATCCAGGGATGCCAATTGGGATGGAGTGTCTGAATGACCGTAGGGGTCATGAGCTGACATGTGTTATTAAGAATGGGGCACAGTGAGTGTGTGGGTGGTGAAAGTGTGATGACTGGAGAGTTGTTTTTGGTTCTACTGTTTTTATCATAACTGGGACAAAGTTCCAGAACACTGAGACATCATTTTCAGTAGTCTACCTTTGCACTTGGCTGTGTCCATATTATTTCTGAGGTTGGTGGGCCTGACCCCATTTAACACCAGCCCCTGGAATTAAAACACAACCTTTCGGGAAGGTTTCTCTCAGTTATTTGTGCACAAATTTCCTGACTCTATACACCTGACCTTGGAGCGAAAATTTGGCTTATCAGTGTTAGACCAGCCATTCTCAGGTTACAGTTTGTATCCTGTAATTATCCTCAGTGACCTGAGACCAGCCATGGAAAAGCCAGCCAGTATTCCATTCCTGACCAGTTAGCAGTGGCTGCAGCCTTAGCTGAGAATCGAGCTGAACTCTGAAATGCTTAACCACCTGCCTAGCCCAGGGCCGATGCCCAGGTCATGGTAAAGAAACTATACCCAAGCAGGAACCTACAACAAGAATGAGATATTTTTCTCTACCATCCTTCTGCAATGTAATATTCCTGTGATTCAGGTTTGATTCCAACCCTGCACACTTTCAAATCAAATAGTTGGCCCTCTCTACTCCCTCCAAACATCTTTTATAGTGACATGAGAAATGAAGGGTACTTCCATTTAATTCAAAAGAAAAAGAATTATCTCTCTCTATTTCTGTATCGTTTACTCATGTCCATATTTTATGATAGTTTAGGATATTGAGATGAGCAGTTACATTTGGTTTGAAAATTGAGTTGAAGAGTTTAGTTAAAATGTGAAATGATCATTATTAGTTTCAATCCTTAATTTTGTATTTCTGTTTTCTTCAGTGGGATAACTTAATGTTTACTAAACAGAGAGGTGATAGCCTTGTGGTATTCTCACGAGGCTATAAGTCTACCGACCCAGGTAGTTTTCTGGGGACCTGGATTCAAACCCTGCACAGCAGATGGTGGAATCTGAATTTGAAATAAAATCTGCAATTAGGAGGCGAAGGTCGAAGAGTGTGGTGCTGGAAAAGCACAGCTAGTCAGGCAGCCTCTGAAGAGCAGGAGAATCAAAGTTTCAAGCATAAGTCCATCATCAGGAATCTCGATTCTCGAACTCCTCGGATGCCACCTAACTAGCTGTGCTTTGCCAGCACCACACTCTTTGACTCTAATCTCCAGCATCTGCAGTCCTCACTTTCTCCCAATTAGGAGTCTCCTGCTGACCATGAAATTATTGCTAATTATCAGGAAATCACTACCTGGTTCGGTAATGTCCTTTTAGGAAAGAACACTGTTGTCCTTCCAGCTTATGTGTGACTACAGTCCCACAGCAGATTTAAAATTTGAATCACGAAGGAACTGACTAATTTAAGCTAATGTAACAAAAACCCTATAAATGCTGATTGTAAATTGTCTGATTATAATTATTTCCTTTTTGACTTTAATTCTTTATTTTTATTTACCAAGCTTGATGCGCAGTACCAATGACATGGTCAGTTCCAATCTTTCCCTTTTATTAATTTCTTTTATCCATTGCTGGGATGGTTCATAGTGTAGTGGCCTATTTGTCTTTAATTTGCTCATTCTTTTTGGTTTGAAACTGTGAGTGGAGGTTAAAAGTTGAATTTCTAAGAACCGATTGTTTTAAAGGAGATGAGAACAAAGACAAGTCTTTGCTTTTGGCAACAGATCTTGAAGATAATGCAACTTAATTACTGTTCTAAAGATACTGCAGACAAATCAGCACAGCACTGTTGATATACATTGGGCTGACAGTTGATTGGATGTTGAATTAGTCAATTAAGGGAGCACCACGCTAACCAGCCAACCACACAGAAACTTGATTGAAGGAGAGAAAGGATCTGTTCTATCCCTAACTGTTTTAACAAGAGAATGATTTTTGGAGGGACCAGAACCTGCTCTTAGTCTCTCGCTCTCTCTCTCTCTATCTCCCCTCATTTTCCTACTGAATTGTTGAATGTTCTGAGAAAAGAATCCAAGTCAGCAGAAAATGGATAAATATTTCTGGAAGTTAGCAGATATCACTCTGTACTGTACAGAGACCATCCTTTGAATTTGGGTGATTTTCCTCCAGGTGCTCCAATTTCCTCCCACAGTCCAAAGATGTGCAAGTTTGATGGATTGGCCATGGGAAATGCAGGGTTACAGGGATAGGATAGGGGCGTAGGTCTGGGTGGGATGCTCTTCAGAGACCCAGTGTGACTCAATGAGCAGAATACCCTGTTTCCACACTGTAGGGATTGAGTGATTCTATGAATTTTCAATTTCAGTTGTTCTCTCACTAAACATCTCAGAGTGATAATTGGCCTCTGTGAGTTTATGGTTCCCCAAATAGGTGAGTTCATTTGCTTGTAAAATGTTTTCAATCTGTTACATCTTTAGATCTCTGAATAGCACTTTCCTTACTTTCTACTGATGATATTCTTTCGTATAATGCTGAGTTCTGGCTTTGGGCAATGCTCCTCAGTTTTATCCAGTGATTTGGTCAAAGCTCAGGATGATTTAATCATAATTATGAGTCAAGGTCTCTCACTATGGCAAGGGTATTGATGATCTAACAAATGCTGTTTTATTGCATATTGAAATCTTATAGGAAAAATACCAAATTTATGGAATTAGCTGTTGTAAACATCAGAGCTGCAGATGGACAACTGGAGATGGATATGGGAAGATCTATGCATCTAATTATGCGTCATTTTCAGTAAATAGTATTAGGGTACACTGCTTTAAGAGAATAAGTGATACAAGGAAGTTTATTCAGAGATGCTGTCTTTTGGAGGAAGTGTTAACCTAAATCCATATTGTCCTAGTTAACATGGTTGCAAAAAAAATTTTAAAAACTGGAAATTCTCCTGGAGTCTTGGCAAATAGCTTACCCTCATTTAAAAAAAACCAACGAAGCAGACTTGTCTAACCTGAGGTTATGGAGGTAAGACTTTTCAAGCAGGGCACTATTTGGGCCGAAATTTGTCAGCTTTGTACGCCATTGCAGTACAGTTCCCCTTATATCGACATGGGCTTTCAACAATTACAGAACTTAGAGTGAAAACTGCATTCAGCATAGCATTGGTTTCTGTGGTCTTTTGCACTAATTTAACAACTACTGTGCTAGAAACAAACCCAATCAAAAAAATTGGTCTTGTCCTTTGGTCCAAATGGTCATAGCTGGGTGTTTCCATTAATTATACTTATTTGCAAATCTTTGAGAAGACTCCAGAAATTAAACTAGAAGCTTTTGGGTACAAGGATCCTGACAGAGATGTTTTGAAATGTTTAGAATGATCTTTATTTAATTTACTAAGGGACTCATTACTGTGCCCCAAGCTAACTAGGAAATAGTTCTGTATATTTACGAGAAGTCATTTACCAAAACATAAAATTGGTTTACTGACAGATGGGGGCTTGAGACGAGGTTTAAAATGTTTATTTTCTTTCCAGCAAACCTGTTCTCAGCCTTGTTAACCAACCTGTATCAACGTTCCCCTCATAAATCTATCAAGTACAAAAGTTTTAAAGCAGATATCTCTTCAATAAAATTGTATGTTGTAAAGCCAATGAATGAATGAATGATTTATTGTCACATTTGCCTTGGGAGATATAGAGAGAAGTGTTCTATCACCAGAACATGCTGCCATTTTGAGGTATAAAAGAGTGAAAAGAAAGTACTTAAATAAAGTTCATCTTTATTGGCCAGGGACCCAAATATGGCTGCAGGGCTTTTGTAAGATCCACGCTCTGGGCCTACTACCACCAGAAGTTCCTGTTCCTTCATCACTGAAGCCAATGACTCCCCATCAATTCCAATTCCAATTCCAATTGGGCCCTTGAAGACAGAAACAGGGGAATATATTACGGGGAACAAAGAAATGGCAGAAGAATTGAATTGGTACTTCAGATCTGTGTTCACTGGGGAAGACACAAGCAATCTCCCTGAGGTAACAGTGGCTGAAGGACCTGAACTTAAGGGAATTTATATTTGCCAGGAATTGGTGTTGGAGAGACTGTTAGGTCTGAAGGCTGATAAGTCCCCGGGGGCCTGATGGTCTATATTCCAGGGCACTGAAGGAGGTGGCTCGAGAAATCGTGGATGCATTGGTGATTATTTTCCAGAGTTTGATAGATTCGGGATCAGTTCCTGCGGATTGGAGGGTGGCTAATCTTGTACCACTTTTTAAGAAAGGTGGGAGAGAGGAAACAGGAAATTATAGACCAGTTAGTCTGACCTCAGTGGTGGGAAAGATGCTGGAGTCTATTATAAAGGATGAAATTATGACACATCTGGATAGTAGCAACAGGATAGGTCAGAGTCAGCATGGATTTATGAAGGGGAAATCATACTTGACTAATCTTCAGGAATTTTTTGAGGATGTAACTCTGAAGATGGACGAGGGAGATCCAGTAGATGTAGAGTACCTGGACTTTCAAAAAGCTTTTGATAAAGTCCCACATAAGAGGTTAGTGAGCAAAATTAGGGCGCATGGTATTGGGAGCAAAGTACTAACTTGGATTGAAAGTTGGTTGGCTGATAGGAAACAAAGAGTAGTGATAAACGGCTCCATTTCGGAATGGCAGGCAGTGACCAGTGGGGTACTGCAGGGATCAGTACTGAGACTGCAGCTTTTTACAATATATGTTAATGATATAGAAGATGGTATTAGTAATAACATTAGCAAATTTGCTGATGATACTAAGCTGGGTGGCAGGGTGAAATGTGAGGAGGATGTTAGGAGATTACAGGGTGACCTGGACAAGTTAAGTGAGTGGTCAGATGCATGGTAGATGCAGTTTAATGTGGATAAATGTATGGTTATCCACTTTGGTGGCAAAAACAGGAAGGCAGATTACTACCTAAATGGAATCAATTTAGGTAAAGGGGCAGTAGAGAGAAATCTGGGTGTTCTTGTACACCAGTCAATGAAGGTAAGCATGCAGGCACAGCAAGTAGTGAAGAAGGCTAATAGCATGCTGGCCTTCATAACAAGAGGGATTGAGTATAGAAGCAAAGAGGTTCTTCTGCAGCTGTACGGGGTCCTGGTGAGACCACACCTGGAGCACTGTGTGCAGTTCTGGTCTCCAAATTTGAGGAAAGACATTCTGGCTATTGAGGGAGTGCAGCATAGGTTCACGAGGTCAATTCCTGGAATGGCAGGATTACCTTACACTGAAAGACTGGAGCAACTGGGCTTGTATACCCTTGAGTTTAGAAGACTGAGAGGGGATCTCATTGAGACATATAAGATTATTAAAGGATTGGACACTCTGGAGGCAGGAAACATGTTTCCGCTGGTGAGTGAGTGCCGAACCAGAGGACACAGCTTAAAAATACGGGGTAGACCATTTAGGACAGAGATGAGGAGAAACTTCTTCACCCAGAGAGTGGTGGCTGTGTGGAATGTTCTGTTCCAGAGGGCAGTGGAGGCCCAGTCTCTGGATTCATTTAAGAAAGAGTTGAATAGAGCTCTCAAAGATAGTGGAATCAAGGGTTATGGAGATAAGGCAGGAACAGGATACTGATTGAGGATGATCAGCCATGATCATATTGAATGGTGGTGCAGGCTCGAAGGGCAGAATGGCCTACTTCTGCAGCTATTGTCTATTGTCATAAGAGTCTACACATTGGGCCTGTGAAGCCAGGTGTGCTGATGCTGTTGAAGCTTCTCCATGATGTCTGGAAGGTGAAGCAAAGGAAAAAAGACAGAAAGAGTAGAGAAAAAAATGTGGACGAGTCTGCCATCTTAAAGAGCTAGGCTGGCACTCTACTCCGCACTGCTTTATCTCTGCTGTCCAGTCACTGGTTGATGGAAGATGTTGAGTTCTGTAATATACAAACGCGATTGAGCAGAAATGTGAGCTTAAGGAAGGTAGGACCTTTCAAAAAGGGCATTATTTGTGCCTGATTTGCCAGTAGAACCCAAAGTGGAACTCTGGTCTCTTCTTTGTAGAATCTTGCTATGAACAAATTGGGCATTTAACCGTGAGTGAATGTAAAAAGGCAAGTTGTTACTCATGGTGAATTTTGATGAATATATTGATAGACTCTAGAGTGCATAGCCAGACTGATGGAATGGGTAGACATGTTGCAGATGAAATTTATTGCTGAGAACTATTAATTTATACATTTAGAAGGAAGAATGAGGAATGGTAAAATAAAATAAAAGAGAGGCTATAATCCTGAAGGTGTTGCAGGAGCAGAGACACTGAGTAATATTGAGAACATATTGTTGAAGATGGCAGGACATTGGTTAGGACACTTTTGGAATATTGCACGCAGTTCTGGTCTCCTTCCTATCGGACGGATGTTGTGAAACCTGAAAGGGTTCAGAAAGTATTTACAAGGATATTGCCAGGATTGGAGGATTTGAGATATCGGGAGAGCTTGAATAGGCTGGGGCTGTTTTCCCTGGAGCATCGGAGGCTGAGGGGTGACCTTATAGAAGTTTATAAAATCATGAGGGGCATGGATAGGATAAATAGACAAGCCTTTTCCCTGGGATGGGGGAGTCCAGAACAAGAGGGCATAAGCCTAAGGTGAGAGTGGAAAGATTATAAAAGGGACCTATGGGGCAACTTTTTCACACAGACGGTGGTGTGTGTTTATAGAATGAACTGCCAGAGGCAATGATGGAGGCTGGTAAAATTACAGTATTTAAAAAGCATCTGGATGGGTATAGAGGGTTTAGAGGGACATGGGCCATGTGCTGGCAAATGGGACTAGATTAAGTTCGGATATCTGGCATTGATGAGTTGGACCAAAAGGTCTGTTTCCGTGCTGTGCACCTCTACAATTCTATGAGTGGTTAATAAGGCTGAGAGGATCCTGGACTTCATAAACACAAGCATTGGGTAGCACAGTGGCTTAGTGATTAGCACTGCTGCCTCATAGCACCAGGGACCCAGGTTTGATTCCAGCCTCGGGTGACTGTATGGAGTTTGCGCATTCTCCCTTATCTGCGTGGGTTTCCTCCTGGTGCTCCGGTTTCCTCCCACATTCCAAAGATGTGCAAGTCAGGGTAGCTTGGCCATGCTAAATTGCCCATGGTGTTCAGGGATATGTTGGTTAGGTGTATTCGTCAGGGGTAATTGCTGAGTAATGGGGAATAGGTTTGAGTGGAATACTCTTTGGAGGGTCAGTGTGGACTTGTTGGGCCAAAGGGCCTGTTTCCACACTATAGATTTCCTATTAAAAAAAAGTAAAGCAGTTAAGGTGAATCTTTGTCAAAATCTTCTTTTACTTTCGTTTCTCCCTTAACAGTGAGTATCTGTCTATGTGAGTGGGAGTTATGTTCAGAAAAGATTTGGCTTTACATCATTGATATAGATTGCATTACCATCTTTAATTGTGTTTTGCCAAAGTTGCGTCATTAATAATTGTTAGTTTTTATTTCAGTTATAAACTTTGTATCCAAGATCTGTTATTTGTAAAGTCTGGTTAGAAACAATTGGGCACTGATCTTTTTATCCAGTGCTAGGCACTGCACGTCTGGAAGGATGTGAAGGCATTCTCAGAGAAAATTATGACAATAGTTCCATGGATTTCAAGTAAGTGGATTGGTAGGCGACAGCTTAGCACATTCTCTTTGGAACCAATACGCATGAGAGGCTATTTAATACATAATACTCAATCTAACATCGCATGTCCTAGGTGGTTCCTCAACACACTGCTCTCGAGAAACAACCCAGAATACACTCCAGACACATACTCAGTCTATATGCAGATTGAAATCTCCCATACTAACTATGTTGCCCATGCTATACACTTCTTCCAGCTCCTGATTAATACCATGCTCCATTATTTGGTGGCCTATAAATAATTCCGACCCATGTTTGCTGCCTCTTAGCAGCACCCTAACAGATTCCACATGTTCTTCTCTGCTGAGATCCGATCAGTGCAGCTCCACCTCCTGCCACTTTTTGTCTCTCCTTCCTTAACATTGAATATCTTTGAATATTCAGCTGCTCTGTGATAATGATCTGAATGGGAATAGTCAGCATGGGTTTCCGAATGGGAGATCATAATCGATGAACTCATTGGACGTTTTTTGAAGATGTATGAACAAAATTGGTAAAATAGAGCTAATGGACGTACAGTCGGTTCTGCTACAGCACATGTTTCTTCAATGTGAATTGGCTATAACGCGATTGAAGAATTTAGACCATTATTTGTGGAACGGGAACTTAACCTGTATTGGTTTTTACATGATTCCAGTCCCAATGGTTTAAATGGTGCAGCTATTTCACAATTTTCTTATCTTGTAGGATTGCATAGGAACAGAACTATTATGTTATATCACAACTGACTGGATGGAGTAATGAAGTCTTATTTAAACTGTATGGGAGCTTGGTTAGACCGTGCCTGGAGTTCCGTGTACAGTTTTGGTCTCCTTATCACAGGAAGGACATCATTACCATTGTGGGAGTGCAGTGTAGGTTCACCAGACCTGTTCCTGACAAGGTGGGACTGTCCTATGAAGAAAGACAAGTAACTGGGTCTGTATTCTCTAGTGCTTTGAAGAATGAGAGATTTAATTGAAGCTTACAAAATGTTTAAAGGGATCGATGAGGTTGATGCAGGTAAGAAATTTACTTGATTGGGGAATCTATAACCAGGAGGCACAATTTTATAAATAAGAGGGATGTCACTTAGGTCAAAGATTGAGATAATTTTTTTTATTGAGAGCCTTTAGAATTCCACAAAGGGCTGTGAAAGCTCAATATTTGAGTATGTTTCAGGTAAAGATTGTTGGATTGATGATTACCAATGATGTTCAGGGTTATGGGGATGGGGTGGATGAAAGATGTTGTTGTGTTTGATCAGCTATGATCGTATTGAATATTGGGGTAAGCTCGATGGGCTGAATGGTCTACTCCTGTCTCGATAGTATGGTACTATATCATTGCCAGCTTTCCTTTACTTTTTGAAGCAACAGCAAATTATTTATTAATATTATAACTAAATAAGTTCTTAAGTATACACGCCAGAAAGCACATTTCATGCACTACCTGTAACTAAAATATTTGACATCTATTCAAATTATTTAACTTGCGACCTGATTTAATTGTTTATTCTTTTGCTAAAGGAATGTTAAATATATATGACATACTGTATATGTCAAATTAACCAACATGTAAAAATTAAGTGTTTGACCTACCATTCTGCAAACCTTCAGGCTAATGCATACTACATGAGAGAAGGTAATTAAAGCCACATGAACTAAAAAGCCATAGGTTATACATAGCTGTATGTAAGTGATTCTTATCACCATTGTTTTGAATAAATGGATTTTCTCTTTCTGCGTGCTTTTTTTTTGAAAGGAAAAATGTGGGAAAGGCAAAGCTTCTGTTGTTACACATATATTTATAACGTTTTGCATAATGTAAAGAAAATATTCCAGTGATCACAGACCTTCCTTGAAATCTGTCAGTATCTCTTTGGGTTTTTATTGCAATGAACAGTTTACATCAATTGCATAGCCAAATGAATTTTACTTAAGAATTTATTTTATAAGTAAGTAAATTCAGTGGATATGTGAAAGATTTGAACCATACAATCAAAGGTAACTGTAGAATAACATAAAATAATTTATGGTTTGAAGCTGAGACAGAATGACAGTAGAAGTGCTTATTAAAGCTCCATAAGCAACACAACAGCCAGTGGCTCCATATGAGCAAAGGAATCAATAAATATGTTTGCATTTATATAGCAGCCTTTACATCATCACTGCCCCAGAACACTGCACAGCCAAATAATTAGCTCTCATGTGTATTCACTGTTATTCTGCAGACAAACATACAGCCAATTTGCAAGTGGCAAACTTAATGTTTGGAATACTTCCAGCCTGTTTGCACATACTTTTTCAATTTGATGAAAATATTTTCTCAGCTGAACTAAATAAAAGTTTTGGATAGCTTACAATACTTGCAAGAATCCACGGTATCTTTTAAGTGTTGAATCCTGATGGAATTCTCTTTCAACCATATTTTACATTTTGACCAAGCGTAATGTATGAGCTTAAACTATCCACTCCCTCAAGGTATTTTCCAATTTTGAGATACTTGTCAATTAACGCTTACAGAAGCGAATGCAATAATTTATAAAAAGTGATATATTTTGAAGTGTGTACTGGATTGTGTTGCTCATTACATGAAAACCTTACTGAAGTATGAAAAAAATGGCAGGATCTCACATCTGAGATGTAAATTGTCATGTTAAACTGTGGTTTCAATTAATTTAAAATATTTGTTTTGTGACTCATTAGCTTGCAGTACACAGACAATTTGTTAAAAAAAAGTCAATGTCTAAATCATTCAGGCAAAAATCATGGAGATTGTTTAATTAAGATAATTAACTGTTAGTAAAGTATCTGTAAAGTATTAGTAAAATTCAAAAGTCACTCGACAACAGGTTATAATCCAACAGGTTTCTTTGAAGTCACAGGCTTTTGGAATGCTGCTCCTTCGTCAGGGGACCTGTGGTAGGAGCAACGCTCTGAAAGTTTGTGATTTCAAATAAACCTGTTGGACTATAACCTGGTGTTGTATGACTACTGACTTTGTCCATCTCAGTCCAACACTGGCACCTTCACATGTTTAGAAAAATACAGTAGGCAATTATAATTTAGCTTTATGCTGGCCATCAATTTCAAAGGAGGCACAGTTCATTTGTGATTTGAGTGGATTAGTGGGAAGAATGGATTGTACGGCCCTGTGAGCTCTTAGTAGATATAAATTGACATTTTGTTCAATAATGTCAACCTTTAACAAGAAAGTGCAGTAATAATTTGCTGTCAAAGGTACTGATAATCATGATGTGTTAGGCTGCACCTGCAGAATACGTCAGTCCTAAAGTACTTCAGGCCAGATTAGGGTCAGAGCTGCAGGAGGGGATCTGGTTAATGTTCATGGAACGGGTTTACAAAAAAGTTTGAAAATTTATGGAGGAGCTGTTTTGCGTGCATGAGCTTCCACTTCAAAAGACAAACAACAGAAACACTGGTAGAAAAGCAAAAACGCTGGGATGCTTTCCTGCCAGGGTCAGCACTTTGTAAGAGTAGAAGCAAGATCATTCTTGGTGATTACATGTTCAATCACTCCTTTTGACAAAATCTTTGCCTTCATGGTTGCAACGCTTTTTCCTTCCAACTGTTCTGGTTTGTAAAAAAAACAAAGGTTTTCATTTTAATTTAAGTGGTTAATGGTTTGTTAAAAACAGCCCCTTCAGTAGCATTAGGTTTTGATAAGAAAAGAGTAAATCAACATTTTCAGTTGTTTATCTCCATTACTGTTTGTATATAAAAATATGTTACCTATTTTCCAATATTCCCAAAGGGTGAATGAGATATAAAAATAATTAAAAGGAATAAATGTCCTCCAACTCTGAGGAATATTTATTTTCTATTGTTTTTCCAGTTAATTTTCATTATGTTACTTGATAAGAATCCAGTGAATATTATTTTTAATATCATTTTTACTTCCATTGCTTTAGTGAAGAATCTGACATTTTCAAACATGCAGCTAGTTAACAGTGATAAGATCTATAATGTTAGTTTACTACTGCCCTATAAAGTATGCTGTAAGACCTAAACATCCAGACAATTTAGAAAGATAAGCAAACTAATTAAAAGACATATTATAAGACCACTTAGTTCTGGAGATATTTCGTATTGAATATCTGATAGTTAGTAACAGATTATGTACATGATTAAATACTGTGTCATTACTAAAATGCACAATGCCACGAAATGTGTCCAAATTCTTAATTTCCACATTTTATGTAACACACAGGTTTGTTTCAACTGATAAGTGCAAGAGATTTATTTATCTATTTCTATAAATATTGTACATGTTCCTTCCGCACTCCAACTAACCTCCTCCTGAATCCATTACTGACCCAACTATTTCCCAGTTCACTCACAATTACACTTTAAACATTATAACTATCTAACATTTGGTTCGCTTTGCCACAAAATTCCAACAGCTACTTACTTAATCCACCCTGCACTTCCACCTTTCACCTACGCTCTCCCTGCAAAACAATATCTTCCATCAACCAGTCCATTGCCTTTGCTATAGCCCTTGACTTCATTCACTTAACTCCAAAGGATGTAGACTTGAAAGGATATAGTAGTCAACTCATTTTGTTTCACAGATCTGGCTAAACCATTCATCTGCTAGGATTGCTCACTATACAGGATCATCCTGGAATGCGAAGATAACTCCAGCCTCCTTTCCTCAACACCAAATTGTCTTCATAAACTCCTCTAATCTGTCCTCTGTGTTTTCACCTCCAAAGTGTACGAGGAGTTCAATGCGGACTATGGGATTCCGATCAGCAGCCTGTGCTGTCTCCATCTCTTCTACTCGATCACCTTGTCAAACTTCTTTTAAAGCTTCTTCTGCCCTAGCCATGAATTCACATCTATCTCTAGTTTCTCTCCCATCTGTCCTCGTGCTGTCTCTGAGCTCATATTGTCCATAAGACCCATCTCCTATTCCCTTAAACTTACTCTCACTAAACAGCGGACCACTAAACCCTCCCCTTCTTTCCCCCAGTTTAGCTGATTTGAAAACCTTTCTCTCTACTTTTACATCTACTCGAAAGGACAAGATGTTGTTTCACTTACAAATTCCCTTTCCTCTCCGAGGTCTCTGAACGGGTTGTCATTGCATAAATCTGTTCCTGAATTTTCAGGAACTTCATGTTTGAATCCTTTCAATCAGCATTTTGTCTCTGCCAAAGTATTTAAACCGCTCTTAACAAAGTCACAAAGGAGGTGACAAACTCTCCACCACTACTTCAAAATTTCTGCAGGTTTTGACATGTTTAGTAGCTGCACCATTCGTCACTGTGCCTTTGATTGCTCAGGTTCCAAGTTCTGAAGTGCATTTTGGAGTCATAAAGTCAAACAGCATAGAGGCAGACCCTTTGGTCCAACTAGTCCATGCAGACCATAATCCCAAACTAAACTAGTCCTACCTGTCTGCCCCAGGCCTGTATCCCTCCAAACCTTTCCTATTTATGTACTATTCCAAATGCGTTTTAAACTTTGTAACTGTGCCCATATCCACCACTTCCTCAAGAGGTTCATTCCACACGTGAACCACCCTCTGCAGAAAAAAATTGCCTCTCACATCTCTTTGAAGTCTTTTTCCTCTCACCTTAAAAATGTGCCCCTTAGTCTTGAAATCTCCCATCCTAGGGAAAAGACAATTACCATTAACCTTATTTATACCCCTCATTATTTTATAAACTTCTATCAAGTTGTCTCTCAACTTCCTACACTCCAGTGAAAAAAGTCCCAGCCTATCCAGCCTTTCTTTTTAACTCAAACCTTCCATACCCAGCAACATCCTGATAAATCTCTTCTGAACCCTCTCCAGCTTAATAATATTCTTCCTAAAACTCGGTCAACAGAACTGGACACATTATTCCAGAAGAGGCCTCACGAATGTCCTGTACAACCTCAACATGACTTCCCAACTCCTGTACTCAAAGGACGGAACAATGAATGCAAGCACGCCAAACACCTTTTTAACCATCCTGTCTATATGTGATGTAAACTTAAAAGAATTATGTACTTGCACACCTAGGTCCCTCTGTTCTACAATATGACGAAGACTCTACCATTAATTATATAAGCTCTACCCTTGTCTGTTGTACCAAAAACGCAATATCTCACATTTATCCAGATTGAATGCCATCTGCCATTTTTCAGCCCTTAAACCCATTTGATCAAGATCCCTTTGTAATCTAAGAAAACCTTCCTTACTGTCTAGTATGCCACTAATTTTAGTGTCACCTGCAAACTTACTAACCATTCCTTCTATATTCTCATCCAAATCATTTATATAAACACCAAACAAAAGAGGAGCCAGAACTGATCCCTATCTTTCTGCATTGCTGCCTCAATTTCTTGCTTTAAGATATTCCTTAAAACCTTCCTTTTTGCCCTTATGTTTGGTCGTCTGACATATCTCCTTACATGACTTTGTTTCATATTTTGTTTTGTAGTGCTATTATAAAGTGCCTCCATTACAGAGCTAAATAAATATAAGTTGTTCTAGCAGTAGAAAATGACTGATGTATTGTATAACCAATAAATGATGAAGGAAGTTTTATTTTTATGTAATCTTAATCACAAAATCATGCAACAGTGCAGAAGGAGGCCATTTGGCTCACTGTGTCTGCATTACATCATTTGTCATAGATTCATTAAGGTACACAGGACAGAAAAAAAAACCTCCTGCCCATTGAGTCTGCACTGGTCAAAGCCAATACCAAACTATTCTAATCCGACTTTTCCAGCATTTGTTTTTGCAGAAAGGTAAATCATTCCATGCAATAAAATACTTTTTTCTTTGCAGATTTGCTTAAAATGTTGGTCCTAAATCATAAAATGTGTAAGGAAAATTCTAAACCCATAACTGTAGTTTTCCGTATCTAAAGCTGAGGTATATGACTGACTTCTGTTGTAGCAAGAGGTTGTCAGGGGGAAACTCATAGCTGTTGACACAGATCAGGAGCAAAGAAAGCCTTCAGAAGATATTTTGAAGATGTATGGCAATTGTGAATATTCATTTCTTTGTGATGAATCATAAGCAGTTCTTCCAGAACGTGACAGTTGTGTTCCTGTGCAATCCTGTGCAATACAAAAGATACTAAAAGTGTTGGCAATCTGATCGCATAACAGCCAACACAGTTTAAAACTTCGCACTTTAGAAACAGCGTTTACGATTCAACCAATCCCATTACAGCCAATTTGCGTTAATGAAAGACATGTTATAGCAGAACGGCCTGTATTTTGGCTCAATAATACTCCTTTTGAGAGTTTTTTGCTTTTTCCCCCATGGGATGCATGTGTGAGTGGCGAAGCCAGATTTATTGCCTGTCCCTAATTGCCCTTGAGAAGGTGGAGTTGAACTGCCTTCTTGAAGTCCATGTGTTACAACATCCCATTGTGATGTTAGAAACGAGATTCCACAGGAGTGGTGATATAGTTCCAAGCCAGAGTAGGGTGCAAAGAGGATATGCAAAAGCATTGGATGCCTTAGTATTTTTAATGTGATGGAGACCATAAGTTTGGAAGGTGTTATTGAGGGGACTGTGGTGAGTTGCTGTGCCTGTGCTGTAGATGGAACACACTGCTGCCTCTCTGCGTCGGTGGTGGAAGGAGTGTGTGTTGAAGATGTGAATATGCCGTCAGTCAAGGGGCTGCCTTATCCTGGATGGTGTCAAACTTCTTGAGTGATGTTGGAGCTCCATTCATCCAGGTAAATGTTGAGTATTTTAACCCACTCCTGACTTGTGCCTTGTAGATAGGCAAAAGTGAGGACCGCAGATGCTGGAAATCAGAGTCTAGAATATAGTGGTGCTGGAAAAGCACAGCAGGACAGGCAGCATCTGAGGAGCAGGAAAATCGACGTTTCAGGCAAAAGCCCTCGTAGATGTTGGGCAAGCATTGTGGAGTCAGGCGGTGTGTTGCTTTCCACAGAATTCCTAGCCTCTGACCTCTTCATGCATCCACAGTATTTTTGTGGCTAGTCCAGTTCAGTTTCTGGCTAATGGTAACCCCCAGGGTGTTGGTAATGGGGGATTCAATTATGGTGATGTCGAAGAAAGATGCTTAGATTCTCTCTTTTTGCAGGTGGTCATTGCCTGGCACTTGCATGGTGCAAATGTTAATTAGTCAATCACAGTCCAAACTTGGATGTTGTCGATGTCTTACTGCGAATGCACCTTGTCAGTAAGGAAACCACCCTGAAGAACTCCTGCAGCAGTGTCCTAAGACTGTGAGAATTGGCTTCCTACCACCACAGTCATTTACATTAGTGCGACAAATGACTCCAAGTAGAGGAGAATTTAAGTTGCACCAGCTGGCATGGTAGAATTTGAACCAATGTCACCAGACCTTTGGCCTATGTCTCTGAATTACAAGTCTAGTGTCATTATTACTATGCACTATCTCCCTTGTCTTACAGAGTCACAGAGATATACAGCATGGAAACAGGCTCTTTGGTCCAACTCGTTCATGTGGACCAAATATCCTAATTAAACCTAGTCCCATTTGCCACCATCTGGCCCATATCCCTCCAAACCCTTCCTATTCATATACCCATCCAAATGCCTTTTAAATGCTGTAATTGTACCAGCCTCCACCACTTCACCTGGCAGCTCATTCCATACACATATTACCCACTGCGTGAAAAATTTGCCCTTTAGATCCCTCTTAAATCCTTCCCCTCTCACCTTAGACCTGTGCCCTCTAGTTTTGAACTCCCCTTCTCTGGAGCAAAGACCTTGGCTATTCACCCTAATCATGCCCCTCATGATTTTGTAAACTTCTATAAACTCCCACTCTTCAGGGAAAACAGCCCCAGCCTATTCAGCCTCTCCCTAAAGCTCAAATGCTCCAACCCTGGCAATATCCTTGTAAATCCTTTCTGAACCCTTCCAAGTTTCACAACATCCTTCTTGCAGCAGAGAGACCAGAATTGAACGCTGTATTCCAAAACTGGCCAACCAATGTCCTGCACAGCTGCAACATAACTCCCAACTCCTATACTCAATGCAGTGACCAATAAAAGTTATCTGAGCTGCAGATCTTTTTAAATTTCCTTTGCTCCAGCGATTTAACAGCAACATTTAGGACTCAAACCTCAATATTTCCTTTAATGCAATTGTTACAAAAATATATAGGATTTATGCTCAAAGCTGCATTTTAGAATCATTAATGGATAAAAACCACTGCATTTGTGATACAGTGTGACTCCATCAGCAGAAGAGACAAAAATATGGCTACATCATTAAAAATCTTCAACTTCACCACCTCATGTCTTACTGTTTAGGGCCAAAGAGTGTTTCAGTTCTGATGATGAGACCATATTTATGGATATCTTTAATTCTGGCTTAACAGAAAAAGATTTGTACAAAGGAATTTGGTATGCTTTTCTTTATTGGTCAGAGCATCAAGTATAGGAGTTGGGAAGTTACGTTGCGGCTGTGCAGGATTTTGAATATTGCATGCAATTCTCGTCACCTTCCTATTGTAATGATGTTGTGAAACTTGAAAGGGTTCAGAAAGGATTTCCAAGGATGTTGCCAGGGTTGGAGGATTTGAGCTTTCGGGAAAGGTTGAACAGGCTGGGGATGTTTTCCCTGGAGCGTCAGAGGCTGAGGAGTGAGCTTGTAGATTTTCATAAAATCATGAGGGACATGGATAGGATAAATCGACAAAGTATTTTCCCTGGGGTGGGAGAGTCCAGAACGAGAGGGCGTAGGTTTAGGGTTTGAGGGGAAAGATATAAAAGAGACCTAAGGGGCAACTTTTTCATGCAGAGGGTGGTATGTGTACGGAATGAGCTGCCATAGGAAGTGATGGAGACTAGTACAATTACAGCATTTAAAAGGCATCTGGATGGGTATGTGCATAGGAAGGGTTTAGAAGGATACAAGCCGAGTGCTGGCAAGTGGGACTAGATTAGGTTGGGATATCTGGTCGGCATGGACTAGATGGACCAAAGGGTCTGTTTCCATGCTGTACACCTCTATGATCTATGAATGGGTAGCAGGCAGGGTGAGGTGATATTGGAGGTGTGAGATCAAGGTAGGAGCAGCAAATTCAACTCCTTTTAAGAAAATATGTGAAGAGACATGCAACAAGATGCGTTTTGCTAGTTCCAACCTCTTGAAGCCAGACAGTCTTACATTTTCTCCATTACCACGGTCCTCAAAGTCAATTTGTGGGAATCCAAATTTGTGCAGACTGGTAAGAGAGTTACATTTTATATAACTTGGGATAAAGTATTGTCGTTACCGGTAATCACTCACTCATGAGTACAGAGGAAATTCCGTGTCACTGGTCATGGTTTCTGTGGGTCCCTGTGTAGTTGATGAGTCTGATCCTCGAGCTACATATCCAACTACATATTTGGCAGGCATTAACAGGTCTATGGCTTTGAAATCATTGGCATTCCTTTCTCCCATTCCTTTTCTGTAGTTCCACTTGCTGCAGGGTGTTCTCAAAGCACTGAAATCACTGCACAGAGGCCGGTGTCCCATCATCAAGTCCACACCCTATTTAATTGTGCACAATACATTGGCTGTGGCCAGCCAGCTCACAATATGTCATCAACTGAGGAGAATCTAATCTCCTGTTTATTTTTTCCCTTCTCCTAGTTTTTAAAAATTTTTTTAAAAATTATTTTATTAAACAATACAGTTTACAAAACAATTAACATTACCAGCTGTATACAAAGAAACAGCAATTTTACAAGGGAGGGGGAATGGCAAGCCAAGCCCCAAACATTGACATTCAGTCGGTTTTCAGAGCTCTATGTAGCTCTAGGATCAGACTCCTCAACTACACAGGGACCCACAGAAACCATGACTGGTTTTCAGAGACATGAGGACAAACCTCAAGTCCCAGTTTCAATCATTACAAACAGTAACAATGACATTTATATATACAAGACAGTCCAGTGACATAAAAAACAGTGCATACAATACAGATCCCCAGAAAACCCTTCTCCTGGTTATAATATTTTATTAAACAAATTACAAAACAATTTACAAAAAACAGTTAACATTTACAGATGTATACAACAGCAATTTTACAAGGGAGAAAAGCAGCAAAGCCAGACCCCAAACCCTACCATTCAACCAGTTTACAGGGAGATGAGGACAAACCTCAAAACCCAGTGTCACATATAAAAGACAGTGACAATGACATTTGTACATAAAAGGACAGTCCAGTTACATAAACGGTGCATACAATACAGATCCCCAGAAAACCCTTCTCCTGGTTATATTAGACAGCCAAGTGTTCCTGATTGGCCCAGGTTAACAACCCCAATGGGGTCCACCTGGTCCCAATCGCTGCAGTGTCCCTTCACACAGGAAGCTTCCTCCACATTGGTTTTTTTCTGAATGAGAGTCTCGCATGCATTGACATCTATGTTGCATTTCTTCAGATAGGCCTTTAAGAAGTCTTTGTAACGCTTCCTTTGTCCCTTTTCATCTGCGTGTCTTCCTTGAGCTGGGTGAAATTAATCCTAAAGAAATTCAGTCATGTTGTTTAAACCATGCCTCGAATAGAAACGGAAACAGAATAACCTGATTATTTGTCACAAATTCTCTATCACCTGCCTTTTGTTTTTGGAACTAACTTTGCAAGAAAAGTCATTATCTCCCACTGCTGGAAAAAAAACAAGCTAAAATTATGTTTATTAACTTGTAATTATTTCCATTCCTGAATTGATTTTCAATGCCTGTTCAATAGGAGAACCTTTATTACTTTTTAGTTGTCGTATACTTCAGGAAGGCAAAAGAGTTGGGGGGGTGGATGTGGGTGAGGCCTCCGTTATCTACACAAGGGCTTCACCCTGGTTACTTTCCCCAGTGGGAGAAAGTGAGGACTGCAGATGCTGGAGATCAGAGCTTAAAAATGTGTTGCTGGAAAAGCGCAGCAAGTCAGGCAGCATCCAAGGAGCAGGAGAATCGACGTTTCGGGCATAAGCCCTTCTTCCTGAAGAAGGGCTTATGCCCAAAACGTCGATTCTCCTGCTCCTTTGATGCTGCCTGACCTGCTGCACATTTCCAGCAACACATTTTTAAGCTACTTTCCCCAGTGTTACTGTTTCCATCGAGGCCTCACTAGCGAAATGCTGCATTCCCACAGACACCTGGGAGTCACTGGCCCAAGCCCATCCAGAGTGGAGGAAGAGCGTCTGGAAAGTGGTGGAGTGCTTCGAGACTTGTCCTTTGGACAAAGCAGAAGCCAGGCGCAAACAGCAAAAGGAGCATGCTGCCACACCAGCGTCTTACCAACCCCTTCCTGTGACCACCACCTGACCCAAGTAACAGAGCCTGCCATAGCTGCATCGGTCTGGACAGCTACCTACAGACTCACCCTGAGAGTGGAAGAGAGTCTGCGAGGGACCACCGATGGCGATAGTTTCCATCAGCTTTTCTCTGGGGAGTTATCTGTTGTGACATCCCATGAAAAAGTGATTTTATTTTGTTACACCTGAATGTTTTACGTAAGGCTGGATGTGCATTCCGTCAAGTAACCCCCGAGAAAATTCTGGTGCAAGGAACTGAAACAAGGTGAAGTACTGGGGTGTGGCTCCAGCTATTTACAGTCTTGTACCTGTTCCCTCTGCAAAGACTTTCCTCAGGAGCTTAAAAGCCGTTGCTTTTTTAAAATAAAAAGTGGTTTGTACCTCAAAATAGAGATTCATATTTTTATTTATTTTTAAAATATTCCATACCTCTTTACACAGAGTGATGGAAATTTGCTTTCAAAGATCTTATCTAATGTTGTGGGCCAACCATCTTAATGAAAAATGCATTTCTGACTATTTAAGGTTTCTCCTGGTGTTGAGGATTACTGGGTTATTATGGTGTAAGCCAGCCTTGTTACTAATAGCTGTTACAACTTGGCCTTTGCTTTTTGTCTGCCACTTGAACTGACATGGATTTTCAGTGGTATTTGATACTTTGACCTGCTGCTCTCTTTAAGGCTTAGAAAGTAAACACCTTTTTCCTTGATTGAATAAAATACCATTAGGGCCCAATAATTTGTCTGGGTCACTGTGCAGGGTGCATAGTTTTAGTTCATTGTTTTTCTAACATAAACATTTTCTATTTAGCTTTCCTGTTGCTTGAGAAAATTGATTTTTAGGACAAGTACAAATCTTATCCTATCACACTGCATTTAAAAATGCCAGTTTTGATCTACAAACAGACTTTGTTTACTGAAGTTACATCAAGTCAGGAGTACATTGATTGTTCGGCATTCAGTTCTAATGGCTAAATGGTGTTCATTTCCTTTTCTGCACGACATTAATATCTGACAATAGTGAGTGACTTTGTAAGAAATTTTCAGAACTTATAGCATGGATGTTCCAGTAAGTCAATGCACAAGTGAAAGTATAGCTACCACCAAAATTATTTTGTGCAAATGGCAGAATAACTGAAAGTACTTTTTTCTAAAATCAGCTATCTATCTTCTCTCAGCGTAGTTTGTCATTGTAAATCCTTTTGATGGGAACTACAATTAACCTACTTATGTATTGCTCTTCCTTTCTGTAATTAAGAGATGTGGGTGACTGCTGTGGACATCAAAGCAACAATTGACCTAGTATGGGATCTAAGAATTTAAGTCATAGGGAATTGAGAATAAATTCTTGAGTGGCTGAAATGAGTAAATGAATTAGAAACAGGCCACTCATCCCCTTCAGTCTTCTTGGTTAGTAGTAGCCGATCTGATGATTCCACATTCTCACTGGCCCTGATAACCTTTCACCTCCTTGCTCATCAAGAATCTAACTTCTTCTGCCTAAAAATTGTGCAAGAGTTCCAAAGACTCTGAACCCTCTGTGAGAAATGATATCTCCTTATCTCTTTGTTGAATAGGATGCCCCTTATTTTTATATTTCCAGTTACTTTTTCTCTCATACATTAACTTTCCCCTCATAAGTGTTTTTGTAATGTGGTTCATTCTGGAGTCTGACAACTTGCTGCGTGAAAAAGTTTTGTCTTGCCTCACATTTGCTTCTTTCAGTGACCCTTAGTTCTAGACTCTTCTGTAAGAGGAGGTGTCCTGTCCACATCTACACTGTCAAGTTCCTCAGCATCCTCAAGTTCCTCAAGCCTTGCCTGCCCAACCTTTTTTCATAAGACAACCTCTTATTCCAGATGTTAGTCTGATAAATCTTCTCTGAACTCCCTCCAACACATTTACATCCTTTCTTAAATAAAATGACAGATAAAGTGTGTATTATTTCAGATGCAGTCTTCCTAGTGCCCTGCAAAACTGAAGCATACACTCCCTACTTTTGTATCCAGTTCCTCTCCCAAAAAAGGCAAGGTCATTCTATGCAATAACCTCTACAAAGTGTATAAAGCACATCCCTTTGGGCCTTCTTGTGGAATGTCTATAGTGTCTCTACCCCTGGACTGAGAGGCCTGGGTTTAATTCCCACCTGCTTGTGAGGTGCATAATAACATCTCTGAACATGTTGATTAAAAAAATAGCTGAAATACAAAAATAAAAATTATAAAGCAGACCTCTTAGAGCCTTTTTGTGGTACGGTTGTATTGCCCCTACCCTTGGACCAGAAGGTCCGGGTTCAAGACTCACCTGCTCCAGAGGTGTGTAATAACACCTCTGAACAGATTGATTAGAAAAAATGTCTTAAATGAGCAATTCTAACATATTTGCTTTGACTGATTTTAAGCTAACTGGACTGTATTTTGCTCTTTCTGTCTGCTTCTCTTTTTCAATAAATGTGTTAAATTTGCCATTTTCCAATTAAATGGAACTGTCCCTGAATCTTGGAAAATTAAAACTAATGCATTAAACTTTTCACTGCTTTTCTTTTAAGACTCTGGGCTAAAGTCAATCTGCATCTGGATACTTGTCACATCACAGCTGCAGCAACATCACTGGTGGTTATAATTTTCTTGAGTTCCTCTCTCCCTGCCATTTCATGATTAACAGCTATTTCTGGAATGTTACTTGTATACTCCACTGAAAGGATTGTTGCAAAATATCTTCTCAATTCACTTGCCATTTCCTTATTTTTCCTTGTGAATCCCAGGCCTATTTGTCATGCAATCACCACACACTTTGTTAACACCTTTCTACTTTAGATATCCATAGAAACTCATATTATCCATTTTTATAGAATTGGTTAGGCCACTGTTGGAATATTGCATGCACTTCTGGCCTCCTTCCTATTGGAAAGATGTTGTAAAACTTGAAAGGGTTCAGAAAAGATTTACAAGGGTGTTGCCAGGGTTGGAGGATTTGAGCTATAGGGAGAGACTGAACAGGTTGGGGCTGTTTTCCCTGGAGTGTCGGAGGCCAAGAGGTGACCTTATAGAGGTTTACAAAATTATGATGGGCATGGATAGAGTAAATAGGCAACGTCTTTTCCCTGGAGTCGGGAAGTCCACAACTAGAGGGCATAGGATTAGGGTGAGAGGGGAAAGATATAAAAGAGACTTTTTATAAAAAGATATAAAAAAGGGGCAACCTTTTCACGCAGAGGGTGGTACGTGTATGGAATGAGTTGCCAGAGGATGTGGTGGAGCTGGTAAAATTGCAACATTTAAGAGGCATTTGCTTGGGTATATGAATAGGAAGGGTTTGGAGGGATATGGGCCGGGTGCTGGCAGGTGGGACTAGATTGGGTTGGGATATCTGGTCGGCATGGACGGGTTGGACTGAAGGGTCTGTTTCCATGCTGTACATCTCTATGACTCTAGTTAATTTTTCTCTCATACTCTAACTTTTCCCTTCTTATTAATTTTTTAGTTATCTTATATAGTGCATTCTGGACTCTAACAACTTGCTGCATGAGAAAGTTTTGCCGTACTTGCATTTGCTTCTTTTGCAAAACATGTTAGAATTATGCAGTATGGTTCTCAATTCTCTAATGACCAAGACCAGTTTCCTCCTTTCGACTGTCCATTCCCCTCATGCTTTTGAAAACTGCAATCAAATCTCCTCTTAATCTTCTCCATTCCAAGGAAAACAATCCCAACTTCTTCAATCTTTATTCATAACTGTAGTAGCTCATCTATGGAACGTTTCCCAAAAAAAATCTTCTGCACTCTCCCCAAATGTATGGCACCCAGAATTGTATACAATCTTGCAGCTGAAATATGATCAGTTTCTGATATAATTTCAGCATAAACTCCCTGGTCTTGTACTCTGTGCCCATATTGATGGAGCCTGGAATGCTGTATACTTATTACCTGTCCTCTCTACCTGTCTTGCCACCTTGCCTTGTTGATCTGGTGACCAACATCACATCTGATGACCAATGCTCCTGCTTACCTTTTCGAATGTGACCTTTCATTTTATGCAATATCATAAAAACAAAGTGCTGAAAAGGCTGGATGTGTAAAATAAAAACAAAGGGTTGGAGAAACTCAGCAGGTCTGATTGCTTCAGTGGAGAAACAAACAGAGTTAATCTCTCAAGTCCAATGTGACTCCTCTTCGGATCTAAAGGAAGAGAAAGGATAATGGTTGGATGGTGCTGACAAAGGATGAGGAGGAGCAAGTAGATCAAATGGCAAGATAACACAAAGAACTGCAAATCAGAAACAAAAACCGAAATTGCTGGAGAAACTCAGCAGCTCTGGTAGCATCTGCGGAGAGAAAACAATCATCTCTGTTTAGGTCCCATTGACCCTTCCCCTGAGCAGGTGGTGAGGAGTGGCAGAACAAAAAGCAAAGGGAGTACTAAGGGTCGCAGAGAAGTGATATAGTTATAGAATAGATGTTAATGACAGATGTCAACACAGGTCAGGAATCCTTCAACCGCACGTCCAAAAACCGAAAAGTCCTAAGAACCAAAAGGTCTTTTCAAATCGGACCTGAACAGACGTGTAGACATGCTGAGTTCAGGGTCTTTAGAAAACAACTTTGTTTGTTCTGAACTCAGCAATTCTTCAAATTTATTCACATCCATTCAGGCCATGCAGAGTTCCATTTCCAAAAGACCCGGACAGACCTATAGGAGGGATAAATATATCCCAGAATGGTTGGTCCTGAGGTTTTGGGATAAAGGATTCCTGATTATGGTGGTAGAAAACGGGTACCATCCCACTTTCCCAGTACTAGTGCCAATGTCGATTGAATTGGAATCTATTTCACCAGTCTTTGATCCACACATTTATTTCTTTAAAATTAGTCATCTCTGCCAATTTGCACATTGTTCAAGAATTAACCAAATATGATTATCTTTGAGGTTCTGCTCCTTATTTGGCACCTAGACTGAATTTGCAGAACCTCTTTGCTTGTGCTGTCAATGTCAGTGGTATATACATTGGACTGTGCTGACTGGATTCTGTCCTCCCACTGCAAGCTGCTGTCAAGCGCTGAGCTGATATCCTGAACCCTGGCACCAGGCAGGCATTATGGCCATCTTGACACTCGTTTCTGTGGAGAACAGTGTCAAACCACCTGTTCATACTCTCCCTGAATGTTCCCCCAAATGGAATGGCATCCTGTACCACTGTGCTTGGTCAGTTAGCTCAGTTAGCTCATTGAACCCTTACTCTCACCCATTGTACAAGAGCAAAAGCTGAGGTTCCTACACTCTGGCTCCTCTAACCTGTCTCACTCACAGTCTCGCTCTCCTTTTCCTGATCCAGTGACCAAACGAGAAGACTCTACCCTAAGTGGGATGACCAGTATTTGGAAAAATAAATGGTCCAGGCAAACCTCCCCCCTCCCTGATGTGTTACAACATCTGTAGTTTTGATTTTGGCTGATAAACTCTGTGCCAAAGCTGCAAGGGCTTACTGTAGCTCACACTGGTATCCAGGAAGTCGAGCATGCTGCAACCTTGATATAACACCTGCCGCACTACCCTTACCTTGTTTTAATGAATCATTTAAATAATTAAGTATCATTTTTCCCTCTTACTTGATTATGTGAAAGATTGGACATGCAGCAGGATTTGGACAAAATTCAAGCTTGGGCTAACAAGTCACAAATAAAAATTGGACCACACTATTCCAGTAAAAAACTCTGTCCAACAAAAGTGAGTCTAATCTCTTTACCTTTACATTCAATTGTATTTCCATCATTGCACCCCCACCGTAAACATCCTGGTGTTCACCATTGAATGGAAGTGTAATTTGATCAGCCACATAAATACTGCAACGACAAGAGCACATCAGAGGCTAGACACTCTACAGCTCTTAACTTGCCCCTAAATTCCCAAAATTGTATCGATAATCTGTAAGAAACAAGTCACAAATGTGATGGGATACACTCCACTTCCTTTCTTTTTGATTTTCTGATTTCTAGCATCCACAGTCCTTTTGCTTTCCATTCTAAAAGTTAAACCTGTTTCCTCTAAAATTTTGAAGATCCAGGGGTCATCTGATCGAAGTCTTCACAATACTAACAGGAAAAGAAAGACTAGATAAAGATAAGCTATTTCCACTGGTTGGGAATTCTCGAACTATTGGCAGAGTCTGACAATTAGGGCCAGATTGTTCAGAAGAGATGCTAAGTAGCACTTCTACACATGAAGGGTAATAAAGATTTGGAAATTTCTTCCACAAATGGCAGTGGATGCTGGACCATTTGTTAATTTTAAATCTGAAATAGATAACATTTTTGGTAAGCAAAGTTATTAAGGAATATGGGTCAAAGGCATATACAGAGGAACCTCAATTATCCAAAGCACACGGGCGGGGTTAATCGAATTTCGGATAATCGAATGCCAGATAACATTGTTTAGCCGAGCATCGGGACCTTGCAATCTTGCTGGATAATTCAATATTTGGATAATCGAATGCCGGATAATCAAAGTTCCTGTGTATCTTGAGTTAGGCCCAGATTAGTCATGCTTCCATTGAATGACAGAAGAAATTCAAGGGCTGAATGGCCTATTCCTGTTCTTAAAAACATTGAGGGTTGCAACTTAATCTTTTCAGGTGATAATGATGACAACTCATTAGCAGTAAAGAAAACATTGGAAATCTGAGATTTAAATAAAACAGAAAACTCCAGAATGCAAAAGCAGACATTTAGCCATCTAAAACAAAGAATCATTAATTTGGTGGACTTGTTCTGAGAGCTTACAATTCTTCTAAAGGCAGAATTACTGCTGTGTATTCCCAATATTATAATTTCTTATCTTGCATTTACACAACAAAACCTGATGCACGGGATGCATGTGTATAGGAATAAAGTTGCACAGTTTGAAAAGGATTACTGAATGTACATGTGAAAGAATTTGAATAATTTGAAGATAAATTACAGACTGTTAAATCAGTAAAATCATACAAATTACATCAGTATCAATGTGTTTTAAGGAGTTGATTGTTACTACACCAAAATGATGTCAAAGTCTGTACATGCCTGACAATAAACTGTGGTAATAACTATCTGCTTGATTCTGTTTGTTTGTATTATTTACTTTGACACTTAAACAATAAGATTCCTGAACATTGAGAAGAAATCTGAGCTAATGGAGTCAAAATGACTCCAGGATGTTAGAAAGGCTAAGTATTCTTTATAATGTTTATGTAAGTCTGCTTTAAGTATACCTTTCAACCTTTTCCAGATGTAACTTGGACACCACAACTGTCTGCCTGGGACTTTAGGAAAGAATGACCTTGATCCTTCTATTATATTAATAGTAGCGGCAACTTTGAGAATCTTGATCCGTCCACCTATAGTTGATCCTCTTTATAACCTTTGCCTTTGAGAACCATATGGCAACTATGTCTTTACAGTCAGAGGTTTGTATGATTTCTATGCTAAACCTCTGAATGCTAATAGCTGGTAGGAATTCTGAGCTCCTTTAGCCAGCTTAATTTTTAAGAGTTCAGTTCTGAGCAGCTTTCTAATGTTGCAGTAGTTCTGCTACTTAATTGTCAAGAGCAGTTTTGCTCTTGCTTCCTTTCCTGTCAGTTTCCTCCTCATCTGATGGTACTTTCTTGTGTTAAGTGTACCGTTGCTCTGATGCCAGCAGCCTTTTAGAATCTTATTTAAATTGACCAGCTTCTTTCGTGAGTTTAGAAATTAGAATTGTCAGAACTGATCATTTGGACTGCAACAGTTCAAGAAGTCAGTTCATACTCAGTTTTGAGTAGGAGAGCAGGGAGGTCATGTTGTGGCTGTACAGGACATTTGTTCAGCCACTTTTGGAATATTGTGTGCAATTTGAGTCTCCCTTCTATAGTAGGGATGTTGTGAAACTTGAAAGGGTTCAGAAAAGGTATACAAGGATGTTGCCAGGATTGGAGGGTTTGAGCTATAGGGAGAGGCTGAATAGGTTGGGGCTGTTTTCTCTGGAGCATCGGAGGTTGAGGGCTATAAACCTTATAGGGGTTTATAAAATCGTGTGGTGCATGGATAGCTGAATAGCTAAGGTCTTTTTAGGGTGTAGGTTTGCTCACTGAGCTGTAGGTTTGATATCCAGAGCCACTTGGAGGTCGCCACTGATGATGTTACCTAGCCAGGTAACGAAACCTCTGGATATCAAACTTACAGCTCAGCGAGCAAACCTACATCCTAAATCTCAACCTGAGCTACAAACCTTCACAAACCTTGCAAAAGCTAAGGTCTTTTTCTAGGGTGTGGGATTCCAAAACTAGAGGGGCATAGGTTTAAGGTGAGGGGGGGAAGACTTAAAAGGGACCTAAGGGGCAACTTTTTCACTCAAAGGGTGGTGTGTGTATGGAATGAGTTGCCAGAAGAGGTAGTGGAGGCTGGTACAATTGCAATATTTCAAAGGCATCTGGATGGGTCCATGAATAGGAAGGGTTGAGAGGGATATGGGCCAAGTGCTGACAAATGCGACTAGATTAATTTAGGTCAGCATGGACGAGTTGGACTGAAGGGTCTGTTTCCATGGTGTCCATCTCTATGACCCTATGACGGTCACCTTCTGAAGAGCAACAGCGATGGACAATAAATGCTGGCCCTGCCCATATGCCTACATTCCATAAATGAATCAGAAAAGGCTATTCCAGATAATAGTTCTTACCCACTGCTCACAAGTGTACATTTTTTGTCAGGACTTACTGAATGGCTCTTGGGAGGAAGAATTTTCACAACCTGTTTCTCTCCCCAGCTCAGTGATTCAGGCACTACTTGCATCATCCCACTGCCCTCGAAGCTGTGACTGATTAACTCACCAAAGTGCCAGCAGAGAACTTGCAATAGTTCTAATCCAAATGACTCACTCAGTTCCCCACCACATCACAATGGCCTTAGTAGAATAATGCACTATCTGTGTTGCCATGTATTTTTTATGTATTATTACTAGGATAGATCAGTCCTCTTATCCAGTAAGTCCATGGTGACTTTACCTTTATCTTCACTAAAATAAATAGATTTTATAGAATCATAGAATGGTTAAAGCTTAGAGGAGGCTTTTGGCGTGTCAGGGTCAGCTTCTCTCAAAGAACACCTCAGCTAGTTCCCCTCCCCTGTCTTTTCTTCGGACCCTGCAAACAATTAACCATTTCTCTTCTATTTAAATCAGGCTTGACCATACTTTCAGGCAGTTTATCCCAGCCACTCATGACGTAAAGTGTCATTCTTTGCATGCATTTCCCATCACCTTAAATCAATGTCCTCTGGTTCTAACCTTTGTTCAATAGATTTTAATTTCTTAATTGATTTGAATTACCCACATCTCATTTGAGACTGATCTAGAACCAGTGTATGTTAAAATGTCTAAATGATGTAGGAATCAAATACAAAAGAGAGTTGTACCATTGGCAAAAGGTCAACTTAGCCTTTCACACGGTCTGGTATTGGTAACACAAAAGTCCAATGAGACAAATTAATAGTGGATTTTCAAAAAGCACTACCACTTCTGTTCAAAGGGCTAATGAGGAAGTCCTCAGTTATAGCTAAGGCTATAGTATGTGCAGGTTTCCATGATGAAGCACTGCTTACTTTTACTATGAACATGGATGTTTTTAGTTAAAACAGTGCTTACATTACAGGCTGAGTAACCCAGATTTCCAGATCAATGATCCCAAGACATAACATTCAAATGCCTCCATGGTAATTGGGGAATTGAAGTTGAGTTAATTCAGTAAATCTGCAATGAAGAAGCTAGTATCCATGAAGGCGACTGTTTGAATTTTGTGAAAGCCTATCAGGTTCGTTAATGTTGTTTAGAAAGGAATGTTCCATCCTCAGGTTGTTTTGGACTATATGTGACTCCAAACCTTTAGCAATATCCACTTTCTGAAGTGGCCTAACATTAGTTATTATGAGAGAGCTGAGGACCATCATTTTAAGGGCAGTTGCTGTTTTCCAATAACTGCCAGCAACGCCTTCATCTGTAAATGAGTTATTCAAAAGAATTCAGCTTTTCCATTTAGATGTTTGTCACTGAAATGGAAATAGCAATTGCTTTATTGTTGAAAAGATTAAAACTCATCAGAAATGAGGTAGTAAGGTATAAGTGGCTACTGTATCATGCAAACCAGAATGATATACAGTTTCTTTGAAAGCACACTGAATACAGGCTTCATTGTTCTGTGGAATAGTTTCACTAGCTTGTACTCTATTATGGTCACATTTTGAAAAATGTTGATGCATAATATGATTAAATTCCTTACTGTATGTTGATTAAATTCTGAATGGAAGTATCAAATGAAAAATTGGTGCATTATCTTGGCCTACAAAAAGAAGTACTATAGAGTGTGACACATCAGAAATCAACTATTCTGTAACTGATTCATAACTGTTTTGGGAAGGAAGGGGAACAATAAGGCAGGAGAATTATAAAGTAGAACTGACATTCCAAAAGAAGTAATAACAGTTTCTGTTTTTTCAGTACTTTCAACTGTCTCAAAAACTTTCCCAAAGTGTATATCAGATAAAAACTGACTCCAAGCCAAAGGAGAAGGTATTAGGAGAGATGAATAAATGCTTGGTCCAAAAATGGAGACTTTACAGAGGGACTTAAAGGAGGAGAGGACTAGAGAGAGACCTTTGATCAGAGAATTCTAGAAAGAAGAGATTATGCAGCTGAAGGTGGGACAGGAGAGTTGGAGTGCAAGGGAATCCTCGGTTTGGGAAACACAGATTCCATGGAATGTTGTGGGAATGGAGATAACAAGGTATTGAAGGAATTCAAAGGATGCAAATTTTAGTTTGGAGCTGTTGCGAGATTGAAATAATCCTGAAGTAAAGATCAGTTTAGGTAGAGGTGAGTGAGGCCCAATAATCATTGATGTGCCCAGCTGGTGTGTATGAGATATGCTTAGATCTTTATACCTGAAGAAGCAGAAGACAGAAGAAACAAGACGACTGACAGAATGGTAGATTATAAAGATATTGCTGGTGACAAGGACACCATGGTGGAAAAACCAACAACAAGGAATAGAAGTCACTATTCAACCTTTCGAGCTCACCTCACTAATAAGATCATGACGGATTTGATTGTCACCTCAGATCCACATTCCCTCATGAGCTTTCACCCCTTGTTTACCAGGAATCTATCCTGCTCTATTTCAAAAACTTTCAAGGTCATGAACCAATCAATGGATAGAAAGGTATTTTGGTAAATGGAGGACTAAAGGCTAGGGAGATAGTAGCTGAAAAGTGCAAAGTGTGGAAGGCGGTGAGCCGAGAAAGGTTAGGGAGTTGTAGATGGTGAGGATACGTGGAAGAGGTCAGATCTGTGATTAAAACAGAGAAAATCCAAGGGAAAACCATAGTTCTCAAGTTCAAATGGAAGAAGAGATTTAAGGTAGATTTCAACATAATAGGGCAGGGGGAGTTAAGATGATCACCAAAGTTGTTAAAGTTGAGCATTTTCTGATACAGACGTTGAAGGGAGATGCTTTGGTGCGATAGGCTTTTGACAGGTGATCATAGTAGAGAATTAGAATTTTAAAATTGAAGGGTAAGGGATGAACCATAGTGAATTGCTTGAAGAAGGAGAAAGTAGGGGAGCATAAGGGTGTCATACCAAGAGCTGACGTTTCGAGTCTAACTGATCCTTTGTCAAAGCTCCTCCTTACAGATGCTGCCAGATCTGCTGAGATTTTCCAGCATTTTCTCTCAAGAAATAAAAGGTGGTTTGTTTTGGTAACAGGAAGTGGAAGAGAGAGGCTCAGAGAAATCAAAAGAGATAAAGAATTTATAAGAGCTGGGCTTTGGCCCCCAAGTCCCAGCAAAATGTGCATTCAAATGGATACAGAGAGCATCCATGATACAACACCTTGACAAAGATGATCTTTGCCAGTACGAAGTTAAAAATCACATACAACACCAGGTTATAATCCAACAGGTTTATTTGGAAGCACTAGCTTTCATAGTACTGCTCCTTCATCAAGTGATTGTGAAGTTGTGATACTCCACAAAGTCAGTACGGCTTTGTTAGGTAGAAACAGAGTTGCAGTTAAACAAGTCACAAGCATACATTTATGTGTAGTCTTTCTTCCAATCATTTTGACATTGCCCTATCTGCTCCATTTGATTTAATTTTGGAACAAAGACTAATCATTCAAGGGCTTTTCCTTTCTACTATGTTATTTTAAACTTAGTGCAATGGAATGTATACTGCTTTCCCAGCAGTCTGGTTATTGGGGAATGTTTGCATGCAGCTTTTCTTGAACATAATGGCACATGTGAAGTGAAAATTCTTAGCAGTGTGATTCAGTGTAGATAGCATGATACAGGCAGAAGGAACTTCTGTTCATGTAGTGTTTCTACATGTTCTTCACAGCCAATGAATGACTTTCAAAGTGTGGTCACGATTACGATGCAAGCAAACAGTCGCTTTTTGTATTTTGTTAATTGAGGGAGTAATATTGGTCAGGAACTTGTTTGATAATCTTCCAAACATTCCTTCATGCAGGTGGAAATGTGGCCTTGTTTTAACAACCAATTTGAGAAAACGCACTTCCGATAACCCAACACTCATGTAGTGCCCTAAATTATATTTTCAAACCTGCAATGGGACCTGAGACAAAATCCTTCTGCCTCAGAGCACTTTCACTAAAGCCAGACTGCAAGATAGGATTTGTCTATTCCATCAGCAGTCAAATGCAATAACGTGTATCTATTATTTGAGATTTGTTATTTAGGATTCATCTGATCACTGGAGTCAATGAGATTTTGCACAAATTTCTTTGAAAAGTAATGCTATATTTAACTTCTTATGAGTCCGCTCTCTACTTATATGTGTCTTGCTCAGCATTTATCTTAGTTTTTATCTCAGTCATTTATACTGACGCAAAATGTTTTGGTACACCATGCTGATGGTGTTCTGATCGATACCACCCATGATTCGTTTCTTCAGAGCTACCAACTGAGAAATATCATCAGAAACTTAAGTTGATTATTATCGATTTATTTTATTTTCAGATTGGATTAGGATTACTTGAACAGATTGCATCTTATTTCTGGCAGGAATACAAGAAAATACTGAAAATCTGAATTGCTAATTACATTTGCAGCAGCGTAACTAAATCAATGCTATGACCGACTCACATCGCAAGGTCCCAAATAGCCTTTGCCAATGGAGTTGGTGTGCTCGTATGATGCAAACCATTTAATACTTAAGTACAGCAAACATTTTGTTAACCAATATTTATGGGACCAGGAGGGTACTGGTTGATCAAACATTCCAGGTAATCAAGGGGTCACATTATCAGTGTAAAAACACACATTGAGAAATAGAAATGTAATGCAGGGGAGATAGACATCGCTGTTATATTTTATTTACAGTATTAATCATTTTGATAGTAATACAACTTTGCCTTAAATAAAACCTTTTGGCAGAGAGCTGTTCTACTCACATACTAATGGCTACACGTATGTTATGGTACATAACGCTATTTGAGAAATTGACTCAAAATTGAATCAACTGTTGATATTATGTGTGGCTATGTAATTGAACAGCAAGTATATTTATATTGAGTTAAATAAATTTTAAAAACTAACAATTGGACAGAATAGTACAGTAAACTTTAGTAATAGATGAATATGATTTTTACCAGTTTACCGAGAATGCACTTTAAACAAGGTTTGCTGTACATGGATTAAATTTTAATCTGGGCTCTAGAAAATCTGATCAGTGCAGTCTCACGATTTATGTGTACCAGACAGAAGTGTTCCCCATGTCGATGCAGAGATGGGCGGGTTAGAAGACCTAACTTTATATACTAACACGGAAGTCCAGGTCCCCACTTTATTCAAAGGCCCCTAACCTTTCACCCCCAAAGCCAAAACATACCACCTCTTATGCCCTCAACATCACTCCATGCCTCCTCATCACACTTCCCCATGTCCTCTCGTGTTTTCCCATATCCTTCAGTGCCACTCCTGTGTAGCCACATCTCTTCCCTGTGTATTCTCCATAACCCCCTACCCATGACATATTGCATACACAAGATTTTCTTATGTACACAAGAAGCAATGCAATGGCAATTGCAATTATTTTAAAATAATTGCAAAACCATTAATCAGCAATCTCAGAAAACTCTGAATTCAAACTCACTATCATTGGTAATGGAGCAAAAAAGTTAAGAGAAGAATTTTTATGCATCTATTCGGTTTTTTTAAACAAGCAAGAAACCACATCAAAAACATGAGTTGAATCTTTCATTATAGTAAGTCCAAGTTACGTTTGGAGAGTTTTTTTGCCACAAGGCTTAGCAAGTTTTCTCACCTCATCTGATTAAATTTGCCACGTTAATTACCTACCTCGCCTCATGGCATTTCCCATGTCCAATTTCTGACCCATCTTATTATGTGCTATTCCTGGACCATTCCTGGATGATTCCTTGTCATCTTTAAAAGGCTGCTATGCATCTCAGTGTGTAGAGGGCCAGAAACAGACCCTTCTGTCCAATTAGTCCATGCCAAACATATCCCGAACCAAACTAGTTACATTGCCTGCTCCTGGCCCATATCCTTCTCAACCTTTCCTATTGATATACTTATCTAAATGTCTTTTAAATGTTGTAACTGCGCCCACATCCACCACTTCCTCAGGAAGTTCATTCCATACACAAACTACCCGCTGTGTAAAACATTTGTCCCTCATGCGCTTTTTAAATCTCTCACCTTAAAAATATGCCCCCTCATCTTGAAATGCCCCATCTTAGGGAAAGGTCACCTACCATTAACCCTATCTATACCCACCGTGATTTTATAAACCTCTAAGGTGTCACCTCTCAACCTTCTGTCACAAAGATACCTTTGTCCCTCCTCATTCAACATTCCCCCCCAACAACATCTCTCCCCCCCCCCACCCCCCACCCCCCCCCCCCAACATACGCACGCACACACATACCCACAGTCAATGCTGTCAGATGGCCAGGGAGCCTGTGTCCCTGGGCGCTGTGCTTTGAATGGCCTGTGACCAATACTGTTTCCCTTTAACCTCCCTGTGATTGGTGTTTTGTTTGCTGCAGTCCCTCCTTCACAGGTCAGCTCAGGGTCCCTGCCCGCTTGGAGTGTGATCACAGCCATTTCCTTCCCCATTGTACATTTTTGATTTCCAGCACAATGGAAGGGGACAGTGAGTGCTCCTGTGGTCCAGGGAAAATAGTCCCAGCCTAACTAGCCTCTGCCTAAAACTCCAACCTTCCAGTCCTGGTAACAGCCTTGTACATTTTTTCTGAACCCTCTCCAATTTAATAATATTCTTCCTATATGATGCAGTACCTCAAGAGTGGCCTCACCGACATCCTGTGCAACTGTACCATAATATCCCAACTACTGTACTCAAAGGTCTGTGCAATGAAGGCAAGTGTGTTAAATACCTTCTTTACTGCTCTGTCTACCTGCGATGTGACTTTCAAAGAATTATGTATCTGAACCTCCAGGTTTCTCTGTTTGACAACACTCCCCAGGCCCCTACAATGTCTCCACTCAAGGATAGCGAATTCCTCAGATAAAGACTCATTGAGAGAAGTAATTTCCCCTCAACTCTGCTTACAAATGCTACTCCTTATCCCAAAACATTGACCTCTCAATCTAGATTGTCTCGCGTGAGGAAACATCCTCCCTGCGTCTATTTTGTCATCTTATGTGCCCCCTTTGGCATCGTCTATGCCTCAATTAGATCTCCTTATGCTTGGGGCAAACAAGGAGCATAAACTCAATTGTAGATTTTAAATGAGGACAATACAGGTGGAAACACGCTGCATCAGTAAAAGTCCCAAGTAGTTTGAACTGTTAGCTCTCGCACACAATCACAGTGGTATACGGAAACCCACACACTTTTGTGGCCTGCCTTTGGTGGACAGCCAACAAAAGGTCTACCTGTAGGAAGAGTACACCTCCAAAAGCAAAATTGTATTCACAGCATGAAACTTTTGAGTTCAAATCACAGAAAGAGGTGGAAGCTTAAGTTGAGGTCTGTAGCAAGTTCCCAGGCATTTGGACACTGCTACACATGTTTCTGCTGTGGACTTAAGGACCAGAAAAGATGTACTCTTTTCAGGTGATGGGAGAAAGATACCAAGGCTTAAAATTCAACAGGTCATGACAGAGGCTTCAGAGTGAATAAGCTGCAGAAGAAGCATTGGACCTGGAAAGGACACAGTCATTCGTCAACAAGATATCTGCAACTTGTATCTTGGCATTGACCCCATTGAAGCAGTTGGCCACCTTGAGGCTGCAATGTAAAACCTCCCATCTGCTACCCTTTGACTTGGCAATTTTTCTCTTGCCATTAACTGAACCCTTTGAAAGACACTTCAGAAGAAGACACTTCTCCCTTAGATGATGTGTTACATGTTCCATCTCTTCCAAATATAAACACAGGGCCTTAGCAAGCAGGAACAGATTTCCCAGTAGATGACTGGTCGATGGCCACGTCACCTTTAAGCTTCAATTAAAGGACGGAGAAGTTGCCTTTTGAGGTCTGGTCATGAGAAGAAAACTTTTTCCTCAGCTGATATGATGTACTCGGGAACCTACCACACAGCTACAACCCCAAAGGGCAAGTTTGGACCTGTATGCTTCCTGCTTCAACAGTGTATTGTCATGAAGCATAAGAATTCTGTAGTTCACTGTGAAATATTTGGCCACCTCCATTGATGCTGCATCCAGGTTCTCTCACAAGGGGGTCTGTGTCATTAGTATTTACCACTCTGCTGAAAGCTTAAATGTCTGCAATTTGCTCCGGGTCTAGCTCTGCGCTATTTGATTTATTATTGTCACACATACCTAGGTACAGTGAAAAGTTTTGTTTTGTCTGCAGTACAGTCAGATCATACCATACTAAGTACATAAGGGTAATAGAACAGAGTGAAGAATACAATGTTACAGCTGTGTAGAAGGTGTGCAAAGAGCACAAGATCAATATTAAATTTAAAATTTGAGAGGTCCATTCAGAAGTCTAATAATGTATTCATACTTTGTATACAAGCTTTAGTATTTTCTACCTGATGAATGAGGGTGGAAGAGGGTATCGCTGGGGTGGGAGGGGTCTTTGATTGTATTGGTTGCTTTCCTGAGGCAGCAGGAAGTGTACGTGAAGTCAATCGATGGAAGGCTGATTTGTGTGATGGACTGGGCTGTGTTCAAGACTCTCTGTACTTCTCTTGGGAAGAGAAGTTGCCAAACCATGTTGTGATGCATCCTAATAGAATGATTTCTATTGGGCATTTATTAAAACTAGTAAGAGTCCTGTGGACATGCCAAACTTCCTTAGCCTCCTAAGGTTGGACCAGGACAGATTGTTGGTGATCATCACTCCAGGACCTTGACTCACCCAGCCAGCTCCACCTCAGCACCATTGAAACAGATAGGGACGTGTCCTCCAATCCATCTCCTGACGTCAATGACCAACTCCTTTATTTTGCTGATGTTGATGGAGAGATTGCTATCTTTACACCATCCCACCAAACACACAATCTCTTTCCTGTATTCTGTCTTGTCATTCTAGTCTGATGAGACAGATGGATAGAGATTTTCAAGATATTTCCGCTTTCTCTCGGAGCCCAATACTGTAGATGTGACATGCTGTATTACATAGGAGTAGCAGATGCTAATCTTTCTATGATATTAGTGTATCTACTTCATTACTACCTCCTCAGCTAGTGTGCTTCCAATTAAACCTGTTGGACTATAACCTGGGTGTTGTGTGATTTTTAACTTTATACACCCCAGTCCAAATCAAGAGGGATGAATAAGTCAGCCAAATTAATCTCTGGCTACAGCATGTTGTAGTGACCCTCCTCATTCTACTGTTTCCTCATTTCCTCCTTATCACATGATAAACATGACTCTTTATTATCTCCTCCATCTGCATTTCTCTTTTGGATTTAAATGCCACATATCCAGCAAATCCTCAGACCTGTCCAGGCAACCATATAGTTTGTTCTGGAATTGTACAGTGTGCTCTCACTGATCATATTGGTGGTCCTATGGTACTGGTTTTACCTTTATCATTCCGATACGCTGAGCGTGCAGCAATTAGTGGAATGAATGGAGGATATCATCAAGAACACAATAACAAGCTGGTATCCTGTCATCAAGTCATGTTTTATTTACCCGTGGAGAGTCCTTGACACTGATCCAGCTTCCTCAATGCCAACTCTGAGTTAACAGGATGTCTGACACTCAGCCTGGGTTCCCTGATTGGACGAGGTTAACAGCCCCAATTAGGGACCTCATTTCTCTGATGTCCACCTGGCTGACCACCTACAATCACCTGTTACACAAATGAAAATACAGACTGAAATTAGTGCTGTGCCTCTCTGGAATGAGCCCAGGACAAATACATTCAGGGCATTATTTAGTATTAGATTGAATGAGCTATATTTGGGTCAAGATTAGAGAGGTGCTGGAAAAGAACAGCGGGTCAGGCAGTAGCCGAGGAACAGGAAAATCGAAGTTTCGAGCAAAAGCCCTTCATCATTTTCGCCAAGCTTTATTTGGGCCCATTGTCTTTTGGCACTTGTATTACTTAATAGATTTTGGAGTGTGAATTTTTTAATCTTATTAACTTGTTTACAGAACTCATTTCAATTTTCTGAAGTTTCTATTGTCCACCATTTTCTTTCTGTATGTAAACTGCTTCCATTTTGTAAAATATTCTACTTGTCATTTCAGTTCCTGCAATATTAAATGAAGCATACACCTAATGATGATATCCATAGACGTGCACTCAATTTAATCTTTGTTTTGAGCAAATTGAATACATTTTTTAATCAGGTGCAATATCTTACTTTAGATTACACGAGTAGTACAGCACAGAATTCATAGGGAACAAAGCCAGTATTGCAGTGAGCAATGTATAGACTATCTGAATTCAATCACTCTTTATTCATGCATTTAAAAGCAGTGACAATTGGGCCAAAGAGAAATTGCCTTACCAGATTTTACACAGCTGCTCCACAATGAAATGCAGGTGGTTAGATAAAATCTCATAATTTTCTACAAAGACTACTTTAAAACATTATAAGGAGTTCTAAGCTAAAATGTTAGCACAGTTGGTGACATTTGATGACTTTAAAACATAAAAATTAGAGCCAAACTGAAGTCTCTTTGCCAAATCCACCCTTGGTCAAAAACGGTCATAATCCAAACTTCTCCCAGATTTTTCTCAGTAGTTACATAAAGGTTTGAACAGGAGTGTGTTACAAAGCTGTAATTAATCTTCAGATAAAGATTACATCATAAATCACAAGAGTCAAGCCTGAGCAGTATATTTATAGTTAGTCACCAGCACCTCGAGATTCTGTTACAGTTCATAACTTTTTGCAGCCCACCATTGTTTTATATTATGTCTTCTGCTATGGCGCCGTATTCTCAGAGCTACTCTGAGAATCTTTTGCTTCTGCTTATCCTTTTCCTTTTGAAAAACTGGGATATATCCATTGGGAAGTCCAGTTGCGTGCTGCTTCTGAACTTGTACGGGGAGTTGGGAGGTGCTGAGGGGCACTTGAAAAAGTTTGACTTGCAATGAGACCAAAATCCCTTTGGATAAGTATAGCACAGATTTCAGGAAATAACATTTTTCTTAAATTTGAAAAAAAAATGTTTATTTTACTGTACTCTCAAATCCAGGAAACTTGTGTGTGGTGATCTTATGCGTTATGAAGCGATGTGGAGAATTTCAGACAATGTAATTCAAAATGACACAAACCATCAAGGAAGTTTGTGTAACCATATTTTAGTGGAAACAGGAATGTAGATGATATGCACAAATTTCCTTTGATATGAACTGCACAAAAACTCCATTGTTATGCTGCAATCCGATTGAACTTTTTCAGGTCAATCCAGGTAACTATAATTTTTGAAAGTAATTATAAAAGGATATTGGGTGATACTATGCAAGAAAACGTAGAGACCAAAATTATATTGTAGGACATTTTCAAACGATTTCATTATTTATTTTTAAAATTGTTTGTTACCCTCTTGTGAAGGATTTCCTTTTCTTGTGACTGGAAGAGAACTGCAGTAAATGAACGACGTATTCATGACTTTAAACAGCTCAGTAATTCTTCCAGAGCTCACTTCCTCCATGAAGCTATCTCACAGAGTCAAAGAGATGTACACACGGAAATAGACCCTTCGGTCCAACTCGTCCATGCCGAGCAGATATCCCAACCTAATCTAGTCCCACTTGTCAGCACTCAGCCCATATCCCTCCAAACCCTTCCCATTCATATACCCATCCAGAAGCTGTTTAAATGTTGCAATTGTACCACCCTCTGTGTGAACAAGTTGCCCACTGGGTCTCTTTTACGTCTTTCCCCTCTTACCCTAAACCTATGCTCTCTAGTTCTAGACTCCCCCACCCTCGGGAAAAGACTTTGTCTATTTATCCTATCCATGTCCCTCATGATTTTACAAACCTCTGTAAGGTCACCTCTCAGCCTCCACTGCTCCAGGGAAAATAGCCCCAGCCTAATCAACGTCTCTCTATAGCTCAAATTCTCCAAGCCTGGCAACGTCCTTGTAAATCTAAACCCTTTCAAGTTTCGCAACATAGGAAGGAGACCAGAATTGCTCGTAGTATTCCAGAAGTCTAACCAATGTCCTGTACAGCCGCAACATGACCTCCCAACTCCTGTACTCAATACTCTGACCAATAAATGAAAGCATACCAAATGCCTTCTTCACTATCCTATCAACCTGCAACTCCACTTTCAAGGAGCTATGAACCTGCACTCCAAGGTCTCTTTGTTCAGCAACACTCCTTAGGACCTGACCATTAAGTGTACAAGTCCTATTGTCATTGTTGGAACAAATTACTGCAGATGCTGGAATCTGTACTGAAAACAAAAAAATGTGGGGATCACAGAAGGTTGGGCAACATCCATGGAGAGAAAGCAAGCTGATGTTTAGTCTAGATGATTCCTCATCAGAGTCGTTCTCAATTCTCTTTCGACTCAACGTATCACATCTACTGCACTTTGGCCCAATATTCACTTTTGTTATCAATCTCACCACTTTCTCAGCCTTTATTTTTCTATCCTCTCCCCTTTTAATGAATGTTGTCACAACATATTTAAGAAGTTTAAGTTGAACCCTGTTTTCCCTTAAACTTATATTCCATTTCTAACTTTCCCTTCCTTTCTAAGGTCCCCAGGTGTGCCATTACAGAGTAGCATGCATCGCTTCTGAACGAATCCCCTTTCAGTTTTATTTCAATCTCATTCAAAGCACAGCACCAAAATTTCATCCAAGTTATCTTTTGCATCCTTTGCGACGGCAATATGTTCAGGCAAAATCAATCATGCATCTTAACATTTCAGTGACTTGTTGTGAAGTTAAGGAACTTTATCTACCATCTCTCATTAGGAATCAATCTCATCCTCTTGTCTAATTTTATTCCTACCAATTCCAGTGGAAGTGGTTGATGTTATCTCATTGGCTTTCCTGCTCATTGCAGTGTTCTGGATCACTTCATGTTTTCAGATTGCTGCTACACTCTGTACTTATTTCTCCCCTTGGATCAGCATCAAAACGACAGCCTTCAGCCTTTGTGCTGTTGCGTTCTGACATTGTGCTCGCTGACCTCTTGGTCATGAATATGCACCTAAACACCAGTTTTGGATGTCTTGGGAATCTGATTGCCCCTTAATATTTTCACCAGCATATCTTGTTTGTGCTTGATCAACCATCTACAAATACTCCTGTGCTCTGTAGTGACTTGACCATGTAATCTACTTTCATTATGTCCCTACAGTGCAGGTAAAGGCCATTTTCCCCACTGAGTCTGCACTGACCCTCTACCCAGATTCCTACCCAGATACACTCACTCACCCTAACCAAGTGACCCCATATGGCTGATCCACCTAGCCTGTGCATCCAAGCACACAATGGGCCATTTAACATGACCAATCCACCTAAACTGTACATCTTTGGACTGTGGGAGGAAACCAGAGCACCGAGAGGAAACCCATGCAGACACAAGGAGTATCAGCAAACTCCACAGTCACCCAAGGCTGGGTTTGAACCCGGATCCTGGTGCTGTGAGGCAGCAGTGTTAATCACTGAGCCACTATGCCCTTTGTATGGATTATAACTAGGTTAACCATAGCACAGGAGAAATTTCTTATTCTTCTTTGAGTAGTGCAACGGAATCTTTTACTTCCACATGACTGGGGAGACAGGATCTGTGCTTAATGTATTGGTGAACATCTTGTCACACGGCAATAATTTTAAATGTATGAACCTGAGATATTTGATGCATTTTCCATCAAGGTCTCAAATTGTGTTTTTAACCTTGCTGTTGTTATGCTTCCTATGGCTTTGCTAAGTAGCCTAGGTTTCATGGTAATTGTTTTGAAAAGCATATGTATTATGAGAACAATGTAGTAATTTGAAACTTGCTTTTCATGCGTGCTAGCTTAGTGAGTTCACTGAATAGTCTAGTTTCTTTGGATATTGTAGGTATCTTTTACAATTTTAAATGTTGCAGTGAAAACCGTTATTGTACTGGTAATTTATTACATACACTACAACTGCAAAGTCAGAAATAACTGACATTGTCAGGTGCCCTTACTGTAATATACAAATACTGAGTTCCACAAAGATAAGATCATATGTACTTTTGGGAAAGAAAACACATTCCTGTTTAAACAATGATACATTTCAACAGCGCTCTTGCTAGTACAATCATTAGCTTGTGAGTTGAATAGAAGTCCAGTTTTTCACCTTATAGCTTCTGGGTAATGTTGCTTTGTTGGCTTCCAAGAGGTTACCTGAGCAGTTCACTGAGGTGCCTGCACAACAAATTTTTGCAGTGTTCATTTCAACCTTTCACGATTAATTTGGAGTCCTCAGGAATTGAAGGACAGTCTCTTGGACACAGCAGCAAGTAGCGCAATCGAAATATCAAATGGGCATCAATATTATATTAAAGTGCTTTGAGCCCTTGATTATTGATTCTACATATATTGTGGATGGGTAAAATAAAATGCTGGTTACTAACGGTCAATAATCATCCAAGGGAACAGTGAAATCTGTTTGTATTTAGTTGGAGTGGGAAGGCTATGGCCAGCGAGACTGGCCACTTCAGGCATGCATTGCTAGGAAGATGAACTGGCGAAATCAAGGGGCAGGGATATCGGTAACCTGGCCATTTGCCTCATTTATCCAGCGTTCCTATTGTCTTATAAACCAATCAGGTAGAAGAATCCTGACACGCAAGGAGAAGTTTCCACAAGACGGAATGCATAAGTTTGGATACACTTGAAAGGGTTAAAATCTAGAAATGGAACCATAGGACACTTGATAACTTCTATATTTCAATCGATTGTTTTAGGCTGTGTCCATGCAACTGCCTCTGAAGATGCCTGGAGCCAATTCAGGTGAAACCAAACCAAGTACTAAAGATGCTGGAAATCTCAAACTAAAACAGAAATTGCTGGAGAAACTCAGCTGGTTTGGCAACGCATGCTGGTCAAAAACATCCATCCAGTGCAGAGACTAAATCGCGACAGTATTAATGCAAATGGCATTTGCCTGGTCTTTATGTGGATTAAAATCACCCATGGATATTGTATTGTTGCACACATCTCCAGTTTCCTGTTTAATGCCATCCTCTGTCTCACCTATAGGTAATTCCAGATATTTACCATCCCTTGTTGCATCTTAGTTCCATCCAGGCTGACTCAATATCCAGGTTTCCCATGACAATATCTTTTCTCATTATTGCAATGCAATCATTTTTCACTAACAAGGCCACCCATCACTTTTCCTGTTTTGCCCATTCTTCCAGAATATTGAACATACTTGCATATTCAGTTGGTCTTGGTCACCTGCAGCCATTGCAATCATATTATCATATCCCATGTACAATTATTTGCACTATTCCTTCATTGACTTTATTGTGAATGCTCTGTGCTTTCAGGTCTTGTACTTTTAGCCTGGTTTTATTGAGTTTTACTTTTATATTCCAGCCATATTTACTGAGGACCCTTTCTGCCTCTGCCATCTACTTTTGCTTTCTATTTGCCTATTTTTTGATTTGATTTTTGTTTACCACACTATTTCAAGCTCAGGTACCTATCCATCATCACTCCAGTTTAAACTCTCCATCAGTGCTGTAGTGCCTGCGAAGATGTTGGTCCCAACCCTGCAGAGATACAACCTGTCAATTTGCACAGGTCCTCCTATCCTCCTCTGAATCAAACCCAAAGCCACGAGGATCTGAATCTGTCGCTCCTACATCATCCCACCACCAGCCAAACTGTATCCTTTGTGGGCTCTGCTGAAGATGTTTGCAAGCACTTGAGTCAACAGTCCACAAATATGCATGAGATAAATTACTAATGTCAGGAATTAACCTGCCATGGCGTCATTCTGACTGACGGGTGCTCGGATTTACATCTATGGCTGACTTCCTACAAGTGCAGGGCACCATCAACTGCGCGCACATAGAAACCTGGGCATCCTCAGGCACCCAAGACCTTTTGTCCATTACAAAAGGTTCCACTTCATTGATGTACAAGCACAGAAAGACAATTTCTGCATTTGTACATTCAGATTCCTTACTGCCCTGACAAAGTACATTTGCACTCCAACAGTCCAAGCTCCCTGACCTCTTTGGATTAAAAGGAGGTGTAAGTGCTGGCTGCCAGGAGACATGGGCTAATCTCTTCAAACGCTGCTGATAGAAACCCCACCAATAAAGCCCAAAATATTGTAATGAATGCTAGTTGACCACCATATCCATGATTTCACTTTCCCTCAGCATGCCAAAGATTTGCTTCAGATGTTTCAACAAGTCTAGCGGTGCCTTTCAGTGCCCACCATCCATAGATTACAGATTGCACAGTGTTGTGCACCAAGAAGATCTGGACCAGCAAGACGGCAAAGGCAAAGAGCTCAGGTTTACGTTGGGTGATTTTTGAGTAGGGGGAAAGTGGCAACAGCAAAGTCAGATGGAAGTATGGAGATGAAGACATGCAGCAGGTGGATTTTGAGGATAATACACATCAGCTCTTCCATTCTTGGTAGAGATAGCATCATTAGTATAAAACGGGAGAAGGCTGAAATACTCAATAGGTCAGAATTGCATCTGTGCTGAGAGAAAGAATTTACATTTCAGGCCAATGGCTGGAATTGGTAGAGATGTGACAGCTTTTAAGCAAACATGGTAAAGAGAATGAGGAACAACGAATGAGAAGGGAAATCTGTGATTGGGTGGAAGGCAGGGAAGATTAGAAGATACGGATGATGTGAAAGTGGATAGAGGGCTAGATATTACATGCCAGGGATGAGTTTTCAGGGTAAAATAGCAAGGGTGCAGAATTTTTAAAAAGAATCACCAAGAAGTTAATAAAGAAGGGGAAAAAATTAGGACATGAAAGCATGCTAGCCAAAAAAATCAACACGCATTATTGGAGATTTTATAAATATTTAAAGAAGAAAAAAGAAGTTAACAAAGTAAATGTTGGTTCTGTGGAAAATTTGGAGAAAGTGAGGACTGCAGATGCTGGAGATCAGAGCTGACAAATGTGTTGCTGGAAAAGCGCAGCAGGTCAGTCAGCATCCAAGGAGCAGGAGAATCGACGTTTTGGGCATAAGCCCTTCTTCAGAAATGAGGAAGGTGTGCCAAGCGGGCTAAGATAAGAAGTAGGAAGGAGGGACTGGTGGGAGGGGCATTGGGAATGCGATAGGTGGAAGGAGGTTAAGGTGAGGGTGAAAGGCCAGAGAGGGGGTGGGAGTGGAGACGTCAGGAAGAAGATTGCAGGTCAAGAAGACGGTGCTGAGTCCGAGGGTTGGGAATGAGATAAGGTGGGGGGAGGGGAAATGAGGAAGCAGGAGAAATCTGCATTCATCTCTTGTGGTTGGAGGGTTCCTAGGCAGAAGATGAGGCGCTCTTCCTCCAGGCGTCGTGTTGCCATGGTCTGGCGATGGAGGAGGCCAAGGACCTGCATGTCCTTGGCAGAGTGGGAGGGGGAGTAAAAGTATTCCACCACGGGGCGGTTGGGTTGGTTAGTGCCAGTGTCCCAGAGGTGTTCTCTGAAACATTCCGCAAGGAGGCAGCCTGTCTCCCCAATGTAGAGGAGGCCACATCGGGTGCAGAGGATGCAGTAAATGATGTGTGTGGAGGTGCGGGTGAATTTGTGACGGATATGGAAGGATCCCTTGGGGCCTTGGAGGGAAGTGAGGGGGGAGGTGTGGGCGCAAGTTTTGCATTTCTTGCGGTTGCAGGGGAAGGTGCCGGGAGTGGAGGTTGGGTTGGTGAGGGGTGTGGACCTGACGAGGGAGTTGCAGAGGGAGTGGTCTTTCTGGAACGCTGATAGGGGAGGGGAGGGAAATATATCCCTGATGGTGGGGTCTGTTTGAGGTGACATCAGATGAAAAGACAGGGAATGTAGCTCTTTTATTCAAATTGGAAAGGAACAAAAAGCAGAATGCTACTGGTCAATTAGTTTTTCATCTGTTCTAAGAAAATATAAGAAGTTATTCTGAAAGAAGGTATAGGACGATTCCTGAATAGGTCCAAGCCAGAATCAACATGGTTTTGTAAAAAGAAGATCGTGTTTGAGCTCTTTAAGCAGGTAGTGTGTATTGTGGTTGGAGGTGTTTGCACTGTACTTAGATTTCCGGAAGGTTTTTAACAAGTCCTGAATCCAAACGCTTGGGCGTAGTGTCTCAAAGAAAATTATGTTACATCCTTGAATAGGAGTGAGAAACTGTATTTCCAATTTACATTTTTTAATTACAAGTGTAAACATTTAACATTAAATGGTTATTGCTGGCACCAAATGGATTATTATACTGCTTAAGCTGATAAAACGAGCACCCATTGTTTCTCTATTTGTAATTATTTAACTCTGATATTGAGTCAGAATGTGAATATGAATGTTTTGATGAACATTAAGTACTCCATGCTATTGCCTTAAATATCGAGAATATGTATTCTACAAAGGGCTCCTAAATTAGTTTCGTACTTAAAAAGAAATCACCCTTTTCGATGTTTTATGGCAATAGTGAATGATGACTGAAATATCCCTATGTGTTTTATTTTAACCTGGTTTGAAGTGTTCCATGTCACTCATCCCTCTACTTATTCTCTGTTGAATGAAGTTTGCCTCAAGAACTCTTTTTACAGAACAATGCTGGTTTTTGTTTGTTAGTGCTCTTGAGAGTGAAATTTCTGGTCCCATCAAGTTTCCTTGGTTGTCATAATTTACTTCATTCTTGGCAGGTTTCTCCACCAACAGTGGAGTGCCCACAACGTTGTGGTGTGCAGGGAGTATGGCGTTAAGAAGTCATTGTCACAAAAATGTGATAACCTTCATTAGTAGAACCAGCAGCCCCAGCTGAAGACATTGGTGGCAAGTAGAAATTAGGTCCTTCTGTTCAACATCAGGTTCCCATTGGCTAAATCTGGTCTATTTCGAAATTATGGACAATGAGACTGAACTAAAACACTAATGACCTGTACTTGTGCTACTTGAGCTTGCTCCACTCGTCTCTTCTAGTTTGATATTTGTTTGACTATATGGGAGGAAGCTGTTTAGGGTATTGAGATGGGTGATCAGCCATGATCATGTTGACTGACAAAGTTCTACTGCTATAGTCTATGCTTCTATTGTCAAGACTACTGGAAGTTCCAGTATGCTCCACCAGTTTCTCACCAGCAATTCTTATATCAGGCTACAAGGGAGTGAATATAACAGCTCCTAAACACAGAAAGGATCATCAGGGTTCATTGGAGTTTTGACATCACCAGTTGCCACTGTTGTATGTCTGTTTCCAAATCCCCTGGAAAATACCTGGAGTTTTGAGGGTACAGTCACAGGCAGAGCATTCAACGATTTTATCTCATTTATTTAATGGGAATTTTTTTTTCCCATCTTGGCAGTGGTTGAACACACAGTAACTGCTTTTGTTAGCCTTATCCACCTAAATTTTAAAGTTTATGAATAGCCAGGCATTGTTCGTGTAACACGTATAATTACTTATGAAAACCATTGTTAATCTCAATCCTGTAACTTTTCAGATTGAAAGAAATGACAAACTTAATATTTAAACTTGTCCTGTAAACCTTCCAATGCAGTTTTGCAGTGTTTTATTAATTATCCCAAAAATAATTATTAATGGATTTATTTCAGAATCCAACTTGTTGTCCCAATATTGTTATATTTAGCACAGATTCACTATGTGGTATGAAACTCATTTATGCAAACCAAGGAAGACCCAGTTTGGATTCTTGACAGATTTTTACTCAGTACAGGAATCAAGGGTTCTCAGGAAAAGGCAAGGAAGTGGAGTTGAAGTTTATTAGATCAGCCATCATCTCATTGAATAGTAGATGCAGAATTGATGGGCTGAAAGGCCTACATCTGCTATGCCTTATACACTGATGAGCTACCTGACCTTGATTTAAACTGATGCCGTGAGGTTACTAAATTTGACATAAGTTCCCTCAGGCTAAGGATGAGAAAAATTGGCCAAGACTACCACCAGACTGAATTTCAGCAGTGTGTTTCATTAATGTTTATGTGTCAATTTCTGTTTTTCTATTAGGAGTGGAGGAATAAAAGATAAAATGAAGGGAGATTTATGCATATATATAGTATATATGTGTGTGTGTGTATGTATATATGTTCATATATTTAAATTTTTTCTGATCTTTTATTTTGGTTATTACAGTGATCTCAAAAAGATCTATGAGGGAAATAGAGGAAAGCACACAGTTCCTGTTTAAACAATATCTTACCATTCCACAATTAGCTTTGTTCTCAAATGTACTGCATGTGATATTGAATTATTGTCAGAACAATTTGTAAAATCAGTATATTCTATTAAACAGTAAAAGCTACATTATTTTAATTTGTCTTTAATTTTTGGTCATATATTTTGGTCTTTTTTTGTGTAGAGAAACAGGGTGAATCTTCACAAATGGAATGGGATTCTTATTTAATAAAGTGATTTTAGCCGAGAGGGGAGCTTGTATAAATATTTGTAAATGAGGATTGCTGTTTTAACCAATATATCCATTTGGAAAAGAAAGTGTCAAATTCCTTAACAGTAGTTTGATAGCGTAGTTAGTTTACACAACGTAAATCTCTGATAATGTGCATTCCAGAGAAACTGACTTGCCTTTCCAGCTTTACTGATAACAGGATAACCTGTACTCCATAAACATGAGTAAACTTCTAATCTTGTGGTTTCACTTCATTTTATCTGCTCTCAGATACATCTTTGAGTAATTTCATGGTGCAACTGCCATGGTTTGATAAAAAAAAGCTTTTTGCATCAGTGCATATGAGACAAAAGTTGTAAAGTGATCCAAGGTAAATTCTATCTCCAGTAATGTACTCCCTTTATTCGCTTCTTGTGTTTGAAAAGGTTCTTCCATGTTCTCAGGCACCAAATCCTTGCGACTTGTGTTTTCCCTTTAAGAACTGTTTCAGAATGGACGGTGTGAACAATAGATTTCTCTACAGTTATAGTTAGTGTGGTATTGTGCTTTGTAAAAATGCGCTATAGTTTGAGACTGAGTCCTGTCAAATATCACTGAATCCCTTGCTCAGTATGTGTAGTTGAGGTTGAATCTTGATTATAGCAGGCATTCAGAATCATATCTCTGGTGAAAACCCCACTTGTGGTTTCCATTAACCATAGTGTTCACTTGAACACATTTGGATCTTACTTCTATAGCTGTGCTCGATTTGCGAAGGAGCAACCTCAGGTGAGCTGACTAATCTTTTTCACTCAGTGTGATGGTAATGATAAAGAACGTGGCTTTCTATATGTGACTCGGTTGCAAATGTATCTTGAGTCATTCTATAGATATTGGGCTGATGTTCCACATGCACTCCACCTTCCCACAGAATCTCCATATCTCTAATACTCTTAGTGTTCAAGCGTCCATTGATTTATGTTTTGAAGAGTATATATGTGAACATCCTCAATATTTTCAGGTAGAGGATTCTGAAAATCCACAACCCTTCACATGAGCTAGTTCGAAATATTCAACACTCACTCTAAGACTGTGCCCCTTTGTTCTAGAATCCGGAGCTAAGGAAAATATTCTCTGGAAACATTTTGTAAGTTTCAATAAGATGAACCTAGTTTATCAATCTCTTCTGTTTTTCCCAGGAATAAGCCTCATACAGCTTTGTTGCATATGCTTCAAAGCAAATGTACCATTCCTTATATAAACATAGAACAGCACAGGAACAGGCCATTCAGCCCAACTTGTCTGTGTCAACCATGATGCCATTCTAAACTAATTCCATCTTACTGCGCATGGTCAATATCTTGATGAAGGTCTTATGCCTGGAATGTCAATTCTCCTGCTTCTCGGATGCTGCTTGACCTGCAGTGCTTTTCCAGCACACGGTCTCGACTCTGATCTCCAGCATCTGCAGTTCTCACTTCCTCCAATATCCTCTCTTCCCTGCCTGTTCACTTTTATGTCTAAATGTCTGTAAAATGTTGCTATTGTATCTGTTTCTAGCGCCTCTTCTGGCAGTGTGTTCCAAACATCTACCAACCTCTTCCGCATCGCTCTTAAAGTCTTCCCGTCTCACCTTATACCTAAGCCACCTAGTATTTGAAATTTATTCATATCTATGCTTCTCATTAGTTTGTATACTCCTGTCAGGTCACCCCTCAGCCCCTGATGCTCGTGAAAAGAATCCAAGTTTGTCCAACCTCTCCTTATTGTTAATACACTAAAATGCACTCAACCTCTAGCTCTGATATTCCACTCTCTTTGTATTGCAGTTACACCCAATTTTACCTCACCACCATCTCTCTCAATTCCTCCTATGCTGCTAAATTATCAGACTGTTTATCCAATCTCCATTTCAAGAGGAGCAGAAATTTCCTCCAGTTAGATATTGGGAAGATTGAGGCTATTGTTTTGGTCCTTGCTCCCAACTCCATTCCTTACTTACTCCTTCCAGTTGGCAAAAAGTCTGAAAATAAACCTTCTGTTCACAATCTTGGTGTCATATTAGACTCCAAAATGACCTTCCAGCCACATATTTGTTACGTGACCAAGGCCTACTATTTCCATAGCATTGCTTAACTTCACCCTTAAATCCTTTCATCTGTAGTTGAAACCTTTGTTCATGATTTTACTTCCTCTGGACTTGATCATTTCAAGTGGCCACCCAGGTTGATAGTGCTGTTAAGAAGGCATACGGTGTGTTAGGTTTCATTGGTAGAGGGATTGAGTTCCGGAGCCGTAATGTCATGCTGCAGCTGTACAAAACGCTAGTGACCTCACTTGGAATATTGTGCACAGTTTTCTGGTCGCCCCATCACAGGAAGGATGTGGAAGCATTGGAAAAGGTGCAGAGGAGATTTACCAGGATATTGCCTGGTCTATGAGGAAAGGCTGAGGGACTTGGGTCTGTTCTTATTGGTGAGAAGAAGGCTGAGAGGAGATTTAATAGAGACGTACAAGATGATCAGAGGATTAGACAGGGTGGACAGTGAGAGTCTTTTTCCTAGGATGATGACGTTGGTTTGTACAAGGAGGCATAGTTGCAAATTGGGGGATGATAGATTTAAGACAGATGTCAGAGGCAGGTTCTTTCCTCAGAGAGTGGTAAGGGCGTGGAATGCCCTGCCTGTTAATGTAGTCAACTCAGCCACATTAGGGGCATTTAAACAATCCTTGGATAAGCTTACGGATGATGATGGGATAATGTAGGAGATGGGCTTAGATTAGTTCACAGGTCGGCGCAACATCAAGGGCCAAAGGGCCTGATCTTCCACAGTCTGCCCTTTAGAAATTTGAAATCATCTCAAACTCTACTGTCAATGTCTTGTCTTGTAGTAAGTTCTCACTCATCCATGCGCCATGTCTGCTTTTAAAATGGCTAGCTTTTAAAATGATCATCCTTGTTTTCAAATCCCTCCATGGCCTTGACCAGAGCTGTTTCTATATCTCCTCCAACCATTCTGAGCTAGCTGCAGAATTCTGGTATGTTGAGTATTCCTGATTTTATTGGTATCTGGACTTTCACTTGTCTCGGCCTCCAGTTCCAAGATACTCTCTCTATACTTCTCGCCCCTTCACCTCACTCTCCACCTTTAAGACACTCCTTAAAACCTACCTATTTGTCCTTAGATGTTCTTTTTGTTTCACAATTTCCCTATGTAGTACTTTTGGACATTTTATTGAATTAGAAGTATGATATTATAAATTTTTATTGTAATAAAGACTGTGCTAATTGCACATTAGTTTTGCAGTTTGTGTGCAATAACATTCAGCCTCTCTGAATATAAACATTTCCCAGTCTCTCACTATTCTTGAAATATTCTGCTTTTCTAATTTCTCTTCTAAAGTCAATAGCTTCACACTTCCCCACATTATTCTATCTATTATGTTCTTTGTAACTCACTTTTTTCTGCAGTCTCTTTGAATGCTTCTTAGAACTAACTTTGTGTTATAAGCAAGCTAGGTATTCCTATAGATTGTAAACGGTTGAGGCTGTAACACTGGCCATTGCTGTTGCCCACTGTTAAAACCTGCCAACCTGAAAATGACCTACTTTTTCTGACCCTGTTTTCAGATCGTTAATCAAATCTCAGTTTATGCTAAAGTATAAGCCACAATTCCACGAATGTTAGTTTAATATAACCTCCTATGCACATTTTTTTTAGATTAGATTAGATTAGATTACTTACAGTGTGGAAACAGGCCCTTCGGCCCAACAAGTCCACACCGACCCGCCGAAGCGTAACCCACCCAGACCCATTCTCCTACATTTACCCCTTCACCCAACACTATGGGCAATTTAGCCTGGCCAATTCATCTAACCTGCACATTTTTGGACTGTGGGAGGAAACCGGAGCACCCGGAGGAAACCCACGCAGACACGGGGAGAATGTGCAAACTCCACACAGCGAGTCGCCTGAGGCGGGAATTGAACCCGGGTCTCAGGCACTGTGAGGCAGTAGTGTTAACCACTGTGCCACCGTGCTGCCCACCATTTTATTGAATGTCCTTTGAAAATCCAAATTAGTTATCTGCTTTAGTTTTCCCCATCTACCCTTTTATTGCAAACAGAAAAAACTCTCAACAGATTTGTCAAGATAATTTCATTGGCATAAATCCATGTTGACTCTATCTCATCACAATTTAATTCTAAGTGTTTCATTACCACAACCCAGTCTTAGGTTCTAATATGTTCCCTATCATTGATGTCCCTGCTATTTTTCTCCCTTTTTTCTTCAATAGGGTATTGCTTGTCACTTTCCAGTCATGGAAGACTGTACTAGAAAATTAGAATTTCTGGAATAAAAAAAAACAATGCAACAATGTTCTCTGTAGTTCTTTTTTTTTGTAATGCAAGGTTGGAGATAATCGCGTTTAAAAATTTGTTGTCTTTTCATCCCATTAATTTCTCTAATAATATTTATTTATTATTAACATCTCAAAGTTGCTCATTTTCATTTGTCCTTTGGTGTGCCCCTATTTCCAATATTTTTTGTGTCTTCTACATGAAGACAAATTAGGTGTTTAGTGTCTGCCATATCACATCTTGTAGTACAGTTATCAGTCTATCTTAGCTAATTTATCCCTCATACATTTGTACTTAACTTTGTTCAGGTTTAAGTCTATAGTTTTGGCTTAACTAAATCACTTGCAACCCCAAAATAAAGTTCTATCACGTTTCTTTATTCTTTAGAGACCTTTTCATGACAAGGTTATTAATTAAACATTTCTTATTACACAACACTATCTGTTAATTATGATGTTCTCAGTTAGCCCTGTCCACACTGATGGGTGATAGGGTTTGATTGTGACCCTCTGTTAGCCAAATATCCTGTCAACACTCACTGCCCAGAAACGTGTACAACAAAAGCAAATGTCACTTTTGAGGAGCTGAAATTTCTTGTGGAATTGTAGCCCAGCACTAAGTCTCTGGCCTGGAGCAGAGGGGCAAGTAATAAAAAAGGCTAGAAAGAAAGTTTGCTCGTTGTCTCGACTTAACTGGGAAGAATGATGATGATGTCCCATTGTTCTACAAACTATCGCAAATTGAGTAAATGTAGAAAATCCCAATAAAATCTTCAAATTCACCAATGTGCCTGTCTGACTACTACTCAGGACAAAAGCAATTCACACCAGGTTTCATTGATAACAGCGAGAAAAAAAATTAACACCCCCTAACTTGAACATGAGCAATGAAACAAATGGATTTCTAATCGACATTATGCAATCTGAATTATACCCTTTCAAAATACACACCAATACAATCAACATTAAGACAGACAAAACAATGAAGGTTTAACACACATAATATGGGTGATAAGAGAATATAGACAAGTTAAATAAATTTTGTTGTGATTCAGAGCACAATGTGGAGTGTTATTTTCTGACAGTCCTTTTGATAGTTACATTGATGGCATACTGTTGTCCATGGGAGATGGACGTTCTTCAACTCAATTGTGGATCAGCTGGATTTAGGTCGTCTTCTTGTCTGATTTTTTTTAAAACCTTCTTGGGTTTTCTTGGAGAGAAAGAGATACCTTCTGTCTTTAGGCTCAGGACATTTCTCCTCCTTTGCTGTTCTTGGCTCTCACAGTTTTTTAACACTCTGCAGCTCAACCAATCAGAGAGCCATTGTCAGGGAGAATACCTGTCTCAAACGATTCTTGGTGCTGCTTTACTTTGAACTCTTCCTCTTATTACTTCAAAGAGCAACGTTACATTGCACAGCTCAACGATATATACAGCACTTGATTTTCAAATTGCAAACCTTTCCTGGAATTCTGGTTAGAGCAGTCCAATTTCCAGATCATTTTATGGACCCTAAAATGCAAAATATGCATTCAATTACACTGCATACCCAATTGATTGAATGTATATTTACAAACTATACTTTTCCAAAGTTTAAGCAATAAATTGTAACTTTAAACAAATAAATACATTATCCTTTGCTTTTTGTTTAATTCTGATCATGGGATTGGCCAAACCAGTCATATATTGACTGTAGGAGAAAGTGAGGACTGCAGATGCTGGAGATCAGAGCTGAAAATGTGTTGCTGGAAAAGCACAGCAAGTCAGGCAGCATCCAAGGAGCAGGAGAATCGACGTTTCGGGCATGAGCCCTTCTTCAGGAATGAGGAAAGTGTGCCAAGCAGGCTAAGATAAAAAGTAGGTTGGAGGGACTTGGGAGAGGGGTGTTGGAAATGCGATAGGTGGAAGGAGGTTAAGGTAAGGGTGATAAGGTGAGGGTGATAGGCCGAAGTGGGGGTGGGGGCGGGGGCGGGGGCGGAGAGGTCAGGAAGAAGATTGCAAGTTAGGAAGGTGGTGTTGAATTCGAGGGTTGGGACTGAGACAAGGTGGGGGGAGGGGAAATAAGGAAACTGGAGAAATCTGAGTTCATCCCTTGTGGTTGGAGGGTTCCTAGGCGGAAGATGAGGAGCTCTTCCTCCAGCCGTCGTGTTGCAATGGTTTGGCGATGGAGGAGTCCAAGGACCTGCATGTCCTTAGTGGAGTGGGAGGGGGAGTTGAAGTGTTGAGCCACAGGGTGGTTGGGTTGGTTGGTCCGGGTATCCCAGAGGTGTTCTCTGAAACGTTCCGCAAGCAGGCGGCCTGTCTCCCCAATATAGAGGAGGCCACATCGGGTGCAGCGGATGCAGTAAATGATGTGTGTGGAGGTGCAGGTGAATTTGTGGCAGATATGGAAGTGTCCCTTGGGGCCTTGGAGGGAAGTGAGGGGGGAGGTTTGGGCGCAAGTTTTGCATTTCTTGCGGTTGCAGGGGAAGGTGCCGGGAGTGGAGGTTGGGTTGGTGGGGGGTGTGGACCTGACGAGGGAGTCACAGAGGGAGTGGTCTTTTCGGAACGCCTGTACCATCTCAGACTCCTCCCTCCCCTTCCTAGACCTCTCCATTTCTATCTTGGGCGACCGAATCAACACGGACATTTACTATAAACCGACCAACTCCCACAGGTTTCTAGACTACACCTCCTCCCACCCTGCCCCCTTTAAAAACGCCATCCCATATTCCCAATTCCTTCATCTCCGCCTCATCTGCTCCCAGGAGGACCAGTTCCAATACCGAACAACCCAGATGGCCTCTTTCTTCAAAGACCGCAATTTCCCCTCAGATGTGGTCGACGATGCTGTTCACTACATCTCTACCACTTCCTGCTCCTCCGCCCTTGAGCCCCGCCCCTCCAATTGCCACCAGGACAGGACCCCACTGGTCCTCACCTACCACCCCATCAACCTCCATATACATCGTATCATCCGTCGTCATTTCTGCCACCTCCAAACGGATCCCACCACCAGGGATATATTTCCCTCCCCTCCCCTATCAGCGTTCTGAAAAGACCACTCCCTCCGTGACTCCCTCGTCAGGTCCACACCCCCCACCAACCCAACCTCCACTCCCGGCACCTTCCCCTGCAACCGCAAGAAATGCAAAACTTGCGCCCACACCTCCCCCCTTACTTCCCTCCAAGGCCCCAAGGGATACTTCCATATCCGCCACAAATTCACCTGCACCTCCACACACATCATTTACTGCATCCGCTGCACCCTACGTGGCCTCCTGTATATTAGGGAGACAGGCCGCCTACTTGCGAAACGTTTCAGAGAACACCTCTGGGACACCCGGACCAACCAACCCAACCACCCAGTGGCTCAACACTTCAACTCCCCCTTCCACTCCACCAAGGACATGCAGGTCCTTGGACTCCTCCATTGCCAAACCATAGCAACACGCTATGGTTTGGCGATGGAGGAAGAGTGCCTCATCTTTCGCCTAGGAACCCTCCAACCACAAGGGATGAACTCAGATTTCTCCAGTTTTCTCATTTCCCTTCCCCCCCCCCCCACTCCACTGTCTCAGTCCTAACCCTCGAACTCAGCACCACCTTCCAAACCTGCAATCTTCTTGCCTACCTCTCTGCCCCCCCACTCCGGCCTATCACCCTCACCTTATCACCCTCACCTTAACCTCCTTCCACCTATCGCATTTCCAACACCCCTCCCCCAAGTCCCTCCTCCCTACCTTTTATCTTAGCCTGCCTGGCACACTTTCCTCATATATTGACTCTCCCCAGTTGTCAAGAGAGTGATTATTTTTGATAACCAAGTAACTTGCTCAGCCATTTCAGAGGTGATTAAATGACAACCGTTATGTCTAGGAATAGACTCACATGTCGATTCGAGCAATGAAGTATGTGAGAGAACTAGTTCTGTTTTTACAGCAACCTGGTAGCTCTCATTGCTGTTTGCTGATGCCTGCCTGGAAATGAGAGAATTCATTGAATCCAATTCTTAAACTTGCCAAAATGAGTATTTGTATTCAATCTCTGAATCGGTAGCCCAGTATCAAACCACTGTACTATTATGTCCAGACAGTCATTGTACGATTGGTTTTGTTACAAATGCAGGAGCTCTGGACATAATAGTACAGTGGTTTGATACTGGGCTACCGATTCAGAGATTGAATACAAATACTCATTTTGGCAAGTTTAAGAATTGGATTCAATGAATTCTCTCATTTCCAGGCAGGCATCAGCAAACAGCAATGAGAGCTACCAGGTTGCTGTAAAAACAGAACTAGTTCTCTCACATACTTCATTGCTCTAATCGACATGTGAGTCTATTCCTAGACATAACGGTTGTCATTTAATCACCTCTGAAATGGCTGAGCAAGTTACTTGGTTATCAAAAATAACCAAATGCAGGAGCTCCTCAAAGCAATATCTTCAGTACTATCAGGCCTGAAGGAATGAATGGACAGGTACATTAGGGGACAGTACTTATTTCATTTGATTTCTACAATGAACCAGAACTGAATTTCTATGCTTATTACCAAGATTAAATTCAGTTGCAAAAATCAGATAGTTTTTATTCCAATTTTTACAGTTACTCTTTTACATTTACTTCATTCTTTCACAATGAAGTAGATAACTACAAACATGCAAGATATTTTAGATACAAATGTAAAAATTGTAAACATATGGCAGAATTGACACAAGCGAGTGCATTGTTCCTAATCCATATCGATATTATAGATGGCATGTTTAGAATTATGCACAGAAACATACTATTTAATCTTTGGATATTTCTTCACATGAGCTACCTATTCCAATCTGTCTATTGTTTGTTGCCATGCTCTTAAACAATTGTTTATTCAAGTAACTGTCCAATTCCTCCTCTTAAGAACACTGAAATCTTTAGTCGCAACATTATAAACCACTCAATTCGTCTGTGCACTTAAATTCAAGCAATAAGTTGCAGTCAGAGATTGTTTAGGACATTAGTCAATTCTTTAATACTGTAATGGATCAGTAAAAGAACTTGTGCCAGAATTGAGCATAACCTTCACAAACAAAAATAGAAATTGCTGGAGAAGCTCAGCAACAAACCTTGTATTACTAACAGTAAATGCTCGATGACTGAATTTTATGTGCACATTACTTATTGCTTAGCTGCTCAGATTCAGATAATAACTGTTCCATTGTTTTGAACATTGTGATAGAGCTGAACATCGAAGTATGCAGAATTTTTAACATGGAAACAAGTTATTTAGCTCAAACTGTCCATGAAGTTGTCGATCCTCCACATGAATATGAACACTAATGCTGTGTGCATCTATTATTCTTCTAACTCTTTCTTACTTTTTCCTTCAAATCCTGCATCTTTTCAAATGTTGACATGGTTTCTGCTGCAGTCACATGACTCCAATAGCACATTGCACAACTTTGCAACCTATTATACTGTTCTGCTCTCACTCCGAAATATATTAATTTACTTCTTATTCAGGTTCCCCCTTTCCACTTCAGTTCCAAACCCCTCAGTCACCACCTCAGTCTGTTTCAAGTGCTAAATATGAGTGCTAAAGAAACTCAGCGGACCAAGCAGTATCTGTGGAGAGAGAAAAAGTGTTGAAATTTGAGGCCAAATGACTCTTCTTCAGAACAAAGGAGAGCCATATTTATCTCAAAACATTTCATAGACCATAAAATCTCTACAGTGTGGAGGCTGGCCATTCAGCCTATCAAGTCCATACCAACCCTCCAAAGAGCATTCCACTCCAACGCACCCCTCTACCCTATCCCAGTATCCCACATTTTCCATGGCTGATTCAGATAGCCTGCACATCCCTGGACACCATGGTCAATCCATCTAATCTGCACATTTTTGGACTGTGGGAGGAAACCGATGCACCCAGAGGAAACCCACACAAACATGGGGAGAATGTGCAAACTCCATACTGACAGTCACCCGTGGCTGGAATCGAACCTGGGTCCCTGGTACTGTTGAGTTTGTCCAGTACTTGTTGTTTTTATTTCAGATTTCCAGCATCCACTGTCATTTGCTTTTATTTATCTGTGTCTATCTTCAAAATTTTAAAGAGTGCTGTCAAATCACTCTATGATCCATTTGTTGTAACAAAAGCAGTCCCATTAAAACTGTATATTCCTAAAGCATTTTTATGGCATTCACTAACTAAAGTTAGTGTCTTGTTTTTAATGTCTTGTTAACCACAAAACCTTCTCGTTAACGTCATTCTTTTACCAAAGTGTAAGACTTTTTTCATATATCCAAAACGTTCCACCTTATCTCTACTGACATTGAAAGACAGAATTAATTCTGTTGATTTATCAATATTTCTTTTGGTTTTCAAAACTATTCACTGTTTACTCAGGACTCTTTTATTTTAGCCACATCCGTAAACTTGGAACACTGCCCTCTTTAATTAGGAGATGACGACATTTTCTTCCTCTGGACCCATGGCGAGGAGTCACTGATAAAACTACACAGTGACATCGACAAGTTTCATCCCACCATCAAACTCACCAGGGACTACTCTCAACTTTCTGTCTCATTCTTGGACACATGCGTCTCCATCAAGGACGTCACCTCAGCACCACACTCTGCCGCAAACCCACAGACAACCTCACAATGCTACACTTCTCCAGCTTCCAACCAAAACATATTAAAACAGCCATTCCCTATGGACAAGCCCTACGCGTACACCAGATCTGCTCAGATGAGGAGGAACGTGACGGACACCTGGAAGTACTCAGGGATGCCCTCACAAGAACGGGGTACGATGCCCAACTCATCGACCACCCATTCCAACGTGCCAAGGCAAGGAACCGTAATGACCTCCTCAGGAGACAGACACGTGCTGCAACTGACAGGGGACCCTTCGTTGTTCAGTATTTCCCAGGAGCTGAAAAATTACGCCATGTTCTTTGTGACCTGCAACACATTATCAATGAGGATGAGCACCTCACCAAATCCTTCCCCAGACCTCCACTACTTGCATTTAATAACCGCCAAACCTCAAACAGATTGTTGTTCGTAGCAAGCTGCCCGGCTCTCAGGACAACTCCATTCAACCCTGTCACTGTAGACGCTGCAAGACGTGTCAGAGCATGGACATGGTTACCACCATGATGCGTGGGAACACCTCCCACCCTGTACATGGCAGGTACTCATGTGACTCAGCCAACATTGTCTATCTTATATGTTGCAGGCAAGGATGCCCGGAGGCATGGTACATTGGGGAAACTGAGCAAAGGCTACGACAACGGATGAATGGGCACCGCACAACAATCAACAGACAGGAGGGTTCCCTCCCAGTTGGGGAACACTTCAGTGGTCAAGGACATTCAGCCTCGGACCTTTGGGTGACCATCCTCCAAGGCGGACTTCGGGACAGGCAGCAGAGGAAAGTGGCCGAGCAGAGGCTGATAGCTAAGTTCGGTACCCATAGGGAGGGCCTCAACCGGGACCTTGGGTTCATGTCACATTACAGGGGACCACCATTGCACTATACACACACACAGATACACGGTGGCACAGTGATTAGCACTGCTGCCTCACAGCGCCAGAGACCTGGGTTCAATTCCCGCCTCAGCCGACTGACTGTGTGGAGTTTGCACATTCTCCCCGTGTCTGCGTGGGTTTCCTCCGGGTGCTCCGGTTTCCTCCCACAGTCCAAAGATGTGCAGGTCAGGTGGATTGGCCATGCTAAATTGCCCATAGTGTTAAGGGTATGGGTGGGTTGCGCTTCAGCGGGGCGGTGTGGACTTGTTGGGCCGAAGGGCCTGTTTCCACACTGTAAGTAATCTAATCTAATCTACACACACACACACACACACACACACACACACACACACACACACGCACACACTCCTATACGCATACACACCTTTACTGACGCACACTCCCACATGCACCCCCTCACAGACCTAAGACACTCGGCACTCACTACACACACACACACATATACTTTCTCACACTCAGGACCCCCAACCCAGACAGACAGACACACACACACACACACACACACACACACACACACAGACAAAGACCCACATGCACACATATATTTTGTGGGGTGAATTTGTACTTGCAGGGTTACATTGCTCAAAAACTGCATGCATTCATGAAGAACTCTGAGCTCAAAAACTGCATGAATTTATGTAAAACTCCATTATCTCACTTTTTAGATTAGAATCAATCTAAACATCATGGCATAGACAGAGAACACAGGGGGCCAACACCTTCAACATATTGTCTAGCTATTACCATTGTTAACAGCTAACCAGAGAATGCAACTTTTTAAAAAAAAGGTTTTGTGATTTACACATGAAAGAAGTGAAACTATCACTGTATTCTAACAGATGAAAGGCTTAACAGACAATCAGTTTTTCAATGTATAATTTCAGTTACATCACACTGTAAATTTTTGCTATAAATTCTGTGTGTTAGGATTGAGCCCTCCACTACCAACTGATGAAGGAGCGGCACTCCGAAAGCTAGTGTGCTTCCAATTAAACCTGTTGGACTATAACCTGGTGTTGTGTGATTTTTAACTCTTTAACCTTGTACTATTGATCAACTGAATGAACATAGTCCCCTAAAAGCGTGAGGTATGACCAGGCTGGTCATGGACATTCAGTGGGAGAAACAGTAGAATCATTGAAGAGTGGCAGTATAGACTCAATGGGCCAAAGAGCCTCTTCTGTACTGTATGATTCTGTAACTCCCCGTGACAGAAAGATGATCTTTCATGAAGCAGGTGACTGCAGTAAGACTGAAGATATACTTTGAAAAGCTTCTGCATTGGCAACAACTTGTATTTGTATAGCTCAGTTTAATAAAACATCACAAGGTGTTTCTCAGGAGCATCAGAAACCAAAATCTGACACTTAACCACATCAGGCGATATCAAGATGGATGATCTAAAATTTGGTCAAAGAGGTAAGGTTAAGGAGCATCTTTTAAAAAAAGAAGTGAGGTATAGAGGTGTATGGAAGGAATTCAAGAATTGAAAGCCTTTGCAGACAACTGAAAGCACAGTCACCAATGTTTGTACATCCAGACTGCTCAAGAGAGCTGAATTAGAGGAGGACAGATAGATAACAGCATTGTGGGACTGAAGGCAATTACAGCGGCAAGGTCATGGTGGGATTTGAAGCAAGAATGAGAACTTTCAAATAAAACGCTGCTTAACTGGGATTCAATGTAAGTCAGCGAGGCACTGGAATGAGACTTTATGCAAGTTTAGGACATAGTCAACAGAGTTTTAACAAGGTCAAATTCATACAGGGAGCCTGAGAGACTGGCTAGGTGTCAAGTCTAGAGGTAAGAAAGATATGTCTAAAGGTTTAATCAGCAAATGAGTTGTAATAATGCTTTCCGGCTGACTTCTAACAACCACAACCATAAGGATATCCCCTTGAGGTCAGTTTTGTTTGAGTTTGATGTCAAGGATAGTTACTTTTGATTCTCTTCAGGCATTCAGCTCTTGCATCTTTGTTTAGATCATAGTTGTGATGAGGTCTGGAGCCAACTGGGTCTGTTGTAAATTGTACAATCTATGATTGTACAAGTTATGTATTACCATTCTGTTTTATTTGTATTCTATCGTTTTAGATACGGAACTGAACTTTATGTTTGCACATTCTTATATAAACATCTACAGGATAAAGGCTGTGATGATATTTCAAGACTCTCACTCAGTTTTCATCTGTGGTTTCTCTACTGTGCCTTGTTATGATATTTCTCAGATGTGCATTTGTCCGAATGTTATATACCTGTACAAACAAATGTAATTCCATGTCAAAACTAAGCTGGCAGAAAACTGGAAGTTGCATAAATGGTAGTGTTCTAAATACAAATTGACAACATCAGCTACCCACATCCATCCAGTATGTATTCGACATGTTTCTTTTAACAGTTTAATGGTATGGCACAGCTGTATTCGTACTGTACTCATAGCTGTTGAAAAGATTTGTAACCACTGGTGCAACTGCATATTGTAGCAGAATTCTTTGTAACTAATATGTGCGAAGTTGAGGACAGAAGAGTAAAATTCTGACAGAATTGGATTTTGTTGTCGCTTGGTTTTTATTGATTCTTGTTACTTGTCCAGACGGGGATTTGCAATGTTACGTTAACTCTTGATTTGAGGCAGATTTATCAAAATTTGATGTGCTATATTCAGTTTAGATTCATGCCATGTTCTCAGAAGCTAATTGAAGTCGCTGAGACAAGTGCCATATTTGCATCTTAGATCACTGTTAAGGTTACATTAATTTAAGAATAATACCTTCTTCAAATTTATAGAAATGTTAGAAAAGAAATTAAAGAAAGGACTTAATATAAAGAAGTGCACAAAGTCTGTAGCATTTTAATGGAGTATTTCAGCCATTCTCCCAGTGCAATCATTTTCATCCATCTAGATTAGGACATAGAACATAGAACATAGAAGAATACAGCGCAGTACAGGCCCTTCGGCCCTCGATGTTGCGCCGATCAAAGCCCACCTAATCTACACTAACCCACTATCCTCCATATACCTATCCAATGCCCGCTTAAATACCCATAAAGAGGGAGAGTCCACTACTGCTACTGGCAGGGCATTCCATGAACTTACGACTCGCTGAGTGAAGAACCTACCCCTAACATCAGTCCTATATCTACCCCCCCTTAATTTAAAGCTATGCCCCCTTGGATTAGGAGATAATTTTGGTAGAAACTTTATTGTGTTCACTATTTGTACAGGCATAGTGTACTTAAAGTTTTGCTATAAATACTAAACACGAGAATCTTCAACCTTGGCTGGTTTCTTCTTTTAAAGGAAAAGTGGTAAGGATTTTGAGCATTTGATCTCTCATGCGAGAAAAGGAGGTAGTGTTAATCTTTACATGAAATATTGTGCCACTCCTATCCCGGTATAAAGTTTGTCTGTAAAAGATGTTGCACACTTCCAATGAAATGATCAGTAATTTGGTCACAACTTTATTTGGAAAGAAATTGTGTGTTATCATGAAAAAAATACAGTAAGGTATTCAATAGACTTTGTCAGGCAATGTGATGTTGGCATGGAGTGTGGAGAACTGCTGGAATGTGAGTTTGTGCCTGTAAATTGAAACCCTCTAAAGGGTCGCTGATAACACTGTTGGGAGCAAAGACTACAGCTGAGCTATAGTAGGCATTCTTGCTTTCTCAGTGTAGATGAGATGAGAAGTTCAGCTTGAGCATTGCATACAACCCCATGTTGTGCCTGTGTCATTTGAGCCAAGGAGGGGAATGGAAGCAGTGGTGAGGGTTTACACTGAATATGGCACAAGTTCAACACATCAGATATTTTAAAATATAACATACAAAATATAAAGCACTAAATATATGATTTTTAGGCATCAGGGTAACGACTGTAGGAATTTATTTATTGCATAATTGCACAGTCAGGAAAAAATAGACAGATGAGTTGGCTATCAAAATGCAGTTTGAATGCGATGCCAGCAAGTTAAGATTTCAATGATTCTGTGCACTAGATTTTTATTTAATGAGCCATTTAGGCACAGTGGACTGAATGGTCGTCTTCTGTGCATGAACATTCCTGAGATTATTTGAAGTGGCTGACTTTGTGCAGGCTGCTCAGATACAACTAGATGAAAGACGTCTTTCTGTACTGTAACCATTCAATGACTATTCTATATTCTTACCTGAGGAAATACTGGTGCTAAGGGAAGTAATGTTGAACAGCAATTCAAAAATGCTTTTATTCTGGTGCCGTTCCATTCAATTTCTCCGATTACATTACGAGAAAAATAAGCCACTTTAACCCAGCCTAGGTTCTAGCAGGATGAATATTTTATATCTGGCTCAAAATAATTCAGCTATTATTTTAAAGTTGTTGTGACTGATTTTTGTTTTTAACTCAGTCACCGGTATCTCTGGCTTAGCCAGCATTTATTGCCCATCCCTAATTGCCTGGGAAAGGATGTGGCGAGCTGCATTCTTGAGCTGCTACATTCATTGAGGTTGCACCCACAATGCTGTTCGGGATGGAGTTCCAAGATTTTGATGCAGCGACAGTGAAGGAATGGTGATGTAGTTCCATTGGATGGTGTGTGGTTTAGAGGGGAACTTGCAGGTGATGGGGTTCCGATGTATCTGCTGTCTTTGTGAATCTCGGGGGTAAAGATCGTGGATTTGGGAAGTGCTGTGTGACGTGCCTTGATGCATTGTTGCAGTGCATCTTGTAAATAGTGCTCACTGCTGCCACTGTGCAGTGAGGGAATGAATGTTGATGGTGAATTAGATGAGGTACCAATCAAGGTGCTTACTCTTGAATGGCATCAAACATGTTGAGTGTAGGTGGCGCTGCACCCATCCAGGCAAGTGGGGCATTTTTCATTACTCTCTAACTTTTGTGTTGTAGGTGGTGGACTGGCATTTGGGTAGTTATGAGGGGAGTATCTCAGCAAAGAATTCTCAGCATCTAACCTGCTGTTGCAATCACAGCATTTAAATGGTTAGTCCAGTTAAGTTTCTGGTTAATGGTAACTCTCAAAATATTGATAGTGATGGTAATGCTGCTGAACATCAAGGGACATTGGTTGAATTGTCTCTTGTTGGATATGCTAATTATTTATGTGGCATAAATATGAATGTTATTCATTCTTGCACATTTGGACTCCGATTACTTTTTATCTGAGAAGTCGCAAAGTTACATTAAACATGTACATCAGTGTACATGTTCACCTTTGACCTTATGATAGAAGGGACATCTTTGATGAAGCAGTTGAAGACGGTTGGGCCCAGGGCATTACATGAAAGACTCCTGCAGAGATGACCCAGAGCTGAGGAGATTGACTGATGTAAGAAATCTTGCTGAACAATTTGACTTCAGAGTTCCAGTCAAATACAAGAGAAGTTCTCACTAGAATGGTACTCCAATGTAACAATTTGTCAGCTAGTGGAGTAACAACAGCTTGTTTGCATACTGCAGCTGATTATGTATTCTGATTATGCAATAAACTGCAGTATCTGGCAAATTGCTCTTATATTGGCCTGAAAGTGCGGCACTGGAAAAGCGAAGCAAGTCAGGCAGCATCCAAGGAACAGGAGAATGCCGATGAAGGGCTTTTGCCTGAAACGTTGATTCTCCTGCTCCTCAGATGATGCCTGACCTGCTGTGCTTTTCCAGCGCCACACTTTTTGACTCTGATCTCCAACATGGACAGGTTGGACCGAAGGGTCTGTTTCCATGCTGTACATCTCTATGATTCTATGACTCTATCTGCAGTCCTCACTTTCTTATATTGGCCTGTTTTACTAAGGTTTCATAAGAGAAGCAGCCATGAACTAACTGCCAGAATTTACATTGCTACATCTAACATCCTTATTATGAACATAGAATTGAAAATTGGGCTTGTGATTTTGCCGCTGAGATAAAGCAGCCAGTATTTAGGAGTGTTAATGCCATCAGGATGATGATAATCACTTGAAATCCAAATTAAAACAGGGACAAAGTAAGAATAATTTGGTATGCAGATGTTCTTGCTGCTGGCAATTCTTATATCATCATATGGAATCTATACCTTTTCAAAGTATTATACCCTTCACTGCCATCCCTTTTTAGATTTCAGGATTATTTCCACAGCTTCAGAGCAACGAGACAACTGTTGAACAATTTCAGTTTGCAGCATTACTCCTGGTAACTAAAAGTTTCTCTGGGAAGGTGACATCGGAACTAGCAATGGAATAAGTGCTCAGATGTAAAAAGAAAAAGAAACGCAATGCCTGGTTTCCATTAATCCAGGTTTCAGTTGTACCATTCACATTTCAATGATCTGTAAGTAGGAGGGACAGGAAGAGACCGAATGGTTATTCGTCTGCCATTCAACAAGATTATCGCTGATTGACTATTTCAACTTCACCTTTTCCCACTATTCCCATAAATTCTCATTCCAAAATAACCCAAAATCTATTGACCATCATCTTGAATATAATCAGTGACTTTACCTGCTCAACAACACCAATAATACGTCATGTTTAACCAATTTACAGCACGCTATTTTTAAAACCAATTACTTTTAACTGTTTGGAACATTGACAACATAACTTTATATATTATTAAAATTGTGGCCATCTGTTCTCTCCTACATCGAAGATTCTTGTCTGGTCAAATGGAATTTCAGTTATATTTGTCTAACACCTTGCCTTAACTCTGTAATAGAATATTACAATGTTTATTATAGATTTGGATTTGGATGTAGGTTTGCTCGCTGAACTGCAAGGTTCATATCCAGATGTTTCGTCACCCTACTAGGTAACATCTTCAGTGGGCCTCAGGCGAAGTGCTATGCATGATTTCTGCTTTGTATTTAAATGTTTGGGTTTCTTTGGGTTGGTGTTGTCATTTCCTGTGGTAATGTCTTTTCCTGTGATGATGTCATGTCCTGTTGTTATGTCATTTCCTGTTCTTTTTCTCAGGTGGTAGATGGGGTCTAACTCGATGTGTTTGTTAATAGAGTTCCAGTTGGAATGCCATGTTTCTAGGAATTCTCGTGCGTGTCTCTATTTTTTTTACTTGTTCTAAGATGGATGTATTGTCCCAGTCAAAGTGGTATCCTTCCTGGGACAACACATCCATCTTAGGACAAGCCAAAGAGAGACACACATGAGAATTCCTAGAAGTATGGCATTCCACCAGAACTCTATCAACAAACACATCGAGTCAGACCCCATCCACCATCCCTGAGAAAAAGAACAGGAAATGCCATAACCACAGGAAATGTCAACACCAACACAAAGAAACCCAACAATATAAATAGAAAGTAAAAATCATGTACAGTGCTTCACCTGAGGCCCACTGAAGATGTTACCTAGTAGGGTGACGAAACGCCTGGAAATGAACCTTCCAGCTCAGCGAGCAAACCTACATCCAGGACCTCAACCTGAGCTACAAATCTTCTCAAAACTCGCCAAAATATGTATTTTCCAGTCACCTTTGTTGTCCTTTATCTTTTTATTTGCAGCTTAAGAATCCAAATTTCTTTTTATAAATTGTAAAAGGCTTCTGTTAGCAGAATTAGAAGTTTGAATTTCCAAATCATCCATTGTAGTTCACTCTGAGTCCCACCGCTATCATTTTGGGTTACCCGCACCATATATTGCACTCAATTGACTTTAGTTAAGGCTTTTGGTGTTGAACTTTACCTCACATGAGTCTTCTGTTACCCTGGGGTCTAGAAATTGAAAGCGTCCAGACGAACGAGGAAAAATGTTGTTCTTTTGCCCATTGGTCTCTAGGCTGACTTGTCTTTGGTTCCTTTAAAGTCGCATGAGACATTGGCTGCAGCAATCATCTAGTCACAAGTCAAACCAATTAAGGAAACAATCAGTAAACGCGAACTAGTCTGAAATAAAACTAACAGAGGTATAAAAAAGGCATTGAAACTCAGATCTGCATCTACTGCTTTATTTACACATTTATGGATTTTTCACTTAATAAGGTGAAAGAATTGCCTACAGCTATCCAGCTTAGAGCACTAGTAAAGCCAAGCACCAGAATACATGCATGAACCATATTTTTAGCAGCTGGTTTGGCAGGCAGCAAAAAAAGGAAAAATTGGAATTTTAACAACAGGACTGGAAGACTACCTCCCAGTTTTCCCTCAGTATTTCTGAAAGAACGACATCCACTGACAGAACAACTTGGAAAATATTTGTTCACTAAAATCTTAAAGATAATTTCAAATTTCAACACTGCTGAGGATGCAAGATATAAACCGCAGTGGTCTCAGGTTATAAACCGAACACCTCATGAACTTTTAAATTACATATTCTTTTATCTTCCTGTGCCTCCTATAGTAGAGCCTCGCCCTTTTTTTAAAATGTCATGGCTACATTTGACCTTATCTTCTATTAGTTTTTTTTCCTCAGTTATTAATACAATTTCTCTTTCTTTCATTGAAGAAAATCTTGTAATTGGCTACTTAATTCTGAACTCTCAAACGCGTGGGCAGAGTCATCCCAGCCTCTGAGCGACATGGGCTGTGGTGAGAAATTTTGGGAAATTGGGCAAGATGCTGAGCAACGTCCTTCTCGATGCGTAATCCAAGGAGTCTCACTTTTTAATCAAATCCTGGATGTTGAAATGAGATTCTGGCTAGTGAGTAGCAAGAGGCCTTTTAGCATGGATTATCACTCATTATCACGCTCCTAATGACATAATTTCACTTAATTCATATGCGTCCACTTCCCCACTGGATAGAAACTAGAAGCTGAGGATCCCCGGCATAAATGTCACTGCTGACTCTAGCTCAATGCTTGCTCCTGTGGACCTCCAACCCAGACACCTAATACCAATATCTTGCAGCACAATCCCATGGGTAGCAGTCGCATGCACTCCGTGTCCACAGTGATTGGCATATGACACATGCCAGCTTCACTGCATCGTAATGGCACATCTCTGATCCACTTACAATATAACTTCACTTTAATGCTGCATTTGGAGCACTCTGATGGCTTCCATTGGAATGCTGCTGTAAGGATTGTTTGCATGCCGGAACAGATAGCCAGCTCATGGACTGGACCATCTGAAATTGTGACAGTTTTTTTTAACTTAAAATATCACCTTCTGTGTTATACTTTGTTGAATTATAAAGTAAGAATTAGGTGCATGGTACATTGATCATGTGTAAAAATGCCCTTTTGAAGCTGCAAAACATTTTAACGATCATGCAGAATGCTTTGTGAAGGGGAGCACATTTACATCCGTCTAAGTATATTAATCTGGAAATAGATGAGCAACACTTTCAATTTTCTTAAGATCCAATTAGTTGAGTCTTTGTTCCGCATTACTACTTTTCCAGTCTCATTTTCGAGTGGTTGAATGTTTACTCTTGCCCTTGTCTTATATATCTTAAAAAAACTCTTGAAATCTTATTTTATAGTTCTTTCTAGCTTCCCCTCATACTTCATTATCTCACACTCTTATTGCTTTTTTAGTTAGAATTCACATGACACCAGGTTATCGTCCAACAGGTTTATTTGAAATCTCAAGCTTTCGGAGCACTACCATATCACCTGTCAAAGGAATTGCGCTCTGAAAGCTTGAAATTTCAAATAAACCTGCTGGACTATAACCTGGTGCTATGTGACTTCAGACCTTGTCCACCCCTGTCCAACACCGGCACCTCCACATCATGGCTTTTTTAGTTGTCCTGTTTTGACTTTTAAAGGCTTCCCAATTCTCTGGCTTCTCAGTAATTTTCATCACATTGGATACTTTTTCTTTTGCTTTTATGATGTTCTTGACCTCCCTTTTTAATCATGGTTGTCTCATCCTCCCATTCTTATGTTTCTTCTTCCTTGGGATGAATTCCTGCTGTGCCTCCCAAATTATTCCCAGAAACTCCTGGTATTGCTGTTCCACCATCATCCCTGCTAGGCTTCCCTTCCAACTAATTCTGGCCAGCTCCTCCCTCATGTCTTTGTAGTTACCCTTACTCAGTTGTAATACCATTACATCTGATTTAGTCTTCTCCCTCTCAAACTGCAGGGTGAATTCTATCATATCACTGCCCTCTAAAGCTTACACTCCCTAATCAAGTCTGCCTCATTGCACCTCACCAAATCCAGAATTGTCTGTTCCCTGGTGGGCTCTACCACAAAGAAACCATCTTGTAGACATTCCACAAATTCATTTTCTTGGAATCCACTGCCACCCTGATTTTCCCAATCCGCCTGCATATTGAAGTCCCCCATGATTATTGTAATAGCGCCTTTCTTATGTGACTTTTCTATCTCCTGATTTATTTTCTTCCCCATATCCTGACAACTGCTAGGAAGCCTGGGTACATTACTCCCATTAGGATTTTTGTTTTGCTCTACCTCAACTCTACCTGCACAAGTTCTACACGTTTCAACCCAGTATTGTTTTTCCTATTGATTTAATTTCATTTCTTACTAACTTCCCAGTCCCAATCCACTTCCAGCCATGTCTTTCTCAAATCCAGTTCATTGAGTTTCTGTTCTTAGCAGTGAGGCTGGAGAAAGTCAAATAAAAGGTGAAGATTGAATTAAAAGGAACGATCCATTGGATGCAGAACAATAATGGTTTCATCTTTGGGATGTAAATTTGAATCAAGTGTGGACTGATGCGATATCTCTTCTCTTCACTAATTAATCCAACCTAATATTCAGCAACTTTCATTTACTGATCTCACAAGTGTGTTATCTTAGCTCCTGGGTCCATCAATGACTTGATTTTTAAATTTGCATTTTTGTTGTCAAACCGTTAAAGTAATTGAGATGGATAAATCAACTCCCCTCATTTTTACCCCCTCAGTTGTCTTCATAAAGAATTGAAATGCTGCTAACCTCAAGCTAAATTATGCATATCATTTGTTAAGTTTTTTGAGTTTGAAATTGTATCTATTTGACATTTATTTATTTTAGACTTTTGTCTTCAATTGTACTGGATAATACTCAAAATAAATAAATGGATGTTTATCTCTACATTAGAGATAATATAGTTTGCTCTTTTGTTTCCAAGAAATTTAACCTTTTACAGGTTAAATAATCAACAATTTCTTCCTCTGCTGTATTTTCTTTATTCTGAAGCTGAATCTGTGGCCTATTTTCTTCCATTTTTTATTGTTTTTCTAAAAGATCCATTGTCTTTTGTGTATTTTCACAGGGAACCCAGGGATAGTCTGTTACTATAAACCGTTTATGCGGATCTTATACAAGATTCTCAACCAGAGGTATCCCATTTGGGCTATAAGCCATGCAGGCCACTGTGTTCCTCCTGAAGACATGGAGATGATGGAAGGTACTGTCCTTGGTCTGAGGTCTACAAAATGACATTGTCTTTCTCTCATGTTTATACCTAACTGCAGAGCTTCTGAAATTTCTGCAGATTTGTTTTTTTTTGTTGAAAATGTCACTATCTGTGCTGTATTTCTTAAATTGTAAAGTAAGAATTATACGTATGGTATAGTAATCTGGTGTAAAAATGTCCGTTGACTCCTCTAGACGTTCTGAAGGTCAAGTAGAATGTTCTGTGAAAGGCGACTACACATATGAACTTTGCAATATATTAATTTGGAAATAGTTACCTTCTCCCTCACCTTCATCCATTTATCGCTTTGTCAGCTACCTTTCCCCAAACCCACCCCCTCCCACTTATCTCTCAGCCCTGACCCACGAGCCTCATGAAGAACTTATGCCCAAAACGTCGATTCTCCTGCTCCTCGGATGCTGCCTGACTTGCTGTGCTTCTCCAGCACTGATCTCCAGTATCTGCTCCTAGTAGTTAAGCAATTTTAAAAAAAAATTTCCTAGGATTTAATCTGTTGGAGTTTTGTTCAGAACAGCGCATTGGGCATCTTATCCAACCTGTTCACTGAGACAGCCCAGTCTGCATGAAGTTGAGAAATATACAGAATGTTTGCTGAGTAAAAATGGAAAGAACTGCTGTAAATCAGAATCAAAAATGAAACTGCTGGAAACGCTCAGCAGGTCTGGGAGCATCCGTGGAGAGAAATCAGAGTTAATGTTTAAAGTCAAGTGAGCCTTCCTCAGAGCTTTTGCTGAGACTGGAAGGGTGCGTGTTATGTTTGTAATTGAAGTGAGTGTTTCTTGAAGTCAGTGATTGTGAGTTAGCAGGTAATTTATATGAAATGGAACAGATTGAAGAGAACATTTTCTGTGCAGTGGCATATCCTTCAGTATTTTCGCCTGGCGCCTTAGACACTATATAAATGAAGGGTTATAAAAGTTGATGTTTTGATGTTGCAAGCGAAACATCTTCATTTAGAAAAGACCAGAAATTTACCAGGTGTGCTTCTTAAAAACGAGATAAACTAAATTGAGAGGTACAAGCTGGTGCCTTGTTTCATTCTGTAATGCATCAAACTCCAATGAAGGGTTCTGCTATTAAGAAGTTTGTTACTACTGATGCTTAAACCTTTGACTTGTAGAGGTGTGACCCTGAATACACCTTCTTGCAATATTTTGTTTAAACTGTGCATTGCAGATAAAGCTGTTGAACTACAGTGTGATGAATGAGCAGTATCTCCACATGGTTTTCATCCAGAAGCAATACATTTTCATTTCAGGGTGTCTCCACACACTACTGTGTATACTCCAAAACTACAGTGTAATGTGCTTAGGGCATTTTTATAGCATATTTTGTGAAAAAATACCTTGCCTAAACCTCTTCTAGATTAAGATAATTATGCACAGATGTATAAGGCATATGCAGGGCAGTCATTGCTAAACGAGCTGGATGCAGTGCTGCAGTTCAGTGTAAGGAGAGAAGGAACGGGCTGAGTTAATATATGAAACACATGTTCAGCAATAAAGCTGGCAAATACAAACAGTGAACCATTTATTACCTTTTTCATGTGGCACATTACTCAAGAGAAAGGAAAATGTGGTAGCTGAGGAACAAATGGCCTAGAATGATTTAAATGAGGTCAACTTGGGAAGGTTGAGAGGATGATCTGCAAGATGAGCCTTAACCCCATTAGTAGTAGGGCAAACACATAGAGGCAGTGTAATCAAAGTCAGTGAATAACATACAACAGTGCTATCATAGTTATTGCCAGATTTACTGGTTGCCATGAACAGTGATTCAATATGATCCTATTATTCACTTAAGATGTTGCAAGTGTGCTTTACTTTTGATACTGCAATTTGAAGACGTCAAGAACAGAAAATATTTTGGGCTGGTGCCAAAAGCACCTTAACTTAAAACTTGGATTGTGCCTGAGAAGGGATGTGAGCCTGGGGCGATACATCCTGCACCCACTGACTGAGGCTATTGTCCTGCTCATCTCAGACTGCTTTGCTGACCTCCATTGTAGATGTGATGTGTGGCCCCGGAGGTATTGTACTGGCCCCAAGGGATCAGTACAATCGGTGGTCTTGAACAACAGTCCAAGGAGCCGGGTGAATTCAGGGGGTAGGAGACAGCATAGGTGGCCGTCAATAGCTTGGAACATTAACATAGAGCAAAGAGTTGCACACCTGCATATTTTGGCTTTACAATAAGCAAAATAAAAAGTGTTCAACTTAATTTTTATATCAGTCTTCAAGGCTGGTGACCAGTGGGGTGCCACAAGGATTGGTGCTGGTCCACTACTTTTCATCATTTACATAAATGATTTGGATGTGAGCGTAAGAGGTATAGTTCGTAAGTTTGCAGATGACACCAAAATTGCAGGTATCGTGGACAGCGAAGCAGGTTAATCTCAGATTATAACAGGATCTTGATCAGATGGGCCAATGGGCTGAGAAGTGGCAGATGGATTTTAATTTCGGTAAATGCGAGATGCTGCATTTTAGGAAAGCAAATCTTCGCAGTGCTTAAACATTTAATGGTTCGGTCCGAGGGACTGTTTCTGAACAAAGAGACCTTAGAATGCAGGTTTATATCTCCTTGAAAGTAGAGTCACAGACAGATAGGATAGTGAAGAAGTCATTTGGTTTGCTTTCCTTTATCAGTCAGGATATTGAGTACAAGAGTTGGAAGGTCATGTTGCCGCTGTACAGGATATTGGTTAGGACATTTTTGGAATATTGCATACAATTCTGGTCTCCTTCCTATCAGAGGATGTTGTGAAACTTGAAAGGGTTCAGAAAAGATTTACAAAGATGTTGCCATGTTTGGTGGTTTTGAGCAATAGGGAGAGGCTGAATAGGCTGGGGCTGTTTTCCCTGGAGCGTGGGAGGCTGAGGGATACCTTTAAAGAGGTTTATAAAATTATGAGGGGCATGGATAGGATAAATAGACAAAGTCTTTTCCCTGGGGTAGGGGAGTCCAGAACTAGAGGGCATAGATTTAGGGTGAGAGGGGAAAGGTATAAAAGAGACTTAAGGGGCAACTTTTTCATGCAGAGTGTCGTGCATGTATGGAATGAGCTGCCAGAGGAAAGTGGTGGAGGCTGGTAAAGTTGCAACATTTAAAATGTAGCTGGATGGGCATATGAATAGGAAGGGTTTGGAGGGATATGGGCCGGTTGCTGGCAAGTGGGACTAGGTTAGGTTGGGATATCTGGTCGGCATGGACAAGTTGGATCGAAGAGTCTGTTTCCATGCTGTACATCTCTATGGCCACAAATCTGACTGCAGAGCACCGTCCCAGAGCAATTGGCTGTAGTATATATGACTTCCAAAACTCAGTTGGCTGGACCACTGGATTACTATTCAGAATGATGTCAACATTGTAGGTTCAATTCCTGCACTGTTTGAAAGTCCTTCCTTCTCAACCTTTGCCCCACCACCTGAAATATGGTGACCCTCAGGTTAAATGAGAGAGAAGCCCTTTGATCCTCTGGGACCATAACAACGTTACCATGGAGGGCGGCTCAGTGGTCAGCTCCGCTGCCTCACAGCACCAGGGTCCCAGGTTCAATTCCAGCCTTGGGTGATTGTCTTTGTGGAGTTTGCACATTCTCCCCGTGTCTGCGTGGGTTTCCTCCGGGTTCTCTGGTTACCTCCCACAGTCCAAAGATGTACAGGTTGGGTGAATTGGCCATGCTAAATTGCCCATAGTGTTAGGTGCATTAGTTGGAGGGAAATGGGTCTGGGTGGATTACTCTTCAGAGGGTCGGTGTGAACTGGTTGAGCCGAAGGGCCTGTTTCCACACTGTAGGAAATCTAATCTGACCTAATCATAATTCATTATTATATTATGTCTCATATAATTTATCCTTACCGATTATTTTTTGTCTGTAAATCATGTCGATAAAATTAGTGCCATGCAATATAATTTCTTCAACAGCACCTTCCAAGCAATGATCTTAACCACCTTAGGAAACAGAGAGAGCAGACACACTCTAAGCCACACATCATCGTTACCCAGAGCTGTTTCTTTGTTTCCATTGCCTTTCCATAAGCTTGGGCACGCAATCTCCCAAAGTTTCAGGTGTGCTCACGTCACGTAGACAGCAGCAACTCAAGAAGGCAACTCCCCACTATCTTCTCAAGCATTGCTAGGGCTACACATGAAGGTCTGCTCTTGCCAGTGACACTAATGTCCCTTGAATGATTAAAGAAAAAAGTAAAACTCCATAATGGTCACCATTAAACTACTGGATTATTGTAAGAAACCATCTGATCTCCAAATGCTCATTAGAGAAAAAAAATTGGCTATTCATATCTGGCATTATCTATAAATGACTCCAGGTCAGCAATGTTGTGGTTAGTTCTCATTTGCCCTCTGAAAATGCCCTAGCAAACTACTTCACTGCATCCAAGAAGGCAACTCAACAATATCTTCTCAAGAATAATTACAGGTAGGCAATAAATACTGGCCTTCGCAGGGATGTCTAAAATCTTGTGAATGAGTGAAAAGAAAGAACTCATTAAGCTGTTACTCATTGAAATCTCTGTTCCTCAATTCCTGACACACACGGGTCCAAACTTCACCTAGTATGCCACTTCCTGGTGAATTTTACTGACTATACATTCCCTAACCATTTGAATGCAAAATCATCATTTGGGTGCACAAATCCTAGCAACCTCTTGCAGTCCTCTATGGTAAAACATATTCTTTGTTCCCTAGCATCTTGTATTCTGTATTTTATAGACAGGATCAGTCCATATTGTACTAATTTAGGATTTACCTTAAAGTTAGCCTGAAATGCCAGCTGCGTACAAATCCACAGAGCTGCTACAGAACCGGAATGGACTATCCTGTCATATTTGACATCGAGCAGTTATACATTTGAAGTTTGATCCAAAATGACAGCTCTTCAGTAAACCAATTTATCTATTCACCTTTTCTTTGGAAATTATTGGGAGGAGAGAATGTATTCAACCTATAATTTGTTTTTGAATTGTATGTTTTCTTGCCGTACTGTAATTCAATAGCGTAATTGGCATCAACATATTGAAGAGAAAAGATTGAATGCAAAAATGTTTTTGCATTTCTCTAAGCAAGATCATAACATTAAGAATGTATCAAATAAATCATAATATCTGAAGTGAACCAGACTGAAATGAAAAAGATGTTTCTTTAAAATGTTAAGCAAAATCAGTATACTTGAGATGACTCTTCATCAGAGCTGATCTTAACTTGAAATGTTAGCTTGCTCTCTCTCCATGTATGCTGCCTGACCCACTGTGATTTCCAGCAATTTTTGTTTTCAGTGCTTAAGATAATTGTTGGCTGTACAAAAAGTATTATGTGGTGTAGAATTATATTTTAATTTGTGCCTTTTTGAGGTATTTTACATGTCATATTAATAACATATATGGCGATGGCTATAATAAGGATAAATGTCCCTGAATTTGACCATGCTACGCAGAGAGGCTTAAGCCATATCTACAGCACACCAAATTGTCCAAGGTACCCTCTCTGATGTTTAAAAGCACACACACCAGAACTCCATCCGCCCTTATTGTTCTGGTGGTTCAGGTGGTAACAAGACTCTCTTCCTGTGCACCATGAACCTCTTCAACTCCTGAAAATTAGGCACCTTTGAGATAACACTTCATTGTAAGAAATCTGCCTTGCCGTAGCCCTAAAAACACTGAAGAGTCCATAAGCAGAACCAATAGAAACAGATTGACCTCAATCAGTAGACCTAAATTTTAAAATTAAGATGAGGGACAGAATGGTAATAAGCAATGACACAGGATATCTCCTGAAAATCTTCAACTATGAATTGTTCAATTAATACGGACTTGTTCTGAAACGGAAATTGCTCTGAACCACGTATACAATGATGTAATGACTGCAGAGAGGCCAGTATCCCATCACCAAGTTATCCTTTTCTTACATATGCACAGTACACTGCCTATGGCCAGCCATCTCAGAGTCAGTCCCTGAACTGAGGAGATGCTAAATCTCCTGGTTATATTTTTTCTTTTTCTTTTTTTTCAGGCAATTTTGAAATCAGTCCTCACTTAAAGAAAAGGAATGCCAGTTAACAAACTGGCTATATAATTCAGCCAGTTAAGGAATCAGGTTTCCTCCAAAAACAAACAGAAATCAGCAGCAGCAGTAATACATTGACTATGGCCCAGCCAGCACAGAGTCAGTCTCCTGGTTACATCTGTCAGCTAGGGCTTTCCTAATTGGTCCAGGTTAACAACCCCAATCAAGGATCTCATGGTCAACAGGATTCAGCTGGTTCCAATCACTACAAGTGATAAGTACAGTTATGAATGCTTCCTATGATTAATACTTAGAGAAAAATCATGAGCTATTTCTGAAAGTATTTACAATTTCATGGAAGAACTCTATATAAATCCATTTATTGTGTCACTGTTGTAACAACCTTTGACCAGGAAATAGTAAGTAAATAAGTTTTTTAACTTATTTAAAATGTCTGAAATCTATCAGTGTTTTAAAACAAATGTTTGAGAAGGATCTTTAAGAGTTTACATCAATTAATAAGAGGTCGATTTTAATTTTTTTAGATAATGAAAAATATTAGTCCTCGTGCTGTGGCAACCCTTGACCTAAACGCAATATCCACCAGAATGCTAGAAAGGAGAGCTACAAATGGATGAACTGGAAGGGAAAGGCAATCAGTGCACATACGCAGGTCCAAAGTGAAAAAGGTGCAAAAAGAGGTGCAAAATATTGTTGTGAGGAGAAAAATAAATCACTTTCAGGAGAGGCTGGCAGAAAGGGAGATACTAATTCTTGAAGAGACCATGCAAATTGACTAAAGGGATCTGAAGCCTCTGGCAAGATGCAAGTTTAAAATAATGGTGGGTATAGATAGAATTAACAGTGATTCTCTTTTCCCTAAGATGGGGATTTCAAGACTAGGGGGCACAGTTTTAATGTGAGAGGAGAGACATAAGGAGCAAACTTCTTACAGAGAGGGTGGTTCGTATGTGGATTGACCCTCCTGAGGAAGTGGTGGATGTGGGTAGAATTACAGCATTTAAAAGGCATTTGGATAAGTACTGGACATGATTAGGAAAGGTTTGGAGGAATATGGACTAGGAGCAGGCAGGTGGGGCGAGTTTAGTCTGGGATTATGTTTGGCATGGACTGGTTGGACCAAAGGGTTTGTTTCTGTGCTCTATGACTGTGTGTGTGAAAATCTTTGGGGTATATTTGATTGCTTGGTTGGAAAGGAACTCGAGAAAGCTACACCATTGTCATGACTTGAAAGGTAGTTAGCTTATAGAATTGTGCTTTTCCAATGATAGTCATATTCATGAAACTCCATGGAAAAGACCTCATCAGATAGGACTCCCAGCTGTCCCTGTGTATATAAAAAGCATCATGCCGTGAAATAATGCAGCCATTAAGTAATGCTGTACTTGCTGAAGGGGAATGTTTGTCATTGTATTTCATCAACAATTTAAAGAGGAATTAATCTTTTTATTTGAAGTATCATTTGCCAGCTAATTCATGGTTAATATGCATTGTTGTGGATTTGTATTGCAGTAAAAGTTACCAAGAGTAAAATATCCAAGCAAAAGCAAAATACTGCTGGTGCTATAAACCTGAAACAAAAACAAATTGCTGAAGAAACTCAACAGAAACTCATCTGTGGACAGATAAACACATAGGAGTTAAAACGTTAACACTATTTCTCATTCCACTGACTCGGCCAGCATACTGAGTTACTGCAGCATTTTCTGTTTTTGTTTAAGAGTCAAATGTTATGATTAATTCTTCCTTCGTGGTGGGAGGGGGGGGGGGCGGGTGGATGTGCGTGATCTGTAAATTTGGTTATTTTGATATACAGTCCTGTGACGATCATAATACTATGCACAGCAACTAGCAGAATTATTTTGTCAATATTTTTCAGCCAATGACTTTGTTGAATGATAATTGGAGCAAGAATCCCATTTTAACCTATCAGTTGTTTGACTGTTCCCCTTTGATCCCGCTGACAACTTTGAAGCTGTGTGGTGACCATATTGATTGTGTGTGTTATTGAAATAGGCCCGTGAAATTGAGGGTTGAAGTATCTTTGGACAGCATAATATCTGCTTCAGTGGAGAAAAACGTGACATTTGTTTGCAACCTGCAGGTGGTTTCCCTATTTGATGTTCATTTCATGCTCTGATGTGGATTGTCGGTAGTATAGTGTGTCTAGACAAGCCAAATGCTGTACTTGATAATATGGCTAGGAATTATCATAAGATCACAGAAATATGTACAAAATGCTCTTGTGATTATTAACAGTGTGCCTTAGGCAGGGCTTAAACACAAGTAAGTGTGTGGCTGGGGAAGAACTTCTTTTTTTCTTGAGGTATGTATCAGTGAGATGCAGTGGCTGGAGTTCCAGTCAAGTCAGGCTGTTCTTTTGTGCAATTTGAGCACATTCAAACGCAAGTTGCACCCAGATGCAAGTCAACTTTCTGCAATCTTTTTGCGCCAGTTTAAAACAAATGCCAAAAAATGATTCCACACAAAACCTGCCACACTCCCAAGTCAATTTAATCACCAGCGCAAATTGTGTCTGTTAGTGAGCTTTGGGGACAGAAGGTGGTAAAATTAAGGTATTTTTAAATGCTCAAATACACTTGACTGTCAAGGACACTTTAGGACTTTTTGTTAAAAAGTCTTTTTTTTTTCAAATTACTCAGAAACTGACCACTGTTGTAGCTATTAAACATGCTGTTTAGCTTTAAAATATATCTTTTCTTATTAAAATCAAACAATCATAGCTGACGGACTAATAACAATTTAAAATGCACTTTTTTATGGTAGGTAAAAACAATGACTGCAGATGCTGGAAACCAGATTCTGGATTAGTGGTGCTGGAAGAGCACAGCAGTTCAGGCAGCATCCAAGGAGCTTCAAAATCGACGTTTCGGGCAAAAGCCCTTCATCAGGAATAAAGACAGTGAGCCTGTAGCGTGGAGAGATAAGCTAGAGGAGGGTGGGGGTGGGGAGAAAGTAGCATAGAGTACAATGGGTGAGTGGGGGAGGGGATAAAGGTGATAGGTCAGGGAGGAGAGGGTGGAGTGGATAGGTGGAAAAGGAGATAGGCAGGTAGGACAAGTCCGGACAAGTCATGGGGACAGTGCTGAGCTGGAAGTTTGGAACTAGGGTGAGGTGGGGAAGGGGAAATGAGGAAACTATTGAAGTCCACATTGATGCCCTGGGGTTGAAGTGTTCCGAGGTGGAAGATGAGGCGTTCTTCCTCCAGGCGTCTGTTGGTGAGGGAGCGGCGGTGAAGGAGGCCCAAGACCTCCATGTCCTCGGCAGAGTGGGAGTGGGAGTGGGAGTTGAAATGTTGGGCCACGGAGAGGTGTGGTTGATTTGTGCGGGTGTCCTGGAGATGTTCCCTAAAGCGCTCTGCTAGGAGGCGCCCAGTCTCCCCAATGTAGAGGAGACCGCATCGGGAGCAACGGATACAATAAATGATATTAGTGGATGTGCAAGTAAAACTTTGGATGTGGAAGCCTCCTTTAGGGCCTTGGATAGAGGTGAGGGAGGAGGTGTGGGCGCAGGTTTTACAGTTCCTGCGGTGGCAGGGGAAAGTGCCAGGATGGGAGGGTGGATTGTAGGGGGTAGTGCCAGGATGGGAGGGTGGGTTGTAGGGCATTTTCTTTATTTAATGCTTTATAAAGAAAATTTTAAAAGATTACCCAATTATTTTTTTCAAATGGAAATTTTTAATTTTTGTTGATTTGCAAATGTGTTTGAGTGTAAACTTCAGCAAAAGAACAAATCTTAAAACAAGTGTAATTTTGAGCACAATGTGAACCGAGATTACTGATTCAAAGCAGAAATACTTGACCAGTATGTGAACAAATATCTACAATAGAAATTGAATTTGCAGTAGCTGACATTCTACTGCTACTAACATATTTGTAATGTGCTGAGCTCCATCGAAATCTAGCCTTTCAAACAGATACATTAGTAGAGTTTGAGAAGGATGTTGCCAGAAATGGTGAACCTTTGGGGAAGTTGTGTATTCTGGGATCATTTTCTTTGTAACAGAGAACAGAGGAGAGATGGCGATAAGGTGGATAAAATTGAAGGACTAGGTAGAGTCACTTGGAAGGAGGTATATTCCTAACCATAGGGCATAGATCTAAAGTTGGACAAGAAGGGAGATAAGAGAAGTCTTTCATCCAGAGGGTGGGATGTTTCAGGAAACTCATTGTCTAATTCTGGTGAAAGGCAGAAAGCCTCATCACATTGATGATAATACTTGGATATGCACTTGCATTGTCACTACTTTGTAGGATTATGGACAAAAGTGGGATTAGCCTGAACAACACAACTCTCAGTCCCAAACAGTGACCTTTCTCACCCTCTTCCAATGGATGGAAGAAATAAATGTTTGAAAACATGTACCAACAGATTTAAGAACAACTTCTTCCCCGCTGTTAACAGATTTTTAAACGGACCTTTGATATATTAGAGTTGATCTTTCCCTGCATTTGCTCTGTCACTGTAACACTATATTCTGCATTCTGTTCTATCACCCTGATGTACTTATGTATGGTATGATTTGTCTAAGGAGCATGCAAATCAATACTTTTCACTGTATCTTGATACATATGACAATAATAAATCAAATCAAATCAAATCATTACTCCTGATGACACTGCTGGGGTAATAAGAGCTTCCGACCATTTGACTGGTCAGCTGGTCTCTGAGATGAGACAGGAGATGCAATTTTAATTTGTTAAACACGGTTTCCCTTTCATAAAGGCATGTTGACTCTATTTGATCATGTCATGATTTTCTCTGTATCCTGTTATAATCATGTTAATAATGAGTTGAAACAGCTTCTCAGGGAGGCTAACCTAGCTATAATTTCCTGTTTTTCTTTAATTTTCCTCCTCTTCAGTGCAGACACTACGTTGGCTATTTCCAATTCAATTGAACCATTTCAGAATATAAGGGATGTTAAAATATTTAACCAATTAATTTACTATTTTTTTAAACTTCTTTTAAGCACCTATATACAGGCCAGCTGATCCTGGAGATTTGTCACTCTTTAGGTTTCTTAGTTTTCCCAGCATCTTCTTATTCACCTCATAATTTTAAAGCATCCAAGCATGGATCTTTTTCAAAGTCTTCTGCAGTGAGATGGGCATGAAATATCTGTGCAACACCTCCTCTACAATTGCATGCACATTCTCAAGTGCATTCTCACAACAGAGCAAAAATGCTATCAAAAAATCTGTATTGCTCTCCTTATTTGGCCTGCATTCCTGAATTCATATAGATCTGTTGTTTCACAGGAGCTCTTCAAACTTGGGGAGACCAAATATTTTCTACTGTTTGAATGGGACTGAGCACAGTCAATGATTAACTATAGAAGGAAGGATATTGTATGTATAGTTGACAATCAATAAAACAGTACTAGCCCAGTTTCTCATTTGGATTGATCCAAAGCACGGTGTGTGGCATTTCATTGGAATCCATGTGGCAAGAGTTGGGGGGGGGGTAGGTGGCAGAGGCGGAGATGAAATCAGGTTTTTGTTGATACCTGATCATACATGAGAAGGGAAATAGAAGGCAATGAAAATGAATGAGTTAAAACGAATAAGCATATATCGCATCAGCGAGAAGATTTAGAAGTTTCTCAACGTGAACATTTATGGATGGGAAATTGCAAGATCAGCAAAATATGCTGGAAATCCAAACCAAAATGGAAAATGCTAGAAATGCTTTGCAGATCAGGTAGTATCTGTGGAGCAGAATTCATGTTTCAGTGTTGATAATCTTTTGTCAGAATTGCATTTTTAAAAGTTCAAACATTGGATATTGATATTGTGCTTATCTCCATTTATACTTGAGAAGGTGATAGTGAGTTGCCTTCTGGAACATGGCAGTACATAGACCCACAGCACTGTTAGAAAGGGGGTTTCAGAAAATAGACCAAGAGACAATGAAGAGGTGCTAATATAGTTCCAAGGCATGGTATGCGGCTTGCAGTGAGAGATGCAGATGGTGAACAGGCTTTGGGAAATTATTAGTTGAGCATAATTCCTAACGACTGAGAGAAAGTGAGGACCGCAGATGCTGGACAGTCAGAGTCAAAAAGGGTAGCGCTGGAAAAGCACAACAGGTCAGGCAGCATCCGAGGAGCACGAAAGTCACTGTTTCAGGCATAAGCCCTTCATCAGGAATGAGGTGGGGACGGAAGGGGTCTGAGAGGTAAATAGGAAGATGGGAGTGGGGCTGGGGGTATGTGGATGATTAGTTGGGAAGGAAATAGGTGGCCCACTTCAGCTCCCCCTCCCACTCTACCAATGAAATGCAAGTCCTGCGCCTCCTTCACCACCAACTCCAAGCCACCCAATGAGTCAAGGAAGAACTCTACATCTTCTGCCTTGGGACCCTTCAATCACACAGTATCAATGTCGACTTCACTAGTGTCCTCATCTCCCCTCCCCCACCTTATCCCAGATCCAACCCTCCAACTTGGCACTGTCCTACCTATCTTCTTTCCCACATATCCACTCCACCCTCCTCATCAACCTATCACCATCACGCCCACCTGCATTTACCTATCTCCTTCCTAGCTACCTTCCCCTCACCCCCACCGTCCTATTTCTCCTAGCCTCATTCCCTCTCCATATTCGTGATGAAGGGCTTATGCCCAAAAGATCGACACTCCTCCTCAGATGCTGCTTGATCTGCTGTGCTTTTCCAACACCACACTTTACAACATAATTCCTAACCTCTGATCTATTCTTCTAGCCACAGTATTTATTTGACTGGTCGAGTTCAATTTCAGTAATTCCCCAAAATGTTGATTGTGGAGGATTGAGCAATGGTCACAGCATTAAACTTCAAGGGGAGATAGTTAGAAAATCTATATTTTTGGATCTCCCTTGCTCTTATTCAGATAAGGCCGTGGGATCCCTTACATCCACCCAAGTGTGTCGATGGCATCTATTTTTAACATCTCACCTGAAACAGGGCATCTCCCAACAGTACAGCACTCCTTCAGTACTGCAGTAGACCGTTCACACAGATCTTGTGCCGAAATGGTGACCAAGACTGTTATGATTGACTTCAGACACCATTGATTAGACAGGAGGAACTTAACTAGGGTTTCAGCTCCTGATCATTGTGAGTGGCAACTGTTGTATGCGAATAGGTTGAGTCAAAATGTGAAGCCTTACCCCCACCATGACAAAGTAATGACAGAGATTCACTGGTGAGGGGTGTTTGTTTTGCTGAGGTGCTGGAGGGTAACAGAGAAACTCCAGTCAAGCAATGGAGTCAGTGTTACTTGGAATAAGAAAATTGGTCAAGAAAACAAAATGGTATTAATTTCTTAGTTACAATTTCATAAATAATAACTTGTACGATTGTCATTAAAATTGCAAACATATACTAGCTTGCATATCGTTTTCAGAATTCCTCCCCCCCCCCCCCCCCTCCATCTTGCAGACTAAATGCAATTTCCCTCCAGATTTCGGAAATATAGAGGTATAAAACTAATTCCTGAAAGAATTTTCCACAATTGTTTTCAGTTACACCATAAATCCCAAATAAAATAATGATTATGCAAATGAAAAATGAATAATTTAAGCATTTGATATAGTTCACACCTATGTTGCTGACAAGGTGCATCTGTTAGATTGATTAGTTTTGTGTTAACATGTTTTATTTACATAATGTTTGCCTTGCACAGTTTTCACTGTAACTTACTTTGCTAGATCCTTATTGACATGTGAATTCAATAAGTCTTTTGGAATACATGCCTGATACTTTATCATGTGATTGAATTTGTATACACTCTGATAGATGTTTTAGAAAAGTATTTTGACATGAGCAACTGTGAACAAATATTAACAAGCAGGGGACAGCTGATGAATTTATTTTTTAGTGTAGAAAATTGTGTCTTCCCAGCTCCATGCTTTTGATTATAATAAAGTAAATGTTTGGAGGGGGGAAAATGAGTCAGGAGGAATGATGTGCACTTGCCAATGTAAATATGGACTTTAAAAAGGTGTGCAGTTAAATGCAGAAGGTCCACTGATTCAACCCATGTGATAAAGAGTGTTGAATGAAACCAAGTGGCACTTTCACATTGGAAACTCTAGAATGTTAATAGCCTGGAGTACCAGCTGATTAACACAGTATGTATAAATTCTCTTGTTATTCTTTTGCAACTGCGATGGCGGGTGGAGGTCTAAATGGGGTCAGGAGGAGGAGGGATGTGCAGCTGGAACAAAAAAAAATGCCACTTTCCCGTTTTAATGAATCAAATTATGGTTATTATTAGTACATCTACTCCAGTAATAAATTAACGTTCTTAGTGACACTTGGAATGTTAAGAGGTGTTAATGACAGAGGTGAAAAGACATCTGTTGATTGAGCTATATTTTTCCTGCCTGTAGGTTTTCTCGGGTAAAAGAGCATTACTGTGTGACCAAATGTCTGAAACATTGTCAACTTTTTAAGTCCTTTTCATTGACTTTAATCAAAGTTCTAAGACTGAACAAATTACTTATTTAACAATATTTTTGTTGAGGTTTAAAGAATTGTGCTGCAGTGCTTATGATCAGTTTTGCCACCTTTAATGTTATTCCACTTAGGAATGCAACACAGTTTCACTTTTTCAAGTCGATCATGAGGCATAGTTTCTGCCTCTTGCTCTCTACAATAGGCTTAACTATACTGGCATTAGACTTTTTTCTAAAATTCCTACAATACTGTGATATGCTTAATGTTAAATTAGAACTATTTGTATCATAGTTTTAAAAAATGATTACCTTGAAGGAAGTTCGATACTTAATTTTCTCTGTTTGGAAAGTGCAAATCACAATCGCAATTACTTCCTTTGCTTTTTGTACATCACTCTTTTTGCTGAAGTGTTCGGAGGGACTTTTAGTCCAGAGGTTGCCCAGTTTATTTATAGACGGAAGAGGTTAGATGAGGTGAAGGGATGGAGATTGTTGGTGGAATCATTGTTTCTAAATTCAAATAGTTTCAAATAGTCATTGATAACCAGAACTCCGTTTTTTTTATCAACGTGTATTTATTTTTCCAAATTTCTTAGCAAACAGAGCTCATGGTTGATTTTAAAACGGGAAAAGTTGACACTGAATCATTAATGAGTAGAAAAACGATCTCTATCATATCACAACATGCTCTCCAATAGCAGTCCCTGGTGTGCCAGGGCCTGCATTATGCCATTGTTGATGAAGCAGCTCAGATCACTAACCTCAGCACGGCCAGATGTTTGAAATGGGAGCAATTCTGGTCAACATGGCACAGTATCTCACTCATCTTCCACGATGGAGCAGAAGAAAGTGGGAGAGACTTTCATTTGAAACTACTTTGCCATGTATTTGGGGTCTAATTTTTATTCGTCACTCAACTACTGCTTCTTGACTTCATAGTACATTTTGTCAGAATTGCTTATTTGCAGCTTTAGGAGATATGTACGTTCTCTAAGACCTTGATGGAGCTTCTGCTGCTTTCTGGTTATCGCGACATAATCATGTGAACAATCATCACATTAGATTTTTTTCATAGATTACTTACAGTGTGGAAACAGGCCCTTCGGCTCAACAAGTCCACACCGACCTGCCGAAGCACAACCCACCTAGACCCATTCCCCTACATTTTACCCCATCACCTAACACTACGGGCAATTTAGCATGGCCAATTCACCTAACCTGCACATTTTTGGACTGTGGGAGGAAACCGGAGCACCCGGAGGAAATCCACGCAGACACAGGGAGAATGTGCAAACTCCACACAGACAGTTGCCTGAGGTGGGAATTGAACCCAGGTCTCTAGTGCTGTGAGGCAGCAGTGCTAACCACTGTGCCACCATGCTGTACATCTTTGTACATTGTTATCAGAGTGTGGAAGCAGGCCATTCAGCCCATCGAGTCCATATCGACCCTCTGAAGCGCATACCATCCACATCCCCCCACTAGCCTATCCAAATATACCTGTATTTTCCATGGTTAATCCACCTAGCCTGCACATCCCTGGACATTGTGGACAATTTAGCATGGCCAATCCACCTAACCTGAACATCTTCAGAATGTGGGAGGAAACCCTTGCAGACATGGGGGGCCAGTGTGCAAACTCCACACAGACAGTCGCCTGAGGATGGAATTGAGCCCAGATCTCTGACGCTGTGTGGCAATAGTGCTAACCACTGAACCACCATGCTGCACAAAAGGATCAGCTATTGTTCTGATGTCTCATTGCTATACATCTTGCCCCAAGTCTTTATCCACCTTATGGACCAAAGTCTGATACTTTACAGGGTAAGTCTTTGTGGGGGTTTGACCAATCTCCCTGGTCTGGTTCTAGTCCCATTCTGAAGTCTTGGGTGCTCTGCATTCTGCTCTTCATCGGGTCTGAGTATTTCTTTACCGGATGGTGGGAGAGATTGCTTGTTGTTCTTCTGAGAACGAGTTGCACATTTCTATAAGTTTCTTGTTCATTGATGATGACCAATGTATTAGAATTTCTTCTTATCCCTTGAATATAATCTTATTAATTGTGTCTTTTCTCCGATCATTCCTTCTCTCTTTCAGTCTCTTACCCGTACTCTCACCCTGGCCGCTGCTGTGGTAACAATTTTTGTTCTGTACTTTTGATTAACATTTGTTTCTTAACTCTTCTCCTCCCTTTTCACTCAGTTGTGGTCATTCTCAGTGATGATTGTTAGTTGATTCTGAGGCACGATTAGAAGTCAGCCAGGAGAAAGTGAGAACTGCAGATGCTGGAGCTCAGAGTTGGGACTGTAGTGCTGGAAAAGCACAGCAGGTCAGGCAACATTTTCTAGGAACAGGAGAATCAACATTTCAGGCAGAAGCCCTGAGCTTATGCCCAAAACGTCGATTCTCCTGCTCCTCGGATGCTGCCAGACCTACTGTGCTTTTCCAGCACTACATTCTTGACGGTTAGAAGTCATGCAAGATTTAAGTTTTTGTCCTTTTTCAATAATGTTTTGATTGATTGAATGCTTTACCAAGCTTTTCCAGTAGCTAGAAGATATTCAGGTGAATCTGTGACATGTAAAACATCTAATTATTGTATTTGTGCAAGTTTTGTAATTCCTAAGAACTTGATGAATTCTGTCAAACATTTCAAGTCTAAGTTTGTTGGTATCAGCAAGTCATTATGATGTTTATGCTGCTCATAGTAATGATGCAGTGTAACATTATTTGCTAAATAGTTTGCCCAGCCTTTCAGACAATGTTTTTTTTATTTGGATACACTCTTCATCATGTTGTTGTGCTTCCTGAATTTTTTGCATGCTTTATATTGTTCCATGTATGACCCTTTGAAGAGCATCTCACATGAGCTGCTGCCCATTTCCTGTAACCCTGCATTTCCCATGGTTAATCCACCTAGCCTGCACATCCCTGGACATTGTGGGCAATTTAGCATGGTTAATCCACCTAACTTGCACATCTTTGGATCGTGGGAGGAAACGCACGCAGACACAGGGAGAATGTGCAAACTCCACACAGACAGTCACCGGAGGCTGGAATCGAACCCGGGTCCCTGGCACTGTGAGGTAACATCACTATCCACTGAGCCACCATGCTGCCCCAACAATTTCCACAAAAGCCTCAAAAGTAGGCATCATTGCAACGTGGGACAACAATTCCTTCTTTTACCCTTATCCCAGCAGTTCTTTCTCAGATCTCTATCCATCCTTCTCACCTCTGGGTTGCATCTGCATGCATACTCCACAGATACTTTTTAAAATGTGGGATGCCAGCAACAGGATCTGTTCGGCACCGGTAATTGGATAACCCTCTCCATCTACAGCCCCGAGTTGCTTCCTGATGGTAACATATCGGCGATGTTCAGCTTCCTTACTGCGTATGACAGTGCCACACATTTTCCCATGACATCGGGCCAAATGCTTAACAGGGATTATTCAGTCCATAACCTAAAGTAAAATGAGAAAGGATTTAGCAGCGAAGAATTTCATTAGGGCAAAATCAAAACCGAAAGAACTGTGGAGGCTGGTGAATCAGAGACAAAAATTGAGATTGCTGGAAAAGCTCAGCAGGTCTGGCAGCATCTGTGGAGAGAATTAACGTTTTGGGTCGAGTGACCCTTCCTCAGAACTTCAATTACTTTTGCAGCAATCTCTGTTTCTGTCTCAGTTTCATTAAGGCAGCCAACATGGATTTTTTTTGTTCAAGGCAAATCACATTTGAACATTTAAGAGTTGTTTTGAAGAAGACTGAATGGATCATGAGATGATAATAAACATATATGTAAGTTTTGAAATGCCTCACAAGACATGTCCCACCTTTTTACAATAATTTGGTCATTTGAGTTTTATAAATAGGAGCACTGGGTAATGTACTACTGATTTTTCTTTACAAAATAGTGGTTAAACTATGAAGAAATTATGGTGCTGTTTGTAAATAGGACAATAAAGCTCTTCGTAAAGCTTATCTGACCCAAGCACTTTCTGGTGCAAATAACTACTACAATCTTGCCATATTTTGTGTTATCCAAAAAGTTCAAAATATACATATTTAATTTTTCAAAGGGATAGATTTGTTGGCCTTTTGAGATTCTTTGTTGTCATAGACATAATAACTATGTATATTTAGCATTCTTAGAAATGTTGACTACAGTTTACAACAAGGCATCCCAAGCCATGGTTGGTGACCCACCCCCCTGGAGATCTTAGGGTTGTGAGTTCAAAGGCTGTAATGGCAGCTGCGACCCCACAGCCCTGCCCTAGCCCTCACTTTTCATTATTCAACAATTCTCATACTGCAGCTCCTTCTCCATATTCCCCCCCCCCAACCCCTATTAGATTTTCAATCTGTCATCACAAGGTCTGAGGCATTAAAATGGGGTCACATTAGGAAAAACATTTGGGAAGCATTTTAATTCACAAATGATTTGATTCAAAAACGTAGGGAAATTCAAATTATGTATGAAGTCAAATGGATGACTATTACGGAGGTCTAATGGTTATGTCTAGTAATGGGTACGAATTAAAATATCTGCCATATGCCAATGAAAGTTCTGTATTAAAGTATGGAGTTTTAATCCAGAGGAACAATATGCCATCACTTAGCACTGTAAAGCTCCAATGTGTTCTTGTTCTAACTTTGTGAATGTAACTTACTGCTGGTTGTTCAGAATTATCTTCAGTTAAAACCAGTACAGTAGTTCATACTTGAGGAACACTTGACGAAGCATTGAAGTTAATTTTGATTGTTCTCTTTGTAAGTCAAAATAAAATGAACAGAAGTTGGATCTTACCAAACAACTATAAAGTGTTGTATAGGAAGTGGAATAATCCCTTGAAATGTGGTTGCTGACCTTCTCTCAAGAACCCTTTACTGTTAATGGAGCATGAGTTGAATCTATGTCATTCAAACAAAGTGACTAGGTTAACAAGACCTGTAAAACAGTACAGTGCTTTTACAGTCTTGAGGAGCTCAGGCGTGAAAGTTTGTGACCCTGAACCTTTAAATGGAATGCTCCCAGCATAAATAACTGTGTCAGGTTTTCAGAGACCAGTGTGAATCATGTAGGTAACTGTTAACTTTTGCAACTTTTTTTAATTAACTCTGTTGTCACTGTAAGGATTCTGCATTTCCGAAATGATAGAATGCTATTTTGCGCACAAATGAGGAACGTAATTTTTATTGTGCGACTAAGAATACAGCGAAGCACAACTGATCGAAATTGGATAAAAGCAATGTTTTCGTTTTCTGTCGGTATGATGTTTTTGCAGGATCTTTCTATGTGTTCTGTTATCCACAGTTGCTTTCATTCTCATAATGTGAATAGCTACAACCTTGCATAAACTAAGTGAAACAATTTAGACTGAAAACCCTGAAGGTTTATATCTTTTTAAAGTTGATCACAATCAACTTCTTTTTGAAATCTGTTCCAAAATTTGCAAGTTGCTTTGCATTTGAATCCTACAGTATGTGGGAAGTCTCTAGCCCCATGTTCTACTGAAGAAGAGCAATTGACCTAAAGTGTTAATTCTATTTCTCTCTGCACAAATGCCACAATCCCAATCTGTTGAATATTCACCGCATCTTGTTTTCATTTTAGATTTCCAGCATCAGCCGTATTTTTGCTGTTAGGTATTTTGCATATTTTACTTGATGAATGAATGTTCTCCTCAGACAGTGAGACAGCTCTTACACTACTCTGAAAAACAAAAAAAACTTTTACTTCAACCTAGAATTACTTGCAGATAATATATGCTCATGGAGATATAACCAAATTGTAACAATAAATGCTTGGAAATAATTTGAATTTCAATTGTTATTGTCTTTGTTCTTTACTTAACTATCTTTCGACCTACAGTAACAAGCAAACCAAAAGATTTTTAGATCTGCATCTTCATAATGGGTTCATGTGTGCTGTTTAAAACCAGATCTTTGTGATTACTTGCAGTTTCTTTTCCCCCTGTAACATGTACACGGTTAGCAAGAGAAAAGGTCTTTAGTCAGTAGTTCGGACACTTTTCAACATTAGACACTTGGAATTCATTGAATGTTTCTCACCTTTGATCTATTTGACATTTTGACTGCAAAAAATTTATTAGGCCTTCTTGTAATTGGAGTTACAACCATGTAGCTTTAACATAGAGTCACCAGCTTCCAAATCTGCCCACCACCCCAACCCCCCCACCAACTCATCCCATGCCCAGCCCTCTCTCTCCGTGGCCTGACCCAACTTGTCCACTTTCCTTCCCACCTATCTGCTTCACCCTTCCCACTGACCATGCGTCCACCTATCGCCATCCCACCCACCTTTCCTCCATCTCCACCTCCCCCCATTTATTTCGTAGCCCTCTTTCCCAGTCTTGATGCAAAGTCCTGACCTGAAACGTTGACTCCCCTGCCCCTCAGATGCTGCTTGACCTGCTGCGCTTCTTCCAGCTCCACTTTTTATCCACTCTGACTTCCCAGCATCTGCAGTTGTCACTATCTCCATGGATGGAGCTGCCAGAGCTGCTGAGGTTTTCCAGCAATTTCTGTTGTTCCTTCAAAGCTCATTCATTCCTGTAATGAAAATGAAAACCCATTAATAAAAATTGTGTTTCTTTCCCCTTACCAATTATTACATGAACTAAGTGTTCTAAGGAGCATTTGAAGACTTGGCAAGAAATTAGATTAGATTAGATTATTTACAGTGTGGAAACAGGCCCTTCGGCCCAACAAGTCCACACCGACCCGCCGAAGCGCAACCCACCTATACCCCTACATCTACCCCTTACCTAACACTACGGGCAATTTAGCATGGCCAATTCACCTGACCTGCACATCTTTGGACTGTGGGAGGAAACCGGAGCACCCGGAGGAAACCCACGCAGACACGGGGAGAATGTGCAAACTCCACACAGTCAGTCGCCTGTACTTTGAAGAAGCCAGATGGAAGAGACCTGGGGTTTTCACTGTTGGAGTGCATTTTTCACTGGTCAAAACTGGTTCAGATTATCAGCCTGCACCGTGCACATCTGATCTGGCTGGCTTCATTGTGAGAATAGACATGTGCTATTTCATTACAAATTTTCAAGGAGTTGGATCATCTTTTCAAAACTTTGTCTTTCACAGCACATTAGAGGTATGGTAAACAGGGGAACCTTTTGCAAGGTAAATCCTAAACGATCGCCCTGCCCCCCACCCCCCACCCCTCCTCACCATCATCACCATCACCATCACCATCACCATGGCAAGAGTATGCACCTTCACTATCTCTATCACTCCTCATGCCCACAAGCCAATACATGCTCTTCACCCATGCCATACAGTTCCTCGTGTACCCATGCCAAGCCATAGTAATTGCTGTATATTCATCCACTATACACTGCAGAGTATAGTTCACCCCATAGTGACAGTAGAATATGTTCAGAGAGTGGTAAGAGCTTCAAATGCCCTGCCTGCCAATGTAATTAACTAAGCCACATTAGAGGCATTTAAACAGTCCTTGGGTAAGCATATGGATGATGATTGGATAGTATAGGGGGATGGGCTTAGATTAGTTCACAGGTTGGCGCAACATCAAGGGCCAAAGGGCCTGTTCTGTGCTGTATTGTTCTATATTCTATAAACAGTCTTTTAAAAAAGGCATTAGCTGTCCACCGTCTGTTAGAAAAGCCCTCCATCTGAATTTGCTACAGGCTAATAAAAGTGTCAATCAGACCATTAAATATCAGTAGCAAAAACTGCAAGCACTTGAACCTCTACTTTTATAAATAAAAGTTGTGTAATTGAAAGATGGTGTCAGAAAGCCAGGCCTGTCAATCAAGCAACGGGTTCAGTGGGACTTGATTCTCTCAACACTAATGGATATTTTTGGCTCTGAGCCAAGCCTCATTATATATCCTTGAAATTACTGCAACAAGACAGGGTCTTGATAAGATCACATGTGAAGTATCGTTGAGTGTTTTATTTTCCTTATTTGAAAATAGGAAGGGTTTGGAGGGATATGGGCCGGATGCTGGCAGGTGGGACTAGATTGGGTTGGGATATCTGGTCGGCATGGACGGGTTGGACCGAAGGGTCTGTTTCCATGCTGTACATCTCTATGACTCTATGCTTTACAAACAGTTTAGAGAAGGGCCATTTTACTCATTTGTCAGGTGGAAGATTGAAGAAAGATTGAATAGGTTAGACTTTTACACATTGAAACTTAGAAGAATGAGAGATGATCCTATTGAAAGCTACACGATTTTTTATTTTTTAGATTACTTACAGTGTGGAAACAGGCCCTTCAGCCCAACAAGTCCACACCGCCCCGCCGAAGCGCAACCCACCCATACCCCTATATTTACCCCTTCACCTGACACTACGGGCAACTTAGCATGGCCAATTCACCTGACCTGCACATCTTTGGACTGTGGGAGGAAACCGGAGCACCCGGAGGAAACCCACGCAGACACGGGGAGAATGTGCAAACTCCACACAGTCAGTCGCCTGAGGCGGGAATTGAACCCAGATCTCTGGCGCTGTGAGGCAGCAGTGCTAACCACTGTGCCACCGTGTCGACACAGCTTAGGTGAATACTAGAGGATGTTTCCCAGAAGATATTGTGGAGGAAACCAAAATCAAATCCATCGGAGGCAGCTTAAAAGTAAGAGGTCTCACTTTTAAAACTGGAATGACAAGAATATTCTTCTCTCTGAGGATTGGACTCTGAGGAAATAAAATAATTCAAGTTTGAGACAGATTTTTGCAAGACAAAAGTGTCAGTGGTTCTTGGGAGGAGACGGGAAAGTAGAGCAGACACCACAACCCAGGCTGAGAGCACAACCCCGGGCTGAGAGCACAACCCCGGGTCAGTTGTGATCTTATTGAATGTTGGAGCAGGTTTGAATGGCCTAATTCCCATCCTGTGTTCCTATATAACTAGGATGAAGTCACATACCTCGAGACATGTCTCTTAAACAGCACACTTTGACACCAGCAGCCTTGATTGTTGCCTTGGAACTGTTCTCCTGGACCAGCAGACCTGCATCCGCCCACTTCCCATGAAAATCCCACAGTGGCAAGCACTTTCCATAGAGGCATTCAGGCCGAGCTGAGAATTTTCCTGATGTCCTCTACTCACCTCAAGGATGTAAATCCAGCCTGGAATATCCACTTCCTTTCAGCTGAAATACAGCATCATATCCACATTTGAACCGCAAGCACAAAGTTAGGCAGCACTTTAGATAGTGTAGAAGACAGCAAATTATTTCAAAGGTGTATTGTTAGACGAGGTGAATGGGCAAAGCTTTGGCAGATGGAATTCAATTTAAGCAAGTGTGGATGTATTCATTTTGAACTAAAAAAAACAGATCAAGGTGCTTTCTAGATGGTATGAAGCTAAATACAGCAGCGACTTGGGGATTCAGGTGCATAGATCTTTAAAATGCCATAAGCAGGTTCAGAGAATAATCAAGAGAGTTTACAGAATGCTGGCTTTTATGTATAGAGGACAGGAGTATAAGAATGCTGACATTATGCTGCAGTATGCAAAACCCTGATTTGACCCCACTTGAAGTACTGTGAGCAGATCTGGCTGCACACTTAGGAAGGATATATGACTTTGGAGGGAGTACTACATATGTTTGCACAATGATACCTGGACTTCATGGGTTAAGTTTAACGGAAAGATTACACAAATTAGACCTATTTTCAATAGAATTTGGATGGTTACGGGGTAATCTGGTGGAAGACTTTGTGATAGTAACGGAAAATATCAGGTAGATGAAGATAAACTATTTCTACTGCTTGGGTATTGTAGAACTAGAGAGCATAGCATATTCATTGACTTGTAGAACAGAGTTACGAGGCTGAATGGCCTAAACCTGTTCATATGTTCCCATAATTAGGGCCAGACCATCAGGAGAAATGTTAGAAAGCATGTCTATATACAAAGGTAAATATTTGGAATTGTACTCCACAAGTGGCAGTGGGTGCTAGATGTTAATTTTACATCTGGGATAGATAAGCAGAGTTGTTCAGGGATATGGAACAAAGGCTGGTAGAAGGAGTTAGGTCAGCTATGGCCTTATTCAGTAAGAGAACAGGCTTGAGAGGCTAAAAGGCCTACTCCTGTTCCTGTGTTTCTATTGACTCTTATTAAGTACATAAAATTAAATGACTGAAGGAGGAAATCAGTTTCATAAAATATTGGGAAAGGCCCAGGAAATGTACTTGTGGAAGGAAAGTGCACATTTATGTACAGCAAGCAGTAAAATTGAACATTATGGTAAATGATGAATCTGCTTACAAATTGTTGTTTGTGTACTGCACTACAATGCGTTTTATTATACTGAACAGTAGGTAAGTGCCAGTTACATTTTCAAAAGTAGTCACTATCATAATGTTGTCAGAGGCTGTTACTCCAGATAATGTACAGTTAAAAAATGGAAAAATAAATCTAGTGGCCACAACACTTGTGTCCAAAACCCATTGGTCATTCTAACTGAAGTACTCTGCTTCTGGTTTAAGCAACAATCTTATTAATACAGCTACTACAACTATTTTAACTTTCCATTTCTTGTCTTGCAAGAGAAATTAGATTTTTTTTCACGTAGATGATGACACACCCCTTCCAGATCATCTCAATGCCTTCTTTGCTCACTTTGAGCAGAATATCGACGGAGACGTAACACCTATTTCGACATGTCCTGATGAGCCTATCCCAACAGTCACTGCATCAGAGGTCAGATCAGTTTTCCTTCGTGTGAATCCAAGGAAAGCGACGGGACCACACAGGGTACCAGATCATGCACTGAGAGCATGCACAGATCAACTGGCAGAGGTCTTCTTGGACATCTTCAATCTCTTCCTGCAGCAGGCTACTGTTCCTGCCTGTTTCAACAGGGCCAATGTCATCCCTGTGCCTAAGAAGGCTCATGCAGCGTGTCTCCATGACGACCGTCCAATAGCCCTAACTTCAGTGGTCATGAAGTGCTTTGAAAGGCTGGTCATGGCATTAATCAACTCCAGCCTCCCCACTACACTTGACCCACTCCAATTTGTCTATCGGACCAACAGATCCACATCAAATGCCAGATCACTTGCCCTTCACTCCTCCCTTGACACGAAGAACAGCTACGTAAGAATCCTATTCATTGGTTACAGTTCAGCCTTCAGCACTGTTATCCCATTGAGACTGATTACTAAACTTAATGATCTCAGACTAAGCCCCACTCTCTGAAACTGGATCCTCAGTTTCCTGAACCACAGGCCACAATCGGTGAAGAGGTGCGTACTCAGCCCCATACTGTACTCACTGTATACCCATGACTGTGTCACTAAATACCAGGCCCATTTACAAGTTCACTGATGACACCACCATAGTCGATCGAATCTCAAATGGCAACAAAACAGTCTACAGACAGAAGGTGGAAGACCGGGAAAACTGCTGCACTCAGAACAACCTAGCTCTCAATGCCGGCAAAACCAAGGAACTTATTATTGATTTTCAGCAGGATGTTACTCATGACCCTCCCCGCCCACACGCACACATGAACAGCACAGAGGTTGAACGATTGGAGACTGTCAAGCTCCTGGGAGTGGTCATTCACAAAAGCTTTCTTGGACTCTTCATGTGGGCGCACTGGTTACAAAGGCCCAACAACGTCTCTTCTTCCTCTGGCAGTCAAGGGAATTTGACGTGACAATGAATACCCCTGCAACTATTTATAGGTGTGCCATCAAACTACCTGGTATGGCAACTGTACCATTCAAGATCAGAGACGGTTACAGAGAGTGGTGAACTCGGCCTGGACAATCACAAAGGCCAACCTCCCATCTGCAGAATCCATCTACCAGGCTCAGTGTCAAGGAAAGGCCACCAGCATTCTCAAAGATTCATCCCACCCTAGCAATGTTTTTCTACAACCTCTACCATTGGGGAGGAGATACAGAAGCCTGAACACACACACCATCCAGTTTCAAAATAGTTTCTACCCTACTGTTGTTAGAATATTGAATGGACTCACAAGCTCTTAACCTTCGCCTGTACCTGTGTTTTTGTTTTTGCTGCTGTTTGCTTACTATTTACTCATCTATGTTATTTAACTCTGTGATCTGCCTGTATTGCTCGGAACACAAAGCTTTTTACAGTGTCTCAGTACACGTGACAATAAATTCAATTCAATAGAATAGATGTTGATTCACTGTTAATAGATGTTGATTAATTTTAACTCATTCCTGCTGTCTGAATCAATCAGGTGTTGTCTTTATCTTATTCCTGTTGAGAAATTTTCTGATGTAAGCAATTAAGGAGGAAGGAGGTGTACAGCAGAGACCGGTAGATCCCAGAGCTAAACTTCTAAATATCAGCTCATTCCTCTTATGCTGATACAGACTTCAGACAAGTTGTAGCAGAACTCCAATATAGGGATATTTGGCAGTACTAGTTATCAAATAAATATTTCAATCAGTTTTTGACCCTAACAGGTCATAAGATAATGATTAATATATTTTGTTTTGGATAGCTAAAGGCTACCCATTGTAGCCTTTGAAAGTGATCTCTGTTTATTCTCTGAATTATCTTATTTACCTGGATAAGATCACCTGTCAACAACTACTTTGCAAGCTGAGTAGCTCCGCTTTTTGTGGTCTTCCCTTATAACTCTGAACTAGTTTGATACGGTGGCTCAGTGGTTAGCACAGCTGCCTCACAGCACCAAGGGACCCAGGTTCAATTCCATGCTGGGATGACTATCTGTGTGGAGTTTGCACGTTTTCCCATGGTGTCTGCATGGGTTTCCTCTGGGTGCTCCAGTTTCCACCCACAGTCCAAAGATGTCTGGGTTACTTGAATTAGCCATGGGGAAATGTGGGGTTACAGAGATGGGGTGGGTCTGGGTGGGGTGCTCTTCATTTGGTTGGTGTGGACTCAACGGGCCGTATGGCCTGCTCCTACACTAAATACCTTGCATGAAAATGGTGATGTAGCCTATAGCTAGAAAGAGAAACGTGGTGATGTAGCCTGTAATTGGATGTGGGAACATGGTGATGTAGCTTGCAGCTGGATGCAGGAACATGGTGATGTAGTCTATAGCTGGATGCGAGAATATGGTGATGTAACCTATAGCTGGATGCAGGAATATGGTGATGTAGCCTGTAACTGGCTGAGGGAACATGGTGGTGTAGCCTGTCGCTGGATGCAGGAACATGGTGATGTAGTCTATAGCTGGATGCGGGAATATGGTGATGTAGTCTATAGCTGGATGCGGGAATATGGTGATGTAGTCTATAGCTGGATGCGGGAATATGGTGATGTAGCCTATAACTGGGTGCAGGAACATGGTAATGGAGCCTGTAACGGGATGTGTGAACATGGTGATGTAGCCTGTCGCTGGATGAAGGAACATGGTGATGTAGCCTGTAAGTGGATACAGGAACATGGTTTCGTAGCCGGTAATGGGATGCGTGGACACGGTGATGCAGCCTGTAGCTGGATGCAAGAACATGGTGATGTAGCCTGTAGCTGGATGCAGGGACATGATAATGTAGCCTGTAGCTGGTTGCAGTAACAGTGTAATGTAGCCTGGAACTGGATGCAGGAACATGGTGATGTAGCCTATAGCTGGATGCGGGAATATGGTGATGTCGCCTGTAACTGGATGCAGCAACATGGTGATGTAGCCTGTAACTGGATACAGGAAGATGGTGATGCCGCATGTAACTGGATACAGGAAGATGGTGATGTCGCATGTAACTGGATGTGGGAACATGGTGATGTAACTTGTAGGTGGATACAAGAACATGGTTTCGTAGCCTGTAACAGGATGCATGGACACGGTGATGCAGCCTGTAGCTGGATGCGGGAACATGGTGATGTAGCCTGTAGCTGGATACATGAACATGGTAACGTGGCCTGTAACTTGATGCCGGAACATGGTGATGTTGTCTGCAGCTGGATGCAGGAACATGGTGATGTAGCCTATAGCTGCACTTTGTGGACTTTTCTTCAAGATGGGGATTTTTTTACCTTCTGTCAGATTTATATGAATGCTACAAACTGAAATGTATAAAAATGAAACTGTTGTCCAAAATATGGGAGCCTGTTTTTGTTAGTGCAGATCTGGTGCTCCTCATTATACATGAAAGGTGGACAATCAATTGTGAATGCTTTCTCAGTCTGGAATCAGCATAAATTTTACTTGTTCCATTTTAAGCATTCTATATTGTGAACAAAAGGGGCCAGATTCACTGGTCAAATAGTAATCTTTCTCAAAATGGTTCTTTTCTTCAAGATAAATCTCATTTCCCAGTGTACTTGATCATTAATTCTGTATGTCAAATTGGAAGATGACATTGTGCAAGTTCTAAAACCAAGGTGGTACATAGAAAGTTTATGTGTAACATTAGAAAACAGATTTGACATCTAACCTAATGTCATTTAAGAATAAACTCCCTTGAAATTGTGGTGTGGATTGTATCTAGAATTTTGTTTCAGCCTTTGCCCAGTGACAAAGCTATGCTCAGCAGCTGACACCATTGCTTCCAATTAGACACAGATGGTCCTGCTTAAAAAGCTCCTCTAATTGGAGTCTGGGGAAAGCCGATTTGGTCAGAATAGGTCTTGTGACCAACACATATAGAAAATGTATTATTGTGCAAATTGCATGCAGAAGAGCTAAACATTAATGACAGTGTGCACATATCTGTAATCTGACAAAGTACAACATACTTATCATGTCAGAGATAATTAAAACTGATAACACAAAAAATAATATAATTCCCTGACAGATTAGATTACTTACATTGCGGAAACAGGCCCTTCGGCCCAACAAGTCCACACCGACCCTCCGAAGAGCAACCCCTAAATTTACCCTTGCATCAAACACTATTGGCAATTTAGCATGGCCAATTCACCTAACCTGCACATATTTGGACTGTGGGAGGAAACGGGAGCACCCGGAGGAAACCCACGCAGACACGGGGAGAATGTGCAAACTCCACACAGACAGTTGCCCGAGGAGAGAATTGAACCCAGGTCTCTGGCGTTGTGAGGCAGCAGTGCTAACAGCTGTGCCACTGTGCCGCCCATAATATAGGCCAAGGGCATCCCCACCTGAGATAACACCTCCTCCCCTTGACCCCCCCCCCCAACCTTCTCAACATGTTAAGCTCTTTAAAAAGGAAGGATTCCCACCAAACTCCCCTAACAGTGGAACAGTAGCACTGCTGCCTCACAACTCCTGGAACCCAGGTTCGATTCCAGTCTCAGTTGACTGTCTGTGTGGACTTTGCATATTCTGTGTTCAGCAACGTTTCCCGGGATCTTACCATTAAGTGTATAAGTCCTGCCTTGATTTGCCTTTCCAAAACGCAGCATCTCACCGTTATGTATATTGAACTCCATCTACCACTCCTCGGCCCATTGGCAATACTTGGTTTCATTTTGAGCCTATCCAGTAATACGAACCCCCTCCAATGACTGGACAGGTAACACTGCAGGCCTCACCGTCACAAAAATGGTGGATATGGCTGGGGGAACCAGCATGCCACCCAACAGGGTTATTTTTAGCTCTGTCGAAAAGTGTGGCGCAAGAAAAGCACAGCAGGTCAGGCAGCATCCATGGAGCACAAGAGTCTACATTTCGGAATCCTGATGAAGGGCTTATGCTCGAATCGTCAATTCTCCTGCTCCTCGGATGCTGCCTGACCTGCTGTGCTTTTCCAGCACCACACTCTCGACTTTGACTCTTCATCTGCGGTCCTCGCATTTTCATTATTTTTAGCTCTCTCCGACCTCGGGTTCTGGTTCCAGCTGGGTGCACAAGTTAGCTCTGCGCATTGTTAATTTTTCAAGTACCCCAGTGTGCTCAGTTAAAATCCAAGTCACCCCAGATTTACGTTGGCCAAAATGGCTAAAGACTTGCTGTAAAACTAACTCTGACTACTGGCATTATTTTCCAGAATATCTACAGAAAATGAGACCCCATTCACAACTGAAAGTGAAATTTGTAAAGTTGTAATCAGAGATGTGTTTCAATGACATTAGCATCTTGCTGTCTTGTCTCTATTCCACTACTGGAGTGGCGTGAGTTCCTGCACTCGGTGTTTTTTGATTTGATTTTATTTAGCATTTTCACGTATACCTAGGTACAGTGAAAAATTTTGTTGTTGAGCACAGTACAGGCAGGTCATAGCATACAAAGGGTGGCACGGTGGCTCAGTGGTTAGCACTGCTGCCTCACAGCACCAGGGTCCTGGGTTCGATTCCCACCTGTCCATATGGAGTTTGCACATGCTCCCCATGTCTGCATGGGTTTCCTCCCACAATCCAAAGATGTGCATGTCAGGTGAATTGGCCATGCTAAATTGCCCACAGTGTTAGGTGTGTTAGTCAGGGGTACATTTAGGGTAGGGGAATGGGTTTGGGTGCGTTTCTCTTCGAAGGGTCGGTGTGGACTTGTCGGGCCACAGGGCCTGTTTCCACACTGTAGGGAATCTAATCTAATCAGTGCATTCGGGTAATAGAACAGAGTGAAGAATACAATGCTGCGGCTGCAGAGAAGATGCGCAAAGAGCAAGATCAACATTAAATTTAAAATTTGAGAGGTCCATTCAGCATTAGAGTAGTGCTGGAAAGGCACAGCAACTCAGGCAGCATCCGAGGAGCAGGAAAATCAATGTTTCGGGCATTTCAGGAATGATGAAGGGCTTTGGCTGGAATCATCGATTTTCCTGCTCCTTGGATGCCGCCCGACCCGTAGTGCTTTTTCAGTACCACTCTAATCTTGATTCTAATCTCCAGCATCTGCAGTACCCACTTTATCCAGGTCCATTCAGCAGTCTCATAACAGCAGGGAAGAAGCTGTTCTTGAATCTGTTGGTCTTAGTGTTTATACTTTTGTATCTTCTATCCGATGGAAGAGGGTGGAAAAGATTATAATCAGGGTGGGAAAGTTCTTTGATTATGTTGGCTGCTTTCCCAAATAAAATATAGGTGGAGTCAATGGATGGAAGGTTGGTTTAGGTGATGGACTAGGCTGTGTTCACAGCTCTCTGCAGTTTCTTATGATCCTGGGCAAAGCTGTGACCAAACCACACTGCCAAGTATCCAGTTCGGATGCTTTGTATGGTGCATCTATTAAAATTTAACAGGTGAACAGGATCTAGTACAACAGGCAAGTCCAAGTGAGTTGATACTTGGCACGTTAATGAGGGAGTCTTGGAGGAGATGAGTTTTGAAGTGACTAACACCAAATGAGAGTTTTGGTGGCTTTGAGTTCAAAAGAGGAATAGAGTCATAAAATCCCTACATTGTGCAAGCAAGCCATTGAGCCCATCAAGTCGACACCAACCCTCCAAACAGCATCCCATTCAGACCCATGCTCCATCCCTTTAACCCTGCATTTCCCAAGGCCAGTTCACCTGACCTGCACATCTTTGGACTGTGGGAAGAAACTGGAGCAGCCAGAGGAAACCCACGCAGACACAGAGAGAATGTACCAACTGCACACAGACAGTTGCCCGAGACAGGAATTGAACCCATGTCCCTGGTGCTGTGAAACAGCAGTGCAAACCACTGAGCCACTGAAATTCCACCAGTGTGGCAGGATTTGAACCCCAGGTGCCTAGAACATTTGCTGAGTTTCTGGATTAATAATGTCGCGATAATACCTCCAGGCCATTCCTTCCTCCGAATCCTCCTCCTGTGAAGAGACCAAGGTAGGCACTTGCTGCCTCAATGGAGAATTGGGTGAGGTGTTTGAACTCAGCTCAAGCTTGAGTGGGCTTCTGAAGTTACAACGACCCTGTCCAACCTGAATGTGCAGTTCATTTCCAGTGAGAGGTGAACACTATTACTTCAGTCTTTCCCACAATGAGTTGATGAAAGCTTTGTCTCAGGTAAAACTCAATGTTGAACAGGTAACCATTGTGTTGTCGAAAGTAGCAGTGGAGCAGGAAAGCTGGATGTTTTCAGTGTACAGAGGAAGCTGATCTGATGCTGAAGGATACTAAACTAAAATTATCAATCTCCAGTAAACAGTTGTGCTTTGTTTACAAGCCAGTTAGTAGACAGTTGTTCCTTGTTCGCTGAAAACCGTTTGGTAAATACATTTCCCGAACTTAGACAAGGTGCCTAGTTTTGCAGCGATAACAATTGAGAGCGTCACTTTGAGCCAGTATCAAAACGAATAAAACCTCATACCGAGATTGCAGTCTATCTATCTGCTGAAAGGTTTATGACTAGGGAACTCGGGGGGCAGATGCGAGCCACTGATGAGGTTTCTAGGTTACAAATTAGTAAAGTATGTTTGGTTGTAAAAACTGCTGACTCATAATAAAAGCAGGTTAATTGAAGTTTTTTGACCATGTGCACATGCCACTGAGTGGGAGTGGGGGCTGGAAGAAGCACATGAGCAGCAGTAGAATAATCCGTTTGAATTTTAAGAAATGTTCAGAGCTCCAGCAGTCAATAAGTTCCAAAATTGCACCCAGGTATTTTAAGCACAGAGGGGCGGCACGATAGCTCAGTGGTTAGCACTGCTGCCTCACAGCGCCAGGGACCCGGGTTCAATTTCCACCACGGGCAACTGTGTGTGTGGAGTTTGCACATTCTCCCCGTGTCTGCGTGGGTTTCCTCCGGGTGCTTCGGTTCCCTCCCACAGTCCAAAGATGTGCAGGTTGGGTGAATTTAATGCTAAATTGCCGGCAGTGTTTGGTGCGTTGTAGGGAATCTAATCTAATCTAAACTAACTGAAGGTATAGAACATAGAACAATGCAGCACAGAACAGGCCCTTCGGCACTCGATGTTGCACCGACCTGTGAACTAATCTCAGCCCATCCCCCGACATTATCCCATCATCATCCATGTGCTTATCCAAGGAGAGTTTAAATCTCCCTAATGTGGCTGAGTTAACTACACTGGCAGGTAGGGCATTCTATACCCTTATCATTCACTGAGTAAAGAATCTGCCTCTGACATCTGTCTGAAATCTATCACCCCTCAATTTGTAGCCATGCCCCCTCGTAAAAGCCAACATCATCATCCTAGGAAAAACACTGTCTTCCTGATGAAGGGCTCCAACCCGAAACGTCGATTTTCCTGCTCCTCAGATGCTGCCTGACCTGCTGTGCTTTCCCAGCACCCACTTTAATCTTGACTCTAATCTCCAGCATCTGCAGTCGTCACTTTCACCTAAAAGACTCTCACTGTCTACCCTGTCTAATCCTCTGATCATCTTGTATGTCTCTATTAAACCCCCTCTTAGCCTTTTTCTCTCCAATGAGAACAGACCCAAGTCTCTCAGCCTTTCCTCATAAGACCTTCCCTCCAGACCAGGCAACATCCTAGTAAATCTCCTCTGCATCTTTTCCAATGTTTCCACACCCTTCCTGTAACGGGATGACCAGAACTATACACAATATTCCAAGTTTGGCCGTACTAGCATTTTGTACAGTTGCAGCATGACATTACGGCTCCAGAATTCAATCCCTCTACCAATAAAACCTAACACACCATATGCCTTCTTAACAGCAATATCAACCTTGGTGGCAACTTTCAGGGATCTATGTATATGGACACCAAGATCCCTCTGCACATCCACACTACCAAAAATCTTTCCATTGTCCCAGTATTCTGCCTTCCCAAAGTGAATCACCTCACGTTTAGCTGCATTGAACTCCATTTGCCACCTCTCAGCCCAATTCTGCAGTTTATCCAAGTTCCTCTGCGACCTGCAATATTCTTCCACACTGTCCACCACTCCACCGACTTTCGTGTCATCTGCAAACTTGCTAACCCATCCAACCATGCCTGTGTCTAAGTCATTTATAAAAATGACAAACAGCAGTGGTCCCAAAACAGATCCTTGTGACACACCACTAGTAACCGGACTCCAGGCTAAATATTTTCCAACAGCCACCACTCGCTGCCTTCTTACAGAAAGCCAGTTTCTAGTCCAAACTGCTAAATCACCCTCAATTCCATGCCTCTGCATTTTCTCCAAAAGCCTACCATGTGGAAGGCTTTACTGAAGTCCATGTACATTACGTCAACTGCCATACCCTCATCCATATGCTTAGTCACCTTCTCAAAAAATTCACTGAGGTTTGTGAGACATGACCTGCCCTTGACGAAACCATGTTGACTATCTCCAATCAGCTTATTGCTTGCTTTATGATTATAAATCCCATCTCTTATAATCCTTTCCAAATCTTTTCCTACAACAAACATAAGGCTCACTGGTCTATAATACATGTGTCATCTCTATTGCCATTCTTGAACAAGGGCACATTTGCAATCCTCCGGTCCTCTGGTACTAAACCTGTAGACAATGACGACTCAAAGATCAAGACCAAAGGCTCCGCCATCTCCTCCCTCGCTTCCCAGAGAATCCTCAGATAAATCCCATCCAGCTCAGTGGATTTGTCTACTTTCACTCCTTCTTGAATTAATAACACCTCCTCCTTACTAACCTCAGTCCTTTCTAGTCTAATATCCCGTACCTCATTCTTCTCCTCTACAATATTCCCCTTTTCCTGAGTGAAAACAGATGAGAAACATTCGTTAAGCACCTCTCCAATCTCCACAGGATCCACACACAACTTCCCACTTCTGCCTTTGACTGGTCATATTCCTACCCTAGTCATCCTTTTATTCCTCACATACTGATGGAAAGCTTTAGGGTTCTCCTTTATTCTACCTGCTAAAGACTGCTCGTGTCCCCTCCTTGCTCTTCTTAACTCTCTCTTTAACTCCTTCTTTGCTAATCTGTAACTCTCCATTGCCTCATCTGAACCATCTCATCTCAATGTCACATAAGCTTCCCTCTTCCGCATAACAAGAGATGAAATTTCTTTCGTAAACTACGGTTCCCTTACCTTGTCATTTCCTCCCTGCCTGACAGGGACATACCTATGAAGTACATGCAATATCTGTTCCTTAAACCAGCTCCACATTTCAATTGTCCCTATCCCCTGCATTTTGCTACCCCATTCTATGCCTCCTAAGTCTTGTCAATCGCATTATAATTGCCCTTCCCCATCCATAACTTTAGCCCTGTGGCATGTACCTATACTTTTCCATCGCTAAACTAAACATAACTGAATTATGGTCACTCTCTCCAAAGTGCTCACCTACCACTAAATCAAACACCTGGCCTGGTTCATTACCAAGCAGCAGATCCAGTGTGGCCTCCCCTCTTGTCGGCCCTTCGACATACTGTGTCAGGAAACCCTCCTGCACACATTGGACAAAAACTGATCCATCCGACATACCAGAGTTATAGCATTTCCAGTCAATTTTGGGGAAGTTGAAGTCCCCTAAAATGACCACTCTGTTCCTTTCACTCCTACCCCAAATCGTTTTGCCAATCCTCTCCTCCACATCTCTGGAACTTTGTGGAGGCCTATAAAAATAGTCCCAACAGTGTGACCTCTTCTCTCCTGTTTCTAACCTCAGCCCATAACACCTCAGTAGACGAGTTCTCATCAAAAGTTCTTTCAGCCACCATTATACTGACCTTGACTAACAAATGCCACACCTCCCCCTCTTTTACCGCCTTCCCTGATATTAATGAAAGATCTAAGCCCTGGAACTTGCAGCATCCATTCCTCATCCTGCTCTATCTATGTCTCCGAAATGGCCACAACATCGAAGTCCCAGGTTCCTAACCATGCTGCAAGCTCACCTACCTTATTCCAGATACTCCTGGCGCTGAAGTAGACACACTTCAAACCAGCTTGCTGTCTGCCAGCACATCCCTGTGACCATGAAATCCTGTCCCTGTCCTCCCTACTCTTATCCTCCTGTGCACTGGAACTACACTTCAGGTTCCCATCACCCTGCTGAGCTAATTTAAACCCATCCGAATAGCACTAGCAAATTTCCCACCCAGGATATTAGTACCCCTCTGGTTCAAGTGAAGACCGTCCTGTTTGTAGAAGTCCCACCTTCCCCAGAAAGAGTCCCAATTATCCAAGTACATGAAACCCTCCCTCCTGCACCATCCCTGCAGCCATGTGTTCAGCTGATATCTCTCCCTGTCATCTTGCTGTCATGTGGCATGGATAACAAGCCAGAGATAATGACTCTTGTTTGTTCTAGCTCTCAGCTTCCACCCTAGCTCCCTGAAATCCTGCCTTAAACCCTATCCCTCTTTCTACATATGTCGTTGGTAACTATGTGGACCATGACTTGGGGCTGGTCACCCTCTCCCTTCAGGACCCCAAAGACACGATCCGAGACATCATGGACCTTGGCACCTGGGAGGCAACACACCAACCGTGAGTCTCTTTCGTTCCCAACAAACCTATCTGAGCCTCTAACTATCGAGTCCCCAATGACTAACACTCTCCTCCTTTTCTACTGTGTAATAGGGACATACTCTGTGCCAGAGACCTGCACCCCAGTGCATGCCCCTGGTAATTCATCTTGTTTTTCAGGGGATCCCAGTACTGACTGTTCTTTCCCCCTTCTAACAGTTACCCAGCTTTCTTCGTGCCTTGGAGTAACTACTTCCCTGTAACTGTTATCTCTCACAGACCCTGCCTCCCAAATGATCCGAAGTTCATCCAGCTCCCTCTCCAGTTCCCTAATACGTTCTCGAAGGAGCAAGAATTGGGTGCACTTCCTGCAGATGTACTTGGATGGGACACTAATGGCATCCCTCACCTCAAACGTCATGCAGGAGCTACATTCCTCTCCCTGCGCTGCCGTCCCTGCTAGTCCCTTATCAGAAAGTAAAAAAGAAGAGATGCCTATCTGATGTGTCCCTGGTGTTTAAGGTTAGAGGAGGTGGATGGGTGTGAGGCCCTGCAAGGGTAGGGTCTCAGGTTTATAAAACACCCACTTATATAGCTAGAGGGAAATAAAAAAAGTCCGTCCTTTCCCAGAAACCTCTGCTCTACGATGTCAGATGTAAACATTTAAATTAGTGACTCACCTTTTCCCGGCAGGCCCCAGGTCCAAGCTCCCACTCTTCCTGTTGCTGAAAGCAGAAATGGCAGGTATCCTTGGAAAAAGGATTGTTTAACATAGTGACTGCAAGAATAACTTCCACTTGAAGTTCCAACAAGAGCAAGAAAAGATGGATTAAAGTAATAACATAACAAACATGGACAACACTCTGATTGGAAGATTGATGGATTACTTACCAGTTTTCATCGTCTTTGCCTGTCAGTTCTTTAACAAATCATATTGTCCTGATACAGTAAATACTAACAATATGAACAAAATATGAAGATCGCTTTTTCGACATCATCATATAGTTCCCAATGAACAGTTTAAAAAATGTACAAGTAAACCAAACTGGCACTTAGATTTTTTTTCTTGAACACAAATTAACGATTGGCAGCAACACCTTCAACATAAGAAAAGGAGGCAATACGAACAAAATAAAATGTATAAACACATTACATAAGGAGATGTCAGGTCAAATGGCCAAAAGCTTGCTCAAAGAGGTTGGTTTTAATGAATGCCTTCACGGAATAAAGTTATTTAAAGAGGTAGTGAGGAACTGGGAAAGCATTCCCACATTTAGCACCTAGTCGACCAAAGACAGTATCGGTGCAGCAATTAACATCAGGATAGCCAGAAAGGCTGGAATTATCATGCTGACTTCATGGTAGGTTTTAGAGGTAGAAGAGATTGCAGTGATAGGGAGGAGTGAGGCCATGGAGAGATTTAAAAGCAAAGATCAGTATTGTAAATTTAAGATGATGCTGAGAAGCCAATGTAGGTAAGTGAATGCAGGGGTTTGATTTGATTTGATTATTTGCAGTTATGTGTACCTAAGTACACTGAAAAGCTTTGTTTGTGAGCAGTACAGGCAGATCATAGCAAAGAAGGACATACAGATCATTGAGTGCTTCGACAGCGCAAGGCGTAAAAGGTTACAGTGTAAAAGGGACACTGAGCAAGATCAGTGAACAGCACTTGGTGAGAGTTAAGAATGAGCAGCAAAGTTTTAAATGCCCTCAAGTTTAGAGAGGGCAGAAATTGGGAAACCAAAGAGGGGTATGTTGGAATAGTTAAGTCTAGAGGTACGAATGAGCCTTGCAGTGACAAATAAGTTGAGACAGGAAAAGTCAGACATTACCACATCATTGGTACTCGATACTCTTAATAATGGTACAAATCAGGTCTGCAGCTAGGTTCAAGAGGTGATATGTAAAACTGAGATTACAAATAAACGACATTAACCTCATACTATTGCCAAGGAAAGGGGTGGTAGTTATGATACAGAGTTCTGAGCAGGGTCGAAAACGATGGTTTCAGTCTTTTCAGTAGTTAAATAGAAGAAGTCTATCTTTCAAAGACCAATGTTACCAAAGACCAATACATAGTTGAGAAATTGGAGGAGGCCAAGGATAAATCTTTGGGGACACCAGAGATAACCGTACTGGAGAAGGAATGATGTTGGAGGTGTTAGTGTTGGACTGGAGTAGACAAAGTTAAAAATCACACAGCACCAGGATATAGTACAACAGGTTTATTTGAAACCGCAAGTTTTTGGAGCCTTCGCTCAAACCATTTCACGTTGTACTCTGACTCCAGTTATTTAAATTAACCCATTTCAGATATACTATGGTACATATCCAGGTAGGTGGGACCTTACCACTGCACTACAAGATCCATTATGGTTATTTTTAACCAATCTATTCAGTGTAATGGTAATGTACCTTTAAGAGAAATTTGTTCTGTGCCGATTCTGTTGCAGCGAGGTTTGCCAAATGCTGCTGGAATGTTTGCTTCAGAAACAGTTCGTAACCAGCTTTGAGCTCACTGGGTGTGTTTTTGAATTAGACAAAACAAGGATGAGGGGGTGGAGTCAGGCTCCTGTAGACCCAGGGTTTTCATTTTGTTCTCAGTTGGGGTTTTGGAGTTGGCTGTTGAAGCTGATAGATACAGCTCTATCTCTGCTGCAGCACAAAGCTTGACTTCTCTCTCCATGCTGCTAGACTGTTTCTGTTGATGTTCCTTTCTCCTGGACTGGAAGGGAGATGGCGCACGAGGAAAATCTAATTTGCTGAATTTGCCTTTGCCAAGGGCGTGTTTTTGGGATGTTGCTATATTGGAACAGTTGATGATTAGTAGTTAAATGATATATTATTTTATTAAGTATTTCAATAGAGTTAAAGTTATGCCAATTACTTTTTGCTTGTATTTTTATTGCATTGTAAAATTAAGTTTGTTTTGCTTAAAACTTAGTGGTGGACCAATCACTGCACATCTAGAACATAGTGCCTTACATTTGTCTTTTGCCAAAATAAAAGTTAGTGTCTCGGCTATCTCTTTGATCTATTTTGAGGAGGTTTAGTCTGGTCCATGACATCAGAGATGGTTTGGAGCAGGTGGGACTTGAGCCCAGACCTCTTGACCCTGAGATAGGGACACTACCACTGCTACACAACACCCTTATATGAGCCTTATACTGTGTCTATAATGAATGGATAAAGATGGAACCAGATGAGTTTGGACCCATCCAGGCTTGACAACAACAGAGAGGAGTTGGAGAAGGATGGTGTGCTCAATCTCATTAAAGGCTGTAGATACTTCAAGAGAATGAGAAATCACAGTCACACAGAATGTCATTGGTAACTTCAATTAAAGCTTTGATAAAATAAATGTCAGTGCTTATTTATTCCCTGCCACTAGATGTCATGTATACGTTTTACAACAATAATATCAAAAACCTCCAAGGGAGGACACCATCACCATATCAACCACTCCTTTGGTACTGGTATTGAGCCCTATATATTATGGTATAGGAACTGACCCCAGGTTTCAGTGCCTTCGGCCTAGTGTTTGCAGACCATGGTGGTATATTGCTCCCAAAGTTAAGAGGAACTAACTAAGTATAATGTTAATGATCAAAAAGCAGCCCTTATTGTCTCTGATTTGTCAGCTTCAACCACCCTGATACTAGTGGAGGCAAAACCTTATGTGTTCCTCATCACCAAGGCTGCCTTCATCCATTTCCACATAGCCCTGCCCTGCCTGTCCAGTCTCAACTGTCCCAGTGCTGTTCTTGCTGGATTTCCGTGTTTATCTGTTATAAAGTGCAGCTTTTCCAAAGTTCGGCAGCATGTGCCCCATCCCTCATTTTAAATCATTCTGCTTTAAAGTTAGCCAGTCAATCAATATGTCCCATTTGGCCCACCCTCTGTGTAAAAAATATGCCTGTCAGGTCCCTTTTAAATCTTTTTTCTCTCATCTTAAAAATTTGCCTTCTAGTTTTGAACTCCCCCATCCTAGGGAAAAGGTCTTTGCTATTCATTTTATCTATGCTCCTCGTGATTTTATAAACCTCTATCAGGTCATCCCTCTACCTCCTATGCTGCAGGGAAACAAAATTTCAGTTTACCCAACCACCCATTATAACTCAAGTGGCCTCACGAAAGTCCTGTACAACCACAGCATGATGTCTGAATGCCTTTTTGTCATTGTACTAGCCTCTACCACTTCCTTTGGCAGTCTTGGAAACCTTCCCAGCTCACCAAGATGCCCTGAACTACAAGGGCCCCTGTTCCTCCAACTCATCTGATTTTAAATTCTCATTGTCATGTTTTAATTCCTGAAAGAGCTCCCTCCCTCTCTAGACTTGTAACCTCTTTCAGTCAGATAACCAGCCACTACAACTCTGTGGAATTCTCAATTTCTTTTCCTGGCCTTCCCCCTTGCTTATGGTCATTAGTTTTATCTTGAGCCATCTAACTGTAAGCTCTGTAATTCCCTCCTGAAATTGTCCCTGCTCACCTTCTCCCGTTCACTTTCTCAAAACCTACCTGAAAACTCAATCTGGGGACAGTTTTGGAGCAGGGTATCTGACTATCCCATTAGCTGTGAACTTTCCCTTTCACTGACTTTCCCTCTCACTGCCAAACATCGCTCTTGCCAACCTTCTGCCCCTCCTTCTAACCTTCCTCCCCTCCCTCTAACCTTCCTCCCCTCTCTCTAACCTTTCTCCCCTCTCTCTAACCTTCCTCCCCACTCTCTAACCTTTCTCCCCTCTCTCTAACCTTCCTCCCCACTCTCTAACCTTTCTCTCCTCCCTCTAACCTTCCTCCCCTCCCTCTAACCTTTCTCCCCTCTCTCTAACCTTCCTCCCCTCCCTCTAACCTTCCTCCCCTCCCTCTAACCTTTCTCCCCTCTCTCTAACCTTCCTCCCCACTCTCTAACCTTTCTCCCCTCCCTCTAACCTTCCTCCCCTCTCTGTAACCTTTCTCCCCTCTCTCTAACCTTCCTCCCCTCCCTCTAACCTTCCTCCGGGCTCTCTAACCTTCCCCTGCGCTCTATAATCTTCCCTCCCCTCTCTCTGACCTTCCTCCCCTCCCGCTAACCTGCCTCCACACTCTCTAATCTTCCCTCCCCTCTCTCTATCCTTTCTCTCCTCTCTCTAACCTTCCTCCGCTCTCTATAATCTTCCCTCCCCCCTCTAACCTTCCTCTCCCCTCTCTAACCTTCCTCTCCTCTCTCTAAACTTCCTCCGCTCTCGATAATCTTCCCTCCCCTCTCTCTAAACTTCCTCTCCTCTCTCTAATCTTCCTCCCCTCCCTCTAACCTCCCTCTGCGCTCTCTAATCTTCCCTCCCCTCTCTCTAACCTTCCTCCCTTCTCTCTAACCTTCCTCCCCTCTTTCTAAACTTCCTCCCCTCCCTCTAACCTTCCTCCACTCTCTCTAATCTTCCCTCCCCTCTCTCTAACCTTCCTCCCCTCCCTCCCCCCTCTAATCTTCCCACCCCTCTCTCTAACCTTCCTCCCTACTCTCTCTAATCTTCCTGCCCTCTCTCTCACCTTCCTCCGCTCTCTCTAATCTTCCTTCCCCTCTCTCTAATCTTCCTCCCCACTCTCTAACCTTCCTCCCCTCCCTCTCACCTTCCTCCCCCTCTCTAACCTTCCTCCCCTCTAACCTTCCTCCCCTCTATCTCACCTTCCTCCGCTCTCTCTAATCTTCCTCCCCTCTCTCTCACCTTCCTCCGCTCTCTCTAATCTTCCTTCCCCTCTCTCTAATCTTCCTCCCCACTCTCTAACCTTCCTCCCCTCCCTCTCACCTTCCTCCCCCTCTCTAACCTTCCTCCCCTCTAACCTTCCTCCCCTCTCTCTCACCTTCCTCCGCTCTCTCTAATCTTCCCTCCCCTCTCTCTAACCTTCCTCTCTCTCTCTAACCTTCCTCCGCTCTCTATAATCTTCCCTCCCCTCTCTCTAACCTTCCTCCGCACTCTCTAACCTTCCTCCCCTCCCTCTAACCTTCCTCCGTGCTCTCTTATATTCCCTCCCCTCTCTCTAACCTTCCTCCCCTCCATCCCCCTCTCTGATCTTCCCACCCCTCTTTCTAACCTTCCTCCCCACTCTCTCACCTTCCTCCGCTCTCTCTAATCTTCCTCCCCTCTCTCTAACCTTACTGTCCTCTCTCTAACCTTCCTCTCCTCTCCTCTCTCTAACCTTCCTCCCCTCCCTCTCACCTTCCTCCCTTCTCTCTAATCTTCCTTCCCCTCTCTCTAACCTTCCTCTCCTCTCCTCTCTCTAACCTTCCTCCCCCCCTCTCACCTTCCTCCCTTCTCTCTAATCTTCCTTCCCCTCTCTCTAATCTTCCTCTCCTCTCCTCTCTCTAACTTTCCTCTCTTCTCTCTAACCTTCCTCCCCTCGCTCTCACCTTCCTCCCCTCTCTCTAATCTTCCCTCCCCTCTCTCTAATCTTCCCTCCCCTCTCTCTAACCTTCCCTCCCCTCTCTCTAACCTTCCCTCCCCTCTCTCTAACCTTCCTCACCTCTCTCTAATCTTCCACCCCTCCCTCTAACCTGCCTCCACGCTCTCTAATCTTCACTCTCCTCTCTCTATCCTTCCTCCCCTCCCTCTAACCTTCCTCCCCTCCCTCTAACCTTCCTCCCCTCCCTCTAACCTTCCTCCCCTCCCTCTAACCTTCCTCTCCTCTCTCTAACTTTCCTCTCCTCTCTCTAACCTTCCTCCGCTCTCTCTAATCTTCCCTCCCCTCTCTCTAACCTTCCTCCCCTCTCTCTTTAACCTACCTCCCCTTTCTCTCTAAACTTCCTCCCCTCTTTCTCACCTACCTCCACGCTCTCTAATCTTCTCTCCCCTCTCTCTAACCTTCCTCCCCTCTCTCTAACCTTCCTTCTCTCCCTCTCACCTTCCTCCGCTCTCTCTAATCTTCCTCCGCTCTCTCTAACCTTCCTCTCCTCTCTCTAACCTTCTTCCCCTCCCTCTAACCTTCCTCCGCGCTCTCTAATCTTCCCTCCCCTCTCTCTAACCTTCCTCTCCTCTCTCTAACCTTCCTCCCTTCCCTCTCACCTTCTTCCCCTCTCTCTAATCTTCCCTCCTCTCTCTCTAACCTTCCTCCCCTCTCTCTAACCTTCCTCTCCTCTCTCTAACCTTCCTTCTCTCCCTCTCACCTTCCTCCGCGCTCTCTAATCTTCCTTCCCCTCTCTCTAACCTTCCTCTCCTCTCTCTAACCTTCCTCTCCTCTCTCTAACCTTCCTCCCTTCCCTCTCACCTTCTTCCCCTCTCTCTAATCTTCCCTTCCCTCTCTCTAACCTTCCTCCCCTCCCTCCCCTCTCTCTAATCTTCCCACCCCTCTCTCTAAACTTGCTCCCCTCTCTCTAACCTTCCTCCCCTCCCTCTAACCTTCCTTCCCTCTCTCTAATCTTCCCTCCCCTCCCTCTAACCTTCCTCCCCTCCCTCTAACCTTCCTCCCCTCTCTCTCTAATCTTCCCTCCCCTCTCTCTAACCTTCTTCCCCTCCCTCTCACCTTCCCTCCCCTACCTTTAACCTTATTCTCTCTCTCTAACCTTCCTCCCCTACCTTTAATCTTTCTCCCCTCCCTCTCACCTTCCCTCCCCTACCTCAAACCTTATTCCCCTCTCTAACTTTCCTCCCTCTCTCTTTCCCTTCCTCCTGTACCTCTAACCTTCCTCCCCTACCCTAACCTTCTTCCCCTCCATCTCACCTTCCCTCCCCTCCCTCTAACCTTCTTCCCCTCCCTCTCACCTTCCCTCCCCTACCTTTAACCTTATTCTCTCTCTGTAACCTTCCTCCCCTACCTTTAATCTTCCTCCCCTTCATCTCACCTTCCCTCCCCTCCCTCTAACCTTATTCCCCTCTCTAACTTTCCTCCCTGTCTCTATAACCTTCCTCCCCTACCTCTAACCTTCCTCCTCTCTCTCTCACCTTCCTCCCCTCCCTTTCACCTTCCTTCCCCACCTCTAACCTTCCTCCCCTCTCTCTCACCTTCCTCCCCTCCCTCTCACCTTCCTCCCCTCCCTCTCACCTTCCTCCCCTCCCTTTCACCTTCCTCCCCCACCTCTAACCTTCCTCCCCTCTCTCTCACCTTCCTCCCCTCCCTTTCACCTTCCTCCCCTCTCTCTCACCTTCCTCCCCTCTCTCTCACCTTTTCTCTTTGCTGACAACCTTCTCCCTTTGCAGACCTCCCCTTTCAACAAGTATTTGCTCAGGTTTGGAATCAGTGCTATGTTTTTATGCAATTCTTTCTTTATCCATTGATCACTTTTTTAAATGTTGCCTGGTATGGTAGGAAGATCCTATGAGGAAAGGCTGAGGCACTTGGGGTTGTTTTCTTTGGAGAAAAGAAGGTTTAGGGGTGATTTGATAGAGGTGTACAAGATGATTAGGGGGTTAGATAGGGTTGACAGTGAGAACCTTTTTCCGCGTATGGAGTCAGCTATTACAAGGGGGCATAGCTTTAAATTAAGGGGGGGTAGATATAGGACTGATGTTAGGGGTAGGTTCTTCACTCAGCGAGTCGTAAGATCATGGAATGCCCTGCCAGTAGCAGTAGTGGACTCTCCCTCTTTATGGGTATTTAAGCGGGCATTGGATAGGTATATGGAGGATAGTGGGTTAGTGTAGGTTAGGTGGGCTTTGATCGGCGCAACATCGAGGGCCGAAGGGCCTGTACTGCGCTGTATTGTTCTATGTTCTATGTTCTATGTTTGTGCATCTTTATTCAGTTGAGCCTATTCTCCTTTCAGCTTGTAGGGATTTGTTCAAACTATTTTTCCTCTTTAATTTATTTGTTTAGTGTCAAAAGTTTAATATGAGCTTCCTAGTTTTGGGAGTGCTTTCATCTTGTATGTTCCACATTATACTTTTAAAAGTAGGCTTCTCAACTTCCAAGAAAGCATTGTTTAGTAGGTTTTCACAATTAATTAGCTTTATTGCTTGCATATTGTTTTTGAATTTGACCTCCAGGTTACTCTCTATCTAGCCTGTTGCTTTAAATATTTCAGACTTTCAGATTCTGTTCAGTTTTAATATTTTGTCCTCACTGTCTCCAAAATTGCTAATTAGATTTGTATTGTACATTTTCTGAGTCTTTTATGAACACAAAAATAACATTCTCGCCATACTGAGTCAAGAAGCATTCAAATTCAAGTCACTTGGTGTTTCCAAGGTCATAGTAAATTGATTGAAGTTTTCAAATAAATTAACTTTAATGTTCTCACATACCCTTCATGTCTCTTCAGAGGAATTATCCTCCTGACTTGGACCTGGTTGTCTTTTTTCACAAGATCAACATCACCACCATGCTCTTGTACTCTTATCACCCTATCAATAAAACTGAATATACTGTATGCTTTACTTACTGCTCTCACTATCTGCTCAGCTACTTTCAAGGATACACCCAGGCCCCTCAGCTCCTTAGAATTATACCCTTTTTTTAATATTGTCATCCAATGTTATTCCTAGCAAAAGTTCTGATCTAACCTGCAACTTTCATGTGAGTGTCCTTCACAAGTGGACCTGCAGTGCAATTTTTTGAGAGAGTGAATGAAAGGCTTTATGCCCGAAACGCCACTCTCCCACCCCTCGGATGCTGTCTGACCTGCTGTGCTTTTCCAGCACCACACTTTTTGACTCTGATCTCCAGCATCTGCAGCCCTCACTTTCTCCAAGAGAGTGAATCAACCTTTGTTGACAAATCAGTTTAAGAAAACCTTTCCATTTGGCTTTGACAAGGTCTACCTGAATTTGGCAATGCAAGAATTGATCTGAAAGGGGCTTCTAGACACTCTGCAATGACACCAGCTTAGATTATTGCCTGCTCAACGATGTTAACCCCCTTTATTATAGCAGACTGTCATTGTGTCTCTGGGTGTGATACTCAGGCACACTAATCAGCTATCACTGGACTAGCAATTCAGGTCAACTCTGAGGGAAGGGTTTAAATCCCACAGGGTAGCTGGTGGATTTTAAATTCAGTTAGCAAGTGTGAAATAAGAAACTAGTCTCTCCAATGGTAGCCATAAAGCTATCATCAATTGTCCTTTTAAAAAAAAACATCTGGTTCACTGATGGCCTTTGGGGAGGGAAATCTGCTGTCCTTATCTACGTGTGACTCCAGACCCAGAATAATATGATTTACTCTGAGCTGCCCTTTGAGTCATAGCAAGCCATTCTGTTCAAGAGCAATTAGGAATGGTCAACAAATACTGGCCTTGCTGGTGACTCCCACATCCCCAGAATAAATACAGAAGAAAGTGATGATGTTTGAGCTCCATGCAAAAGACAGTAAAATAGCTGCTTTTAATCTTTTGCATGAATTGATCGGAAAGGCGAAAGAGTACTCCAAGAAGGAGAGTCTTTCCCTTTCATACCGTCAGGCTGCATCATATTTTGTCAGCAGCAGTTTTTATATCTGAATGTTTTGAATCTCTAATTATCCCAGGAGTCTATGTTGGCTGCTTCTGTCAGCCATGAATTCCTTATGTTCCCTATAGAACCATAGATCCTATGTCGCTTTCCAAAGATGATACCTCTCTGGAATGTGTCACTTTGAGAGTAAGGTAATGTAATTTTCAATCCAACAAATGATTTTTAAACACTTAATAACTCCTGATGAGTTTTAATATGCCAGTTTAAAATGCGTGTTTTTAAAAGCTTGTTCATGTTAATTGAACATTTTGATCTGTTTAATTTCCAAAACCGTGACCATGGATGAAGTTTTAAGTTGTGTTGAACTGACCACTTATAGAAACTGAAGTACTCTTCATACTTTAACACTGCAGGCATAAAATATTACAATTTAAAGTCACTGGATTGCAAAAACTAAAAGTATGTTTCTGCTTGTAGTTACAGCTCCCAAAGCATGTGGAAATCTTGTTGTTATGTTTCTGCCCCTCCTCTCCTCAGTGTGAGAACTTTGCACCTACTTCTGATTTTTATGTATCAAGTTGCTGATTCTCAGGCAAAGCATTGATGTTCCAGTCTGTGGCAGTCTTTGAAAGGAAAACACTTTGGGGGAAAAAGACAATTCTGCAACTTTTCTTTTGGATATTTATCTAAGTGGTTCTTTGTTATCGACAATTATATTGATAATGGCCTTGATTGCAATGTTTTTGGAAAATCCTTTATTTCGAATTTGGAGATCTTGTGTGTAAGTGTCAAAATCTGCACCGTTATATGGACCAATTTATTCCTGTCCCTAGTTCAAGGTCCTGTGTCTTAGATTGTGGCAAGCAGGCATAAAATTAGGCAATCCTTAGGGAAGTCAGAATTTGAAATTTCAAACTATCAATTTGTTTGTTTCATCTGTCCGTATTCTTGTGTTTCTTTCTCCAAAAACAATGATGTTGTTGAAAATGGCAAACCTCTATAAAATATTAGACCAGCAGACTTTTTCACAAGAATCTCACTGAGGGAAACTGGTTCACCTTGGGTTATATGTTAACATCTGCAATTAATCACATGGTCTTTAGCTCACAGTCTTACAGCATCGAACAAGCCCTTACAGTGCAGTGTCTATGCTGACCAACATCACCAAATGTTATTAATCCATATGGAGCTAGCCATATGGAGTGCAAATAAAACATATCGGAGAAGATTGAGGATCAATCCAGTGTTGCTTTTGAGCAGATTTCACTTGATTGTGTGAAAACTGCTAAAGTGATCAAGTTCACTCTGATTTCTTTCCCCTTGTGAGGGATCCAACCAAATTGGCACTCCATTCTTCCAGTTGATTTCCACAACCTTCAATTATTTTTTAATCATTCATCCTGCTCCCTTTGCTCAGTTCCTTTCTGTATAGCCTCCTTATTGGGTGTGGTGATCAGACTATCCTCTCTAAGCCGTCCAATGGCCACTCGCATCAAGCTGTCCCATGTATTGCACTTTCCCGTGACTGCAGTGTGCAAGGGTCTTCACAAAGATGAGGAGCCATCTCTCCGACTGGTAGCCCTTGTTTCTGAAAATCTGAAATGCTGAAAATGAATGTGCCGTGGCGTGGGCTGGGAGCTGGTGGACACAACTGTGCCCCCGGGACTGTCCAGGTATGTGGGTGTGTGAGTGCACGGAGAGAGCCAGGTGACAGTACTCATCTCCCTTGGTCACTTCATTTGATCTCCACTAACCGACTGATCCCCACTAACCGACTGATCCCTCATTTACTGACTGATCCCTACTAACTGATCCCCACTAACCGACTGATCCCTCACTAACTGACTGATCCCCACTAACCGACTGATCCCTTACTAACAGACTGATCCCCCACTTACCGATTGATCCTGCATTAACCAATTGATTCCTCACTAACCGACTGATCTTGTGCTGACCTGATAGACACTAGCCAACACTAAAGCAGCCTCTCTTCCCCCCAGCCCAAGCTCATTGACCTAGCACCCCATCTCCTTAAACAACTGCTATCCTCACTCCATGTAGACTTTACATACTTATTATTTCACAGGGGCTGTCAAAGTGTCTAGTTGTGCTACTGGACATTAAGATCACAAAATATAGTACACTTACTGATTCAAATGGTTAATTCTCACCACTTCTGTATTCATGGCCATCTTCCTAACTGGATGCCAATATCCAGGAATTTCCAATGCAGAAACCTGCGAAAGTTAAATGGAGATGTTTTAATCTAGTCAGGGCAGAAATAGGGCTGATGATCATCCTCACAACATCCCAGAATGTAAGGATAATTAAGTACAGTCACAGCTTCATACACACTAACAGACAGCCATAAACAAAGAACAATTGATTCTAGGGACAAAGCTTTTGTGTGGGTTATTAGCAGGAATGGAAGAAGTAGATCACGTGCCGAATTTTCAGTTCTTTAAGATGCAGGCATTGTAGGGCTGGATGTGTTGTTCTTCATGGGTTTTTGGATGACTTTATTGGTCACTTTATCAGTCAACATTATTATGACCCAGTTTCTGGAGAACTAAATATTTTATTGGTGAGGACAAACAGCTCAGTCCTTCTCTCTCCTGCCTAACCTGATACTTGACCATGCAGAGTTCAATTCGGGTCACTGGACCTGAAATGTTAACCCTGCTTTCCCTCCAAAGATGCTGCCAGACCTGCTGAGTTTCTCCAGCAATTTCTGTTTTTGTTTCAAGTTCCCAGCATCCTTAATTCTTCGTCATATTTTAAGGTTCCCTTTTATCCTGCTGGTTTCAATATGACAACATGATCGGTGCTTCAATTGTCTTTGTTGAGAGTCAAACTTATTAACCTGAGGTTTGTGGGGTGAACTGGGAGACTGTTAATTTCTGAGTCTCAGTAAACATGCGGTTGATGGGAAATGTAAATTCTCAAGTTTCATATTAGTCATTTACATTTTGAGAAGCAGGTTAAGACATGCGTTAAGTCTGTCCAGAAATCATAAACAATGGTCACTTGATTCTTAGCAATGATTTTGGAGCAGTGTCCACTTTTAGAGTCACACTGGATATAGTTCATATCCAAGAGACAGAGATATATTACCTCACTGGGCATGGTAGTACTTCTTGCATTTGTGTAAAACATATTTAAGTTTTTACAATGAGCCAACCTTACAGAAACCCATGCCATACATTCCACTTTGTGCAGTAGATTGTGACTCCAATGATACAGGCCACGTTTTCTTTGGTCCAGATTTCTGATTTAAACCTAATATCTCTTTTTTTTAACTAACCTGTTGAGAAATGTTATGACACACCTCTGGAGCAGGTGAGATTTGAACTGCACACTGCCTCTGATGAATTGAAGGACACTTTCATTTCTTCGTTTAGAACCATGCAGGCAATTTAAGATGACAGCAATGGTTTGATAGTCACAAAATAAACGCCATTTCAACATGCATGATGTATGCACAGTATTTACTGTAAAACTACAGAGTTGTGTTTTTATCTTTTCTAATTATTGAGATGGACATCCACCTGTTTGATCATTTTTCTCAGTTTATTATTGTGAATAAGGTGTTTGTACCACTGAATCCTGATTTCAGGTATGTAGCACAGTCAACCAATAGAAAGACTTTCACCTGTAGACACCTGAAATATATTTGATACTTTGTGCGCACAATCTGTCTGTGGAGAGTTTTTGGCAAGATTTTGTTTCACGGTCAGGGACAGTCTTTAATTTAAATCAGTTACTGATCTTAACATTGTTGCAGTCTGCAACAAGTCCTTCTTAAAAGCTGGTAGATGTGACCAGCATCTCCTTTACCAAAATGCTTTCTTTTCACATAGCAGAAAAGTGAAGTCATGACGATGCTTTTGTGAGACATACTAAAAATAAACAGAGCATGTAACCTTAGAGAGATTACAGAGCCCACAACTGCTCTCTGCAGTTTAATTGCTTGGCATTCAATAGTTTATTTAAGGACAGCGCACAGCATTGCAGACTTCTACTAAATATGATCCTGAAAGAGAAGAGAGTCTTAGAAGATGAAAGAAATTGGGTATTCCTCAAAAGTAAATAATCCATGTCTTATTTACGATGATTAAGGGAAGGCAGAGCCAGGTCAACCTCATTGTGAGCACAGAGTATTTCATGTGACAGCAATACCACGGTGAGGACTAGCTGTCACATGGAATCAAATAGTGACAGCGTCATTGCCAACATCAGTGGAAATACAGTAGATTAAATAGCTTGCAAAATGACTGCTGCCAAAGATTCAACAGGTCTGCATAATATCCAGAGAATTGATTTGGATGGCACAGTGATTCAGTGGTTAGCACTGCTGCCTCACAGCACCAGGGACCCAGATTCAATTGTGGAGTTCACACATTCTCCCCGGATGCACGGGTTTCCTCCAATTGCTCTGGTTTCCTCCCACAGTCCAAAGATGTGCATGTTAGATGGAATAGCCATGCTAAATGGCCCATAGTGTCCAGGGATTTGCAGGCTAGGTGGATTAGCCATGGGAAATGCATGGTTACAAGGATAAGGGGGTGTGTCTGGGTGGGAAGCTCTTTGCAGGGTCAGTGTGACTCGATGGGCCAAATGGCCTGCTTCCACACTATAGAGATTCCATGATTCTGTGAAATGTCCTTTACAGTATAACCCTTCCTAGAAGCACTCTAGGTGTACCTGGCTCCCAAAGACAGCAGTGATTCAAGAAAGCAGCTCTCCAACCACCACCTTCTCAAGGTGAATTAGGGATGGACATAAATACTGGCCGAGCTGGTTACACCATCCTGTGAATGAAAACTAACAACAAATCCTCCATGAGTCCTGTTCAATGTTGTGGACAATTTGTGGTCCATTAACCAGTCTTAACTGGTGTGTCATGAAGATATGTATGTTACCTGTTATGTTGACAGATCTTTCCAGAACTATTTAGCTGTTCAATGTATTTTAAACTGTAAAACCTTGAATTAATATTTTATGCAATAAACCCCCTACATAGCCCCCTGATAGTCATTTTTACTTAATTCAAAAAATATTAATTAGCATCTTATCGATTGTCCAATTCAAAATGTTCCTCATCCACAGTTGTTACGAGAAAATAGACCTGATCATGAAATGTAGAACTAACAAACTGTATAGAGTTGCAGCCTCTATATAGAAACTTGGAAAAAATAATTAGAAACACATTTACATTATATTTCTGGGACAAACAAAAGTATACAATGGCTTATTTATTAATTAGGTGAATTTGGCTTCACATATTAATTCTGAAAAAAAAGAGTGAAGTAGCCAAATGGCCAGTAGCCAAGTAAGGTAGTGTAAGGGGTTTGAGATGACCTGCAGAAATCTGAAATGTCATTGTTCAACTTAATGTTTCAACTAATGCTTCACACATTTAAACCAAACACCCTTGAAAGTAGCAATGTTTTCAAAAAAATCATAGAATCCCTACATTGTGGCAACAGGCCATTCAGCCCAATAAGTCCACACCAACCCTCTGAAAAGTAACCTACCCAGACCCATTCCCCTACCCTATTATTTAACATTTTCCCCTGACTAAAGTACCATCATACAAATCTCTGAACACAATGGGCAATTTACCATGACCAATTCACCTAATCTGCACATCTTTGAATTGTGGGAGGAAACCAGAACATCTGGAGGAAACCCACGTGGACAAGGGGAGAATGTGCAAACTCCACACAGGCAGTTGCCCGAGGCTGGAATCGAACCTGGGTTCCCCTGGTGCTGTGACGCAGCAGGGACCACTGAGCCACCATGCTGCCCCCTCCTTTTAAAATATATAATTAAAATGGTGACAAAATCTCACCCAGAATCTAATTTTTGATTTCCTTAAATGAACACTTTAACAATTTTGTCAAAACTTTGGTTTTGAGAAAAACTTAGAAGTGTTTGTCAAAGAGGGCTTTGCTGCAGTTATTGGAAGAAGGTGTGCATATGGTATAGATGTATGTTTATGTGGAAAAATAACAAGTTCACAATAATTTAAAGATTTTTTTTCAAAATAAAATTGTGGCTCTCTGCTGTGCCAGGTATGGCTACAATCTCAAACAAATCTAAACAATCCTGTGTGTTTGCTTTCTCACCTGAACTGCTGTGGTGGAGAATGAAATGTTCAAGTCTGAGACTGATGAATGTTTTGGATGGTAAATGTAAGAAGGGAAGTGGATCAAGTGTAGTTCATTAGAATTAAATTGAATTAAATTAGCTTTATTGTCACATGCACTCAAATGAATACAGTTAAAAGTTTATAAGTTGCCATTTACATCGCCATCTTAGGTACAAAGGTGCCTAGGTATAATCCTTAGTTACAGGATAGAGCAATGAAGGAAAACGTTACATTACAGCTATACATAGTGTAACCATAGGTAAGAAAAAACAAGAAGCAAAGTTAACTGAGGAACAGATTTGCCAGATCAATGAACACTGAAACCAAATTAAAATACTGAAAAGTCAACTTTTGTTCACTTCTTTCTGTGTACCTTTATTAAATTAGTCTTGTCGCAGATTTACTTCACCTTTATTCACAAACAGTGAAGTATTGTGACCATAACACTCCAGTCTTCTAACATTATAAGGCGAGTCATCCTCTGAGACAAATTCAAAGCCATCTCAGCATAAAATAAGGGGGCCATATTACTGTATCGTAAGTAGCTTGACTGGGTTGACTAATTGAGGCATGTTTAAAGGTTTGACTTGTTTATTCCTGCTCATATTTCTTTTGCGTTAGGGTCAATGATTGTAGGTGAATTCCATCTGCTGAAGGGTCTTGACCAAGGAGCGACAATGATACGATTAAATAGTTGACACTTTGGCATGGAATATAAAGGAAACGTCTTTCCACAGTGAAATGTGGGGTTGAATTGAAAAGCAGAATAATACAACTGGTAAATGTGGAAATTTGAAATGAAAGGATAGCCTGGGTTGTTGTAAAAATCTGTCTGATTTATTAATGTGCTATGGGAAAGGAACTACCTTCCTTACCTGATCTAGCCTCTTGTGACTACAACACCTCCCACAATGTAGTGGACACTTCCACCTAGGATTGACACCAAATACTGCTATAGCCAGTGACATCCACATCCCATGATTTTGTTTTTTTAAATGTGATTAGGACAGTTTGTTCACATGGAAGGTGAATGACCTCACAGGCTGGATACACCAAATGGCCTGTTTCTGTGCATTCTGCATAAAACAACAACTGAGATTGCATATTTTTGTTTCTCACATGACATCATAGCACTGCATTCCACAGTGTCAGTAACCCTGTGTGATTTATTTGCAAGTTATAGAGAAAAGTTTGCCAAACATTTTGGCATAAGGATCATACCTCAAAAACAAAAGTTGTGCCCTTAGGCTGTAGAATCACAGTCACAAAAATGCACAAACCAGCAAGCACAGCAACATGCAACAGGATCATACCTGCTGCTGGGCTCTGATGCAGAGGAGCTTTAAGGTTAGTAGCAATCCATCCTGCCATAAGGCTGAAAATACAATTTGCATTCAAGATGGGTAAAGAATCCTCTTTAATAATCATTAATTTAACATTTCCAGCTGGTTATGTGACATTTATACATGGTATTAGCCAAGCACAAATTGAAAACAGGCAATTATGCAAATTCACAAAGTCTTATTACTCAAATCCTGAAACTTCAAACAAACATTAGTTTGAAGTGGTAAATTCAATCTGCTCAAAAACTTATGCAATGTACACCCACCTGGGAGCTGAATATTTAACAGATCCAAAGCATTCTGACTGCCAGTCTTTGCACGTGACTGGTTTGGAAGTCGTTTACTGAATTAATTAGTTTGCTGAATTTCAAGACAAGAAGTAATCCTTACATACTGTGTATTCTAATGAATTTACTGACAATGAGAACGGAATTCTCAAACATATGAATGCATTTAACTTCAGACCAATCTAAAACAAAAAATGCAATGTTTTCAACTTTGAAAACTCAAAATTTGGATCTTAGTAAATCAGATTTAAGAAAAAGAGGTGTTGGAGAAGTGTTGAACGATTTTTTTTTAGAAAGTACTTTTCCTTTGCTTATATCAGGTGCTTGTTTTGCGGCTACTTAACAATGCATCAAATTCCAATGTTATTTTGTCCATGGATCAATTGAGGTGGGAAATAGAGAGGGAAACATTTGAAAATGCTGGGCTGCTTAAATTATAGCTCTGGCGAGGATGTCCTCATTGTTGGAGTCACATGAAAAATATAGGAACAGGAATATGTTGATGAGCCCCATAGAACCATTCCACCATTTGTTTAAACCAGGGTTGTTCTGTGTCTTAACTAGATTGCATGTATTTTAACTTCTTATTCATGATACAGAAGAAGGGAAAACTGGATAATAGATGAAATGTCTGTATTCAGAAACAATTTGTGTTTGTGGTGATGTTGACCTTGAAGATAATAATTGTGGGTCATTTGAGTGATGATATCTTTGAGGATGGATTTAATTTTTTTCGCATAAAGTTGTAGCCTATCCACCCAAAAAAGCAGAAAAGGATAAAATTGTCAGGGATTATGGATGACAGTTTTTTGTGTATGTATCTACTTAAGAGAAAAGAAGTTCCATTATCAAACAAATTATCTCAGTGTGAGGAAGAACACTTTTTTTTTGATTATGTGAACCTGTTCGTTGACCAATTTGGAAAGAGTTTGGGGACGTATGGTTGTTGTCAGTAACTGCTGTGTGATCTGTGCTGCCAAATTTAAGCTGTATTTTAGCTCTTAAATACTTGCTGTCAGTTCATAGTCATTCCCAGGCTCTGCATTTTGTCAGAAAACTATTCTTTCATTTAAACTTTGTTCTGATGGATGGCCAAAGCTTCAAGTTATTACAGTACTGAAGCGAACTAAAAAGTTAATAATTCTAATTTCTTATTTTTCGCTAACGTGATCATATTTAGTTAACGTGTTTCAGTCTGTTTTTATTCTAATTCTTCAAGTTTGTTTTGGTTAACTGTGTTTCAGATTTGTAAATGGCAAACTCCGTCAGACATGTACTATACAATTTTCCATGAGTCTGTGAGACTATTTTTAGCCATTGTTTTTGCAACCAATTACAAAATCCCTTTGCTAACATAATTTATGTATAAGTTAATGATTTATGGATTCATGACCCACAAGTGAAAATACTTATAACACTGTTACATTTTAGGATTATTGTAATTCATGTGAAATGTGTGCTACTGTATAATCTTTCAAAAGCACAATTACATTTTGCATGCTAACCAGACAACATGTTATTTGGGATATCTGTGGCATTGTAATATTAAAATATTTAGAATTATATAAGTATGTAAATGCACTAAAATTCACTAAAACTGTTTAACTCCACCTTCTTTAGATTCAACCTTTTAATCATTATGATTTAGATATTGCTGTAAGAACTTGAACTGTGCAGTGATAATGATTAACTTTTATCCTGGTTGATTAGAATGATCCAGAAGACGGAGAGGACTATGTGAATTTGAATCTGTAAAACCCTGGTCCTCATTATATCTGAAATAGACGGATGATGCCTTCATTTAATCAAGTAGATATTCACGCTCAGATTAAGTTTTGGGTAGTTTGTGTACCAGCAAATAACCAATAGAACTGATGGGAGGTCAGGTTTATTTTAGAGCTCAGTTTTCAAATAGAAATTAACTGGCATTTGGCAGGTGAGAAATAAGCACCCGCCTCTCTCTGAAAATCTCAAACAGGATTCTGTATACTTGTCAGACCTTGATCTGTGTGTGTTATGTGACTTACTTCCTGACTCAGCCCACAACTATGAGAGAAGGAATGGGGCACGTAGTAATCACTGCCATTTTCAACACACTGCCAAACATTTCCAATGGCCAGAAGACCTCAACATCCACTTTAGTATCTCATTCTGATCAAAGCAACCAGAATCTTTCTTCATTCTTGTTAAATTACATAACCTGGTTCCTGCCTTCTGTCACTTTGGGGCATTTTATTGCATTCTATACAGTAGAATGGCAGTCTCTATAAAGGCAGTCTATACAGGAAATGAAGTTATTATTGTAAATGATTTTAAAAACTCCACCTCATTGACACCTATAGTAAGTAGTTTTACTGTCTTATAAACTTAAGTTTCAAAATACATATGCTTCTAAAAATAAAAGCAAAATACAGCAAATGCTGAAAACTGAAATAAAACAGTACATGCTGGAAAAACTCAACAGGTCTGTGGAGTGAGAAGCAGAAGGATTACTGGATTCAACATTAGCTCTGATTCTCTCTCCACAGCTGCTACCAGATCTGTTGAGTTTCTCTAGCATTTTCTGTTTTATTAATTCCACTTGCAATTTTTTTTTTGCTGCAAGTTGTGTCTCTTTGGGAAATATTTTAACTCTTGATACTAAATTGTTGCTGTTGTGGGGCTGCAAAGGAGACTGAGCCCCTTTGTGGTCAAGTTTAAGTGGGGCCTGTGAGCTGCCAATGTCAAATGGATGGCCAAGTACAACAGCTTAGCTTTTTGCCTGAAGTGTTTAGTTGGTTACTGTGTGGAGCTGGCACACAAATAGATTGAGCAGTGGGGAAGATATGAGTACCCCCTTTAGGGATATGTTGATACATGGACAAAATGTGCATGATGCATGGTTTGCAATTTTTCCCTTAAAATTATGCCATTTCAGGTTCTTCTAGGCCCACTCAGCTTCTAAAATCACTAAAGCTTTGGTTTAAACATGGATAAAAGAGCTGAACTTGAAAGAAGAAAGGGCAGTTAGTGCCCTGAAATCAAATCAGCATTTAACTGCATCAATAAGCCCGAGCAAAACAAGTCACTGAGACTTGGGAAATACATTCCATTGTTTAGAGTCATAGCAAGCTCATAGAAAAATGATGCTAGATGTTGGAAGTCAGATATTTCTGCCAAAAGATCTCTCTGGAGGAATTCCTTCAGGTCAATATTTTTAATCAACTAACTAAGACATGTTACAAGGCACCATTGGAGCAAGTGGGTCTTGAAAACAGAACGTCTACCTCAGAATTCCTCAGGGTAGCACGCAAGGCTCAGTAATCAATGACCTTGCCCATTATCATCAGGCCAAATTGGGAATTGTGCTATATTCAGCACTATTGAGATATTGAAGCAGTCCATGTCCAAGTGCAGCAAAAACTAGACATTGTTCAGGTTTTGGCTGATAAGTGGCAAGTAACATTCACACCATATAGGTATAGGCAATGACCACTTCCAAAATAAGAAAATCCAATCTTGATGTTTAATAGTTTGACTGTCACTGAATTCTCCACCATCAACATCCTAGGAGTAATCGTTGGCCAGAAACTAAACTGGACTAGCCATATCAATACTGCACCTGCGAGAGCCTTTTAGCATCTAGGAATCCATCTAGGGAGTTCATCTCCTGATCCCTCAAAGCCTGTGCACAATCTACATGGCACAAGTCAGGAATGTAAATGGAACACTCTACATTTGATGGATGCACCTCCAATAATGCTCAAGAAGTTCAACAACATCTGGGACAAAGCAGTTCACTTGTGTGGTAGGGCTCATGCCCGAAACGTCGATTCTCATGCTCCTTGGATGCTGCCTGACCTGCTGCGCTCTTCCAGCAACACATTTTCAGCTCTGATCTCCAGCATCTGCAGTCCTCACTTTCTCCCTGCCATAACCACATCCAACATTACTTTTTTATTCACACCTAAGACATGGCCAATATTTATTGCCTGTTCCTCGCTGCCATTGAGAAAGTGGTGATGAGCTGCCTTTTTGTACTGCTGCTGTTCGTGTGCTGTAGGTTAACTCACAACGCTATTAGGGAGAAAGTTCCAGGATATCGACCCAGCAACAGGGAAAGAACAGCGATATATACCCAAGTCAGGATGGTAAGTGACTTGGAGGGGAACTTATAAGTGGTGGTGTTCCCACGTACCTGCTGCCCTTGATCTTCTCGATGTTCGTGGTCATGGATTTGGAAAGTGCTCTCTGAGGATCTTGGGTGAATTTCTGCAGTGTATCTTGTAGATAATACACACTGGTGCTACTGAGTGTTGGTGGTGGAGGGAATGTATGCTTGTGGATATGGTGCGAGTCAAGCAGGCTACTTTGTCCAGGCAAAAGTGAGGACTGCAGATGCTGAAGATTAGAGTCAAGATTAGGGTGGTACTGGAAAAGCACAGCAGGTTAAGCAGCATCAAGGAACAGGAAAATCGACGTTTCGGGCAGGAGCCCTTCATCAAGAGATTCAATACCACTCTAATCTTGTCCTGAATAGTGTCAAGTTTCTTTCCTCAGCCGACAAGGTACAGCTGCAGAGTTTACAATCTATAAAATAGACTGCACCAATGTATCAAGACTCCTTAATGAGCTCTGTCCAAACATGTGACCTGTACCAGCCAAAAAGTTGAGGTGCAGATACATGGAGACACTCCCAGCAACATGTTCCCTGCTCAGCCGCATGGCATCCTGATTTGGAATGATGTCACTATCCCTTGCCTGGTGCTGGGTCAAACTCCTGTAAACACTTTCCTTGTAGGATTGTGGGTGTGTCTATACTATGCAGAATGTAGCAGGTCAAGAACGCAGCCCATCACCACCATCTTCTCCATGACCATTAAAAATGGGCAATAAATGCTGTTCTGGCCATGAGTACATTTTCAAAACTGTACAAAGGGTTCCCATATTTGTACAATGAAGAGGTCTACCGCCTACAGCTGATTGGTGCCTCAGCTATCCAAGGAAGGATCCCTTTCAAAATGAAACTAATATGGTTGTATGGAAACCTACCCCATTCAGAGGCTGTTGACATCAAATTCAGTTGAAAATAATCCATTTGTAACCAGTTGCAATTTGATAATAGGTTCAAACCATGTTTCAGTAATTCTCTTTCAAAACCTTTTGAAATCTCTGGATACACCCATTAATCTCACAATGTATTCTTTCTGGACTATCGGTCTTGTGTACTGTAAACATACTCTTTGCAAGGCATTTGTTCAGTGATCTGTGAACGCACTCACCTCTTCTGGCTGGGAAGCAGCTAAACATGGTTGGGGTTAGGTGACTGCTAAAAGGACCTCTTGCTGTGATGTTCTCAAACTCAGGTGATTGCCTTCCTTTAACCGAAACCATCTTCTATTTTGTGTGAGATATGTCTGCAGTCAGAGGAGAGTTTGCCAGCACCAAGAGGTGAGTTTGCTAGCACCGATCCCCTCTGACCTCAGTTTATGAGCTCTCCAGGATGCCACATTCAAATGTTTCCCTGGTGACAAAGGGATTTGTTATCACCTCACCTCTGCAATTCAGATTTTGTTTTCATGTTTGAATAAAGGCAATAATAAGCTTCAACACTGATTCAGACAGACCTCAGAATGAACATGAGTGTATATGTTATTGCTGAGGAAATGCCACTCGCCACTGATATTGCTGATTCCTTTCATTACTTCACTAATGATCTCTTTATATGATATAGCAAATCTAAAATGAAGATACTTGCAAGTTTCAACCAGACAAAACTTAGATTTTAAATACTTTTAGGCACCATGAGCAAAATATGTTTGTTTTCTTTGCAGCATCTGTGCAATCCCAGCTATGGGGAACTTGAAGCTTGCCTTTGTGCCCTGTCCCTGAGAGTGACAGGCAATTACAACACACCACTGACCAAACTAGCCAGCAAACAGTCCAGGATTAAGCACCAACCCCCAAGGAGCCAAGGACTTGCCTTTGGGCAGTATCCAAGTGAAGCAGTGGCAAGATAGAATACAGGAAAGGGATAGTGTTTGGTGGCGTGGTGTAAAGATAACAAACTCTCCCTCAATGTCAACAAAGCAAAGGAAATGGTGATTGACTTCAGGAATCAAGGTGGAGGACATGTCCCTGTCTGTATCAACGGTGCTGAAGTGGAGATGGTCCAGAGCGTCAAGTTCCTGGGAGTGACAATCACTAACAATCTGTCCTGGTCCACCCACGTTGATGTGACAGTCAAGAAAGCACAACAACGCCTCTATTTCCTCAGGAGGCTGAGGAAATTCACATGTCTGTAAAGACTCTTACCAATTTTTATAGATACACCACAGGATGCATCGCGGCTTGGTATGTCATCTGCTCTGCCCAGGACCGGAAGAGATAACAGAGAATTGTGAACACAGCCCAGTCCACTACACAAACCAACCTTCCATCTATTGACTACCTCTATACTTCTCGCTGCCCCAGAAAGGCAGCCAACATCATCAAAGACCCTTCCCATCTCCTCTGTCAGGAAGAAGGTACAGAAGCTTAAACACAAGAGATGCAAGAACTACTTCTTCCCTGCTGTTATTAGACTGCTGAATGGACTCTCAATTTTTAAATTTGATGTTAAACTCACTCTTTGTGCACTTTCTTTGTAACATTCTATTCCTTGCTCTGTACTATTACGCTAATGTACTTTGTATGGTATGATCTGCCTGTACTGCATGTAAAACAAAACTTTTCACTGTACCTATGTACATGTAACAATAATAAATCAAATCAAATCAATACAGACTTTTCAAAATTGCTTATCTTGGTAAAAGTCTCACATTTTCAATAATGAAAGCTAGTCTATATTTAAGTAAGTGTTTCAAACAGTTTTCATAATTAGAACTACATCGTAATTGAAGTACATGTAAGCCAAAATAGTGGGGTATAAGTATGTTTCTGTTTGTGGGCATGTGAGAAAGTATATCATACTTTCAATTGAAAGGTACTCACAAGGCAAGTTACTGTTCAGCAATAAGTTGATTGAAATTATATGCAGGCTGTTCAAGTTTGCTCTTAAATTTATGTTGCAAGACAAGAGTAAAGACTGTATTTTACAATTTGCAACTGCAAAGACTCAGCATGAAGTTCACAAACATCAGACCTTATCTACTGCACCAATTTTATCAGATTGTTGATATTCTTATTGTTATGACCAATGACCTATATTTTACAATCGATATGTTACTACACAATCCTCAATTGACGTTTATGTATTGTTTTCTTATTTGTAATTTAATCACTTTTCCTTCCTTCCCTGTTTTTGCTTTTCTCCCATTGACGTTTGCATGAGATAACTAGTCTCTGCGAAGAGTGTAGTTTTGAACTTGGTTTTCATTCACAGAGCAGTAATTCCAGGGGCCAAATCTGAACTTTGTGGTGTTGGCATGTGGTGTGTGCTAAATTTTCAAAACAGCAGTCTCTAAATTAAATAAGTGAATGATAATCGCTAACTATCTGATAAGCTCTCTATTCCTAATATCAGTTTTCCAGTCATGCCCTTCAAGGGTCCGACAGTCACTTTAGTTTCTTTTTTATGTACATATGAGAAGCTCTTGGTGTTTGTTTTTATCTTCTTTGTTGACAAATTACATGTGTGGGAGTATATTTACTTTTAATAGTGCCGTTATCTTTCAGATGTTGAGCTGGAGGATGTGTTTGGCTTGAATGGACAAGTAGAGCATAAATTATCGTTCCTGAGAAGACATGTGCCAAAGGATGTCAAGTTGGTGCTGATTGGCCATTCTATTGGATGTTATATGATACTAGAAATGATGAAACGTGAACCTAAATTACAGGTAGGTGATCTAATGGGATATTTGTTTCATTGATTTAAGTAAATCACTAATACACAGTACTTAGTGATTTTCAGTGCTACTTGTAGTTTACGTCAGTTATGATTTGAACAGCATAAATGTATGCATTATAGCTGACACCAGACAAATAACATAAATTGAAGCAAGATAGTTCTTATTTATATTTGACCCAATTTGGCTGGAAGCATTTAAAAAACAGCCCCAGCTGAAACAGTAGATAAACTACGTCATTGTCACAGTCTCTACTGACATCAGCAACAAGAAAACTTACTGAAGCCAACTTTGAGATCAGAGTTTGAAATGACATGAAATTGAATTAAATAAGATGTAGTATTTTGATTATTTTGTCATTGCCATATTTTACTCAGTTATATCAAACCCATTTTTGTCCAAAGATTGCTAAGGGTGATTTTCATTGAATCATTTTCCTCGTTTTTATTCATCATCACATGCGACCCAATTCTTACACATCCTACCTCCTTTAGGAAGTTACAGTCTTCTTTCTTCCTGGGTTGCTTTTATGATGTACTTCAGCTTCTATTGTGCGGTGCCAAGAAGCTGCCAAATGCATGGGCAAAAGTCCCTCCCTGTGCATTTTAGCAGCACACACCTTTTTCTCTGACAATGAAAATTATCAGGGATCCAAACGGAACTAGGTGAGTTTGCAAAAATCTTCTTCATAATATTAAAACATAGAACATAGAACAGTACAGCACAGAACAGGCCCTTCAGCCCACGATGTTGTGCCGACCACTGATCCTCATGTATGCACCCTCAAATTTCTGTGACCATATGCATGTCCAGTAGTTTCTTAAATGTCCCCAATGACGTTGCTTCCACAAATGCTGCTAGCAACGCATTCCATGCTCTCACAACTCTCTGTGTAAATAACCCGCCTCTGACATCCCCTCTATACTTTCCTCCAACCACCTTAAAACTATGACCCCTCGTGTTAGTCACTTCTGCCCTGGGAAATAGTCTCTGGCTATCGACTCAATCTATGCCTCTCATTAACTCGTATACCTCAATTAGGTCCCCTCTCCTCCTCCTTTTCTCCAATGAAAAAAGTCCGAGCTCAGTCAACCTCTCTTCATAAGGTAAGCCCTCCGTCCAGGCAGCATCCTGGTAAACCTCCTCTGAACCCTCTCCAAAGCATCCACATCTTTCCTATAATAGGTCAACAAGAACTGGACGCAGTATTCCAAGTGCGGTCTAACCAAAGTTTTATAGAGCTGCAACAAGATCTCACGACTCTTAAACTCAATCCCCCTGTTAATGAAAGCCAAAACACCATATGCTTTCTTAACAACCCTGTCCACTTGGGTGACCATTTTAAGGGACCTATGTACCCGCACACCAGGTTCACGTTTCATCATTTCTAGTCACAACCTCAAAGAACTCGATAAGGTTTGTGAGGCATGACCTGCCCCTCACAGAGCCATGTTGACTGCATTTAATCAAGCCATGCTCTTCCAGATGGTCATAAATCCTATCCCTCAGAATCCTTTCTAACACCTTGCAGACGAGATGTGAGACTTACTGATCTGTAATTGCCAGGGATTTCCCTATTTCCTTTCTTGAAGAGAGGAATTACATTTTGCCTCTCTCCAGTCCTCAGGTACGACTCCAGTGGAGAGTGAGGATGCAAAGACCTTCGCAAGTGATGAAGCAATTGCATTTCTCGTTTCCCAAAGCAGCCGAGGACAAATCTGGTCCGGGCCTGGCAATTTGTCAATCTTAATGTTTGACAAAATTTTCAGCACATCAGCTTCCTCTATCTCTATCCATTTCAGCATGCACACCTGCTCTTCAAAGGCTTCTTTCACTACAAAGTTCTTTTCTTTCGTAAAGACAGAAGCAAAAAACTCATTTAGGGCTTCCCCTACCTCCTCAGACTCCACACACAAATTCCCTATGCTATCCCTGATTGGCCCTACTCTTTCTTTGACCATTCTCTTATTCCTCACATAAGTGTAAAATGCCTTTGTGTTCACCCTAATCCGTTCTGCCAAGCCTTTCTCGTGCCCCCTCCTGGCTCTCCTCAGACCATTTTTGAGCTCCTTTCTCGCCTGCCTGTAATCCTCTAGAGCTGAGCTTGACCCTAGCTTCCTCCACCTTATGTAAGCTACCTTTTTCCTTTTGACTAGAAGCTCCACCGCTCTCGTCATCCAAGGTTCCTTTATCTTACCACTTGCCTGTCTCAGAGGGACATATTTATTCATCACTTGCAACAATTGTTCCTTAAACAGTCTCCACATGTCTATAGTGCCTTTACCATGGAACAATTGCTCCCAATCCATGCTTCCTAACTCATGTCTAATCGCATCATAGTTTCCTCTTCCCCAATTAAATATTCTCCCATTTTGCCTAATCCTCTCCTTCTCCATAGCTATGTAGAATGTGAGGCAGTTGTGGTCACTATCAGCAAAATGCTCTTCCACCACAAGATCTGATACTTGTCCCAGCTCATTTCCGAGCACCAAGTCTAGAATGGCCTCTCCCCTCATTGGCCTGTCAACATACTGAGGTAGGAAACCCTCCTGAACACACCTTACAAAAACAGATCCTTCCAAACCATCTGTTCGAAGGAGGTTCCAATCAATATTGGGAAAGTTAATGTCACCCATTACAACAACCCTACTACGTCCACACTTTTCCAAAATCTGCCAACCTATGCTTTCTTCCATCTCCCTGCTGCTATTGGGGGGCCTGTAGTAAACCCCTAACGAGGTGACTGCTCCCTTGCTGTTCCTAATTTCCACCCATACTGACTCGGTAGGCAGATCTTCCTCGACAATGGAAGCTTCTGTAGCTGTGATACCCTGTCTGATTAGTAGTGCTACACCCCCACCTCTTTTTTCCCCCCTCCCTATTTTTTTTAAATGCTCTAAACCCTGGAACATCCAGCAACCATTCCTGCCCCTGAGAAACCCATGTCTCTGTTATGGCCACAACATCATAGAACCAGGTACTGATCCATGCTCTAAGTTCATCACTTTTATTCCTGATACTCCTTGCGTTAAAGTAAACACACTTGAACTGATCCCTTGGTTCCTTGCCAGGAAAATCCTTCCCACTAGCTGGTCTACCTCTTGCTATTGCCTCATCTGCATCAACTCTCACCTCCGGTATACAGCTAAGGTTCCCACCCCCCTGCCATACTAGTTTTAACCCTCTCAAACTACTCGTGCAAACCTTCCACCCAGGACATTGGTCCCCTTCCAGTTCAGATGCAACCTGTCCTTCTTGTACAGGTCCCAACTTCCCCAGAAGGCATCCCAATTATCTACATATCTGAAGCCCTCCCTCCTACACCAGCTGCGCAGCCACGTATTAAGCTGTGCCCTCTCCCTGTTCCTCGCCTCGCTATCTCGTGGCATCGGTAGTAAACTAGAGAACACTACTCAGTTCGTCCTGCTTTGCAGCTTCCATCCTAACTCCCTGAAGTCACTTTTTATATCCTCGATCCTTTTCCTGGCTATATCATTAGTCCCAATATGTAACACAATTTCTGGCTGTTCGCCCTCACCTTTTAGAACTTTATACACCCGATAGGAGACGTCCCGGACCCTGGCACCAGGGATGCAATATACCTTCCGGGAATCCCGATCCTGACCACAAAATCTCCTGTTGCTTCCCCGAACTATCGAGTCCCCTACCACAAGTACTTTTCTATTCTGCCCCCTTCCCTTCTTAGCCACAATGTCAGGCTCAGTGCCAGAGAACTGACTGGTATGGCTTTCCTCTGGTAGGTCATCCCCCCCAGCAGTATCCAAAACAGTATACTTATTGCTGAGGGGAATGTCCACAGGGGATCTCTGCACTGTTTCAGCATGTTACAGTTTACAGCTATACCACCTCTTTCAGTGCCTGAAAATACATCAAAATCAAGGAACCACTGAGTAAAGCAATTGCTGATTGCCAGTATAATTGAAGGCAACTTGACTAATGTATCATAATGCCTTGCTGACCCTAAATGAAGCTGTCTGCAAAGATCAGCCCATCTCTGTGATCTGGATTATCCCTTTCTCAACATGGGTTTGACTACAACAAGTCAAGTAGCTCTCAAGACAGCTGTGATGTCATCAAGCAAGGTATACAACCAATCACATTAAATTATTTTCACGGCGAGGTTTGAGCAGATTTGTAGCTCAGGTTGAGGTTCTGGATGTAGATTTGCTCGCTGAGCTGGAAGGTTCATTTTCAGATGTTTCATCACCATACTAGGTAACATCATCGGTGATCCTCCGGCTTCACATCCATCAATGTTAACCTGGCCAAGGAAACACTGACTACATTATTAGAAGACCCAAAGACACATACACCAACACCACCAACTTCATCAGCAAGGACAATATCGTCAAGCTAGTGGACCTATACCATATTACCCACTTCACCTTCAACAACAAGACCTACAGACAAACCATTGGCACACCCATGGGATCTCTGATATCAGGGTTCTTAGCAGAGGCAGTAATGCAGAGACTTGAGCAAACAGCTCTGCCAACCATCCAACCCAAAGTTTGGGTCTGCTACATGAATGACACTTTTATCATCACTAAACGAAACAAATTAGAGGAAACCTTGAAGACCATCAATAATACCCTTACTGGCATAAAACTCACTAAAGAGGAGGAAAACAACAACAAACTGCCATTCCTCGATGTCACAGTGGAGCAAACAGCCAATGGGGATCGTCAAACCAGCGTCTACAGGACAACAACACATATGGACCAAATACTGAACTACAAAAGCAATCATCCCAACACCCACAAAACGAACTGCACTGGAACGTTATTTCAGTGAGCCACCACACACTGCAGCACAGAAGAACTTCACAGAGCGGAGGAAAATCACCTGTACAGTGTATTCAAAAAGAACAGGTACCCAATGAGCACAGTCCACTGATTTCTCAGCAACAAACCCCAACAAGCAGACAAAACATGTCCAGAAACCCTGGCCACTCTCCCCTACATCAAAGAATCTCAGAAATGACTGCCAGACTACTCAGACCTCTTGGCATCATGGTGGCCCACAAACTCACCAACACATTAAAACAGCAGCTAATGAACTTGAAAGACCCTATACTGACAACGAGCAAAACTAATGTCATTTACAAAATACCGTTCAAGAACTGTAACAAATATTACATTGGACAAACAGGCAGAAAACTAGCCACCAAGATGCAAGAACATCAACTAGCCACAAAAAGACATGATCCACTCTCACTATTATCCTGACATACAGATGAGGAAGGACACCTCTGGGACACCTCTGTTCAACTGGGACAACACATCCATCCTAGGACAAACCAAACAGAGACACGCGCAAGAATTCCTAGAAGCATGGTCTTCCAACTGGAACTATATTAACAAACGCATTGACTTAGATCACATTTACCACCCACTGAGAAAAAGAACAGGAAATGACATCACCACAGAAAATGACATCACCAACCCAAGGAAACCTAAATACATAAGTAAAAAGCAGGCCATACCACTAATGTTTCACCAGGGGCTCACTGATGATCAGTGAGTATGGTGACGAAACTTCTGAAACTGAATCGTCCAGCTCAGTGAGAAAACTTACATCCATTATTTTCACAGGCAGCAAATCAATAATTACAATGCACTGATTATCATTCACTTTTAATTAAAGAGGGAAATGAGTTATTGGATTATAAATGTGGGGTTAAGGTAGAAGTACAATATCATAAACCAGACAAAACATTTTAAAAATTTGGGATTTTTGTCTATAATGGAAAAACTTTGACCAACCACAAATTTAAAAAAAAATTTTGGGCTCAACAAAATTCACCATTAAAAGCAAATTACACTTGATGCAGCAAGGTGCAGCATTTTCAGGGGTTTTATTTGGCAGTTAGATTCATAGCGTAAATTGGCAAATCTTTGATTTCTAATTTATTGCCCTCTGCTAAGAGTAAACTGCATACCTCTTTTTATATTTCCATGTTTAGTTGTCCATGTGCAAACTCTACAAGTTGTAATTGAAGAGGAGTAGTGACAGCAAATGCTGACAGATTTGACATCAATGCTACTGCAGATTTCAGGCCTATTTGCTAGGCATTTTAGTTCTCATCACTTGGGTCCATCTTAACAATGGAAGTGAAGACCTTCATCTATTTCATGTTTTCATTATGACAAATGCTGCCCCTGCTATCTTGTGTACTCAGTTGAAGAACATGAGAAATAGGAGCAGAAGTAAACGATACAGTTCACCCACCCTGCTCCACCATTCATTCTGAGCACAACTGATCTTTAGCTTTAATTCCACATTCCCACCGCCACCGCCCCCATCCTTGATTTCCTGACACTAAAAACCTGTCGATTGCAGCTCTAAACATATTCATAACCGCTTGAGTGAAGTGATTTCTCCTCATCTCAATCCTAAGTAACCAGGTTCCCCCATCATGAAACTGCGCTCTCACGTTTAACCCTTTTAAGAGAAAATAATTCAAAAGATTAAGTAGAATGAATAACTGTTTTCTTTGCTTCTTTCATTTCCTTTTTTCTCACCAAATGTGTTTTTCTTGAATCTCTCATAAATTTTTACAATTTGTCCTGAAGCATGTTTATAGGCAGACAACAGACAAACGATATTATCAGGGGAGAAGGGTTGTGTCATGCCAAAATAGTAGTATAAAAGCAAACCCTATTATGTATTAGCTCATTTGTTAATCTTTTTATGATTTGCACACAATGGAAAACATATAACAAATTCTTTGGCAAAATGTCAAAACAACGGTATCTGAGTCCATCCTGGAACAAAGCCTTTCAGTGAAAATTTAAAATTGGAAACATGTTTCTATTTTAAATAAACACTATCCCTTTTGTTGATCTGTATGATGGTTAAACGTTGCTGCTGTATCAAATCCTGAAATTCAAACCTCACAATTATCGTGTTGCACTGCTTTATATTTAAGCCATAACTGTTAACATAAGCTGTCATCGTTGTAGTAATGTACAAATTATTTGATGATGTTTAAATTTATTTGCAGCTAACTCTAGATGAATTTATTTTGATCTCCAGTGTAAATTTGTAACTCGTGTTGTGAGGACTTTTTACCCAAAGTTTTAAATACAACATCCTGGCAATGAGCCAACAGAAACATTGTATTTAGAATAAGAATTAGGTTTATTGTCATATGTATTCACATGAGTGCAGTGAAAGGTTTACAATGTCTCCACTTAGGGCGCCATCTTATGTAGAAAAGCACCTAGGTACTGGATCTCAGAAATAAATTAGAAAAATAAAGAAAAATAACATTCGGCATTACAGTCTTTCAGACAGTGCCAGACCTCGCCTTCCCAGTACATGCTGACCTCGCCTCCGTGTCCCATCAAGATGCTGCTATGGGTCTACGACAGCCATGTTCCTGGCACCAAGATAACAGCCCACCAAATTCCTGGGTCCATGCTCCAGGCCTACCAAAGTCAGGAGTCCTTGATCCGGGCACAGCCATCACTGGTGCCAACGACTCTCTGACACCGCCACAGATTCTCCATGATGTCAGAAGATGAAGGGAAAGAGAAAGACGGAAAAAAGAGAGAGAGAGAGAAGGATGTGGCCGGCCTGGAGCATAGGTGCTCAGGAGTCCTAACACTCCCGATTGTGCCAACGCTACCATCTGCGTTTAAAGCACTAACCTAGTAGCATACAGACTGCTGACCATGCTTCTTCTTATCCTGAGGCTAGAGCTCAACTGTTTCCATGAGTATATCCTTCAAAGGTTGCAATGGAATGAAAATTCACAGGTTCCACAATGGGCGTCTGCTCTGTACAAGATTTCTGCCCTTACACATGAAGATATGTCCCTGTGACTTGAATCCTGTTGCATACATATTGTAAGGCACAATTCAGAACTAATTTGATTGACCTTTGTATTAGTTCTGATGTTAATAAATGATCCTATATTTTACAGTCTCTGTGGGTCGAGATATGCCAGTTGCATAGCAGCAGATAGCAGTTTCATAATTGGCCTGCTGGCAATTGCACATGACTGGCATTCAGGGAACTCAATGGCACCAATACAGATTTATTTGAATGGAGTATTCCACTGTAGTGCTGCTGCCCCCAAAGGGTTTGTTTTCTTCTGCTCACATCGTTGTCCTTTGTGTAATCCAACCTTGGGTCCTTGCTTCTACCTTTTCTACATACTAATCTCCATGACAGTGTCTTTGTGATTGGGTTCCATTTGTATACCAATGACAGCCAACTCTGCCTCACTGCCTTCCCATCTGGCCTGACAATTGTTCCTATTCTCACAGGTCAAGTGACAAAACCTAGAAAACCAATATTTCTTTCAACTGCAACATCAACAGGGACACAGTATTTATGAATGCATTAATTCAGGAATTAATGCATTGGGCAAATGATTAGGTTGTTGACTTGAAGAAAGCTTGAGCTGAAAAATGTGTTGCTGGAAAAGCAGAGCAGGTCAGGCAGCATCCAAGGAACAGGAGAATCGACGTTTCGAGCATAAGAAGAGCTTATGCTCTGCCTGACCTGCTGCGTTTTTCCAGCAACACATTTTTCAGCTCTGATCTCCAGCATCTGTAGTCCTCACTTTCTCCTAGTTGAAGAAATCTTGGCCTACCCTGAAAAACTTTTGATTAATATCGCACCTTTTACAAACGTTAGATGTTCCAAATGAATTAGCTGTTCTAATGTATGAAACGTGACAGCAAAATTGAAAAGTAGTTGGATAATCTGTTTTACTGATTTTGTGTGGGGACCTTGTTGACCAGAACATCATTGAAAACTCCTCTGATCACCTTCAAGTAATATCAAGGGATCTTTTGTATTCATTTGAGAAGGCAAATGGAGTATCAGTTAGTTCACTCTTTCATCTTTTGAGAGCACTTCTAATAGTGCAGTATTCAGTCTGATGCAACAGAATATCAGTCCAGATTTCACATTTAAATATCTGAAGGGGAACATCAGCCCCGAACCTGACATAAATGTGAGAATGTTCCCACTTTGCCTTGGTTGACATGGAGTAAGCAGATAGAAAGCTAAGAGAGGTGAATGAAAACCAGACAGGTCTCATACCTGGAGAAAGTGAGGACTGCAGATGCTGGAGATCAGAGCTGAAAATGTGTTGCTGGAAAAGCGCAGCAGGTCAGGCAGCATCCAAGGAGCAGGAGAATCGACGTTTCGGGCATAAGCCCTTCATCAGGAATGAGGAAAGTGTGTCCAGCAGGCTAAGATAAAAGGTAGGGAGGAGGGACTTGGGGGAGGGGCGTTGGAAATGCGATAGGTGGAAGGAAGTCAAGGTGAGGGTGATAGGCCGGAGTGGGGTGGGGGCGGAGAGGTCAGAAAGAAGATTGCAGGTTAGGAAGGTGGTGCTGAGTTCGAGGGATTTGACTGAGACAAGGTGGGGGGAGGGGAAATGAGGAAACTGGAGAAATCTGAGTTCATCCCTTGTGGTTGGAGGGTTCCTAGGCGGAAGATGAGGCGCTCTTCCTCCAACCGTCGTGTTGCTATGGTTTGGCGATGGAGGTGTCCAAGGACTTGCATGTCCTTGGTGGAGTGGGAGGGGGAGTTGAAGTGTTGAGCTACGGGGTGGTTGGGTTGGTTGGTCCAAGTGGCCCAGAGGTGTTCTCTGAAATGTTCCGCAAGTAGGCGGCCTGTCTCCCCAATATAGAGGAGGCCACATCGGGTGCAGCGGATGCAATAGATGATGTGTGTGGAGGTGCAGGTGAATTTGTGGCGGATATGGAAGTATCCCTTGGGGCCTTGGAGGGAAGTAAGGGGGGGAGGTGTGGGCGCCCCTTAGTTTTGCATTTCTTGCGGTTGCAGGGGAAGGTGCCAGGAGTGGAGGTTGGGTTGGGTTGGTGGGGGGTGTGGACCTGACAAGGGAGTCTTTTCGGAACGGTGATACGGGAGGGAAGGAAAATATATCCCTGGTGGTGGGGTCCATTTTGAGGTGGCGGAAATGACGGCGGATGATACGCTCTACATGGAGGTTGGTGGGGTGGTAGGGGAGGACCAGTGGGGTTCTGTCCTGGTGGCGGTTGGAGGGGCGGGGCTCAAGGGCAGAGGAGCGGGAAGTGGTAGAGATGCGGTGGAGGGCATCGTCGACCATGTCTGGGGGGAAATTGTGGTCCTTGAAGAAGGAGGCCATCTGGGTTGTACGGATTTGGAACTGGTCCTCCTGGGAGCAGAAGCGGTGTAGACGAAGGATTTGGGAATATGGGATGGTGTTTTTACAGGGGTCAGAGTGGGAGGAGGTATACTCTAGGTAGCTGTGGGAGTCGGTCGGTTTATAATAAATGTCCGTGTTGATTAGGTCGCCCGAGATAGAAATGGAAAAGTCTAGGAAGGGGAGGGAGGAGTCTGAGACAGTCCAGGTGAATTTGAGGTCGGGGTGGAAGGTGTTGGTAAAGTGGATGAACTGTTCAACCTCCTCGTGGGAGCACGAGGCAGCGCCGATACAGTCATCGATGTAGCGGAGGGAAAGGTGGGGGGTGGTACCGGTGTAGCTGCAGAAGATGGACTGTTCCACATATCCTACGAAGAGGCAGGCATAGCTGGGGCCCATGCGGGTGCCCATGGCTACTCCTTTGGTTTGGAGGAAGTGGGAGGATTGGAAAGAGAAGTTGTTCAGAGTGAGGACCAGTTCAGTCAGTCGAAGGAGGGTGTCAATGGAAGGGTACTGGTTGGTACGGCGGGAAAGGAAGAAGCGGAGGGCTTCTTCCACAAGGGATGAACTCAGATTTCTCCAATTTCCTCATTTCCCCTCCCCCACCTTGTCTCAGTCAAATCCCTCGAACTCAGCACCACCTTCCTAACCTGCAATCTTCTTCCTGACCTCTCCGCCCCCACACCACTCCGGCCTATCACCCTCACCTTGACCTCCTTCCACCTATCACATTTCCAATGCCCCTCCCCCAAGTCCCTCCTCCCTACCTTTTATCTTAGCCTGCTGGACACACTTTCCTCATTCCTGAAGTAGGGCTTATGCCCGAAACGTCGATTCTCCTGCTCCTTGGATGCTGCCTGACCTGTTGCTTTTCCAGCAACACATTTTCAGGTCTCATCCCTGTCATTGGGAAAATACTGGAATCCATTATTAAGGATTTGCAGCAGGATATGAATTGGTTGGACCAAGGGGTCTGTTTCCGCGCTGTATGATTCTATGACTCTAGGACCATATGAAGAAAATCGTAATGTAGTAAAACAGAGTCAACATGGTTTTGTGAAAAGCAAATCATATTTAACAAATTTATTAGAGTTCCTGGAGGTTGTAAGAAGCAGGGTGGATAAAGGAGGACTAGATGCTATTGTACATTTGGACTTACAAAGGCTTTCAATAAGATGCCATATAAACAGCTATTACATAAAGTGAGTACTCATGGAGCTGGAGTGATAGATGGAATCTGGAAGGTCATCTTGCCACACCAGGAGGCCTCTGCTGAAGATGCTGCTATTGCCAGGCCAGGAGGTCACCATGTCACACTGGGAAGGTTGCCACGCCAATGCCAGGAGGCTGCTGTGGGAGGAAGCCGCTGCACCAGGCCAGGAAGTCACCAGGCCAAGCTGGGAAGGTCACCACACCAATGTTGGCAGGCTCCTAGGGAGGCCAGGAGGTTGGTACAGCTGGCCGGGAAGCCACTGCAGCAGGCCAGGAGACTCCTACGAGAGGCCGCAACACCAGGCTGGGAGTCATTGCCAGAGGCCCAGAAACGTCACTCGACAGAAGCCAAGAGTTGAAGGGAAGAAAAGGAGAAGAAGAAGAAAACAAACACTAGGAGGAAGAAAAGATGAAGAAGAGCTGAGAAGACTGAGAGGTGATATCATTGGCATGTGAAATTCTAAAGGAACATAATAAGGTCAATGCTAAAAGGGCTTTTCTGCTTTTGTGGGAATCTAGAACTAAGAGACAATTTAAAAATAAGGAGTCTCTATTTATGACTGAAATGAGGAAGAATTTCTTCTCTCGTTGGTCGGTAGTTTTGAAATTCTTTCCTGCAAAGAGCAGTGGAATTTGGGCCATTGAATTTATTCAAGGCTGAATTGGACAGATTTTTGATTGACAAGAGAATCGAGGGTTTTTGGCAACAAGCAAGACATTGGATTTAAGACTGTAATCAGATTACCCATAATATTATAAAAGATGGAGGAAGCTCCAGAGATCAAAAACCAGAGGGGGAGGGGTGACCTTATTGAGGTTTATAAAATCACATGGTGTATAAATAAGTTGAATGGCAGGTGTCTTTTCCCTAGAGTGGGGGATTTCAAAACTAGGAGCATATTTTTAAGGTGAGACAAGAAAGATTTAAAAAAGACATGAGGGACATCTTTTTTACACAGAGAATGAACTTCCAGAGGAAGTGGTGGATACAAGTACAGTTACAATATTAAAACACATTAGGACAAGTACATGAATAGGAAAGGTTTGGGGATATGGATCAGGAACAGGCAGGTGTGACTAGTTTAGTTTGGGATTATGGTCAGAATGAACTGGTTAGATCGAAGAGCAGTTCCTAAGCTCTATGACTCTATGGACAATTTATTTCTTATGATCTTATAATGAGAAACCAGCAAAAATGTTGAAATGCACTTCATACAATATAGCAAAATATGATCTTTGAAGTCTAAGTTCATAGTGTGGTTAAATATTGTAACCTATTCAGTCAAGAATTGCTGAACCCCATATTAAGTATTGCAGGGAAGACTCCATCTTTCTAGCCTTTGAGAGTCTGACTGCCCTCTTGGTGCTTTCTCAGACCATCACTTGGCAACATTCCTGAATTCGTTAATTGTTAAGTTACTCCTGCTTTTTTATCCTGGCAACAAAAGTCATAATTGAAACAAAAATCAACCTGTGTATGCATCCAGAAATTCTACGTGCCAATTATTCTGTCTGGGTATTTCTTTCATTGGCCGTAACTTAGTTCATTCTATGTGAACAATCAAATGCAGAGGAAACCAAAACCTGCTGAAACAGCGTAATCTATAGGTTTTGCTCTCGAGGTTTTGCTGGGCCATAATCAACCACTAGAGTAAAGTTTGTAGTCAGTTGCCTCCATCTGTATCTTGTTATTGGTTCACTTTTCATAGAAAATAAATCATTGATTCTGAATTCAAGCCAGTATCATTGTACTCTTAGCTGTTTACTTTAAAATGGAAGCACTCAAAAATGAAAAATGGTTATTCAACAAAATGTGTAACTGATATATTATTTGTTTCAGTACTGTTTACTTACATTTTACAGTAATTATTTGTGTATAATTGTGCTCAGTTGAAGATGTTACTGCAAGTTGATATTTGACCATTATTCTATTGTTCCTTAAACGTAATATGGCTTTCACAGTTCAATAAGGTATTATATTATATCAGCAAAAATCTTGGGTTTCAAATGGAAAAACTAGCTAGCATTTATATTTGCTCAGCTCATTTTTCAGCAAGCACGAGTCCCTTTGCTATTTCTTGCTATATTTGGTACAAATAAAGTTGTATCTAATATAATACCCTCTTTCACTCACACTGAACTGAATGGCGTCCATCGCAAAATATCCAAGATTTGTTTTTATCTTGATTTATTCGAGACACTACTGATTATTAGGTTAATATAACCAAATAGTGGTGGGGATTGGTCCTGGCTGCGTCATTTCTATGGGACGCAAAATTGCAATAATCCAACACATTTTGGACCATAATTTTCCTCAAAAACATGCCAGATGCTTGATTGGAAGAAACATACATCAGAATATTTGAACTTCCCCTTAATTTAGAGCCCCACTTAAAAATTAGTATCAAAATGTTTCCATTCTAACCAGCGGTCCTTGAAGAGATATTACCCACAGAAGGTATGTAATTTATTTACCCTTCCTTTTCTGCACACTGTCTTCTCTGTGGAGGAGTAGATTCTCCAGATCCCCGAATGTACCAGAGGACTGGCTCTATGCCAAAACAGGACAAGCTTCTCAATGCCATGACTGATGGACTGTGTCAGGAGACCAATTGGCAATGCTGCTTGTTTGTTTTATGGAGATGAGAAGAGGGACCCAATTTCCAGTGAACCTCAGGCTAAAATCTCAGATGCACATTCAACCGTGAAACTCATTTCACGCTCGTTTCCAGCATTGCTTCAGTTTCCTTGCCCGTACATCTAAATCAAAATGTAACCATTTTTTTAAAGTCCAAAATGAAATCAATATCCAAAGCAAGATCAAATGCTTACATTGCTGAATGAAATTGGTTTAGCCTGAAATGAACAAGCAGGTAAAGAAAATAGAACCCACTGTGATGTACATTTTTCATCCATTATCATACAAAATCTTTATATTTCCCAACTCTCTCTGGTGATTACAACATATTCATGTACTTTAGCTTGGCATCTTTGGATGCTTTAATTCTGATTGACTACAACATTTGATGTTATCAACAAATACTGAACAATACTTGAAGCATCCTCCTTGATATTACTCAGGTATGAGAATTAAGTGATTCAGAACTAGGTAGATACTGATCTTTTTAATACACAGCTCATAGTTAAAACCATCACCATTCGCCACACTATATTTTATTGCAGTCAGTTCTGTAAACTAATCTGCCATTAATTCTTTGCAGTTATGCAATCCTTGTAAAGTTTCAATAAGAAATCAAATGTCTTTTTAAATTCCACATAATTTCTATCCAGTGGGTAATTTTAATTCACTGATTTGGTTATTTCTTGAAGTAACTCAAACACAATTGCAAGATGTAACCAACTGCTTCAAGAATCAGCTTTCCTTCCTCTTATTCTTGGCAGGCAGGTATTAATAATATCCACAAAAAGTCTCTTCTGTTATATCAATATGAGGCACACTTTGCTGTAGGTGAGATGAACCAGTTCTAATGTGTAAAGGTTTATGAGAGCTAAGACCAGCATTTCAGTTCCTTTTCTGAACTGAGGATATTTGTGATGGAATATCTGCTGATCACAAATGTAATTTTGTGAGTAATTTATCTTCAAATACACAGGAAACACAATGAACTGTGTATTCAAGTGAGCATAGGCATTTCGGTGAGTTTTCTGTCACAAGGTCTCAGATTTAAAACAGCTCATGTATCAAAGTTGTCAACAGCAGGTGACCCAACAATCATGAGCAGTTCGGCAGATGTTTTTAATAAAGATTTGTGTAGTCTCTCCCTCTCCCTCTCCCTCTCTCTCCTCTCTTCCTCCCCCTCTCTCTCGCTTTCTGTGAAAGGAGAACTGAATTCATTGTAATGAAGTTGGTCAGTCAACATTGTAGTCTGGTCTAGATAAATCCAGTTGTTTGACTAGTTGAGTGTTTTGATTAGTAATTATTGTATGGCTGTTTGTCTTGTAATAGTCAAATTAATAATTGTGGGGAAAAAGGGAGTGGTAATTGTGCAAGTTAAAGATTAATTCACCAGTTTTCAATCCATCTGTCATGAATTGGTATGTACTATCTGTATCCTATTTCATATTGACAGCAGTAAAGGGAGAAGCTGTGATGAGGATCTGAATGTGCAATTATTTTGTAAATTATCGAAACAGGTAATCCTGATTTTTGTTTGTGCACACCACATCTGTTTTATACCTTAAGTATTTCCTAGAGCAAGTGTATTTTAGTATTTATTCCAAACTAAGTATTTGATATTTGGAGTTATTCTGAACTTCTTTTTTAATTCTGTGAATTTGGATATCATTCTGCATGTCCCTTTAGGGTTTATTTTGATGCTTGTGATTGTTTCTGTGGGAAGACATTTTGAGGCAGCCAAATGAACATGGTATTTAATATGAAAGGCAGTCAGGAAAGGTACTTGACACAGTTCACTGCCAAGATCTGTTGATTCCAAAAGGGACTATATTGGCAGGTGTAAGGGAAACTGCTTCAGCACTGTAAATTCTCAATTTGTTTCAGAGAAAATTGGTTTCTGTGGAATGTGACTGCAAAAACTCCTCGCTATTGTGGCTTTTCTGAAATCTAACATGAGGGTATTTTTTTCTTCTTGTTTCCCAGATTTAAAAATAAAATTGGAGTAGAGCCTATTTTGAATGATTTACTGTTCCACAATTGCTCCATTAGCCTACCCCGCATTTTGAAGTGCAATTTGGCTCTTTCTGCAGACTGCCTATTGAGTCCCTAGCCACTTAATGGTTAAATGAAGGGACATTGTCATTGCAGCCACAAGTTCCATACTTTTGCATGTGCAACATACTTGAAGTAAGTCAGAATGAAAATTACAAAAGTAAACCTGTTGAAAGAATCAGCTGAGACCGGTAGAAGTGAAGAATTGTTGTGGCTGGAAGAGCCCAAGAGTTTTGAGTACAGATTGCTGCTGCTGAGAATTACATTTTGGCATTCTGTCTGTACGTGCTTGGAATTTATCTATGCAAGTGTGAATGCACCGGAGACTTTTGATCCTTGTAGCTACAGGGACTTAAGATGCAGAGCAATTATCAAAAATCAGAAGTACTCCGTAGATCAGGCAGCATCCATGAAGAGAGAAAAACAGAGTGAAGTTCAAGAGGAATATTTCAATTCTTTGCCTTCCAAGGAAGAATTTATTAATAACAGTGACGAAGCTAAATCAATAGCAATCTTCACTTTGTGTGATTGAGGAAGTGAATGTTTTAGTTCACCGGTAAGACGACCTTAAAAGGTGACTGAGGCATCCAATTTAATCAAAAATGTTGAAGTGAAACATTTACAAACTTCCAACACAGATCTATCAGCAAGTTGAAAATAAATTCCTGATGAAGGGCTTATGCACGAAACGGGCAGCACACTGAGCTCAGTGGTTAGCACTGCTACCTCACGGCGCCAGGGACCTGGGTTCGATTCCAGCCTCAGGCAACTGTCTGTGTGGAGTTTGCACATTTTCTACATGTCTGCCAATGTGTTTTCCTCCAGATGCTCCGGTTTCCTCCCACAATCCAAAGATGTGCAGGTTTGGTCAGTTAGCCATGCTAAATTGCCCACAGTGTTTCAGGAATATGAAGGCTATGTGCGTTAGTCAGGGGTAAATGTAGAGTAGTAGGGTAGGGAAATGGGTCGGGGGTCGGTTAATTTTTGGAGGGCTGGTGTGGACTTGTTGGGCCAAATGGCCTGTTTCCACACTGTAGGGGTTCAATGGATTCTATGAAACCTTGATTCTAGCCAGATTGATGATGTGTGACAAGCTTGGATCTAGCATCTCATGGTCTCATGGATGATAGACTGAACTCCACAGATTATCTCATAGTCTTAGTAACCATGCAAGATGATAACATCACCAAAACATTAAGCGCTGTTTCTAAAAGACATTTTTCTATAATGCCGGGTTGCACAAGAATGCAACCATTGCATTAGAGAAGAACTACCTGCAACTCATACTTAATTGCTACCATGTAATAAACCATGTCTTGTTAGGAAGAAAAGTCTCTTCTTGTTAAATATCGACCCTCTCCAACTATAACCAAATAGGCCCTTAGACTCAATGAAAGAAAAAAGATCATAGGCAGTGTCCTTTTCCCCACAAATACCATAATATCATACACTAAAGATCGGAAAATCTGTATTCCAGGCAGTGTTGTAAATTTAGAGATGAATACTGCCCCATGACGATAACTGGAAAAGCTTCAGAGTGAAGCAGTTGTGAGATAAATGGATAGTTACACAGAGGAATTACAGAGGAATTCTTCTCAGTAGATACTGTTTGAGCTGACATTTGAATGAAAACTGATTCTTATAGGAAGAACACATGTTGAAGCTGTATCTTAATGTCATAGTTTCTCTTGTCCTTCGGACGTGTAATTAATACTGAGCCACACCAAACAGAATGTAATTATTTTAATTGTTTTCATTACATTGTTACTTTTCCAAACTGGAGAGATCATAATCTGATGCCAGTAATGAAAAGTAATTCTGTGCTGAGTTCTGTACAAGTTAATGAACAGAACACTTGAAGTATATCCGTTCAAGTATGTTTCTGTTATTTCTCATGCCTTTGCAGAAAGCACATTCATGGCAGGTTTGTCTTCCATTTTAAAGGAGTTGTAAACTTCATTCAGAACAGCAATAAATCTAAAACTGCTGTTGCTCTTTGTTCCACCTGGTGACAATATTTGGTATAGTCCCAATTATGTAAAATCAAGCATGTCTACTCTGGAAGCAATTGCCTAGTGGTATTATTGCTAGACATTTAATCCAGAGACCCAGGTTATGTTCTAGGGATCCAGGTTCAAATCTCTGCCATGGAATAAGGGGGGATTTAAATTTGATTTTAAAAAAATCTGGAATTAAGAGTCTAATGATGATCATGACAACCCATTATCTTTTGTTGGAAAAAACCCATCTGTTTCACTAATGTCCTTTAGGGAAGGAAACTGCCATCCTTACCTGGTCTGGCACACATGTGACTCCAAGCCCATAGCAATGGGGTTCATTCACAACTGCCCTCTGGGCAATTAGGGATGGGTAATAAATGCTGCCCTAGCCAGTGACGCCCAGATTTCACAAATGAATACAAATAAAGGATATTTTCTAATCAACCACCTCAGAGATGCATTACACAGATTTGAACCTGACTCTTTCTAGCTCAGAGGTAGAGACACTACACTACACCACCAGAGTCCTAATATGACAATTTTATATTGGCAGTTACAATTAAAATTGCACATTCAATGTGACTCAAAGCTGTATTACTCAGTGTACAACATCACCAAAGCCACTGGAGTTGGAAGTCAGGGAAGATTATTGTGGGCAACTGAATCGATATCATTTATCTTACACTGTCATCAAAACTCAAAATTTCAACCCATTCTCCTTTAAAGATAAGGATTAGTTCCTGTCCTGTTTATATGGCAGTTACTCAAACAGAACTGTGGTTTCAATAACCAGAAATAGGGTTTTTGAAATGTAAATACAGATGAGAAACTGAAAATTGAACAATTTAGTTTCAGTTTTGAAATTTAAACCATCAATGGAAATGTTTGGAGGAAGATGATAATCCATGGACAAATTCTCATGCTGTAAGTTATAACAAAAGTTTCTCAGGTCTTTAGTTCTGTTTGAAGACCTAATCTCCAAAATATACTGAAAATCCATTTTGTTAGCTATAACTTTGTGATGATCTGGAAAAGATGGTTTAATTTGAACACTCCACTACCTATTAAATCGCACAATAAACGTATTCTTAAAAATTATATTTTAACCTATTCTGGATTCTCGTTTTACTGTTCATTTTATCAATCTCTCTGCACCACAAAAAATCCACACTTTGGTTTTCATCCAATTCAATCACTAAAAATGTTGAATATAGAACAGTCCAGAACAGGGTAAGGCCTTCGGCCCACCATATCTGTGCTGGTTCTGATGCCATTCTAATCTAATCCCATCTGCTTGGACTTGGTCGATATCCCTCTATTCCCTCCCTGTCCATGTGTCGGTCTAAATACCTGCTTCTACCACCTCCCCAGCAGCGGGTTCCAGGCACCTACCACCCTCTGTGTTAACAAAAACTTACCTCACAGACCTCCTTAAAGCTTTTACTGTCTCACCTTAAACCTATTAGATTAGATTACATTACAGTGTGGAAACAGGCCCTTCGGCCCAACAGGTCCACACTGACCCGCCGAAGCGCAACCCACCCGTACCCCTACATTTACCCCTTACCTAACACTACGGGTAATTTAGCATGGCCAATTCAGTTAACCTGCACAACTTTGGACTGTGGGAGGAAACTGGAGCACACGGAGGAAACCCACGCAGACACGGGGAGAACGTGCAAACTCCACACAGTCGGTCGCCTGAGGCGGGAATTGAACCCGGGTCTCTGGCGCTGTGAGACAACAGTGCTAACCACTGTGCCACTATGCCACCCACAACCTATACTCCTTGGTATTTGACAATCCCACCCTAGGAAAAAAACTCTGACTATCCACCCTATCCATGCCTTTTTGCAGCGGGAGCTGGGCGGAAGTGAAGTCGGAGCGCAGAGGCTGTTGGGGAGGTGGGTGCGTGTTATTTAAATAGGTGTGTTCTAGGCCCCAGGTCCTATACAGTAGGGCCTCCTCTAACCGAAATTAAAAGTCCACAGACTTGCAACGAAACACTGGGGTCGAGGGAAGTTTCTGTTGAGAAAAGAGCGAATCTTTGGCTCAGGAGTGTTCGACAAAGAAGTTGAGAGAAGTGATTACGCCACAGTTGAAGAGGGTGAAGACATGACTGCCAAGCTGATTCAGTGAACTGCATGCATGATGTGGGAGGTCAGGGACTCTGGTGTAGCTGGCTCGTATAAGTGGAAAGTGTGTAAACGTTCAACTTCTGACAGAGCATATTGCAGCACTGAAGAAAGAACTAGATGACCCTCAGGCTCATCCAAGAGAACGAGATCTTTCTGGCCAGGACCTTCAGCGAGGTTATTACACCAAGCATACCAGAAGAGAGTAGAAGGGAGAAGACGATGAGGAAGGCAGAAATGAGACAAGTGCAAGAGACCCCGGGAGAAGTACCTGTCAGGAACAGATTGAATCTCTTGGAAACCATAGAGACAGACGTCACTGCCAGTCCAAGAGGCAGTCAGGTCTGCCAATCAGAAATTGGCGTGGAGGCAGAGCCGAGGAGTCAGACATCACACAGAGCCGTGGTAATAAGGGACTCCATAGTGAGAGGGACTGAAAGGGGTTTCTGCGGCAACAGGTGGGATTTGAGGATGGTGTGCTGCCTTCCTGGTGCCAGGATTAAGGACATCGCAGACAGAGTGCAGGAAATCCTCAAGGACAAAGGTGAAGAGCCAGACGTGGTGGTGCATGTCGGCACAAATGACATCGGGAAGAAGAGGAGGGACATTCTACAGTGGGACTTCGGAGAACTAGGAAGAAGGCTGAAAAGCAGGACATCCAGGGTGGTTATCTCCAGTTTACTTCCAGTTCCTCGGGCTGGAGAGGACAGGAACAGGGAGATAATGGACTTGAATGTGTGTCTGGGGAACTGGTGCAGGAAGCAAGGATTTAAATTCTTGATCACTGGGGTATGTTTAGTGGTAAGGATAAATTATACGGGTTGCACCTTAATAGGTGGGGGACCAGCATTCTGGCAGGTAGGTTTGCCACTGCAACACAGCTGCGTTTAAACTAAATAGCGGGGGGAGGGGACAAACTGGAAGTTTAAGAAGGAAGTTAAAGGGAAAGTTAGAACAAGAGAAGTCAAGAAAGACAACGGAATCAATGGAGCAGAAAACTCAAAAAAAGGATCATGCCGTAAGGTCAAGTGAAATAGGGATTGTTAGGAAGGGTGAGGGGAGTAACAAATAAAAAATATTATATATGAATGCACGAAGCATAAGAAATAAGATGGATGAGCTTGAGGCTCATTTGGAAATTGGCAGTTACGATGTTGTGGGGATAACTGAGATGTAGCTTCAAGTGGACAGGGCCTGGGAAATGAATATTCAAGGCGATACATGCTATCGTAAGGGCAGACTGACGGGCGGGGGGGGGGGGGGGGGGGGGGGGGGGGGGGCGGTGGTGGTGACCCTGTTGGTGAGGAATGATATTCAGTCCCTTGCGCGGGGAGACCTAGAATCAGGGGATGTAGAGTCAGTATGGATAGAGCTGAGAAATTCTAAGGGTAGAAGGACCCTAATGGGAATTATCTACAGGCCCCCAAACAGTAGCCTGGATGTAGTGTGTAAATTGAATAAGGAGCTGAAATTGGCCTGTCGCAAAGATATTACTACAGTTGTTATGGGAGATTTCAACATGCAGGTTGACTGGGAGAATCAGGATGGTACTGGACCCCAAGAAAGGAAGTTTGTGGAGTGCCTTCGCTATGGATTCTTAGAACAGCTTGTGCTAGAGCCTACCAGGGAGAAAGCAATTCTGGAGCTGGTGTTGTGCAACGAACCGGATTTGATCAGGGACCTCGAAGGAAAGGAGCCATTAGGAGGTTGTGACCACAATACAATAAGCTTTAATCTGCAGTTTGGAAGGGAGACGGTGGAATCGGAAGTGACAATATTTCAGTTGAATAAGGGGAACTATGGAGCTATGAGGGAGGAGCTGGCCAAAGTTCAATGGTGCAATACCCTAGCAGGGATGGCAGTGGAGCAACAATGGCAGGTATTTCTGGGTATAATGCAGAATATGCAGGATCAGTTCATTCCAAAAAGGAAGAAAGATCCTAAGGGGAGGCAGGGGTGGCCGTGGCTGACGAGGGAAGTTAAAGACCATATAAAGACAAAAGGGAAAAAGTATAACATAGCAAAGATGAGTGGGAAATCGGAGGACTGGGAAGCTTTTAAAGAACAACAGAGGATAACTAAAAAGGAAATACGCAAAGAAAAAATAAGGTACGAAGGTAAACTGGCCAAAATATAAAGGAGGATAGTAAAGGCTTTTTTAAGTATGTAAAAAGAAAATAAATGGTTAACACTAAAATTGGGCCCTTGAAGACAGAAATGGGTGAATTTATTACGGGGAACAAAGAAATGGCAGAAGAGTTGAATTGGTACTTTAGATCAGTGTTCACTGGGGAAGACACGAGTAATCTCCCAAATGTATTAGTGGCTGAAGGATCTGAACTGAAGGGAATTTATATTAGGCAGGAAATGGTATTGGAGAAACTGTTAGGTCTCAAGTCTGATAAGTCCCCGGGACCTGATGGTCGGCATCCCAGGGTACTGAAGGATGTGGCTCTAGAAATCGTGGATGCATTGGTGATTATTTTCCAATGTTCTATAGATTCAGGAACAGTTCCTGCGGATTGGAGGGTGGTAATGTTGTCCCACTTTATAAGAAAGGAGGGAGAGAGAAAACAGAATTATACACCAGTTAGTCTGACCTCAGTGGTGGGAAAAATGCTGGAGTCAATTATAAAGGATGAAATTACGACACATCTGGATAGCAGTAACAGGATAGTTCAGAGTCAGCATGGATTTATGAAGGGGAAATCATACTTGACTAATCTTCTGGAATTTTTTTGAGGATGTAACTCTGAAGATGGACAAGGGAGATCCAGTGGATGTGGTATACCTGGACTTTCAGAAAGCCTTTGATGAAGTCCCACATAGGAGGTTAGTGAGCAAAATTAGGGCACATGATATTAGGGGCAAAATACTGAAATGGATTGAAAATTGGTTGGCTGACAGGAAACAAAGAGTAGTGATAAACGGCTCCCTTTCGGAATGGCAGGCGGTGACCAGTGGTGTGCCGCAGGGATCAGTACTGGGACCGCAGCTTTTCACAATGTACATTAATGATATAAATGAAGGTATTAAAAGTAATATTAACAAATTTGCTGATGACACAAAGCTGGGTGGCAGGGTGAAATGTGAGGAGGATGTTAGGAGGATACAGGGTGACCTGGACAGGCTAGGTGAGTGGACAGATGCATGGCAGATGCAGTTTAATGTGGATAAATGTGTGGTTAGCCACTTTGGTGGCAAGAATAGGAAGGCAGATTACTACCTAAATGGAGTCAAAGTTAGATAAAGGGGCAGTACAGCAAGATCTAGGTGTTCTTGTACATAAGTCAGTGAAAGCAAGCATTCAGGTACAGTAGGCAGTGAAGAAAGCTAATAGCATGCTGGCCTTCATAACAAGAGGAATTGAGTATAGAAGCAAAGAGGTCCTTCTGTAGCTGTACAGGGCCCTGGTGAGACCGCACCTGGAATATTGTGCGCAGCTTTGGTCTCCAAATCTGAGGAAAGACATTCTGGCTATTGAGGGAGTGCAGTGTAGGTTCATGAGGTCAATTCCAGGAACGGCGGGACTATCTTACGCTGAAAGACTGGAGCAACTGGGCTTGTGTATGCTTGAGTTTAGAAGGCTGAGAGGGGATCTGATTGAGGCGTATAAGATTATTAAAGGATTGGACACTCTGGAGGCAGGAAGCATGTTTCCACTAATGGGTGAGTCCCGAACCAGAGGACACAGTTATAAAATAAAGGGTAGACCACTTAGAACAGAGTTGAGGAGAAACTTCTTCACCCAGAGAGTGGTGGATGTATGGAATGCTCTGCCCCAGAAGGCTGTGGAGGCCAAGTCTCTGGATACTTTCAAGAAAGAGTTGGATAGAGCTCTTAAGGATAGTGGAATCAAGGGTAATGGGGATAAGGCAGGAACAGGAGACTGATTGAGGATGATCAACCATGATCATAATGAATGATGGTGCTGGCTCGAAGGGCAGAATGGCCTACTCCTGCACCTATTGTCTATTATCTATTTCCTAAATTTATGTACTTCTATCAGGTTACCCCTCAGTCTCCGACACCTTTGCATAAACAATAAGCTGATACACTCCAATCCAGGCAACATGTTGGTTGACCTCTTCTGCGCACTCTCTAAAGCCTCCACATCTTTCCTATAGTGTGGTGCCTGAACAGCACACAATCATCCAAGTGTGGTCTAACTAACGTTTTATCCTTATGTCCAAATTGTTGCCTTTTTGATTTTTTTCTCTGTTGGTAAGTATCTCGCTTTCCTCAGCTCACCTAAATGTTCCGTCACGTCAGTTTTGTTTTAGTCACATTTCAATATCATGTTTTTTAACATCCTGATATTGAATGGGATAGCTCAGCTATCCGTGCACTAGTGGATTAGGAGATGTTTCTCTTCCTAGTAATGGTATATTTGGCAGGTACTAAGATTAGAGTGTGTGAGGAACAACCTTTAATTTAAAAGGAAGATGAACATTGCACAGAAGCAGAAACACGGGTCTATAATAATGAAGACAGTAAAATAGTCAAGGATCTGAGACAATAGACCAATTGGTATTTGTTGAAGTTATTATCTTGCATTGAAGCTGTAAGGTATTAACGTGTTCTTCCCAGAAGAATCTGTTTTTGTTAAGACTTGAGTTAAAACAATATCTGCTGAGAAGATTTCCTCTGTTTGTGGTGTCTAATTCCTCCCCCATGTTTATTGCTCACTCAACATAACAAGGCACAGACGGAAACTGCTGCTGATATTCACAATGCAGCACAATAACGTTCCTATTTCTTTAATTGTGATTTGTGCTAAATTACGTAACGTTTAGTCTAATTTGTTTTGGCATTGAAGCGTTAAGATGTTTCAAATGTTTTTCATTAGCAATGAAGATTTGAAAAGCTCGCATGAATTGCCTGAAACAACTGCCTACCTGATATTTAACAAGCATTGCCTTTGCAGTTAGTTAACATGGTGATGTAAATAATTACCAGCAATTCCCCAATAGAGTCAGCTACTCACCATCAGTAAAGGTCATATAAGAGTTTATGCATTGTGATCAATTTAAATGTTTGGACAAGAAAGTTTTAATATGGCTGTTGCTTTTAACTGTAACTACTATTGCCTCGGGAATTCTTTCATAGTATATCAAAATGGCCTGGCTTACACTATCCTCACACCCCTCTGAGGCTCATCTGTTACCATTCTATCATCCAACTGGGCTTCGGTCAGCCTGTCTTTCTGCTGCCCGTAACTTTGCCCGCTAGTAGACATTGCTGTTGTTTTTCAGCTCTGATCAAATGGCCAAAATACTGACATGCATTTTTGGGATATCACTCTTTGGACTTTGTTTTGGCCCGACCAGTTTTGTGTACCTCTTCATTTGTCTTGTTGTGTGAATAAGGAACTTTTGGCAACCCCGTTAGGCATTTGGAAGGCAAAGTAATTTGAATAGTAAAGGAATGAAGGATTGTGGTAAGCAGGCATATGAATGGAACTTAGTTCACAAAAAGTTCTGCCAGGATCTTATTGAATGGCAGAGCAGGCTCGTCGGGCCAGATGCCCTACTCCTGCTACTATTTCTTATTAGATTAGATTAGATTTCCTACAGTATGGAAACAGGCCATTTGGTCCAACAAGTCCACACTGACCCTCTGAAGAGCAACCCACCCAGACCCATTCCCCTACACTATATTTACCCCTGACTAATGCACCTGACACTATGGGTAATTTAGCATGGCTAATTCACCTGACCTGCACAATCTTTGGACTGTGGGAGGAAACCCACGCAGACAAGGGGAGAATGTGCAAACTCCACACATACAGTCGCCTGAGGCTGGAATCGAACCAGGTCCCTGGCGCTGTGAGGCAGCAGTGCTAACCACTGAGCCACCGTGACACCCCTATGTTCTTGTGATCTTAAATATCTTCATGTCCTTCTTTCCAAGGTCTCTTTTTCTTTAATTTCTAATTCAGCATTCAAAACTTCTCATTAATAAAGCGACAATATTATGTATGCCATATTCCAACTCTGTCACTAGTGCTGTGTTGTCAGCATATGGCATGTCATGCTGTTGCACCAATTTTAACTCCTGGAAGTACAAATAATTTACAGTCAAAGGAATAATTTTTCAAATAAAAATTTCTGTGCCAGAAATTTCTGATATGCTGAAAATAGACTGCAAATCTCTCAGTATTTGTGAAAAGAAAACATCCTGGGGTTGATTTTAATCCTACCCAGACACTTTGGCAGTTCAAATTGAGTCTACTAAATACCAGCATGGAATTGAACACTTTCTCACCATCCCTGCTTTTAACTTGAGGTTTCTGTAGGTCAGTTCGATACTCACTTCACGCACATGCTGCTTATTGAGGTTGGCTTCGGAAAAGTGTTCCCCAAAGATCCACCGTTGTCGGAGAAATTCAGCCCAATGAATCAGAGACCACAAACGAGGATCGCGGTGAAACTGACAAGCTGTTTATTAAACAAAGCAATATCGTGGAAGAGACACTGACCAGGCTGACACAGAACTGATTCTCTGCACAGATGGCCAGGATGCTCTTCCCCTGAACAGAGGGTGCAGGCAGGTTTTATAGGGGGACAATACAAAGGGGGTCACTGTAAAGCAGTTACAGTACAATGGGGAAAATTGTAAAGGGATTGAAACAAGAATAAACTGATTGGAAATTAATCAAGCATCCAGCAGAAGCAATTCATTTGTAATTGACACAGGAGATTCCAGCCATCTCTGTGAGTAAGTGAGAATGTCTTCCAGAGGATTCTCATTGTATTTCCTGTCCGCATGAATATGTGTAAATGTTCCTTCTCCTGGCATCTAGGTCTGTCCATTGTGTTCCTCTTGGGGTGAAGTCTTCCTGGGTCTCTCAGTCTGCCTCTTTGTTTATGCGGTATGGGGCTTCAATGGGAAATGAGCCAGCCCTTAGGTAATTGGGACCCCTGCACTAAATGGAGCTGGGAGCATTACTATGAAGGTTGTTTGGGAAGTGTATTCTCTGGTCTGAGAATAGCTTGGCCATCTCCGGTTTCTATGTTAGCCTTTGGCCAAGACTGGGGAATTGTGGGTGTGTCCTGTATGTGTTGGCAGGCTTCATGTCTGTGCTTCGCAGACCTGACTCTGTGTATTGTATATGGTCATGCTGTGGGTGGGCAGAGTAGCAGATTTTTCTCCCACAACCCAAACAGTAGGGTTTCCTGGACATTTCCCTCGTACTGCCTCGTCTGACACATTTGTCCCCTTAGAGACCTTCAACATTTAATTGTCAGATCCATGGTCCAGGGTCCAATGTTCAGACTGCTTGGCCTTAAAAGGAATTGTCATGGTCCCTTTGATTTTCAGTTTTGCTTCATTGACTGGGATACCCTCAGGGGTTCTTATTGGCTGCTTTGACACAATGTCAACAATTCAAGAACATTCAACGACAGGCTCCCAAAGGGTAATGATCTGGCTCTGACACTCTTTAGCATCTTCCTAAGTGATATGCCCACCACATCATCACAAAAATTTAGTCACAACAGCAATATTATCTTGACAACTGGGGAAAACTTCTTCCAAAATTTAGAAGCTACACAAAACTTGGACCTATCAAAATTGGGTGAATATCTTTGGCCGCAAGGGCTGTAATCTAACCCAGTCATAGTCTTTGCATTTCACCTTCAAATTCACAAGGCATATGTCACTCTAAATTTTATCTGATGTGACAAAAAAAGTTGTAGCATGATCCAATATCACCTACTTTGGAGTGACCCTTGGATGTTCCCTTTACCACTGCTTACCACCTTGACATGAGGAAACACCTAGCTCGACAGCACAAGCTGAGGTGCAATAACCACCATCCTCTGCACATTTTGCTGTCAGGAAGACCAGAGCTACAGTAGGAGGACTGTGAAACCGTTCAGGCTTCAAACCCACTCACACGGACAACTTCACTTCATCGTCAGGATAATCCAGTTCAGCGGTTAATCTTGCTGTTCAATGGGACGCAGCAGCACACAGGGAAGTATTTGATCAATGGAATCCATACCACTGCAAACTGGGGATTGGTCTCCAGGCAGACCTGGCTGTCAGAATAAATTAGGTCAAGCCTTGCTGTCAGGGTTGTCTTGCAATTTGAATGCTGGGATGGGCCATGGCCAGTTTTATCTGACAGCCCTGGTCTGTCTGAGGGATGGCCTGCAGTCATTTCGGGTTATTTATATTTCAGGTCTTTTTTTAACAGATTCTGGATTAGTGGTGCTGGAAGAGCACAGCAGTTCAGGCAGCATCCAAGGAGCTTCGAAATCGACGTTTCAGGCAAAAGCCCTTCATCAGGAATAAAGGCAGTGAGCCTGAAGCGTGGAGAGATAAGCTAGAGGAGGGTGGCCCACCTTAATAACCAGCACTCCTCAAACATTCCAGAAGATTCCCCTGGCCTCGGAATCTATTCCGCCATTAGCCATGCGGCTGATGCAGCTGCCACCCCCACGCTGATTGATGATGTCACTTCCGCCTCCGTCATGGCCACTCCCACAACCACTTCCACCCCTCACAATTCCTCATGCATCACACGTGACATCACTTCCGCCCCTCACATCATCGCTGATGCCACATGCTAAGTGACTTCCACCACCCCTACTGCCATGGTCACCACCACTTTCACCCCCACCAGCGCCACTCACCTGCATTCTGCTGACACGCCCCCCACAGACCCCACACTCACTATCCCCACCCCCCAGAACCCCGAGGGGAACACTACCCCTGCTCATGACTCCACCCCCATTCCCCCCACCATCACACCCACTCTAGTTACAAGTTCCGCCCCCACTCCTAGCTCTACACCCACACCAGATCCCAGCTCCCAGCCCTGCCGAGTTTTCACCATCCCCCAGACCTCCCCCTTACTGAGGACGAACGATCAGTCCTCAGCAAAGGACTTCATCCCCCTCCGCCCACGCATCAGTGAATTTAATACACGCCGTGATGTCGAACAATTCTTCCGTCGCCTCCGCCTCCGAGCTTACTTTCACAATCAGGACTCCCGCCCACCTTCCGAGGACCCCTTCGCCCACCTCCAACACACTGCATCCACCTGGACACCCCGCGCTGGCCTATTACCTGCCCTCAACCTCTTCATTTCCAACTGCCACCGGGACATTAACTGCCTCAACCTGTCTACCTCCCTCCCCCACTCCAACCTCTCACCCTCACAACGCGCAGCCCTCCAATCCCTCTGCGCCAATCCCAACCTCACCATCAAACCAGCGGATAAAGGGGGCGCAGTGGTAGTCTGGCGCACTGACCTCTACACCGCTGAAGCCAAACATCAACTCGAGGACACCTCTTCCTACTGCACCCTCGACCATGACCCCACCCCCCCCATCACCAAACCATTATCTCCCAGACCATACAGAACCTCATCACCTCAGGAGATCTCCCACCCACAACTTCCAACCTCATAGTCCGGGAACCCCGCACTGCCCGGTTCTACCTCCTTCCAAAGATCCACAAGCCTGACCACCCTGGCCGACCCATTGTCTCAGCATGCTCCTGCCCCACTGAACTCATCTCTACCTACCTTGACACTGTCCTATCCCCCCCTAGTCCAGGAACTCCCCACATACGTTCGAGACACCACCCACAACCTCCACCTCCTCCAAGACTTCCGTTTCCCCTGTCCCCAACGCCTCATCTTCACCATGGATATCCAATCCCTCTACACCTCCATCCGCCATGACCAGGGCCTCCAAGCCCTCCGTTTTTTCCTCTCCAGACGTCCCCAACAGTACCCTTCCACCGACACTCTTATTCGTTTGGCTGAACTGGTCCTCACCCTTAACAATTTCTCCTTTCAATCCTTCCACTTCCTCCAGACCAAAGGCGTAGCCATGGGCACACGTATGGGCCCCAGCTATGCCTGTCTCTTTGTTGGCTATGTAGAACAGTTGATCTTCCGTAATTACATGGGCACCACTCCCCACCTCTTCCTCCGCTACATTGATGACTGCATTGGCGCCACCTCGTGCTCCCGCGAGGAGGTTGAGCAATTCATCAACTTCACCAACACATTCCACCCTGACCTTAAATTTACTTGGACCATCTCTGACACCTCCCTCCCCTTCCTGGACCTCTCCATCTCCATTAATGATGACCGACTTGACACCGATATTTTTTACAAACCCACCGACTCCCACAGCTACCTGGATTACACCTCTTCCCACCCTACCTCTTGCAAAAATGCCATCCTGTATTCCCAATTCCTCCGACTCCACTGTATCTGCTCCCAGGAGGACCAATTCCACCACAGAACACACCAGATGGCCTCCTTCTTTAGAGACCGCAATTTCCCTTCCCACGTGGTTAAAGATGCCCTCCAACACATCTCGTCCACATCCCGCATCTCCGCCCTCAGACCCCATCCCTCCTACCATATCAAGGACAGAACGCCCCTGGTGCTCACCTTCCACCCTACCAACCTTCGCATAAACCAAACCATCCACCGACATTTCCGCCACCTCCAAATAGACCCCACCAACAGGGGTATATTTCCCTCCCCACCCCTTTCCGCCTTCCGCAAAGACCGTTCCCTCCGTGACTACCTGGTCAGGTCCACGCCCCCTACAACCCACCCTCCCATCTTGGCACTTTCCCCTGCCACCGCAGGAACTGTAAAACCTGTGCCCACACCTCCTCCCTCACCTCTATCCAAGGGCCTAAAGGAGCCTTCCACATCCATCAACGTTTTACCTGCACATCCACTAATATCATTTATTGTATCTGTTGCTCCCGATGCGGTCTCCTCTACATTGGGGAAACTGGGCGCCTCCTAGCAGAGCACTTTAGGGAACATCTCCGGGACACCCGCACCAATCAACCACACCGCCCCGTGGCCTAACATTTCAACTCCCCCTCCCACTCTGCCGAGGACATGGAGGTCTTGGGCCTCCTTCACCGCCGCTCCCTCACCACCAGATGCCTGGAGGAAGAACGCCTCATCTTCCGCCTCGGAACACTTCAACCCCAGGGCATCAATGTGGACTTCAACAGTTTCCTCATTTCCCTTTCCCCCACATCACCCTAGTTCTAAACTTCCAGCTCAGACTTGTCCGGACTTGTCCTACCTGCCTATCTCCTTTTCCACCTATCCACTCCATCCTCTCCTCTCTGACCTATCACCTTCATCCCCTCCCCCACTCACTCATTGTACTCTATGCTACTTTCTCCACACACCCACCCTCCTCTAGCTTATCTCTCCACGCTACAGGCTCACTGCCTTTATTCCTGATGAAGGGCTTTTGCCCGAAATGTCGATTTCGAAGCTCCTTGGATGCTGCCTGAACTGCTGTGCTCTTCCAGCACCACTAATCCAGAATCTGGTTTCCAACATCTACAGTCAGTGTTTTTACCTCTTTTTTTTTAACAGAGTCCCTCCATGCCATTGTCAAGGCTCCAAGTAACTTGAGTCTATGGATTGACCTGATTGTATGCAGTGGCTGAGGGATCGGTCACGAGGATAATTGTAGATAGTAACAAAGGATCTAGTAGGGTATGGTAGGGGACACGGGATATAAAAGGAGCAAAGTGGGTGGGGCAAGGCAGGTCGTGGTTATACTGGCTCAATATAAGGACGGTGCAGGGAAGTATTTGTGATGATGTTAAGTGATGAATCATTCCCAATAAGTGGGAGCATGGAGAGCAGGGACAGTTGGTATTTTGAGAAGGTGAAGTCGGTGTGGGCACTTGAGAGCACATTATGGTGTGATGTTTGACACTTTGTCATGTCAGAGTTAGACTGAGTGCCCCTGAGAGTATGAGGTACCAGAGAGAAGATGGTGCCACTTAGCTCGTGGAGTGCAGGGGATCATTAACTTTTATCCGGCACTGCTTTCAAATCCTTTGGTACAGACCAGTGGACTGCACTGTGATGTCCAGGCTGGGTGTGTCTGATGAGGTGGCCTCCTGGTGCGATCACCTTGGAATTCCTTCTGGCATTGACCCTGTCCAGCAATGTATGGAGGCAACATCAATGAAGCTATGGGGCCAGCTTGAACCTCTTAATGGCTTCTAGAATGGGGTGACCCCCCACAGGTTGAGAGGAAGTTCTGGGTTTACAGCAAACGTTGTGGTTTCCCATTGGCCTTGAAATACATGCCAGAACTGTAAAACCCAGAAGGTCCCACCGCTGGCAAGAACCTCCTCTTCCCCATCCATGCCACATGACTTGCTGAGTAACTTGTACAACATCCTACGTGGATAGATAATGAACTGAGAAGCACTTGATTGCATGAGATTACTACCCGAGGTATTAGCGGATATCAAATTGTCCAGCGGAATTGCACCATACAGTTAGTTCTGACATTACGCGATAGTTCCATTCTCGTGTGATCTCACTTTATAAGAAAACCACACAATAGCAATCACGCCATTTAAACTAATGGGGCCGGAATCATGTTGTAACCAGTACGGGTAAGGAACATTCACGTTCCACAGATAATGGTCTAAATTCTTCAAAAGCGTTAAAGCCAATTCACGTTGAAGAAACAAGTGCTATCGCAGAACTGACTACTTTAACGTCAAAGTGGGAAATCCTGGCCATTGTATTCATCCCAATATCACAACGATCAGTCTTCAATCTCCTTCAGAGTAAGTGGACAACATGACACAGGCTACAGAGTGGGTAAGGTTTGTGTGGCCACTCCCTACACAATGGTGCCTTGAAACTCTGTCTGGATGCTACTGCAGAAACCCCAATCAAAAAATAAAGCAAAATGTATCACCTTGCTTCAGATTCCCTGCTACTTCTTTCTACATTGCTACATTTGCTCTGTTCTATCACCCCACGATCTTTGTATGGGGTATGAACTGCCTTTACTGCATGCAAAACAAAAACTTTCATTGTACCTAGGTACATGTGACAATACTAAATCAAATGAAATCAAGTTAAACATTGAAGCTGAAAGAGCTGTGGCTGCTTTAAACAAAAACAGAAATTGCTGGAAAAGCTCAGCAGGCCTGGCAGCATCTGTGGAGAGAAGTCAGAGTTCCCTTCTGAGCTTTTTCAGCAAATTCTGTTTTTGTTTTTAAACATTGAGGCCATTAGTTTAGCTGCCTACTCTACATCTGAAAATTAGGTGTTAAACATTCACATTCCTGGACCAGCACTGTTGCCTCACAGCACCAGGGTCCCAGGTTCAATTCCAGCCTCAGGCGACTGTCTGTGTGGATTTTGCTCATTCTCCCAGTGTCTACGTGGGTTTCCTCCAGGTGCTCTAGTTTCCTCCCACATTCCAAAGATGTGCAGGTCAGGTGAATTGGCCATTCTAAATTGTCCATAGTGTTAGGACATTAGTCAGAGGGGGATGTGTTACTCTTCGGAGGGTCGGTGTGGATTTGTTGGGCCGAAGGGCCTGTTTCCACAGTGTAGGGAATCTAATCTAATCACTGTGTAAATTGTTAACTTATCAAGATAGAACAAATTGTAAATTATTGTTGTATTTCATGGGATAATTGATCATAACTATGATATATCTTCATGGTTTAAATTGATGTATACCCATAGATTAGATTGGATTCCCTACAGTGTGGAAACAGGCCCGACAGCCCAAGAAGTCCACACCGACCCTCCGAAGAGTAATCCATCCAGTCCCGTTTGACTAACGCACCTAACACTAGGTAGCAATTTAGCATGGCCAATCCACCTGACCTGCACATCTTTAGACTGTGGAAGGAAACTGGAGCACCCGGAGGAAACCCACGCAGACATGGGGAGAATGTGCAAACTCCACACAGACAGTCACCCAAGGCTGGAATTGAACCTGGGTCCCTGGTGCTGTGAGGCAGCAGTGCTAACCACTGAGCCACCGTGCCATAGTTTTGGAAGAATTTACGATAATCAAAGTAAGACAGTTACATGATATTCCCAATCTTACTATATATGAGCTAACCAACTATGAAATTCCAAAATTAGTTTTTATTCTCATGAAGTTTTGAGCGTGATTCTCAAGTGCTTCCTAGAGATTATCGAAATACTGATATTGTGCTACGTTTTTAAGTTATGGCTTAAGCTTAAATTGTACTTAAAGATTCTATTTTTTCTGTTTTCTTCAGTGAGCATAGAACAGGGAGTAGGCCATTCAGTTTTTTGAGCTTGCTGTGCCATTCACTTAGATCATGGCTGGAATTGTTTTCTTTCCTCCCCTCCTTTGAAAGTATTCATTCCTTTCTGCGGCATGATTCTACGAAATGGTCTGCCTTTTGATTCTAACAGATCCTATCTGTTAGCTAACTCAGTACAACCCCAGCAATCAGGCTTGTACCTGGATCAGAATGTCTCAGCTACTGATTAGTACAACCCGCCATGACGCTGGTAAATTCTGAAAGAAGTGCAGCACTGATATGGTTTGTATTGCTTGTGTTTTGAGCTCTGTACGAAGGTTAAATTGACAGCATTAATTGAAGGATCCAATTCAACTCCAGTCATTGAAAATAATAGAAAATGAGCATTCTGTTCAAGATTTCTTCCATAAATACTTGCACTACATGTACTTTTTTAAAATCGATTTTGCTGAACCTCTTTCAGTCTGCTCCAGCCTCTTCCTAATCCAAACAATAACAGCTATTTCTGCTTCCCGCGCTCTACTACCTGTAAAGATACAAGTTAAGAACATAATTTGGAGGTACCGGTGTTGGACTGGGGTGGACAAAGTTAAAAATCACACGACACCACGTTATAGCCCAACAGGTTTATTTGAAAGGACTAGCTTTCGGAGCTAGTGCTTCCAAATAAATCTGTTGGACTATAACCTGGTGTTGTGTGAAAGTTAAGAACAATCACAGCATTTATTTATAAGTTCTTCCATCATTGGTTAGAGAATAAGGCAAGAAAAATGTTGTGTCACCATAGGCTTGCTAACCTATTAGGATTGCCATGGATTATCCAGGAGTGAAAGATAAATTTCAACCAAGTGAAACTCAGGCAAATTTTAAAAATGAATGTGAAAACTTAAGATAAAGTAATTTGAAAGTGTTAACTGGTGGGTGAAATATTGTGACTATTGTGCTGATGCAATATCAAGAGAGACTTTCTATTTACACGGCGTCAGCATGGAGTGAAATTGCAGATGTTAATGCACAGTTTAATTTCTGATGTGTGCTAGCAGTGGGTAAAACACTTCATGTAGAACATACCTCGGTGGGAATACCCTTTCATGCAGCTCAATGGGATAATAATGAATCATGTTACCTAATTGTTACAAATCTGGATTATTAACAGTTTAACTTAAAGGACTTTAGGTCTTTCATATTAAAGTATATCAGTTTGGTTAAATTAGAAGACAAGGAATAATTCCACAAAGCAGCTGCACGATGATTAATGTAAACTGATTGGTGAAAAGGTGCTGCCCACATTCCATTACAGCCTTAAGCAGTGTAAGCGAGCTTAGTTGAGCCTGTGTCTGCAGAATGCTGAATTTTGCACACTGTAAAATTTAGCTTTTATATATTGTACTCATTTGACTTCTAATGCACAATGTAAATTACAGTATTGTACTTGAAGGAGCTATTTAAAATTCATCGATTACTATGAATTCCATGATTGTCAAATAACTTACATTCACATGAGTCTGTTTAATTGCTCTTCACTGCTTTTACATTCACCTTGTGCTCAGGAAGGTTGTTTCTTTTAGATCGAGACTTTATTGTCACATGTACTCAAGTACAGGAGTACAGTGAAAAGTACATAATGTTGCCACACGATGGGCCATCTTAAGTATAAAGGTACCTAGCTTTTTTGGCTGGATGTTTAGGAAGGAAACCTGTTTGTATAAGATATGGCTATTGGCTGTCACCTCTTTACAATCTTGCCCTCTTTCAAACTGCTGAGGATCACCCATTTCTTATTATATAGCCTTTAACACTGAAACAGCCATGGAAATAACTGTCATCCTCGGAGAACCAGCTCCATAATAGAGTTGTGAATGCCAGGATTGAGCAATTTTCTAATAGAATTGTTGTTCCATGTAACAAAGCTCAACAGCAACCCAATGTAGAACATTCTGTGGCCTCCAAGAGATCAAGTGTTTTCCTTCTGCCAAGGACATTATTGTTCTGAAAATCTGACTGCTTCATTGAAGTGAATAGCTTCCACTGCCTTAAACACTTAATTCACCTCATTTATTTTACATGTTCTTGTTCTCAAATAAAGCCAATTGGGCGTACTTTACCTAAAATATTTGTGTTCAGCTGGCTGGATTTTAAAGGTTCTACATTATGTTATTTGATGGCTTCATGCAAACGAGGACGTGTGGTAAAATTGCGTCCAAAAGTGGTCCTGGTTACTTCAACCAAGTTCATGTTAAAGCCAGGGGAAGGGAAAAGAGCAAAACATTACGCGATCCTGTTTAGTTCACCGCCTAAAATGATGCATAGTGCTGTTGATTAAGTAAAATGCCTTGACCTCAATAATGCTGATTGCAGGACTCTATGAACAGACGGAAAGAAATTTTGATGAATGTGGCATTCTGTCAAATTGAACCACAGTTCACCATTAAGTATATCATTATGTTATCTATGAAAAATGTAGAAGATTCTAACTGACATTTAATAGCTTAGTGTGCCAGCACAATGAGTTTTTTTTTAAATAAGTACAACAAACTACATCAGATATTTATCATAAGTAAGTACTGCATTTGATTAGTAGATTATTCAGTTTAATGAAATGGATTCTCACAGTTTGCAGACCTTTTAAAATCAGTCAGTTGATCTGTTTCTTGAATGCGGTTTAAAGATGTACCTGATAGAAATGTAATAAATTGAAAAGTTTATTTTAATGAGTTTGTAAAATTGTCACTTGTGTTGCTTTCAGCCGTCAAATTTTTCAGGTTTTTATTGTAGTCCCCATTGTTGATGACGATGGCCATGGTGGGAAAAGTGTTTCTTCTTATACACAGACATTTAAGATAAAATATTTCACTATTGAACAAAGAAACCTTGGAGTGCAGGTTCATAGCTCCTTGAAAGTAGAGTCGCAGGTAGATAGGATAGTGAAGAAGGCGTTTGGTACACTTTCCTTTAATGATCAGTGCATTGTGTATAGGAGTTGAGAGGTCATGTTGCGGCTGTACAGGACATTGGTTAAGTCATTATTGGAATACTTCATGCAATTCCGGTTTCCCGCTATAGGAAAGATATTGTGAAACTTGAAAGGGTTCAGAAAAGATTTGCAAGGATGTTGCAAGAGTTGGAGGGTTTGAGCTATAGGGAGAGGCTGAATAGGCTGGGCTATCTTCCCTGGAGTGTTGGAGGCTAAGGAGTGACCTTATAGAGGGGCGTGGATAAGGTAAATAGACAAGATCTTTTCCCTGGGGTGGGGGAGTCCAAAACTAGAGGGCATAGGTTTAAGGTGAGAGGGGAAAGGTATAAAAGGGACCTATGGGTCAACATTTTCACATAGGAAATGGTGTGTATATGGAATGAGCTGCCAGAGGAGGTGGTGGAGGCTAGTGCAATTACAACATTTAAAGTCATCTGGATGAATGAATGAGTTGTAAATGAATAAGAAGGGTTTAAAAGGATATGGACCAAGTGCTGGCAAATGGGATTAGATTAATTTAGGATATCTGGTCAGCATGGACGAGTTGGACGAGAATCAGACATTCTCTCCTCCGTCACCTCCTCTCACAATCCTTCTTTCCTCCCTCACATCTTCTCACAATCCTTCTCTTCTCTGTCATCTCCTCTCAAAATCCTTCTCTCCTCCTCCACCTCCCCTCTTAATCTTTCTCTCCTCCGTTATCTCCTCCCACAATCCTTCTCTCCTCTAGCACCTCCTCTCACAATCCTCCTCTCTTCTCCACTATCTCCCCTCACAATCCTTCTCTCTCCTCCATCACCTCGTCTCACAGCCCTTCTCTCCTGTCTGTCACCTCTGACAGGTTTCCGGTGACTACCACTGGCCCAGCTCCTGCTCTCACAGTTCTCACTGAGAGGTCACAACAATCTTCAAACCTTCAAGCTAAGCCACAGTGGGAAAATGTTTGGGAAAGAATATGCTGGGGAAACTGTATTCTTTCAAGGTTATTGTTACTCCCTGGAAATAAAGGAAGAGATAATGCTACACAGATTATTTTCAAGAAATATGAGGCAAATAGATTAATATTAGAGCTATTGACCATAGTCTACTTTCTCTAACACTTTTATAGTTATGGAGTTGTATTCCCTTTCCTTTTAGATTCTAAAGAAAGAAGCATGACAAACATTTTCCAAAGCCATATGCTACAATGAGTTGTTTATTTGAAGATTTGTGTGTCATGGTGATCTTTCTGTGCCACTGAATGGGAACAAAAACTGAAAAGCAAAGGTTAAATATTTGGCGAACATTATTTAATTGAATAATGAATGTTATAGTGAAGCATAAATCGTGTTCCTCATTGGTTAAGCGAACGTCACTCGTGTTTGCTTTCTCCAACTGGATGGTCACCATGTTGTTAAAGTTTACATCAAAGATGGAAAAGCCTGATCTTGAGTCTCTACACACTGTCTTTAGTGACAATACAATATACTCTCAATTAGTAAGTTATGAACCATTCCTCTTTTGAATTTGACATCAGCTTTCAATGTTACCAGGTTATTAGTTGGGCCAGTTGAGGTATTTCAGGCAGCCTGTAATTATCTGCAAAGGTTATTAATGTACCTGACAAACCTCACTTCATTTCAAAGGTAGAGGAAAACAAGGGCATTATTTCCACGCTTTGATATGGTGCCAGAGGCTTTACTCATTGGAGTTTTCTCTCACTGGTTCCACAGGTTCTGAAAGCAGTATTACTTTTTCCAACAATTGAACGCATGGCCGAGTCACCACAAGGCAAGCTTATGACACCAGTACTTTGCAAACTTCGCTTCCTGCTGTATGTTCCAATCTACTTCCTTTCTTTTCTGCCAGAAAGCGTCAAGGCCTCGTTGGTGAGGTGGGCGCTGCAGAGTCTACAGTCCCTGGATGAAACTACTGTCTCTGCCTCTCTTAACCTCTTCAATGTGGATTGTGCAGGTGAGTTGACCTCCTGATTTTCTTTACTATAGAAATATCCCACATTTTAATGACGTGATAATCTGCTCTCAAAAGCATTATTTTTCTGTCTGCATTGCATACGCCATATATTGCAACACAATATAAAGATTTCTAAAGCTAAGTAAGGTAACTGCATATGTACAGTTTTGCCAAAGATGTAAAATTAGGTCTTGTTTATGTGTTTCTTAGCTGTTGTTACTAAGTGTAGATTAGCATACTTTTTGGACAATTTGTCAAGAGGCTGCAGAAATCATTAATAAATAACTGCTGGAAAGCCCTTTCCTGTCTTGACAAGCCAAAGGCATCCCTTTGAATGGACTGGCCAACTTCAGACTTTTTTTTTAAATGCTAAATTGCCATGACTTTAAGGGTAAAACGACACAGCTCAAGATTGTAAACACTTAATATTACCAAGTGATGAGTGAGTGTATTGTAATGCTGAGAAAGTCCATGTGAACTTCTGGACTTTTTTAGACTCAACCACATAATGTGTAATGAAGCAAATTAGGTGGCTTTATCCAATCTAATTGGAATTGATAATAAATCTACAGAACTGGTCTTGGTGGATGGCCCTGTTTTCACCCATAATTAATGTCTGGAGCAGGCTCTTGAAAACCCATAGTATTTTGCAGAATAATGCATTGACTACCTTAGACGCCTCATATTAATTTGAGCTGGAAATGTTCATCCTGTTATCTGATACATATGCTCCGTATCAGTCCCAAAATCTGATCCTGGACCCAATTATTTCTCTTGAGAAAGGGGTCATCTGCAATGAATCACCATATAATTAAAGTAAGACTGATGTGTGCTTATACTCCAGGGCATTAAGCTTGACAATATGATGGAATTGGATTAACATTAGAAGAGATACAGCAATAAACCCAGGATGCTTGTTGCGCAAAGGAATGTGCAGGATTGGAAGAGACCCTGAGCTCCATCTGGCCTGACCCAAACACCATGTGTATCAATTGGACAGTGTTGTACAATCAAGCTGAGTAACTTAAAACTACTTTAATAGTTGTTGCCATTTCTTTCACCAGAAATGTTTCACCAGAAACAAAAGTAACAAAATACAGGGGATTAAAAAAAGACACTGCTCATGCTGGTAACCACTTCAGAAGGGGTGCTGATGCTAAAGCTTATTCATCAAGGCGATAGCTAACTTCCTGGTTGGTTTTGTAAATGTATCATGTGCTGTAGATTTTCTACCTTATCTTACTTAGAGCATACCTCCTGCAGATCAGGGCTTCACCTCCTCCAGAACTTCCTCACTCTCCTTACCCTTTTTCTGGCTCTGCAGGGAATTGCACATAGCCTTCCTGGTCTCCATTGTGGACTATACAAGATGGAGGTTTCCCAAAGTCCCTCTTAGATTTAGCCTCAACCCCCCTCATGGTTGTTACCTGAATTCTGGACACTTGATACTGCTTCCATCATGCATTCAAATCATATAAATGGCAGGAAACAGGGAATCAATGTAAGCAACAGAGTTTTGGATGAGCTCATGGCGAGTAGAGATGGTTAGGATAGCATTGCAGTAGTCTAGTCTAGAGGCAACAACAACTTGAATCAGCAAAAGGATGAGCTCAATATCTGTTAAGGTTGCAAACAGAGCTGAAGCTCCAATTCTACTCCTTTGATAAGAGATTTTTATTTTTCCAACAGCAATCATCCTAGTTGAGGAGGTGGCATAATGATAGAATCCCTACAGTGTGGAAACAGGCCATTTGGCCCAACAAATCCACACCGACCCTCCAAAGAGTAACCCATCCAGTCTCATTGGAGGAGAAAGTGAGGACTGCAGATGCTGGAGATCAGAGCTGAAAATGTGTTGCTGGAAAAGCGCAGCAGGTCAGGCAGCATCCAAGGAGCAGGAGAATCGACGTTTCGGACATGAGCCCTTCTTCATTTCCTGAAGAATGGCTCATGCCCGAAACGTCGATTCTCCTGCTCCTTGGATGCTGCCTGACCTGCTGCGCTTTTCCAGCAACACATTTTCAGCATCCAGTCTCATTGCCCTACCCTACATTTACCCCTGACTAATGCAGTTAACTTACACATCCCTGAGCTCTATGGGCAATTTAGCGTGGCCAATTATGTTCAGAAAAAATTTACAAGCATGTTGCCAGGGTTGGAGGATTTGAGCTATAGGGAGAGGCTGAACAGGCTGGGGCTGTTTTCCCTGGAGCGTCAGAGGTTGAGGGGTGACCTTATAGAGGTTTATAAAATTATGAGGGGCATGGATGGGGTAAATAGGCAAAATCTTTTCCCTGGGGTCGGGGGGGTCCAGAACTAGAGGGCATAGGTTTAGGGTGAGAGCGGAAAGATATAAAAGAGACCTACAGGGCAACTTTTTTCACTCAGATGCTGGTACGTGTATGGAATGAGCTGCCAGAGAAAGTGGTGGAGGCTGGTACAATTGCAACATTTAAGAGGCGTTTGGGTGGATATATATGAAGAGGAAGGGTTTGGCGGGATATGGGCCAGGTGCTGGCAGGTGGGACTAGATTGGGTTGGGATATCTGGTCGGCATGGACGGGTTGGACCGAAGGGTCTGTTTCCATGCTGTACATCTCTATGACTCTAGTTTACCTAACCACACATCTTTGGATTGTGGGAGGAAACCCACACAGTCACAGAAAGAATGTGCAAACTCCACAAAGACATTATATTGTCACTGTTCTAGTAATTTAGATCTCACCCATGGCAACTGGTGGATTTAAATTCAATTGCTAAATCTGGAGGGGTCTAGATTAGGGTGGCACAGTGGCTGACTAGTTAGCACGCTGCCTCACAGAGCCAAGGACCCAATTCAATTCCTGCCTCGGGTGACTATCTGTGTGGAGTTTGCATATTCTCCCTGTGTCTGTGTGGGTTTCCTCCCACAATCCAAAGATGTGCAGGTTAGGTGGATTGGCCATGCTAAATACCCCATGGTGTCCAGGGATGTGCTGGCAAGGTGGGTTAGCCATGTGAAATACAGGGTTACAGGAATAGGGTAGGGGGAGTGGGTCTGGGTGGGATGCTGTTCGGAGGGTCAGTGTGGACTCGTAAGCCAGAGAGTTGTGCATCTTCTCTGTCTGCAGCAAATGGGACAGAAATTGCCATGGGGTGGGAACGTGAGATACAGTGGGCAATGCTTAACATTGAGTCGACCACGACAGTACAAAACATTGTCTTACAAGATGGAAGACTGCTTTTATCATACTTTGCATTAATGTTGTCTGATTAAACAGCAAAACAGTTTTTAATTGATAATTTTAACATTGAAATGATTCATCAGTTACCTCTCCTTGCCACCATCCCTGGCCTTGTTTCTGCAGTAGAATTTTCAATGGGGAGAAAGATCCAACAGATTTTAATCTCAAAACGAGGATAACTTAATCCTGTTGTCAAGTGTCAGAATCACAGTGTGTTTGAAGACTAGCTTTTGTACACTGAAATCATCTTATCATGGTTTTTAACTTTTTCCATTTCAGGCAGTTTGCTCAATAGAGTGCTCCATTAAGTTAATCTGTTAACTTGCAGGCTGACTGTCCTTAAAAAGACAAAATGAATGTCACTATTTTAGCTTCTTACCCATTACTGCTGAACGAACACAGGAAGAGCTTCCTGGCACTCGGACTTCCTAGTTCTTACATCTTGGACCTTTTTAACTCTTTGCCTGCCCAGTTAAACATATTAATGTCAATAGGAATTGGGTGATAAGTTGTTAAAAGCTTTCTTAATGACACAGTCAATAAAACCAGTGGCAGAAGTGACCCTTGCCAAGCAGGTAGGTTTCATGTAAGATATCCTGAGTCAAAGAGGTTTATATTACCAGGCAGAGGGAAAGGCCAATGCATGTGGCAGCACTTCCTGCTGTAAATTATCTGATCCCTTACTGTGTGCAGCAACCTATCTTTTCATTCATTAATTTTGCAATATTGCCTCCGCGTCTTTTCCCCCAGCCCTCTAAACATGCAAGTTCAGTACATTAATACGTTGGGTCATGCTGCAAAATAGCCTCACGTCATAAATACACTGATGTACAAGACCTGCTTAAAATGAAATTGCCCGATAAAATTCACTGGATACACTGGTGTTGTAATTTTCTGCTCCTGGGTAATCTCTGGTTCAGTTTCATTGGGTTTTTAACAAGCGTGTAAAACTGGATGAGCAGCACTTAGTGCAGTTGCTTTCTCAAGATGGAAAGAACAGAAATCTAAAAACAAAGTTAAATCTAAAAGTGTCTCCAGTTCCACTGGTACATTATAGTGGCCCTGCATCCCTTTGGTTCATTTGCCTTGGATTGATGGTGAGGAGCGATCCACTTCTTGCATACTATCTAGCCAAAAAAAAACACCAAAGAACTGCGGATACTGGAAATCAGAAACAAAATCAGAAATTGCTGGAAAAACTTTAGTCGGTCTACTGAAGTTTGCCTACTACTGGTGAGGGCAGGCTAGAGTTCAGTTGAATCACAGATCAGTGGCCCCACACTCATATGAGGCATGGTCAGTCGGGTGACTAGTAGCCAATAGATGCGGCAAAACCACTGAAAGAATAGACAGTGAGAAATTGATGCAAATATGATGGATTGCCATAAAATATTGAATCATTCAAGAATCACTATCCCTCGAATTTCAGGGTGATGTCCACTCTACGTTGCATGTTTCTGCTGTGGGTCTTCATGTGATAGAAAAGGCCAGTTCCTGATCTGCAGGTCATTGGACACATATGAATGTCCCATGTGGCAGTGGGATCAGAGTCCAGGTTTTGCTTCCTTTCCTTCTGTGCCATTGTTTGGCCTCATCATACACATGCGGCACAAGGCAAACAGGATGTCTCCTTCCTTATTCCAACTGCTCTGTTGCGGAGAATCAAATGGAAACCAGATAGCTCCTTATGTGGGGAAGAGGAAGAATATGGAAAGATGTCCTTAGAGTCTCTCAGATACCTCACAGGAGCTGGCTTGAGGAGCATTGACAACAAATACAGAAATTGCTGGTAAAACTCAGCAGGTCTGGCAGCATCATTGGAGAGAACTGAAGGTAGTTCTCCAATTCTGAGGAAGGATCACTCGACCCGAAACATTAACTCTGATTTCTCTCCAACAGTGTTACCAGACCAGCTGCGTGTTTCCAGCAATTTCTGTTTTTGTTTCTGATTTAAGCATCCGCAGTTCTTTCAGTTTTATTGAGGAGCATTGAAACTGTTCTGTTGCACTCAAATAGATGTTTGACGTAAGCAAAACAAAAACCAAGAAAAGGAAGTAGCTTATCTTCAGAATTAATTCGTTAATTAAAGCATTAAATTGTAGCTTCTAGTGAGATGATTATTATTTGTGATAGGATAATTGTTCTGCTTTTTAGCCTGAGCACCCCATGATTATAGAGAGAGTGCCAGTGAAGTGAATGGTCTTTTTTAAGATGAAATCTCCATTGGTGGTATAAATAAACACAAGTAAAAATAATTGCAAGAACAAGAATTTTGAATTTGCTAAAACCCTCTGATATAGCACCTGATGTACATAATGGAAAAGCATCAGCACAAATAGTGAAAAATGATACACTCCATCATAGACTTCAGTCATAATATTACCTGTTTGGATCACAACAACACAGTCAATAAAGAGTTTTGATGCAAAGTGAACTCCTAATGTGACATTCATTACCAATCTGCCGAATTCACCAGTGACAGTGACTCCCCACGTATAACAGTTTGATAGACTGCTTTCCAGTGTCACAAATAAAAAATACATCATGCTGGAAAAGCTCAGCAGGTCTGGCAGCACTTGTGGAGAAAGAAAGAGAATTCATGTTTTGAGTCCAATGTGACTCTTCCTTGGAACTAAGATAGATGTCAGGAAAGTGATGGGTTTTTAATCGCTAGAAATAGGTGAGAAAGGACAATTAGAACAAAGGGGAAGTTGGATGGCTAAGGCCAAGTCACAGGAGAAAATCAAAGGGAGTGGCATTGCTTATAGAGAAATGAGAAAGTTAGTGTCAGCAAAATGTAGGTTGGCTGTACTGAAAACCCTGGCAGTGGGACACAGTTAAAACATGGTGGAGGATGAACTTCATGTTTTGAAGTTGCTGAACTGAACATTGTGTCTAAAAAGCTTTGAAGTGCCAAAGTAGGCAATAAGTTGTTGTTCCTCCAGCTTGTTTTGGACTTTGCTGGAAGACTACAGCAAATCTAGGACAGAAATGTAAAATGTGAGGGTAGGATGCTGTGGGTGATGCTTGTTTCTGGAGAAATTAGAACATTAATCAAAACTGACAGAGCAACTAGGGTAATGGTCCATATCACTGTCCTGTATCATAAACTACTATCTTTTACCATAGTGAATATAGCATTTCGTCCTGTAGACAACCATGAATAAAAAAATTCAGGTGTTATACGGCAACAGCAATTCAGATATTTGCTGCAGAAATTCCCTAAGGGTGGTATAAACTGGGTTAACAGTTAGATTTTGAGATTTATAAAATATAGTAAAAACTGAAAATGAACATGGAATCTAGAATTTATGAATTACATGACTGATGTTACCCAATAATTTATTTTTGGTAAAATAAACCTGTATTTATATAGCATCATCTTGGGATATATAATTCACAGCCAAGGAATTGCTTTTGTGGTGTAATTAAATCTTTGTTGGTTTTGAGATTAACGTGACAGCCAGTTTCCAAATGGCTGAAATCAGAAACCTGATAACAGCCAGTTATTTTTGAAGGTGTCATATTAGCCAGTATGCCAAATGAGTCCCCTGCTGTTCTTCAAATAACACCTGAATAGCTTCAGTTTAGTCAATTATCCAGAAACCCGTTCCTCTGACAGTGCAGCACTCCTGCAGTAGTATACGTTGGTGTCTTCAATTCCCCAGGAATAGAATCCAACCCCTGACCTTCACACTCTGAGACAAAAAGGCTGCTTCGGGCCAAGCGTCATGATTTGGAGATGCCGGTGTTGGATTGTGGTGTACAAAGTTAAAAATCACACAACACCAAGTTATAGTCCAACAGGTTTAATTAGAAGCACTAGCTTTTGGAGTGCCGCTGCTTTATCACAACCACCTGATGAAGGAGCAGGGCTCCGAAAGCCAGTGCTTCCAATTAAACCTGTGTGATTTTTAACTCTGGCCAAGTGGATACTTCATTGTAAACTAATGATTTAGAATTAGGTTTTATTGTCACAGGTACTCAAGTACAGAAAAACATGTGAAAAGTGTACAAAGTTGCCACTTCTAGTGCCATCTTAGGTTTAAATTAGAATGATAAAGAAATAAAATAAGTTAAGCATTACAGTCCTTATAAAGCAGAGAAAGAAAAAAAAACAGAGCAGATGAGTCTGTGCTCGGCTTCACCCCCAGGCCTGGAGTCTGCCCCTGTGTGTTACCAGGTATCCTCACTGTGTAAAAGATACTGCGAATAGTGTAAATTACTTTCCTTCCTGATCACTGTTCTCTCAATTTTCACTTGTCAGGTCTAAAAACTATTAAATCTGTGACAAGAACACGTTTGAGAGTTTTGCGGCAGAAATTTTGAATTCTGAGCGACAGAGAGTGAAGGAGAAATCCCAGCCCCCAGAACACCACTTGAAGCTGTCAGCGCATCATCCGCTGAAACTGCAGAGTTTTGATAGCACTTTCCTTGTTAAAAGCTTTTTAGAGACCAGATGACCTGGTGTCCTGACACCGACTTTAATATGCTTCCTCAGTGCAGGTGCAGTGATCACAAAACCGCAGAAGGAATGCCTTTCTGGGCTGTGGACCTTGCAATCAATCTCATTCCTTTGCGCTGGCTCTTTGATTCTTATCTCTCATCTGTGGCTAGTTAGTTGCATGGAATGCTGTATAAGATACTGTGAATTATCTTGCCACACACCAATTCAACTGTTTAGGGTCTGATAGGAGTTTGAAAACTGAACAAAGAGTCAGTTTTATCCAAACTACCTAATTGCTGTACGTAAAACCTTTTGAGCAACAAAATACTGATTCCGGCTTTCCAAACATTTGTTTTTCTGATCTGTAAAATGATGTTTTTTTTTATTCTAACCAACAGGCTGAGAGAAATTATTCTAATTCCTCATTCTTAAATGAGCAACCTTTAAACAATCCAAATATGTATTTCTGTCCTCCCCTTCAGCTTTGGTTCTAAAACATAAATCATTAAATCGTAAAGTTTGAGTGAAATGTTGTCCAGACCATTAAGCTTCAGCACTGAATTGAAAAAGTTAAAACAGCTTCCTCTTGCTGAAAAAGTGATGGCGTTGAGGAAGAAGGGATCTAGAAGGTTGTAGATTGCCTTCATAATGACATCTGTCAGGACTGGAGAATTGAGGAGAGATTGGAGAGGTTGGGGTTGTTTATCTTGGAGCAGAGAAGTCTGAGGTATGATGCAATGGTGATATACCAGATTGTGAGGGTGACTATAGAGCAGACAGGAGGAACCTGGTTCCCTTGGCAGAGTTCAAGAACCATGGGTCATAGATTCAAGCAAAGTGGCGGAAGGATTAGAAGGGACATGAGGAAAAAGTCTTTTTACGCAGAGAGTGGTGGGTGTCTCGAATTCATTGCCTTAGTTGGTGGTGGAGGCAGAGACCCTAAACCCTTTTAAAAAGGACCTGGATCCGCAGTGTAAATGCTGTAAGTTGCAGGGCTATGGGTTGTGTGCAAATAGGGTATCTGGGTGTCTTTGAGTCATCATAGACAAGATGGGCTGAATGGCCACCTTCTGTGTTGTATCACTTCTATGGTACTATCTATAAAACAAAATTGGCCATTTTTGGCTATAGTACAGAATGTGATTGACTGTTTTGTGATGACACATATGCGGCTGAATTTCCTCAGTACTCCACCAGCTCCACTGATATGACATCAAGTGAAGTTACAGCACTGATACAGTAGAGAGCCAGAGAAGATTCACCCACCCCATGGACTGCCAAAAAAAAACAGGTTCATTCAGATACTTACAGGGTGAACCCGCAATTGCCATGGTGGGTTTCTGTTCTTTCAGCAAAGTAAAGCAGCTAAAGTTGCCCGCGTGTCCCAGGGCAGTCAGGAATTTGTCAGCTTCTGTCTTGAACCAAAGATGTTCTTCAGCACCACCGGACAGGCAAATATGTGATTTGAATATCTCACATGTTCATTGACTGTGGTTTTAACCTCAGGACTCAGATTTTAACTCTGTGCACTTCCTGGTATTGGCTAGGCCAGGCAAAGAGCAAGAGGACAGGGACATTTTACAGGGCTGGACAAATGTCAGGCAAGCAATGCTTTAAGTATTGAGATCTGGCACCTGCTTCTTTGCCCCTGCTGAGTATACTCGCACAGCTTTGAAGATACCTCAGAGCTTTTTGACTTTTAATCTTCATTTCCCATCTGACAGCTTTCACTGCAGTGTAGGAGCACTTTTTGCAGCTTTACTTTGGAAGTTCAATGAGGAATAAAAGGAGCAGATCCTGAAAGGAAAGCAGCAGCCTTTTCTACAGCCACTTGCATAGGTCAGAGTGGATGAACACAGGGCTCCTGCTTGCACCGACCACCATATAAAGACAGGCCATCAACTTCCTCAGCACTACCAGGCACCACTACCTCAGGCAGGTCATAGAGTAATACAGCATGGAACCAGGTCCTTCAGTCCAAACTGGTCCATGTTGACCATTGTGCCCACTCAGCTAGTTCCAATTGCCTACATTTGGTCCATATCCCTCTAAACCCACCCCATCCAAATGTTTTTTTAAATGTTGCTATTGTACCTGCCTCAACCACTTTCTCTGGCGGCCCATTCCATACACACCACTCTACAGAGACAATAGATTCTTCATGACAGATAAGGGCTGTGTCTTAAAGACATGGCTGATGATACCTTGGAGTGGCCCTATGCCTAATGTGCAGAAAAGTCACAAAGGAAGCCAAGTGAGCACAAGATTGGACTGAGGCAAGCTACGTGGACACTGAACATCAGATGTAAATGTGTAGACATCCTTCAGGATGCACTGGCAAACGTTTTGAGAATGATAGTCTATTGCACCTTTTTTTTAATCATTCACGGGATCTGGAGTCTCTGGCTAGGTCAGCACTTATTGCCCATCCTTAATTGCCTATGGGCAGTTGAGAGTCAAGTACATTGCTGTGGGTCTGGAGTTACATGTAGGCCAGACCAGGTAAGGATGGCAGTTTCCTTCCCTAAAAGCCCATTAGTGACCAGATGGGTTTTTCTGACAATCGGCAATGTTTTAATGGTCATCATCAGACTCTTATTCCCAGATTTGTTTTTATTGAATTCAAATTCCACTACCTGCCATGGTAAAATTCGAACCCAGGTCCCCAGATCATTACCTGGATTTTTTTAACCATGTTGCGCACTAGAGAGTGTTGAAGCTTCATGGGAAGAAAGGTAGTGAATGTTTTATAACTTCAGCAAGTCGGCGGAGGAGTCCCAAATATCGACATTCCCAGCCACACAAAGGATGCCTGCGAATGCCTGATTCATCCTCATTTCAGTTCATCAGAAGCAGTACAGATATCTGGCACAGAATTCGGGTCCTTTCCCCATTCCTGTTGCCAGTGCAAAGCAGTCCCACAATCAGCAATCCACTCCTTTTTCACATATCCATTGCACATATTTTACTCATGTCTTATTGACATGACAATATAACACAGTATAAAATATTCTAGTGAAAGCTCTTGTGCAACAGTAAATCCTTTATCTTTCTTATTCTACTGCTCATACATTGTGTGGTATAGTTAGAGACAGGCTGCTTGCTCCCCTGCCCAGTGTTGGCATTGGACACATTCAGGAGTTGATCAGGCCAAGAGGATGAGAGGCAGCAGTACCCCCCATGGCTGATAGACCAGGACCAAGCAGCCTGGAATGGAAGCACTTTGACAGCATTTGCAATTCCATGTGCAGGTCGATCTGCTGTAACGCACGTTTTGTCAGCACAAATTGGCGATAACGCGATTGACCAATTGTGAAGGGGTTTGGATAACATGAACTTTCCACTGAACAGGTATAACGATTTTCTATTAGCAATCTTCTACAGCAATTTTCTATAGCGCGAAGTTGCAGGGGAACACAACTGCCACGTTATAGCAGAACGACCTGTACGATTTCTCCATCTTCCTGACTGGTTAGCAACTGGGAAGCACTTTTTCAATGAGATACCAAGCATCCAAGACAAAATCTTCCTCTATTCTGTTTGAGGTGGCATTCCAAGTGTGCAAACTAATGGAGATATAAACTCAGGTCACTTGACAATGCAAATGGCTTTTGAGTCAAAGGTTACACGTTGAGTCCTCACTCATGGACTTTGGCAGTTAATCAAGATTGAATTCTCAGTGTAGAGGTGATGCTTTGGTAAAGCATTGTTGAGATGTTCTCTTTGCAGTGTGATGTTACACTAAAGCCCTCTCTACCTGTCGAGGAAACCACAGAAGATCCCATGGCAATATTTGAAGCAAAGCAGAGCACTCTCCAGTGTTCAGATCTCCAATTATCTCCAAATCAACTTCAGCAAAAAAATGGTTAACTGATCATTTGACTGATACACTGTTTATGGGACATAGCTGTGCAAAACATTGGTTACCACATTTGCCTGTGCAAGTCACTGCTTCAATAACCAACTTAAGGACCTCAAATGGTGAGAGTGTGGGAAGACCATCACAGGCTAATTTGGGATGGTGGCAGGGAGATGATGGGATCCCCAAACACCACAGGTTATGTTTAATTCAATGTCCCCTCCACCTCAAAGGTTGCAATGTGGGAAAGTATAAAATACTGCCCACAATGACCATAACATCAACTGAAAACTTTAATTTCATCAACATCAATGTCAGCTCACCTCAATGACTGCTCATAAATATGCAAAACAGAATAAAGCCATCTTTATTGTTGCAGTTTTTGTCCTAATAAGTGAACATCAGAATTTGGTTACCTCCAGTGAACTCTTTCAAACATTCAGTCTTTCTCCCACTAGAAAAGGAAACTACAGAGACTACTCAAAAGGTCAAGCTGTTTCTCTGATAAGGACAGATTTGTTGAGGTATTAGATGTGGGCCCTTCACCGGGAAAGCAGCCAAACTCTGAAACACACAGGGGACTGTTTGCTGTTGCCAGGTTTCCAATTTGGTGAGCATCTGCTCACCCAACCAGGAGGCGCTATCCATTCTTGTGGAAAGATCTTATTTCCATAAGATAAGTAGGGTACCAACACAAATCGGTCCTTGTAAGTGGATTGTCATTGGGAGTAACAGGAAACCTGATGGGCCAGAGCCATGTAAAAGCATCCACGAGCCTCTGTCGTGCTGTGGCAAGGCTGGTGTTGGACTGGGGTGGACAAATTTAAAAGTCATACAACATCAGGTTATAGTACAATAGGTTTATTTGGAGGCATGAGCTTTTGGAGCGCTGCTCCTTCATCAGGTGAAAGAGCAGAACTCCGAAAGCTAGTGCTTCCAAATAAAGCTGTTGCACTATAACCTGGTGTTGTGTGATTTTTAACTAAACTCTGTGGTAGGCAACAAGATATTGTACAGGATCCAGAATCCTCCATGTTCATAGAAGCAGTGAGCAACCAAAAGGAGGTCCTCATCCCCTCAAGGGAAGACAAGTGCCCGGCCTGTTAGCTTCACTAATGTGAATAGATAGTTGAATACGCCAATGACAGCAGCACTGATCTAAGGCTTGTGTGTAGAAAAAGAAGAAACTTCAAATCTGACCAAGAAAAATGTATGCTTTCATGCAAGCTGGGTAACAGTGACAAGATCAGCATTTGTTGCCCACCCTAATTGTCCTAAACTGAATAACCTGCTGACCCATTTCAGATGGCAGTCCGGAGGTAACCACGTAACTGCGTCTGAAGTCATTGACTGTCAAACTAGGTAAAGATGGCAGATTTCCTTCCCTTAAAGAAATTAGTGAACCAGATGGCAACTCACCATTAGTGAGACTAGCTTTATATATATCAAGGTGAGGCTTCCCTCACATTTCCCCCTCTCTGGGGGTTAATAAGACCATAAGACATAGGAGTGGAAGTAAGGCCATTCGGCCCATCGGGTCCACTCCGCCATTCAATCATGGCTGTTGGGCATTTCAACTCCACTTACCCGCATTCTCCCCGTAGCGCTTAATTCCTCGAGACAACAAGAATCTATCAATCTCTGCTTTGAAGACATTTAGCGTCCCGGCCTCCACTGCAATCTGCTGCAATGAATTCCACAGGCCCACCACTCTCTGGCTGAAGAAATATCTCCGCATTTCTGTTCTGAATTTACCCCCCCTAATTCTAAGGCTGTGTCCACGGGTCCTAGTCTCCTCACCTAATGGAAACAATTTCCTAGCGTCCACCCTTTCCAAGCCATGTATTAGCTTGTACGTCTCTATTAAGTCTCCCCTTAATCTTCTAAACTCCAATGAATACAATCCCAGGATCCTCAACCGTTCCTCATATGTTAGACCAACCATTCCAGGGAACATCCGTGTGAATCTCCGCTGGACACGTTCCAGTGCCAGTACGTCCTTCCTGAGGTATGGGGACCAAAACTGGACACAGTACTCCAAATGGGGCCTAACCAGAGCTTTATAAAGTCTCAGTAGCACAACGGTGCTTTTATATTCCAAACCTCTTGAGATAAGTGACAACATTGCATTCGCTTTCTTAATTACGGACTCAACCTGCATGTTGACCTTTAGAGAATCCTCGACTAGCACTCCCAGATCCCTTTGTACTTTGGCTTTACAAATTTTCTCACCGTTTAGAAAGTAGTCTGTGCTTTTATTCTTTTTGCCAAAATGCAAGACCTTGTATTTGTTCACGTTGAATTCCATCAGCCATTTCCTGGACCACTCTCCCAAACTGTCTAGATCCTTCTGTAGCCTCCCCACTTCCTCAGTACTACCTGCCTGTCCACCTAACTTCGTATCATCTGCAAACTTCGCTAGAATGTCCCCAGTCCCTTCATCCAGATCATTAATATAAAATGCGAACAGCTGTGGCCCCAACACTGAACCCTGCGGGACACCGCTCGTCACCGGCTGCCATTCCGAAAAAGAACCTTTTATCGCAACTCTCTGCCTTCTGTCAGACAGCCAATCTTCAATCCATCCCAGTAGCTCACCTCGAACACCATGGGCCCTCACCTTGCTCAGCAGCCTCCCGTGTGGCACCTTATCAAAGGCCTTTTGGAAGTCTAGATAGATCACATCCACAGGGTTTCCCTGGTCTAACCTACTTGTCACCTCTTCAAAGAATACCAACAGGTTTGTCAGGCATGACCTCCCCTTAGTAAATCCATGTTGACTTGTTCTAATCAGACTCTGCTCTTCTAAGAATTTAGAAACCTCATCCTTAATGGGTTGTGGTGGGTTACTCTTCAGAGGGTCGGTGTGGACTCGTTGGGCCGAAGGGCCTGTTTCCATACTGTAGGGAAACTAATTGCTGTACCATTAGGAGCAATGTCTTCACTTGCCTTGGCTCCAAGCTCTGGAATTTCCTCCCTACATCCTGATACCTCACTTTTCCTCCTTTAAGGCATTCCTTTGAACCTACTGTGGGCAGGTTTTTTGATTCACTGGCATAGTATCTCCTTTTGGAGTTCAGTGTCAAACTTTGTCTATAGCATTCCTGTGAAGCATCATCTGACTTTTAAAGGTAATTCACAAGTAAAGGTTGTTTTGCCAATGATTGCACAGAAGCATCTCTTTATGTAGTCATGAACTACAAGGTGGCTGATGCTGTTCAGCTTGGAGAGAGCTTGAAGCAAGGAAGGGCTGAAGTCACTTAATTGACACCCCTCAAACGCTGTCCACTGCCTACAGGCACAAGTCAGAGAGTGGTAAAATAGTCTCTATTTGTCTGGATGGATACAGCTCTAACAATACTCAAGGACTCAATACCACCCAGAACAAACCAGTTTGTTTCATTTCTGGTCTTATTGCGTACTTTTTGCCAGATAGAGTCATAGAGATGTATAGCATGGAACCAGACCCTTCGGTCCAACCCGTCCATGCCGACCAGATATCCCAACCCAATCTAGTCCCACCTGCCACCACCCGGCGCATATCCCTCCAAACCCTTCCTATTCATATACCCATCCAAATCCCTCTTAAATGTTGTAATTGTACCAGCCTCCACCACTTCCTCTGGCAGCTCATTCCATACCCGTACCACCCTCTGTGTGAAAAAGTTGCCCTTAGGTCTCTTTTATATCTTTCCCCTCTCACCCTAAACCTATGCCCTCTAGTTCTGGACTCCCCGACCCCAGGGAAAAAACTTTGCCTATTTACCCTATCTATGCCCCTCATAATTTTATAAACCTCTATAAGGTCACCCCTCAGCCTCCGATGCTCCAGGGAAAACAGCCCCAGCCTGTTCAGCCTCTCCCTATAGCTCAAATCCTCCAACCCTGGCAACATCCTTGTAAATTGCACTGAAGCAACTCATCAAGGCTTCTTGGCGAGATTTTCAAACCCCGTGATCTTCACCAACCAGAAAGGTAAAGACAGTAGGTGCATTGAAACACCAACAATTGCAAGTGACCATCCAACTCTCATACCAGCCTGGTTTGAAGATGTATCACCTATACATTCATTGTTACCAGAATAAACTCCTGCCAGTATCAAACTATGAGGACATTTTCACCACACAACCTAGAACAGTTCAAGCAGCACGTCCACCATTAGATTGAAACTTCATATGCTATCCTCAAAGAGATGGACCATCAGGGTTAATGTTCATTCTGACCATCATTGGACAAATTCCTGAAAATTTTCTTTCGACCTATTTAACAGATAGCTGTGAAGATAAAGACTTTTTTTTACACCAAACATTCTTTCCTTCAGCTGAGACCTGAAGGTGATGCCTATCCTTTTACTACAATACTTCAAACTGCAATGAGGCTTTTGGTCCAATGCTAATTTCTACATTCTTGAAATAATCCATTTGCAAATGATGTGTTCAGGTTGAATGAACAAGCAATACGTATCCACTGTTTGAGCTTCCTAACCATGTTCATCTTCCAAAGGTCACTGCTCCCATCCAACCTAACATTCTCAGACCATTTTCTCCCTGTTCAACCTTAACATTGTCAGTTAGTGAGGCCCACTGCACTCCTCCATTCAAATAATTACTGACCCATTCAGAACAAACCACTATTGCCACTGAGTCGGCAAATGTCGCTTGACTGAAATGGCACAGCGAGAAGGTGAAGTTCTCGAAAGGAGCTGTCTGAGCTCGTCTTTACTCTCATCCATGGTTGACTCCAAACTGTAATTGTATATGGATTTGATCTTAAAGTGATTGAGCTTAATCCCAATTATAATGTGAAATAAAGCAAAAGTAGAAATCTTTTTTTCCTGTGTAAATGTAGCAATTATGACCTTGTGTAGGATTGTTCTGAGAAGTTAATATTTCGGTTATATTCATTGTTCACAGATGTGGGGAGTGGACAGGAGGATAATAAAGCAGTATCTAAGCAGGACATACAGAACATAATCAGAAAAGACCACTGTAGAGTTCTTGTGAAGTTTTTTTCCATCAGACATATCTTTTGTAAACAAAGCAAATTGCACAGATTGGTTATTTTCGAAAGTTATCTGTTGGTTCCTGGTGCATGCTGGTAATAGAACAATGAGTTATGAAGATTTTCAGTCCTCAATGTGAAATAATCATCCCAAGTTATAACCAAAGTTTGGATTGTTATTGGTTGGTCAACTTTCAGTTCAGCTCTAAAGGCTCAAGAGGCTACAGTATTGAAGCTTCTAAGTACAAACAGCATTCACTTTCCATATTGGAATACTTAAGGAAAAATAGATATTCCTGATCATAAGACACCACATTTTAAAGGTAGGTTGGAATAATTAGCTCAGCACTGTGAACACTTAATTTTACGTGTTTAGTCTGAATTTGTTCTCAAGCAATGAGCCACCTTGGTCCTTTCAAGGCATGCAAGACAATACAGGCGTTCAGAGCTCTCAAACTGCTTCTGCCACTAATGAAATGCTTCTGCTGTGAAACAGAAGCTAAGTGGTGTTTCAATAGTGTGTCACCCGCTGCTCAAACATCACTAATGAATTCCATTAAAACATAAATATAAATCACCAAACTTAAGCAGAGGGAAATCACTGTGTTGCTTACTCCAAAACCAAGTACAGGTATGTGTACAGTGGCAGTACCATATGTTTAAGGCATGCTGTTGTTTAATATCATGTGTTATTTTTGACTGTTTTTTGTAGATTGCTTCTTTTTCAGTTCTAAACTACAAAGGTCGGGCAACTTTATGTGCTTATTTGTATGAAGCTCATATTTAATCTTGTTAATTGACAAAGAACTCATTTTTTAATTATCTTCCGCTCTCTGATCAATAATGTGAAACAAATGTTTGAGCAGAGGAAACCTTTCATTGGCTAAATGCCATTTTATAAAACACTGTAGGGAAGCAAATTCTTTAAGAGCATTCTTTTGGTAGGACTAACGCAACACAGATTCATGACAGAGGGACACCTCTTCTGACTGTAAACGATCCATCTGCTTTGTCCAGAATCGGAGTTTATTGCAACACAAGTTACTCTGCTAAAAGAAATCTTTAGGGCAGTTTGTTGTAGCAACAAAAAGATTTTGAAACTGCAATCTATCCTTGGACCTAGGGGGCTCAATAACTCGAGGGTTTGTTTATATCATGCAATTCATCTTACAATTGTCAGCCTAAAAGTACAGAATAATTTGACCTGTTTTGAAAATGAGCAAATTCCTCACTTTAAGGAAAATGGGCAACGGATTTTCACTGTCTGTGTTAGAGGAGGCAGCACGTTAAAAATCCACTTCATTATTGTGTCTCAGAGAGAATGTAATTTTGAGTAAAATAAGTGGTTTTAGTCCACTGTTTCTCACTGAAATCTTATCATAAACCAAAGCCAATTACAGTGTAGCTTATGTTTTAAAGACCCACTATCTGTATTGTCAGGTGAAATCCAAATGAATATGCTTCCTTAGGATGTGGAATCTCCCTTTAAGAAATGTTCGTGATCTTGGACATTGGACAAGGTGTAGAATTGATTCAAAAACCAAAGTTGCTAGTGAAATTCAGCAGGGCAGCACCTCTGGGAAGAAGGCAAAGTTAATGTTTCAAGTTTGGTGACTATTAGAACGAATTATAATTAGTTCACCTTTCAAGTCTCTGGGCTAGTGTCAGACAGTCGTAATCCAAACATATATATTTATGAGCAAAAACAAGACAGTAGATTATTTTCTGAATGGCGATTAATTGGGAAGGGAGAGGTGCAAAGAGACCTGGGTGTCCTTCTATACCAGAATCGAAGAGTGCGGTGCTGGAAAAGCACAGCCAGTCAGGCAGCATCTGAGGAGCAGGAGAGTCAACATTTTGAGCATAAGCTCTTCGTCAGGAATGACGAGGTGGCCCGGGGGGTTGAGAGATAAATGGGATGGGGTGGGGCTGAGGGGAAGGTAGCTTGGAATGCAAAAGGTTGATGAAGGTAGGGATGAAGGTGTTAAATTGGAGAGGATGGTGCAGCAGATAGGTTGGAGGGAAGATGGAACAGGTAGGACAGTTCAGGAGGTGGTGCTGAGTTAGAAGGTTAGATCTGGGATGAGGTGAGGGGAGGGAAGATGAAGAAACTGGTGAAATCCACATTGATCCCATGTGTTTGGAGGATCCCAAGACGGACAATGAGGCGTTCTTTCTCCAGGCGTCGGGTGGCTAGAGTTTGGCAGTGGAGGAGGCCCAGGACTTGCATGTCCTTGACGGGGTTTGGGGTGGGGAGGTGCAGTTAAAGTATTCAACCATAGGGCAGTGAGGTTGTTTAGTGCATGTGTCCCAGAGATGTTCTCTGAAACATTCCACAAGTTAGCTTCCTGTCTCCCTAATGTAGAGGAGACCACACTGAGAGCAATGCACATAGTAGATGACATGTATGGAAGGTAAATCTTTGTTGGATGTGGAAGGATCCTTTCGGGCCTTGGACAGAGGTGTGGACGTAGGTTTTGCACTTCTTGCGGTGGCGAGGGAAGGTGCCGGGTGGGGAGGGTGGGTTGGTGGAGGCTGTGGACCTAACTAAGGAGTCACAGAGGAAATAATCTCTCCAGAATGCAGATAGGGGTGGGGAGGGAAATATATGTAGGTGGCGGAAATGGCAGAGGATAATGTGATGTATCTGGAGGTTGGTGAGGTGGAAGATGAGGACCAGGGAAATTCTCTCCTTGTTGTGATTGGAGGGATGGAATTCAAGGGAGGAGGTGCGGGAAGTGGAGGGGATGCATTGGAGGGCATCATTGACCACGTGGGAGGGAAAATTGTAGTCTTTGAAGAAGGAGGCCACCTGGGATGTTCTGTGGTGCAGTTCGTTCTCCTGGGAGCAGATGTGGCAGAAGCAGAGGAATTGTGAATAAGTGATCGCGTTTTTACAGGAGGCAGGGTGGGAGGATGTGTAGTCCAGGTAGCTGTGGGAGTCAGTGGGCTTGTAGATGTCATGTTGAGTCGGTCACCGGAAATAGAGATGGAGAGGTCCAGGAAGGGGAGGGAGTTGTCCAACATGGTCCAGGTAAACTTGAGGTCAGAGTAGAAGTTGCTTTTGAAGTTGATGAACTGTTCAGCCTCATTGTGGGAGCACGAGGTGAGCTCGATACAGTCATCGATGCAACGAAGGAGAAGGTGGAGAATGGTACCGGTGTAACTGCAGAAGATTGACTGTTTCACATACCTGACGAAGAGGCAGGCATAGCCGGGGCCCATGCGGGTGCCCATGGCTACTCCTTTGGTGTGGAGGAAGTGGGGGGATTTGGAGGGAAAATTGTTGAGGCTGAGGACCAGTTCAGCCAATCAAATGAAAGTGTCAGTGGAAGGGCACTGATTGGGTCAGCAGGAGAGGAGGAAATGGAGGGCTTGGAGGCCTTTGTCATGGTGGATAGATGTGTACAGGGACTGGATGTCCATGGTGAAGATAAGGCATTGGGCACTGGGGAAACAAAAGTCCTGGAGAAGGTGGAGGCCCTGGGTGGTGTCCCAAACATATGTGGGAAGATCTTGGACCAAAGGGGACAGAATGGTATCAAGGTATGTGGAGGTAAGTTTGGTGGGCAGGAGCTGGGTGAGATGATGGGTTGATCGGGGCAGTCAGGTTTGTGAATTTTGCGGGGTCCTGCTCTATGAGGTTGGAGGCTGTTTTCTCAGGAGGCAGGCGGGAAGAGGTGTAGTCCAGGTAGCTGTGGGAGTCGGTGGGTTTGTTTACGAGAGGCAGGGTGGGAGGACATGTAGCTACAGGAGGCAGGATACACACACTAAGCAACCCCAACACATTGTGCCCGCACTTTAACTCGCCCTCTCACTCCCCCAAACTCTCACCACCCAACGCCTGGAGGAAGAACGTCTCATCTTCTGCCTCGGGACCCTCCAACCCCATGGGATCAATGTGGATTTCACCAGTTTCCTTATTTCCTCTCCCCAACTTATCCCAGATCCAACCTTCTAACTCAGCACCGCCCTCTTGAACTGTTCTATCTGTCCATCTTTCTTCCCACCTATCCGCTGCATCCTCCTCTCTGACCTATCACCTTCACCCCTACCTTCATCCACCTATCGCATTCCCAACTACTTCCCCCCCTAGCCCCACCCCGCTGCCATTTATCTCTCAGCCCCCTTGGGCCACCCCCTCATTCCTGATGAAGAGCTTATGCTCAAAAGATCGACTCTCCTGCTCCTTGGAGGCTGCCTGACCGCTGTGGTTTTCCACACTCTTCGACTCAGATCTCCAGCATCTGTGGTCCTCACTTTCCCCTGTCCTTATGTCCCAGTTGCTGAAAGTAAACATGCAGCTGCAGCAGGTGGTAAAGGAGATAAGTGGTATGTTGACCTTCATAGTGAGAGAATTCAAGTACAGGAGCTGGAATGTCTTGCTGCGGTTGGACAAAGCCTTGGTGAGACCTGACCTGGAGTTTCGGTTTCCTTATCTGAGGAGGATGTTCTGCTCAAGGAGGAAGTATAATGAAGGTTCACCAAACTGAATCCTGGGATGGCAGAACTGACACACGAAGAGAGACTGGATCAGTTAGGACAACATTCCCTGAGAAAAATTGGGTTTGGAATCTCATTGAAACCTGTACAGTTCTCGCAGGATTAAACAGGATAAACACAGCAAGCATGTTTCCGATGACTGGGGAGTCCTGAATTGGGGTCACACTCGAAGGATACAGAGTCGACTGTTTAGGATTGAGATGAGGAGAAATGTCTGCACCTCAAGTATGGTGAGCCTTTGAAATTCTCTGCTACAGAAAGTGGCTGAGGTCAAAATATTGAATGTTTTCAGAATGGACTTAGATATAGCTTGAGGTCTAAAGGGATCAAAATGTATGGAAGAAATCAAGAGCCAGGTATTGAGTTGGTTGATCAGCCATGATCATATTGACTGCAGGATGAATGGCCCACTTCTGCTTCTGTTTTCTATGTTTTTGTTGAAAATAGTTTGAAATAACTTAGCTTAAACTGGTAATGAATTGCAGATTCATGTAAGATCTTGTTTTTGTAATAAAGAAATTTAGACCAGCAGAAATAGACCTGTTTAAATATTATTTTAATGTTTACTGAAGGTAACGTCAGAGTCTTAACTTGTGGTTGGGTAAATTGCGAAGTGAGGTGAGGCATTTGCTGGTTGCCAGAGACATGGAGTGGTTGGTCAGTTTCCTTGTTTCTGAGCTGCAAACTCCAAGTGAAAGAACAAAGATGACCCAGAAGTACCATTCCATTTAGAAGCTGTGCCGGTCAACTCACCTCATGTGGAAGTCTATGGCTGCTTGGGAGGACCTCAAGAAGAGAGTAGATAAATAAACCAAATTTGGGTTAGCAGAACAGAAATGTTTAGCCACCCAGATCACAGGGTGCCAGGTTTTGATTCCAGATCTGTGCTGAAATAATATGATCTGAACCAAAACAGTTCTTCAATTTCACAGCCAGCACTAAGAGGAAAGTATGTCTCCAGAAATTTTGGTCCAGTTTTCTTGTTTTAAACATTTATTCAACCCATTTCTATTTAAGTGTCCCACCTTTAAAAACTTCTATCATGTCACCATCATCAATGTTCTCACAAAAATAATCACTTTCACTAATTAGGTATTGTCTGCCAAGTGTTCCACAGAAAATTATTTTATCTATCCTGGTGTTTAGGATTAAATGTTTTCTGATTGTTTTTACTGTAGAAAGGAAAAGTATGTTGAAGTGTTATGTTTAGTCTTTTGATGACCTGCTTAACTGAGAATTCCGATCTCTTTTTAGCTAATGCCATGTACATGGGAAGCCAGGAGATGATGCACGTTGTACAGAGAGATGATCCCACTATAAGACGGTATCTGGACAAGGTATTGTAGTTTCAAGTTTGTGGTCAAAATACTGACAATTTATAATTAGCAATCATTGTTTCAAGTATGGGAAGATAATGTGTTCCAATGCGGGTTATCCAATTGTGATTGAAACTGCTCCACCCATCAGTAAGTTAAATAAGATAGTGCTGCCTGTCAGTATCAGCACTTCCAGATCCTGCTACAGTTCAGCCAGATGTCCCAGCTGAAGGAAAACCTTCTCTACTGCACCAATCCAAACGCAACCCACTGCCTTACCCTCAATTAAGACATTTCCGGCTCTGCATTCTGGAGCAGCGAGCAGAGTTCTCATACATACCTCAATCAGCACTGGCAGTGTGCTGCTTTCAGTAGACTGAGGCCTGACCACAATAATAGATTGGACCTTCCAGTGCCACCGTTGGATTGGTAAAAGAGATACCCTACTACCACCTGCCAAATAGCACGCAGTTACCTTGCAACCCTTCAAACACTGCTGGGATTTGTTATTAACCTCTGCAATGAATCTGGTTTTGTTGACGTGCACCAATTATCGTATTATTGGTCATGAAAGATTCAAAATTAATGGCGTCCCTTAAAAGTGCTGCTGTCTATACACAAGATGTAACTATTTATGTTGTGGACCAAAATTGGGGGACCATCCTTTCTTTTCAAATTGAACATATTTTGAATAGATTTCATTTGAAATGAAAGCAGTGTTCTGTTATGGCTTAAAATGTAATAGCAATTCATTGGTATTGATTTAATGTCAACTCACGAACAGTTTGTGTGGTGTCAGAAATTGGTGGATTCACCTTTAGATAACCTGGAAGTTATGCACCAATATAAAATATTTCTGTAAATACAAACAAGAGCAGCTCGTAGGAGGGACACTATTCATCACAGTAATATCTTATGAAATAAGATAAAAGCATATAAAAATTATAAGAAATAAGAGTCTAAAAACAAGGATGTGATGCTACCCCTCTACAAATCATTGGTCGGAGTATTGTGTTCAGTTCTGGGCTCCTTATTTAATGAAGGATGTTAAAGCCCTGGACAGTGCAAAGAAGAATTCCTAGAATGAGACCAGGACTGAGGGATTTTAGATACAAGGAGAGATTAGGGAAGTTAGATTTATTCTTCTTCGAGAAGAAAAGATTAAAAGGTTAACTAATTGAGATGGCCAAAATTAAGACAGGGTAAAGGAGGACATTGTGTTTCCACTAGTTGGTATATCAGTAACTGGAGGTCATAATTTAAGGATTGTCAGCAAGAGAGCAGGGAAAGTGGTGGAGGCAGGTTACATAGAAGGTTTCAAAAGAGAGCTGGAGATAGATTTGAAAGTGATGAATTTTGAGGGCTAGGGAGAGAGGGCTGGCGAATGGGATTTCGAGAGCCAGTACAGACAGAATGGGTCAAATGGCCTCATTTTGTACTGTAAAATTCTATTACTCTACATGTTCCCACCAAATATAGTTCTCTGTACCTAATGGATTCTGCCCTAATTTAATTTAAGGCACTATTTACACAACTATACCTATGTTTCACTTAAAAGTCACAGAAATTACAGCCATTCAACCCATTCAGCTGGTTACAACTAGAAGCAGCCAATATTCAAATGCAGCGAGATCTGGATCATATCCAAGTTTAGATTGACAACAGGCAAGTAACATTCACACCACATAAATGCCAGGAAATGGCCATCTCCAATAAATTACGATCTGATCACAGTCCTTGACATTCAGTGGTGTTGCCATCACTGAATCCCCCACTATCAACATCCCAGGGGTTATTGTTCACCAGGAACGCAACTGGACTCAACATATAAACTCCAGTGGTTACAAGAGTAGGTCAGAGACTAGGAATACTGCAACAAGTAACTCACCTCCTGACTCCCCAAAACCTGTCTACAGTCAACAAGTGTGATGGAATACTCTCCACTTGCCTGAACGGGTGCAGCTCCAACATGACTCAAGAAGCCTGACACCATCCAGGACAAAGCCGCCTATTTGATTGGCACCACATCCAGGAGCGTTTACTCCCTCCACCAGCAATGTTCAGTCACAGCAGTGTGTACTATCTCGAAGGTGCACTGCCGAACCTCACCAAAAATCCTCAGACAGCATCTCCCAAATGCAGAAACACTTCCATCGAGAAGGACAAGGGAAGTAGATATATGGGAACACCACCACCTTCAAGTTCCCCTCCAAGCCACTCACCATCCTGACTTGGAAATATATCACCATTCCTTCACTGTTGTTAGGTCAAAATCCTGGAACTCCCTCCCTAAGGGCACTGTAGGTCAACCTACGGTACACAACTGCAGTGGTTCAGGAAGGCAGCTCACCACCACTTTCTCAAGGGGCAACTAGGGACGGGCAGTAAATGCTGGCCAGCCAGCGACACGCATTTGCCACATGTAAATTTTTTAAATCTCGAAGTCATCAGCTTCAGTCCTTTTTTTTTGCTTTCTCACAACATGCTGCAGTTACAGCTCAGGTACCAGTATTTACTGAAGGTGCTGTGCAAGTCTGCATCATAAACTCATGCTGATCTGCAAGGTCAGCTTTCTGCTCAGTCCAGGTGGAGTTTTATCCATCTAATGTCACGAAAGACTAGAATGTACTGTTGGCTGCTCACCATCAAAAACATAGTGCGGTCGATTGTACCGTTGTTAAATGTAAATTTTGAAGTATGAAAGTTTGCTTCGTATGACGCATTGAAACTCATATCATATTGGCGGGCGTTTAATTCTGTTTTCATGGTGCATAAACTGACCCAGTGCCAGAAACATAGTACTAGATTTCGTCCCCAGCCATGAAATTAGTGGCCAAAGTTTACATGCACCGTAGAATCTGTGAACTTCTAACATAGAGTCATAGAGGTGTACAGCATGGAAACAGACCCTTTGGTCCAACTCGTCCATGCCGACCAGATATCCCAACCCAATCTAGTCCCACCTACCAGCACCCGGCCCATATCCCTCTAAACCCTTCCTATTCATGTACCCATCCAGATGCCTTTTAAATGTTGCAATTGTACCAGATTCACCACTTCCTCTGGCAGCTTACTCCATACACGTACCACTCTCTGCATGAAAACATTGCCCCCTCAGGTCTCTTTTATATTTTTCCCCTATCACCCTAAACCTATGCCCTCTAGTTCTGGACTCACTCACTCCAGGGAAAAGACTTTGTCTATTTATCCTATCCATGTCCCTCATGATTTTTTATAAACCTCTATAAGGTCACCCCTCAGCCTCCGACTGTCAAGGGAAAACAGCCCTAGCCTATTCAGCCACTCCCTATATCTCAAATCCTCCAACCCTGGCAACATCCTTGTAAATCTTTTCTGAACCCTTTCAAGTTTCACAACATCCTTCCGATAGGATGGAGACCAGATTTACGCGCAATATTTCAAAAGTAGCCTAACCAAGTCTTGTACAGCCGCAGCATGACGCCCCAACTCCTGTACTCAATATGTTGACATGATTTGTTTGTTCAGCAAATTTGCATTAATAATAATAGAAATTCCACAGACATGTTATTATTGCCCAGAGTTTGTAGTCAGCAACAAAGGAAATGGTGCTTGCTTACTTTTCACTCCAGTGACAGCAGTCCCCAGAATTTTCTCACCAATCAAATGAAGATGTTGCACCATTGTGTACCTGATCCAGCAGAGTGCCTTTTATAAGGGAATCAGTCCTGTAACTAGAGCTGTATACCAGCATACAGTTCACTGCACCGTTCAGTAGTTGTGCGTTTGCATGCCTGAGGAAGAAGGGTTAAAGAATGGTCATGAACCAATACATTGAAGATCCTCAATCAATTATAAGGTGTTAACAGATCTCACATTAGGCGGTATTCATCAGCATAATGCCATTCTTCATTTATTCCACAGTCCACTCCATAGTTCTGAACCCAACTGTTCACTCTCTGATAACACCCAGGGGAATGTCCATTCATTGACCCTACATCCAGCATGATCACCTCACCCTGTCATAGCTATTGTCTCAGGAATCTGTTACTCTAACAATACTCCCAGACCCTGTATTATCGCACTGTCTTCAAAGTATATTTGTAGCCACCTGCTTCTGCTCCAGTCCCAATGCACACCTTTTTAGACCCAGCTTGTTCCCCACACACACCCTCATCTTAGTAACTACCAACCATGCCATTACCAGACAGAGAAACGGCTCCTAATCCAGTGGTGCACTGGTAGATGAACAAGGTAAGTATGTTGAAAAACCTGGCATTGAAATAAGGGAAAAAAATTGAGTCTGAGTTGATGGAATATTAAAAAGAGGTGCCAGAGAAATACTTGCTATCAGAGAAAAAAAAATTTGAAAGGCAACAAATTGGAGATGAGGACAGTGTTGAGACATTTTTTAAGAGATGTATAAAGATGAAGTATGATAAAGAAATCAATAAGCACACTGAGAGAGAGAAAAAATTACAGAAGGGAGAAAGAGTTGAGGGCCAGTTACCAGAAGATGGTGGCACAATTTCACTCTTATTTTTAGCGTGGTGCCACATACAAAAACCATCAACTAAGTTACTAAAATAAAATCTATTTACAAGGCCATAATGATTCAGAGCGTGAAGGCAAGTACTGAGGTCTTGTGACCAGCTGCCTGTCAGTGTTTCTTTTTGCCAAAAGTGTTTTGAGAGATCTCAAAGCTATAATTCATGAAGTATAATGATTTAGGGGAAAAAGAATCAAATAAACACTCTGGATTTTCTGAAGTTTAGTGGTAACAGCTGGCAGCATACTGCAACTCCAGAGGCACTCTAATCACCTTGCATGATAGATGCAGCTCATTGTATTTCCCAAGAGAGCTTTCCATTACTAATTGCAATTGGCTGTTTTCAAATTGTCTTTCGTCTGGATATAGAATGTTTATCAGCAATATATCTGCACCTACCTTGTTTGATTGCTCCAAAATAAACAGCTGTAATCAGGATAATGAGCTTCCTACTTCTTGTGAAAGTTATATTACAATCGTGTTATTCCTTCTGTCAGTCTAATCTATCAAATGTGAGTCAAGCTGAAGATCTTTCCTAGGTATTAAGCATTTGGCTGTATGCCCTGTGATTAGGGCTCAGTTATGTTTCTCTAACAGTTGTACTTTAGAATCTATGGGTAGAAGTGTCTGGGTTGCAGACTGGAGGGGTGGGGAATGATGTAAATGGATTGCACCCCCAGGGGACGTCGCCGGGGAGCAGACAGACAAGCAGACTGGGGCTCCCATCCCCACCCGTCAGCCAATCAGCTCCAATAATCCCAGGAGTTCCAGACCTCCACAATTGATGGTGCTGGCAAGAGGCCTAATGGAATACGAGATCCAGGGGGCATTTAGCGGAGAGAGTTTGCGCAAATTAGGAGTGGGGTGAGGGGAGTTGAATTTTGACATAGACCTCAAGAGGTTACTGTCTCCTTGGGACATGACCCTGAGGGGCAAAATACATTCTCAAAAAGCAGCACCCCCTTCCTAACCACCGTTTTAAAACTTGCGCGAATAAAAAGGCCACCGACTGGCCAAGCTGCCATGTTTGGTGTGGGCAGGGTCATATTAGGATCAACTGAATGTTTGAAAAGCTCAGATGTTGGTGCTTGTCCATTCCCTCTGTTATGGGTGTGAGCTCAGAGGATACTGGGAAACATAGAAACAGAGATGATAGGAGCAAGCCATTTGACCCTTCAAGCCTGTTCCCCCATTCAATATGGTCATAGCCCAATACCCTCATCCCGTCCTCTCCCCATATTCCTTAATCCCCTTGAAGCTATTGAGCAGGGGACCATCCCTATTTTCCATCCCCTCCCATCTTAAACAGTGATGACAGTACAGTGGCTCAGTGGTTAGCACTGCTGCCTCACAGTGCCAGGGACCCAGGTTCGCTTCCACCCACGGGTATCTGTGGGGAATTTGCACATTCCCCCTGTGTCTGCATGGGTTTTCTCTGGGTGTTCTGGTTTCCTCCCACAGTCCAAAGATGTGCAGTTTAGGAGGATTGGCCATGGTAAATTGTCCATATTGTTCAGGGATGTGCAAGCTAGGTGGGTTCACTATGGGAAATGCAGGGTTATGGGGATAGGGTGGAGGACTGGGTCTGGGCAAGATGCTGTTCAGAGGCTTGATGCAGACTCAATGAGCTGAATCACCTCTGATGTAATGTGATTTTATTTGATTTATTTGCTGTCACGTGTACCAGGGTACAGTGAAAAGTGCTGTTTTACATGCTTACAGGCAGATCATACTGTACAGGTGCATCAGGGTAACAGAATGCAGGGTATTGTTACAACTGTCAAGAAGAGGCAGAGAGAGATCATCATTCACCTTAAAGAGGTCCATTCAAAAGTCTCTTGACAGCGGGGAAGAAGCTGTCCTTGAATCTGTTTGTACATGTTTTCAAACTTGTGTATCTTCTGCCCGATGGAAGAGGGTAGAAAAGAGTAAAACCGGGAGGGGGGGCTCTTTCATTCTGTCGGTAAGTAAGGGTGAAGTCAGTGGATGGAAGGCTGCTTTAAATGGTGACTGGGCTGGGTTCACAACTCTTTATAGTTTCTTGCAGTCTTGGGGAGAGCAGTTGCTTTACCACGCTTTGATGCATCCAGATTGGATGCTTTCTCTGGTGAATTATACAAATTTGTAAGAGTCTTTATTGACATACGGCATTTCCTTAGCATCTTGAGGAAGTAGAGGCATTGTTGTGTTTTCCTACATGGGTGTACCAGGTAAGATTGTTGGTGGTTGTCACCCACAGGCACATGATGCTCTCAACTAGCTTCACCTGAGCACCATTGCTGCAGACAGGGGCATGTCCTCCACTCCACTTCCTGAAGTCAATGTACTGTCGGGGTTCATGATTCTACATAATATCCACCTTTATAATCCAAAGAATTGTGGATAATTGACAACAATAGAAATGAGATTTGTTTCTTTAATTTGAATTGATTTTCCTTTTCAAGTTTTACCTTGATCAGATTTGAGTTCCCCATCCCACTGTAAGAATCATCATTGAAACAGACAAATTCACCACCAAAATCCCAAAGAAGACAAAGAAAATCATCATTATTTGTTGCATTCAGAGTCAACCAATCAGAGTCGACTTTCCAACCATTAGTGTTAAAGCCTTCCCCTGACATAAACTGATATTCTCACAAATTGTCCAGATGAGTTTTTGTTTTAATTCTTACATGGGTTACGGATATCACTGGCAATGCCATCAAGTGCCACTTGTCCCTAATAAGTTTTGAACTGAGTTACCTGCTAGGTCATTTCAGAAAACAGTTCACAGCCAATAACATTTGTGTGGATCTGGGGTCACATATGGACTGGACCAGGTTAAGATAGCAGATTTCCTTGGTAATAGTGAACTATATGAGTAAAGAAACTACCTCTGACACCTGTCCTATATCTATCACCCCTCAATTTAAAGCTATATCCTCTCATTCTAGCCATCATCATCCGAGGAAAAAGGCTCTCACTGTCCACCCGATCTAACCCTCTGATTATCTTATAAGTCTCAATTAAGTCACCTCTCAACCTTCTTCTCTCTAAAAAATCAGCCTCCAGTCCCTCACCCTTTCTGCATAAGACCTTCCCTCCATACCAGGCAACATCCTAGTAAATCTCCTCTGAACCCTTTCCAAAGCTTCCACATCCTCCCTATAATGCGGTGACCAGAACTGTACGCAATGTTGAACAAAGAGACCTTGGATTGCAGGTTCATAGCACCTTCAAAGTGGAGTCGCAGGTAGATAGGATAGTGAAGAAGGCATTTGGTATGCTTTCCTTTATTGGTCAGAGTATTGAGTACAGGAGTTGGGATGTCATGTTGTGGCTATACAGGACATTGGTTAGGCCACTGTTGGAATGTTGTGTGCAATTCTGGTCTCCTTCCTATCGGAACAATGTTGTGAAATTTGAAAGGGTTCAGAAAAGATTTACAAGGATGTTGCCAGGGTTGGAGGATCTGAGCTACAGGGAGAGGCTGAACAGGCTGGGACTGTTTTCCTTGGAGCGTTGGAGGCTGAGGGGTGACCTTATAGAGGTTTACAAAATTATGAAGGGCATGAATAGGGTAAATAGGCAAAGTATTTTCCCTGGGGTCGGGGAGTCCAGAACGAGAGGGCATAGGTTTAGGGTGAGAGGGGAAAGGCTGGTACAATTGCAACATTTAAGAAGCATTTGGATGGGTATATGAAGAGAGGGTTTGGAGGGATATGGGCCGGGTGCTGGCAGGTGGGACTAGATTGGGTTGGGATATCTGGTCGGCATGGACAAGTTGGACCGAAGGGTCTATTTCCATGCTGTACATCTCTATGACTCTAAGTGCAGAAGCACCAGAGTTTTGTACAGCTGCAGCATGACCTCGTGGCTCCGAAACTCAATCGCTCTACCAATAAAAGCTAACCCACAGTATGCCTTCTTAACCCCATCAACCTGGGTGGCAACTTTCAAGAATAAATGTACATGGACAACAAGATCTCTCTACTCATCTGCACTACAAAAAAATCTTACCAATAGCCAGTACTCTTTATTCCTGTTGCTCCTTCCAAAGTGAATCACCTCACACTTTTCTGCATTAAACTCCATTTGCCATTTCTCAGCCCAGCTCTGCAGCTTATCTATGTCCCTCTGTAATCTGCAACATCCTTCAGCACTATCTACAACTCTACTGACCTTAGTATCATCCACAAATCTGGTGACCCATTCTTCTGTGCTCTCTTCTAGGTCTTTTTTAAAAATAACAAACAGCAGTGGCCCCAAAACTGATCTTTGTGGTACACCACTAGTAACTGAACTCCAGGATGAACATTTTCCGTCAACCACCACTCTCTGTCTTCTTTCAGCTAGCCAATGTCTGATCCAAACTGCTAAATCACCCTCAATCTCATGCCTCTGTATTTTATGCAATTGCCTACCATTTGGAACCTTATCAAACGCCTTACTGAAATCCATATACACTACATCAATGGCTTTACCCTCATCCACCTATTTGGTCACCATCTCAAAGAACTCAATAAGGTTAGTGAGGCACGACCTACCCTTCACAAAACCATGTTGACTATTCCTAATCAACTTATTCCCCTCTGGATGATTATAAATACTATCACTTGTAATCTTTTGTAAAAACCGAAGTAAGGCTCACTGGTCTATAATTATCAGGGTTGTCTCTACTTCCCTTCTTGAACAAGGGGACAATATTTACTATCCTTCAGTCTGGACCCGATACGTTAACTCTGATTTCTCTCCACCGAAGCTACCAGACCTGTTGAGCTTTTCCAGCAATTTCTATTTTTGTTTCTGATTTCCAGCACCCGCAGTTCTTTGAGTTTTTAATTAGATTAGATTACCTATGGTCTGGAAACAGGCCCTTCAGTCCAACCAGTCCACACTGACCCTCTGAAGAGTAACCCACCCAGACCCATTTCGCTCTGACTAATGCACCTAACACTACGGGCAATTTAGCATGGCCACTTCATCTAACCTGCACATCTTTGTGATTGTGGGAGGAAACCAGAGCACCCAGAGGAAACCCACACAGACACAGAGAGAATATGCAAACTCCACACAGACAGTTGCCCGAGGCTGGAATTGAACCCGAGACCCTGATGCTGTGAGGCAGCAGTGCTAACCACTGAGCCACCACTCTCTCCATTTTCATATACGTGTAGTAGCTCTTACTGGAAGTTTTATGTTTCTTGCCTGTTTGCCCTTAGTAATCTGTATTGTGTCCTTATTTTTTTTTGCTATCTCCTGGTTTTTAAATTATTTCCAATCTTCTGAATTGATCGTTGCCAATTTGTATGCTTTTTCTTTTAAATCGATCCCATCCTTAACTTCCTTAGATGGGTCATCCATCTCATAGTTAATGCAATTTATCTCTATTAAGGTATCCAAAGTATTTCCTTAGATATTTCCCACTGCTTATTGTAAGCTTACCTATTTCCACACTCCACTTTAGACAAATCTTTCTTCATAAACTTATAATTGGCTGTATATCAGTTCAGGAAACTAGTTTCAGCCTCATGTTTTTCACTCCCCTAACTCAATATGAAATTCATCATGTTTTCATCACCCTTCCCTTGAGGATGCTTTAAGAATCATTAATCATTTATTAATCAATCTAATTATACATTACCAAATACAAAACAGCCTGTTCCCTGGTAACATCTGCAACGTATTCTTCAAAGAAATTATCCAAAATGCTCTCTGTATGCTCATCCTCAAAATGGGCAGCACGGTGGATGGGCGGCACGGTGGATGGGCGGCACGGTGGATGGGCAGCACGGTGGATGGGCAGCACGGTGGCTTATTGGTTAGTACTGCTTACAGCACCAGGATCCCAGGTTCGATTCTAGCCTCGGGTGGCTGCCTGTGTGGAGTTTGCACGTTCTCCCCGTGTCTGCGTGGGTTTGCTCTGGGTGCTCCGGTTTCCTCCCACAATCCAAAAACGTGCAAATCAGGTGAATTGGTCATGCTAAATTGCCCATAGTGTTAGTCAGAGGGAGATGGGGTCTGGGTGGGTTACTCTTCGGAGGGTCATTGTGGGCTGAAGGGCCTTTTCCACACTGTAGGAAATCTAATCTAAAAAAAAAATCCATTACTACTTTGTGGGCGGCACGGTGGCATAGTGGTTAGCACTGCTGCCTCACAGCACCAGAGACCCGGGTTCAATTCCTGCCTCAGGTGACTAACTGTGTGGAGTTTGCATGTTCTTCCCCCTGTCTGCGTGGGTTTCCTCCGGGTGCTCCAGTTTCCTCCCACAGTCCAAAATGTGCAGGTTAGGTGAATTAGCCATGCTAAATAGTCCCATAGTGTTAGGTGAAGGAGTAAATGTAGGGGAATGGGTCTGGGTGGGTTGCGGGTCAGTGTGGGCCGAAGGGCCTGTTTCCACACTGTAAGTAATCTAATTTCTTTTGCCAATTTGATTTCTCTAATGTATGTATTAAGATTCAAGTTGTCCACCTTTATTGCATTACCATTTTAGCAAGCTCCTATTATGTACTAATTTATGCTCTATCCAACAGTTTGATTTCAGTAAATGACCTTGTGAAGTTATCGGTAGTAACTTCTTTGCTTTTTGTTCTAATCTTCATCTGAACTGGTTCTTCATCTTGATTTCCCAAGCCAAGATTATTTTTCTCACCCTTCCTTATCAAAGCCTCTCCCAGCTCGTGTTCCTTTCTGCTTGTCTTTTTAAAATGCCAAGTAGCCCTGAATATTCAAATTTCAGATTTGGTTTTATTTCTGTATTGTCTATCAGATCATACCTAATTATTTGTATTCATGGCATCTATAGTTCATCTATCTTGTCATAAATGAAGCATTCTTTCAAATAAGCTACCTTTAATTTTGACTTTTTTTTTACAATGTTTCCCTGTTCTGACCTTATTAATTAGCTATCCAGAATAGAATCCCTTCAGTGTGGAAACAGGCCATTTGGCCCAACAAATCCACACCAACTCTCCGAAGAGTAACCCACCCAGACCCATTCCCCTACCCTATTGGTCTGCCTTTACCTTTGATTAATGCACCTAATCTACACATCCCTGAACACTATGGGCAACTTATCATGGCTAATTCACCCACCCTGCACTTCTTTGGATTGTGGAAGGAAAACAGAGCACCTGGAGGAAACCCATGCAGACACTGGGAGAATGTGCAAATTCACGCAGTCAACCGAAGCTGGAATTGAACCCATGTTCCTGGCACTGTGAGGCAACAGTGCTAACCACTGAACCACTGTGCCACCCAATTTATAACTTTATAGATTTCTCCTTACCTGAACTTCAATGTATAATTTAGTTTATATAACTATGGCTGTAGAAGAATTTTAATGCACCAGCACTCTGATTGCAGTGTGATTTGGGTGAAAGCTCTCCCAACAGTGTTGCTGCATTTCCAAGTACCAGTGTACATGGTTTGAAAACCATTTCTTCCAGCCCAGTCTGTGAGCCATCTATGAAGCTCTGATGGTATTGAATGTATGACAATTGTTCGTGGTTCATTTATGAACCAGCAATAATTATTGTAGTGATTGTAACGAGGTCAGCCAGATGTACCTCATAGAATTTGAGTTCCCTGATTGGAGTTATAAATTTGGTCCAATCAGAGAGCCCTGACTGACAGATAAGAATAGGAGTTTGATTAGATTAGATTAGATTACTTACAGTGTGGAAACAGGCCCTTCGGCCCAACAAGTCCACACCGCCCCGCCGAAGCGCAACCCACCCATACCCCTAACCTAACATTACGGGCAATTTAGCATGGCCAATTCACCTGACCTGCACATCTTTGGACTGTGGGAAGAAACCGGAGCACCCGGAGGAAACCCACGCAGACACGGGGAGAATGTGCAAACTCCACACAGTCAGTCGCCTGAGGCGGGAATTGAACCCAGGTCTCTGGCGCTGTGAGGCAGCAGTGCTAACCACTGTGCCACCGTGCCGCCTGTGGTTTGAAGGGCAGTGCTTGTCACTGGCCACTCGGGTGTTTTTCATATCTTCCTGGTGGTGGAAATTGAATAAAGATTTGTGCACTTTGTGTCTTTTCACTGTGTCTCACACCTGCACACACACACCATGGGTGCTGGGGGAAAAAATAAGCACTACCGCAGTTAGGCGGTAGTGTGGGGGTTAAATATAAAAAAAAAATGAACAGGAGTGTCCCGGGTGTCCTTGGAGAAGGAGCACGCGGTGTCCAAAAAAAAAAAGAATAGGAGTGTCTTGGAAATTGAATAAAGATTGGTGCACTTTGTGTCTCTCACTGTGTCTCACACCTGCACACACACACCATGGGTGCTGGGGAAAAAATAAGCACTACCGCACTTAGGCGGTAGTGTGGGGGTTAAATAAAGATTAAAAAAAGAAAAAAAAGAGAAAAAAAAAGAATAGGAGTGTCTTGACCACACAGCATTGCCCTTTGGTTTTGAAGGGCCACTGCTTGTCACTGCCCACTCGGGTGTTTTCCCCCCTTCTGGAGAAATAAAAAAAAGAAAAAAAGAATAGGAGTGTCAGTCATCCTGTTCCCTCTGAGACCTGGCCCTGATGGAGCTGGATCAGTGTCAAGGGTCCTCCGTGTGCAAATAAAGGGTTAAATGGGTGACAGGATACCAACCTCTGTGAAGTTTTTTCAATTTTCTTTGTGGCCTTTAATTTGCCTTCTGGGTCTCATATTCCTCAGGCGAACATCTTAGTTACTTCTGCCGATGTCCTTGGTACCTACATAAACTACGATAACTGGATCTTGCAGTGGTTCTTCTCCAAACCTGAAGACTTGTTCTTAGCCCTGATACCTGACAAGGAAAAATGCAGCCATGTGGACTCTCACTTAGCTGCAGAGAACAGTATCTATCCCATAACCATACTGTTCCCCACAACTAGTCCATTCCTTTTTTTACTCCCCAGTTTAAATGGCTTCCTGCACCAAGGTACTATGTTTGGTTTGTCCATCATCCGTTGAATCCCTGGTCTTGTACACACAGGCTGAAAATGTGTTGCTGGAAAAGCGCAGCAGGTCAGGCAGCATCCAAGGAGCAAGAGAATCGACGTTTCAGGAATGCAAGCCTGAAGAAGGGCTCATACCTGACCTGCTGCGCTTTTCCAGCAACACATTTTCAGCTCTGATCTCCAGCACCTGCAGTCCTCACTTTGTCCTTGTACACACAGGCGACAAGATCCTTTCCCTGTTGGTCATTGCAAAGACTGAGCCTCCTCCTTTGCTTTTCTACCTCCTGGATATCCCCAAATCTTTCTGACTTCGGCTCTCCTTTAGTCCCTTAACCTGGGCTAAATCTGAAGGCCTCAATTTCTTGGGTATAACTGCCTCCTGGAATAAAGTAATCACATAACTTTAACCCTCACTGATGAATCATAGCTTCTGAAGCTTGGATTCACACCCCACCCTGAGTTAAAGTTTCCCGATCTGCAAACACTAACTGCAGGTATGGGTTTTGGGGATTGCACTAATGTCAACCAACTGTCAAATGCTGCAGCTACAGCACTTCACCTGCACTGTCAATGTTATTGTTTTGTATTTAACTAATTAGGGTTTAAGTTGGAAATATCACTCAATTTTCTGTTTATAGTTTTCAATTGAGATAATAGCCTTGGCGAAATAATTAGATTTAGTCATATGCTCTGGGTCTTTACTGTAATTTAGTCCACATCCTAAATTCAGCTATTGTTCCAGTTTATGTGCATAGGTTCAAGAAGGCATCCATGATCACCTTTCCCAGGGTCATTACGGATGGGTAGTAATTGTTGGCTTAATCAGAAATGCACACATCCCTGCATATTTTTAAAAATCAAGCAGTACCCCATACTCACCTTATTGTATTCCCATTATGCCAAATCCTGGCACAAATTGCATTCACTGTTCTTTGGTATTGCTCTTATCAACGCAGTTCCAATTTTACTTATCCTGATTTGAAATTTCTACATTATCAGCTCATAGTTTAAGTCAGTGCCCTTACTTACAGAGAATAGAAAAATACCAGCTAAACGTTTTTCTGCTTTCTTTCCGATATTAAGTTTAAATGGATGAGCATTTTGGATTCCAAGAATGTCCTAGATTTGTCCAAAAATAATATCATTGCTAAGATATCGTAAGTACAAGCCGTGCCTAGTGATGTATTCTCACAATATTTTAAACAGTATCTTGTTCATATTCCAAGTAATCAGGACATGCTGTGACCTCTGAACTTTGGACACTTGTTTCTATGACAGCTGCAATAAATATTGGTTAATTTCTTCCCAGCAATACCATAGTGCATTGTCTTAATACTGTAATGAAAAATCGAGCCATATCACATAACAATTTATGTGTAAATTTACTTTGATTATTCTTGAATGTACTCATTGAATCTGTCCCATCGATGAAAAACCAAACTTCTTGTAAAAAAGGAACTTTTCTCCAATAGCTCGCCTATATTCTTCATAATGACAGCTTTCAACTTGTACTTTTCTGTTAATTATGATCCTCTAAGTTATGTACAGCAGGCTCTAGTAAATCTTCCACAAAACCTTTTGCAGGGATCTTTTGACATTTTCCAAATGGAATTTCCTAAACCAAACTACTGAATGTTGATTTCAGTTCACAGGACTTTCCAATCCAATTTCAAATGAAGTCTGTTGTAAATCATTCTTTTCATCTTAATTTTCTCTACAATTACAGATGTGAAGTTTCCAGTAATTTCATGTGTAATGAATGTATAAAACTACATTTGTAACCTTTATTAAAGCCAACACAGTAAAATAATTTGCAGATCGTTAGTGTAGAATTGAAAAAACTTATGTGCCAATTGTACTAAATTAAATATAGAGATTTAATTTCTTTCGAAATTGAGCTTGGGAAAATCTGGATTTCAAAGTACACTAGTTTGCTTGTTTCTCCTAATGTCATCAGATTAAACATCGCATAGTCTTCCATTAATGGTTGCAACGTCGTGCCCTAAAATGCTTTCAAACTAGCTCAGTTCTGAATTAAATTCCATGTAACAAGTAGCTGTATTTGGGAATCAAAACTTTCCTGATGAACTGCAATTGTGTCTCCATTTTAGCTTATCTTTTACTATGGAAGTAATGATCACTGGTGTCCAATCACATATTATGAAGATATGAAGAAAAGCTTTCCTGAAGGAACCATTCATCTCTGCCAAAAAGGAATTCGCCATGCCTTTGTTTTGGATGCAAATTTAGAGATGGCTCAAATGCTAACAGACTGGTTATGTACGGATATAGCAAAGTTGTTATAAAGCCTTAGCATATGTATCATATAAAATGTAAGAGCTTTTTGAATAATATATGTTGCATTAATATACTCTTGTATGTCTGTTATGTTTTTAAAATTGAACAAAAATAAACTACATTTTATAAACATCTTCTAGGTGGGGGATATCCAATCCCTCTACACCTCCATCCACCATGACCAGGGCCTCCAAACCCTCCGTTTTTCCTCTCCCGACGTCCCCAACAGTACCCTTCCACCGACACTCTCATTCGTTTGACCTTAACAATTTCTCCTTCGAATCCTCCCACTTCCTCCAGACCAAAGGGGTAGCCATGGGCACATGTATGGGCCCCAGCTATGCCTGTCTCTTTGTTGGCTATGTAGAGCAGTTGATCTTCCGTAATTACACCGGAACTACTCCCCACGTCTTCCTCCGCTACATTGATGACTGCATTGGCGCCACCTCGTGCTCCCGTGAGGAGGTTGAGCAATTCATCAACTTCACCAACACATTCCACCCTGACCTTAAATTTACCTGGACCATCTCTGACACCTCCCTCCCCTTCCTGGACCTCTCCATCTCTGTTAATGACGACCGACTTGACACTGACATTTTTTACAAACCCACCGACTCCCACAGCTACCTGGATTACACCTCTTCCCACCCTACCTCTTGCAAAAATGCCATCCCGTATTCCCAATTACTCAGCCTCCACTGTATCTGCTCCCAGGAGGACCAGTTCCACCACAGAACACACCAGATGGCCTCCTTCTTTACAGACCACAATTTCCCTTCCCACATGGTTAAGGATGCCCTCCAACGCTCGTCCACATCCCGCACCTCCACCCTCAGACCCCACCCCTCCAACCGTAACAAGGACAGAACACCCCTGGTGCTCACCTTCCACCCTACCAACCTTCGCATAAACCAAATCATCTGCCGACATTTCTGCCACCTCCAAAAAGACCCCACCACCAGGGATATATTTCCCTCCCCACCCCTTTCCGCCTTCTGCAAAAACCGTTCCCTCCGTGACTACCTGGTCAGGTCCACGCCCCCTCTACAACCCACCCTCCCATCCTGGCACCTTCCCCTGCCACCGCAGGAATCGTAAAACCTGCGCCCACACCTCCTCCCTCACCTCTATCCAAGGCCCTAAAGGAGCCTTCCACATCCATCAAAGTTTTACCTGCACATCCACTAATATCATTTATTGTATCCGTTGCTCCCGATGCGGTCTCCTCTACACTGGGGAGACTGGACACCTTCTAGTAGAGCGCTTTAGGGAACATCTCCGGGGCACCCGCACCAATCAACCACACCCTGTAGGTCTGTGGCCCAACATTTCAACTCCCCCTCCCACTCTGCTGAGGACATGGAGGTCCTGGGCCTCCTTCACCGCCGCTCCCTCACCACCAGACGCCTGGAGGAAGAACGCCTCATCTTCCGCCTCGGAACACTTCAACCCCAGGGCATCAATGTGGACTTCAACAGTTTCCTCATTTCCCCTTCCCCCACCTCATCCTAGTTACAAACTTCCAGCTCAGCACTGTCCCCATGACTTGTCCTACCTGCCTATCTTCTTTTCCACCTATCCACTCCACCCTTCTCCCTGACCTATCACCTTCATCCCCTCCCCCACTCACTTATTGTACTCCAGGCTACTTTCTCCCCACCTCGACCCTCCTCTAGCTGATCTCTCCACGTTTCAGGCTCACTGCCTTTATTCCTGATGAAGGGCTTTTGCCCGAAATGTCGATTTCGAAGCTCCTTAGATGCTGCCTGAACAGCTGTGCTCTTCCAGCACCACTAATCCAGAATCTGGTTTCCAGCATCTGCAGTCATTGTTTATACCTTGAAAAATAATTCAGTAGAATGACTGTTTAGTTACAACCGCTTTTAAAATATTTGTGATTGTTCTTCAGTTTTGTATCTATATCCATTTACTGTGTGAGTAAATCTATTTCATATCAGGGTCATTTTTATGGGCTAACATTTGTTAACATTCACAGCCTACTTTTAGTTCATTAGTTTTGTTTTGGTTTTCAATCTAACGAACATAGAACAGTACAGCACAGAACAGGCCCTTCAGCCCACGATGTTGTGCCGACCATTGAGCCTCATGTAAGGTAAACCTAATGTACGAACCCTCAAATTTCTGTGACTATATGCATATCCAGCAGTCTCTTAAATATCCCCAATGACCTCGCTTCCACAACTGCTACTGGCAACGCATTTCATGCTCTCACAGCTCTCTGCATAAAGAACCCGCCTCTGACATCCCCTCTATACTTTCTGCCAAACAGCTTAAAACTATGACCCCTCATGTTAACAATTTCTGCCCTTGGAAGAAGTCTCTGGCTATCAACTCTATCTATGCCTCTCATTATCTTGTACACCTCAATTAGGTCCCCTCTCTTCCTTCTTTTTTCCAATGAAAAAAGTCCGAGCTCAGTCAACCTCCTTTCATAAGATAAGCCCTCCACTCCAGACAGCATCCTGGTAAACCTCCTCTGAACCCTCTCCAAAGCATCCACATCTTTCCTATAACAGGACAATCAGAACTGGACACAGTATTCCAAGTGCAGTTTAACCTAAGTTTTATAGAGCTGCAACAAGATCTCATGGCTCTTAAACTCAATCCCCCTGTTAATGAAACCCAAAACACCATATGCTTTCTTAACAACCCTGTCCACTTGGGTGGCCATTTTAAGGGATCTATGTACCTGCACACCAAGATCCCTCTGTTCCTCCACACTGCCAAGAATCCTGTCTTTAATCCTGTACTCAACTTTCAAGTTCGACCTTCCAAAATGCATCACTTCGCATTTATCCAGGTTGAACTCCATCTGCCACCTCTCAGCCCATCTCTGCATCCTGTCAATGTCACGCTGCAGCCTACAACACAGTCAATGACACCTCCAACTTTTGTATCATCTGCAAACTTTCTGACCCATCCTTCAATCCTCTCATCCAAGTCATTAATAAAAATTACAAAGAGTAGAGGCCCAAGAACAGAGCCCCGTGGAACACCACTCACCAGTGTTGATTTGTTGCAAAGCATCGATGGAACTCTGCCAAATACTAATTAGGGAAACTACTACAATATACAGTCAAATCACCCTGCTATGTTTCTCAAATTCACATTTATCAGGTCTCTCCTGACCAGAAACATGTTAAGAGCAAACCAGTCAGTAAGATATTTCCAAAAGTGGAAAGTATTGTTTAATTGTTATAGGGACTGACATATTTGTAAAATAAATTATGAAATAAAGTGCTGCAGCAGTGATACTGAGAAGGATTTATTTCCCTCTGGAGCAGTAGCATTGTGAATAACGCCCAGTGAACATAGTATTCCCTGTGTTTATCAGACAACTGCTGTAGAAATTCATTAAAACTGTATCTTATTGTTTTAGTGTTCATTCACAGGATGAAGGCATCGCTGGCGATGTCAGCATTTCTTGCCCATCCTTATTGCAGTTAAAGGTCATCCACACTGATGTGGGTCTAGAATCACATGTTGACCAGACCAGGTAAGGATGGCAGCTATAGTTCCTGAAAAACTAGATGGGTTTTCCCCATCAGTCAACGACGGTCATGGTTAAAACTTAATTACAGATTTTTGTTGAATTCAGATTCCACCCCTGCCATGGCAGGATGCAAACCCAGGTCCCCAGAACATTACGTGGGTCTCGAGAATAATAGAGGAGCAATTATACCACTCTTAATGGTGAAGAGTCTGATGAAGAGTTATCTTGAGTCGACATGTTAGCTTCCTGTTTCTCCACAGATGCTGCCTAACCTGCTATGATTTCCAGCATTTTTTGTTTTCATCACCACCTTAATGTTCTACATGGAAACTTTGTTTGAATGTGTATTTTAGCCCCATCTTTTCATTCCTGTTGTGTTTGTCTAGTCAGAGAAACAGACTGCAAAGGCTCCTTCAGAGCCACATCTGAAGTACTTGTAACTAAAAGAGCAGGCACCGTACCATGCCCCTTAACTTTTCCTTCTCTTGCTGCAGAGAACCAACTGAATTTTAGTGGCAGCACTTCATTCTCAAGATATTAGGGCAGAAAGGAAATTATTGGGCTAGATTTTCAGTCCTTCAGCAGATTCGAGAGAGCACAGGGGCAGAAATTTCCTTATCGGTGCGGTTTGCAGATTCTCCATTCACCTCTCTTGTCTCCATCCCACAACCATCCAATACTCTGCTTTTTCCTCATAGTGAATTGACACAAATTGCATCCTTTCTTACAATTGCCAATATAGGCAATTTTAAGCATATTCATTTAAAATCAGCGAAACACATTTTCTGCTGTTACGCCCAAGTATCCTGCACTACGCTCACTGAAGAGGCTTCTGGACTTTCAATTGAGAGGGATTCTCGAAGAGTTTTGGCAAGCAGCAAATAAGCTGCCACTGTCTCCTACTGCAACAGATGCCTCAGACATTCTGGAGTGCTCCTCCACCTCAGCTTGGTCGAGCACAGCTCCCAAACTCGGGCCAGAACTCATCTCCCGAGTGCAACTGAATGCAGTGACAGAAATAAGGCTACATTTCAATAGAACTATTAAATGCTTTCAGCATAAAAGAAGATAAAAGAGTCAGCATGGATTTATGAACGGGAAATCATGCTTGACTAATCTTCAGGAATTTTTTGAGGATGTAACTCTGAAGATGGACGAGGGAGATCCAGTAGATGTAGTATATCTGGACTTTCAGAAAGCTTTTGATAAAGTCCCACGTAGGAGGTTAGTGAGCAAAATTAGAATACATGGTATTGGGGGCAAAGTACTAACTTGGATTGAAAGTTGGTTGGCTGACAGGAAACAAAGAGTAGTGATAAACAGCTCCATTTCGGAATGGCAGGCAGTGACCAGTGGGGTACTGCAGGGATCAGTGCTGGGACTGCAGCTTTTTACAATATATATTAATGATATAGAAGACGGTATTAGTAATAACATTAGCAAATTTGCTGATGATACTAAGCTGGGTGGCAGGGTGAAATGTGAGGAGGATGCTCGGAGATTATAGGGTGACCTGGACAGGTTAGGTGAGTGGTCAGATGCATGGCAGATGCAGTTTAGTGTGGATAAATGTATGGTTCTCCACTTTGGTGGCAAGAACAGGAAGGCAGATTACTACCTAAATGGAATCAATTTAGGTAAAGGGGTCGTACAAAGAGATCTGGGTGTTCTTGTACACCAGTCAATGAAAGTAAGCATGCAGGCACAGCAAGTAGTGAACAAGGTTAATAGCATGCTGGCCTTCATAACAAGAGGAATTGAGTATAGAAGCAAAGAGGTTCTTCTGCAACTGTACAGGGCCCTGGTGAGACCGCACCTGGAGTATTGTGTGCAGTTCTGGTCTTCGAATTTGAGGAAAGACATTCTGGCTATTGAGGGAGTGCAGCATAGGTTCACGAGGTCAATTCCTGGAATGTGTGAACTACCTTACACTGAAAGACTGGAGCGACTGGGCTTGTATACCCTTGAGTTTAGAAGACTGAGAGGGGATCTGATTGAGACATATAAGATTATTAAAGGATTGGACACTCTGGAGGCAGGAAACATGTTTCCGTTGATAGTGACTGCCGAACCAGAGGACACAGCTTATAAATACGTGGTAGACCATTTAGGACAGAGACGAGGAAGAACTTCTTCACCCAGAGAGTGGTGGCTGTGTGGAATGCTCTGCCCCAGAGGGCAGTGGAGGCCCAGTCTCTGGATTCATTTAAGAAAGAGTTGGATAGAGCTCTCAAGGATAGTGGAATCAAGGGTTATGGAGCTAAGGCAGGAACAGGATACTGATTAAGGATGATCAGCCATGATCATATTGAATGGTGGTGCAGGCTTGAAGGGCAGAATGGCCTACTCCTGCAGCTATTGTCTATATTGTCTATTGATATTAGGGATGATGTCAGGGTCTTCAGGTGCTTATGGCTGTTCAGAGTAGATTTGGGTCCAGGATTTGTTTGGGATTCCATGGAGTCAGTGGGAGGCAAGGGGAGGAGTTTCAGGATGCAAGAGGAAGGGGTGTCTGTTTCGTCCTTTAGATAGCAGTTAGAGCAGTTTTCCTTTCCATGGCTAACTATTAAGTGAGTTGGAACTCCCCAACTCCAACTCAGTGTTTGGTACTTTCTTGGAGAGTTCCAGGTCCATTGGAGTTTTCAGCTGCCCATCTCATAATCACGGTTCAGCAATGACTACCATCCTTTTGGGAAATTACGGCCGAGCTTCTTTCTATAGACCCCAAATTAAAATACCTGGCAGGAAGGAACTTCAACAATCTTCCTGCAAAACAGGTTCATCATATAGCCTGGCCTTTACTCCACAATGCATTCAAACACTGACAGCAGAGCATTTCTTGCCAAGACAGAGGATTTATTACATTTCATGTCTAAAGCAAATATGGCACATCCTTCACATTTACCAGATTGAGAGCTGTGCTGCAGCCATAATGAATGAGAGGGCTCTGACAGTGTGGGATATAGAAAGACGTAAGAGCACAGACGGTTCAATCTGTTGTATTTTAAATAATTTTAAAGTAAAGCAGATGCCTTTTCAGTGGGCTATTCAAAACCAAGAATCATGTCTTAAAGAACCAACTATTAAGGAAGTTATAACTGGACATCTGGACATCTCAAGGTAATCTTGAAGAGTAAGCATGGTTTTGTCAAAGCGATGTCATGTTTAGCCAATTTATTGGAATTCCTTGACAGAAACGTGTCAAGTGAGTGGAAAGAAATCTGGCAGGTGGAGTTCAACGTGAGAAAATATAAAGTGGTTTACTTTTTCAGGAAGAATAAAAAGGGCAGAGCACTGTTTAAATGGAGAATGACTGTAGAATTCCAGGTGCAGAGTTGTCTAGTGTTCGAGTTGCTGTGTCACAAACAAGAGTACGTGGATGCACCAAGTAATTAAGATGACTAATGGGGTGCTGTCCTTTATTGTGAGAGGAATTGGGCATAAAAGTAAGGATGTTTTGCTTCCATTGCACAGGGCATTGCTGAGAGCACATCTCAAACACTGTGTGCAACTTTGATCTCCCTATTTAAAGGAGGTCACAGATGCATTGGAGGCAGTTTGGGGGGAGGTTTCATAAATTGATATCTGGAATGAACAGATTGTCTTACAAGGATAAATTGGACAGGCTGGGCTTGTTTTCACTGGAATTTAAAAGAGCAAGGGGTAATTTGTTCGAAGTATGTAAATCCTGAATGAGCGTGACAAGGTGGATGTGGAAAGGATCTTCCTCTTCTGGGTAAGTTAAAGGCCACTGTTTTAAAATCAGGCCTTGCCTTTTTAGGACAGAGAAAATTGAAATGTTTTTATTTGAGAGTTGTGTGCCTTTAGAGCTCTTCCCCTCAGAAGGTGCTGGAAACAGGGTCATTGAATATTTTTAAGGCAGAGGTAGATAGTTTTTGTAAGGGGAATCGGGAGTAGGTGTGGATATGGAATCCAGAACGCAGACCAATCAGCCATGATCTTATTGAATGATGGAGCATCCTGATGGGCCAAATAAACTACTTCTACTCCGAATTAATTTCCTCATTTGGAAGACTGGCCAGTTAGACCATGCCACCATTGAAAAACGTGTGGATTTAAAGGCTCCTTGCATCAGTAGCACTTGGATGGAGCACAACAGAAACTATTGCTGCTTTGGATCTCATGACCTGAATAATCCAGTCGTGACTCTATGACAGTTTGCAATCCTAATTTTAAGAAACCTTGCCTCAGAATTTAGACAGATTTCCTTGATCTGTCAGCCCCTTGCCTCATTTATCTTCCAAGTAATTTTTCTCTGGAATTAGTGACTGTTTTAAGTTTCTTTGTTCCCTTGATGATCTATTATTATTGGGACACCTTTTGTGTATTCAACTATGAACATTTACAAAACATTTATGGAAATCCTTTGTAAGTTCTTAGCTTCATAATATTAGCTCACCAGCGTTATACTCTAAGGGATCAACTTTAGCCATTCTTATCCTCTTTGCATACTCACAGAAAAATCTGTTTTTATATATCTTGCCAGTTTCTCCTCTATATTATTTTGTCATTATTCTTTGCTTGTTGAATTTTTTTTTGTTGCAATCTTCTTCACAGCATTGTTTGGCTTTTCTTTCAATTTGGTATGACCTATGACTTCCTTAGTTAGCTGTGGATGATGCAACCTTCTCATAGATTATTAGTTTCTCAATAATTATGCATATTTTACTTTATCAAGCCCAAGAATGGTCACATTTTCTGCAGCAATCTACATCTTGATCTGACAGTAATGAAGCATTGCACAGATGTGGGTTAGGCTTTCGGCCTTGAAGAGATCTAAAGTGTGCAAGCTGCATGGCACAGTCTTAAATGACCCCATACAATCCTGCTTTTGAACTACTAAAGTACATTTGTATGCAAGCCCTGTGATGTTCAAATTCCTTGGCACAGCAGTTGAAGGAGCACTTGAGCTTGTTCTTGGGCCAGATGACTGACTTTCTTGCATCTGCACTTTTTCACCCACTGTCGTACACAGTCTTTCACTAAATAGTTCCTCTTACAACTTGCCAGAAATGAAATAACCATGCTGATCACTGTAAAATTGACTCTGTAATGTTGTTAGAATGTATTGTATTGCTTGTATGGAGATTTACCAAAACTACAAACTTAAATGTGTTATCTATTAATGCATTCCCCTTGATTTGAAAGTAGGAATCATTGCCCATCTCATCCTCTTCCCAGAACCTTAAGATCACACTAAATTGAAAAGTATCAGATTCATAGCACCACCAATGTCCACATTTTGGCAGAACATTATTAATCCTTTCATCTATACTTCCCTTACAGGGTCAAGTGATGAATGAAACCACAACACTGAAGAACTCAATCACTTCAGATTTTAAATTAATTTGGATATTTTGTTTGCATTTCCAATTGTTGACTGAAGGAATCATCAATCCGTTCTGTTGGTATGTCTGCTCTTAGTGTACAGTAAAGGAGAAATATGTTATAGAAGATGAAAGAAAATTTCCATAATACTCTTTGAGGACTGTCTAACAGATGGATGGACACAAAAAAATTACAAAGCAGATATAATGCAATTAACAGCGTGATACTTGTAAAGACAAGACTGAGCTGGATCAGGGCTGTGTGTGAGCTTAATGCAATGACAGTCCAACAGATGAGACATGTTGCACTATAAATCAAACAAAACTTCCAACATATGGGTCTGTAAGCATTTCCTTTGTGTGTTCTTTCAGCTCCAAATGTAAGGAAGCAGATTCGACCATGAAAGAAGAATTGTGGAACCGGTCACAATTCTTTTAATGATAGATTTTGGGATATCTTCCATTTGTGCTATTCAGTTGATTTTAATTATTGCAGATGTCATCCGCAGATTATTTCAAGTAAAAATGTTCTCATTTTCTGCCTGTGCACAATTTTTAGTCATGTGTTGAACCAAAAGGCATAATGATTAATGTCTTGATATAATGTCTTACTTAGACTGATGTAGGCAAGTTTATTCTTGAGAAACATTCGAACAACGAAGTCCTTCTGATATTTTTTCTTCAAGGATAGATGCTGAGGAAATGCAACGTGAACAATTTAGGCCAAGGTTTATGTTTTAGAAAATGGAAATCTATTTGGGATTTGTTCTGCTGCTTCAGCACTTTTGCCCAGATTTTGCTCACGTACTGTGGTATTTGACTCTTGTGCAAATGCTGTTGAGTTTTCACCACATGGAAAATGAATCTAAACTACACAGGAAATAGAATCCTGTCACTAAGTCACCCTTTATTTAAGCATGCATAGTACATGGGCTCCGAGCCAGCTCAGAGCCAGTCCCGAGACTGAAGAAACTTTCTGAATCTCCTGTTTATATTTTTTCTTTTTTTTTACTTCTTTTTTATTTTTATTTTTTCTCTCTCTTTTGCCCCCACACTACCACCTAACTGTGGCAATGCTTATATTTACCCCAGCACCCATGTTGTGATTTCCTGTTTATTTTTTATATGAAGGAGAAACAAAGAACTTCAAAATAAACTCCTCCTTAATGCGAAGACACCAACAAGATCAGTCTCCTCTTCTCTTTAAAGAGCAGGGCCCTTCACTCCACACTGATCCAGTTCCCTCAGAGGTAGCTCTCAGAGTGAACAGAACCTCTGGCACTCCTGTTTTTTTTCTTTTTTTCTCTTTTTTTTCTTTTACTTTTTTTCAAGCCTCACACTACTGCCTGACTGCAGTCATGCTTAATATTTACCCCAGCACTCATGTTGTGATTTCCTGTTTCTATCTAGCAGCCAGGATTGCCTAATTAGCCCAATCAAGGATCCCATAGTCAGTGAGATCCACATGGCCCTCATTCCAATCATTACAACTCAGAATAAGACTTTTGTTTGCAGTAATCTCTTGGTGAAAGGCATAAGTCCCACTCAATTGCAATGATGTTGGAAACAGGAGACTCCCACCCACCAAGCCCCTCAGCCTAGGGATTTCAAATGTGGCTAAACATTTTGTGCCAGAAAGACACTAAATAATTAAGAATGTAGGTATCAGGTTGGAAATCATACATCCAGAACTGAACATAAAGACTGAGTCATAAAGTGAAAGCTGGCACAAAAAAAATCAGCTTTAACTACGTGTGAACAAAATTAGTACATTTTTGTTTACTGTGTGTCTAAGTTTACAAAAGTGAAACAAGTGGGTGGCACAGTGGTTAGCACTGCTGCCTCACAGCGCCAGAGACCTGGGTTCATATCCCGCCTCAGGCGACTGACTGTGTGGAGTTTGCACATTCTCCCCGTGTCTGCGTGGGTTTCCTCCGGGTGCTCCGGTTTCCTCCCACAGTCCAAAGATGTGCAGTTCAGGTGAATTGGCCATGTTAAATTGCCCGTAGTGTTAGGTATAGGGGTATGGGTGGGTTGCGCTTCAGCGGGTCGGTGTGGACTTGTTGGGCTGAAGGGCCTGTTCCACACTGTAAGTAATCTAATCCAAAACTAAAATCAGGGAAATGAAAGACCAAGGGTTTCAACTAAATGTATAAGTTTGCATCCAAATTCTCCCACCCTATTATTACAGACAGAAAACTATATTTTGGCCTTGCCGGGCACATTATTTAATTCCATTAAAGATGTTACACAAGAGTCACTGAGTTGGATTGGTTTCTTCTTCTGAGCAGGCTCCGCCAATCGGACTCTTACGATATGGCTCCTCGCTGCAAACAGTCTTCCAGGGAACCCTCACTGATTGAGGCACAGTTCACCATTCTTTGCTTCAAGCGTGGTTCCCTACCAAGCAGGATCTCCCCGCGTGATTCCTCTCTGGGACCAATCCCTTTCTCCAACATCACTGCTCAAGATACAACAATCTACCCCTCACATAGGGCAGGGGTGTTTGGCTCTACAAATCCAGCTCCTCATTTTTCCCTCCAGATTGTAAGTTTTCCTCCTAGTCATTTTTTTCACTTGTTACGAAGCCGTAGAGTTAATCTCCTTCTTGCAGCAGGGTGGGGGTGACTGATCAAGGGGACGATCCCAAGCCGCGCTGATTCCTGTTGTCCCAAGGTCGATTCCCCAGCGGGGGAGGGGAGAAGCCCTCAATGAATCATAAGCCTCATGTAGAATCCCAATCTTTCCTGATAAATGGTAAAAATTAGCAATGGAGGTTAGCTAAAGAAAGAAAAATTAAAAAGAAAGGACAGGATTGTAACACTGGCTATGGATGGACTATTCTATGAAGAGAGGTTGAGGCTGTACTCATTGGAATTTAGAAAAATGAGAGGCAACCATATAGAAATGTAGAAATTCTTAGGAGACTTAACAGGGTAGATGTGGAGAGGTTGTTTCAACCCTGTGTGAGAGTCTAGGAACAGAGGGTGTCATGTCAGAATAAGGAGTTGCCCATTTAAGACAGACATGAGGATGAATTTCTTCTTTCAAAGGGTAGTAATTCCATGAAATTCTTTGCCACAGAGGGTTGGTAAGGTTGGATTGTTCAATATATTCACGGCTTTTATAAGTAATGGAATCAAGGGTTATGGGGGAAAAAGACAGGAAAATTGAATTGAGGGTTGTCAGATCAGCCAAGGTCTCATTGAATGATAGAACAGGCGAGGAGGGCCAAATGGCCTACTACTGCTCCAATGTCTTATAATCTTGAGTCCCACACTGTGCAATGTTCTCCCTGAATCCTTTCATTCCATCTTTCTGTCTCTCTCTCCTTATTTTAAAACCTCCTTAAAATCCACTAGTTTGATCAAATTTTAAATCAATACATCAAATATCTCTATCCAATTCTATGCGATTGCAACTTTGTGAAGCATTATTTTTATTACTGTGGTGCTATCGAAATGAACATTTCTGTGATTATGCATTTCAATAAATTTTTCATTTTTAAGTACAATGTGATCCTTGATCTGTGGATCTCGGCTGATGTGGTGTGTGTTCTATTAATGGTCTTCATCGTCTCAGGCTAGGGTGTGGAAATCTGGGCTATGTTCCTGCTCGTTATTGCAATCAACGGCTCTTATTGTGCAATCCAGCCGCGTGCATACTGTTTGAAGACAGACTGGAGCTGAGCTATGATGCGCCTGGTAAAATACCTTGATAAGGTTCACGGCCGAAATCCACAAGAGACTTGGACTGAGGTATCAGAGGGTGGCTAATTCTTACTCAAGTGTAATTAAACCTGAGATGCTGACATCTGGTGAGAAAAGAAGAAGAGAGGGTGAGAAAGTGAAGAGAACTCAAAAATATATTTTGTTGTGTCATGGACTTTGTGGCTGCAATTGATTAGCTCACAGGCCTCCAGTTTTTTCAAATTATGCACATTTGTGGCCTATTAAAAGGTTGTGAACATTATCCAGGATGTGTATAAAGTACAGATGTGCAAATTTCCTAATGTTTGCTTCAAATTGTGGTTTGCCAAACCCACAAAGTAATTGCAAATTTTTGGAGAAAGTGAGGGTATGGCAGCAACGTTATTACATTACTTATAATGCATATACAGTCACTTTTATTGGCATGAACATGATGAATCTTGGTCTCACTTTCTACTGCAATTGCACGCCAAACCCCACCAAATAATGTCAGAACATACAGCTTTAGCCTTCAATGTAATTTTGAATTAAATGGTTTATGTAAAATTAACTGTGATTCATTTCTTTCTCAGGCTTAGTGGTAATCAGATAGCAGGCCAAGATACCTAACCAAGTAAAATCTGCTGCTGTGCTGTGTTTTATATTAAAACAGTAACAAGAGTCAGAAACAGATCTGGAAATGAATTAACTCCCAGTGATGGTCAGTTTTGACAACAGATGCCTCACTCAACGTTGCAAATCTGTATTACATTTCTAGGCCGAGTGATCTACAAGTACTTCCTTAATGCATCAAAGAACATTCTCGCAAATGTTCTCCTCAGTATCATTAGTGAATAGGACAATGGATCATTTATAGTCCACCTTGTTCCCATCACCTTGAACTGGGATTGCTGTCATTGGGTAAGCATTAAAGTAGTCTCATTGACCCTTTTGTGCAATTACATTTTTAGAGGAATTCTAGTTGAATCTGTAGCTATTTTAAAACCTTTTCCTGATGTGTCCAATGTTTAAAAAAATGAAGATCGGATAGTACATATTTCTCCCATTCATCTCTAAATAATCAGGACAATTGCAATCTAAACTGAAGGGATGTGTCTTGTTTCTTTTTACCTCTAAATAATCCACTGGAATTTCATTTGGCTAGATGCAACCAATTTCTTGAAGGAATGCAAATTCACGGCACAGGTTTAGGATTGAATATTTTGTCGTTTAAAGAGACGACATGGACTTTGGAAAGAAAAAACACTTCACTAGTAAAGACAGAGATTGCTGAGATTAGAATCAAGCTAGGTGCAACTCGCAATGTGGGATACTGCTTCTGAATACCTGAAATTTTAAAATAAATTCCCTCACTCAATGTTTAATACAATTTTTATAAAAGAAATGTACAAAATGTGGATTCTTTCTGGACCCTGATTTTTTAGGTGACTGTATTTTTTTAGTGGTCTCAAAAAGCAGGTTTTAAAACTCAGAATTGTTATGATGTAGAAGGCTATTCAGCCCATCGAGTCTGCACTATCTTTCCAAATGAGCATTATGAATAAGTCCCATTTTCCTGCCCTTTCCCTAACCTGGCACATGATTCTATTTAAGCAATCCTCTCTTAAATGCCCTGATTAAACCTGTCACCACCATACTTGCAGGCCTTTCATTCCAGACACAAAACACTTCCTGTGTGAAAGGATTTCTTGTCACATCATGATTAGATTCCCCACAGTGTGGAAATAGGCTCTTCGGCCCAACAAGTCCACACTGACCCAGACTCATTTCCCTACATTTACCCCTGACTAATACACCTAACACTATGGGCAGTTTAGCATGGCCAATTTACCTAACCTGCACATTTTGTTTTGGACTGTGGGAGGAAATGGGGAGAATGTGCAAACTCCACACAGACAGCTGCCCGAGGCTGGATTCGAACCCAGGTCCCTGGTGCTGTGAGGCAGCAGTGCTAACCACTGAGCCACCATGCTGCCCTTTGCTGCTTGTGCAGATCCCATTGTTCCTGTGCACACTGTTCCCTGATCCTTTTATGAGAGGAACCAGTTTCCCCTGCTTACTCTGCCCAAACCTTTCCTGATTTTGAAAACCTCCATTAAATCTCCTGTTTGTCTTATCGCCACCAATGAAAATAGTCCCAACTTCTCCAATGTTTCCTCATAAATTCCCCAATCTTGGAACCATTCTCATAAACCTCTCTTGCATTCCCTGCAAAGCATTCACATCCTTCCTAAAGTGGCCCTGAGAAATGTTCGTGACACTCCAGCTGACGTCTAACTAGTGACTTATACAGGTTCACCATAACCTCCCAACATTGTACATCATGTCATCACTAATAAAGTATTGAACACAATATGTTTTACTCACTGTTTGCTTCACCTGTCTGACTTGTGCACCAAGTTCTCTGTGGTACTTTTTAAATGAGGGCACTTTATTTTATATTGTTTCCCCAAAGCACTTCCTACTAAAATATATCACCTTACACTTCTCTGCATTGAACTTCATCTGCCACCTATCGGCCCACTTGACCAACTTGATAATGTCCTTTTGACATTCTGAACTGTCTTCTACACTGTACACAGCACTTTAAAATTTTCTAACATTCTCAAACTTGAAAATTGATATGAAATGAAGTAAATGAATCTTTATGACAATCTGGTTACTTTATGACTGCCAAGAAATGTTCACGATGTGAGAACACGTGGCGCTGAATGTGGATTGTGCTATTCTGGTATTTGGCTAAATGTGAATTTTGTTGAGCTTCATGGAGTGTTTCTATCCACAAGGCCCAGGGAGACTTCTCACCATAACGTCCCAAACTTGCCTCATTAGGTACCAAGCATCCTTCGTGTCTGATGCTAGCCTGATTCTACCACTTGCTGTGGCTGGGAGAACTCACCACTCACTGGATATCCCAGAATAGACCGACATCATTAGGACCCATGTCATTTTTAAAATATGTTACATACCCGTAACTATCCAAACTGTATGGTTCATCACCTTTTCCCTGTGCATGGCAGTAAAGGGAAACTGAGAGTGTGGTGCTGGAAAAGCACAGCAGGTCAGGCAGCTTACGAGGAACAGGAGAGTCGACGAATTCCTGATGAAGGGCTTTTGCCTGAAACGTTGACTCTCCTGCTCCTTAGATGCAGCCTCACCTGCTGTGCTTTTCCAGCACCGCACTCTCAACTCTAATCTCCCGCATCTGCAGTCCTCACTTTCTCCTTATAAAGGGAAACTGGCAGCCCACTTTTCAGACAGGGACTATACATTATGGGCAACAGAGCACTACACAATGCATGTTCTCTCCCCACAAGACCATGGGAGGAGGAGGCCATGCCCCAACACCCTACCATCCTGGTTGAAGGTCACCATTGGGGTCAGTGAAGTCTCCAAAGTCCAGAGGAATGCAAGCATTGCCAAAAGAAAGTAAATGAGCATCTCTGCTCACTGACGTAAGTGGCACTGTCTTCTCTCACCAATGCCATACTCATTCTGGCTCTGCTACTGCACTCATCTCCCACGGAGGCTCATGGTCTACCACTCTCACGATTGCCTGCAACACCTTCCCTCACTTGCTCTTGTTTCCCCTCACCCCTATTCTGCATGCTCTCAGGCTGCCTACCCACTCACTACTCACTTAGCACATTTCACCCACCTGACCAGATTAACAGCTGTACTAAGCCCACACGATCACACACTTTGCATTATTCTAGCAGAAAACAGCCAACAACAAGACTGAAAGGATCCAGACAGCAGTGAGGTGCCTGCTATTGGGCTCACCCCTCACAAGGGACGGATCTCGGTCCTTATAAGAGAACATTGGGATTGCTCCTACAGGGATACTGAGGCATTAATGTTCTTCCAACTCAGTAAGTACCACTCGTCATTCCAGTGTAGCTCCGACAGGGTAGTGTTAGTCTGGGTGGGATGCTCTTTGAAAGGTTGGTGTGAACTTGATGGGCTAAATGGCCTGCTTTCACAATGTAGAGATTCTATGATTTGAATGGGTTTTTTTTCACTAATTGGACACTGGTTGTTTTTCTGGCCAGAATTTGTTGCAAACTGCGTTCGAAGGGCCATTCATATGAACATATAATTCAGCCATTTGAGAGTGGTTTACCATTCAATTAGATTAGGCCTATCTGACTGCTCCATGTTCCCTCCTTCCTGTCACATCTGCCTTAAAAATATTCAAAGTCTCAGCTTCTATCACCTTTTGAGGAAGAAAGTGCCAAAGACTCACAACCCTCTGCATGGAAGAATGCTCATCTTTATCTTAAACTGATTGCCTGTTAATATTAAACAAGGATCTAGAGCCTCCCACAGAGGAAACTTCCTTTCCATATTCACTCTGTCAAGACCCTTAGGATCTTATATGTTTCAATCAAGTCACCTCTTACTATTCTAAACCCCAGTGATTATAAACATATTTCGTTATAAACTCACACACCCATTCCAGGTGTTAGTGCATAAACCATCTTGAACTGCTTCCAATTACTTCCATCCTTCACTAAAGAAGGAGAGGCCTGCTGCCCACAGTACGTGATATGTTGTCCATAGATGGATAATGGGGATCTAGTGAATGTGGTTTTTATAGGCTTCCAGAAGGCATTTAACAAGGTGCCTCATGAAAGACTGATCCACGAGAGTAGTTCCCATTGGTTAAGGGTAGAGTACTGGCTAGCATAGAGGATTGGCTGACTGATAGAAAGCAGAGTGTCAGGATAAATGAGTCCTTCCCTGAATGGTGAACTATAACTAGTGGGGAACCATAGGGTTCAGTTCTCGGGCCTCAACAATTTACAATCTGTCTAAATGGACAGAGTGTACAATATAGGAGAAAGTGAGGACTGCAGATGCTGGAGATCAGAGCTTAAAAATGTGTTGCTGGAAAAGCGCAGCAGGTCAGGCAGCATCCAAGGAACAGGAAAATCGACGTTTCGGGCATAAGCCCTTCTTCAGGAATGAGGAGGGTGTGCCAAGCAGGCTAAGATAAAAGGTAGGGAAGAGGGACTTAGGGGAGGGGCGTTGGGAATGCAATAGGTGGAAGGAGGTTAAGGTGAGGGTGATAGGCCGGACACAGGGTGGGGGCGGAGAGGTCGGGAAGAAGATCGCAGGTTAGGAAGGTGGTGCTGAGTTTGAGGGTTGGGACTGAGATAAGGTGGGGGGGAGGGGAAATGAGGACGCTGGAGAAATCTGCATTCATCCCCTGTGGCTGGAGGGTTCCTAAGCGGAAGATGAGTCGCTCTTCCTCCAGACATCGTGTTGCTATGGTCTGGCAATGGAGGAGGCCAAGGACCTGCATGTCTTTGGCGGAGTGTTCAGCCACAGTGCGGTTGGGTTGGTTGGTGCGGGTGTCCCAGAGGTGTTCCCTGAAATGTTCCGCAAGTAGACCGCCTAAAGAGATAAAGAGTTTACGGATGGACATTGATAGGCTCAGAGAATGGGTCAGAATCCGGCAGATGGAGTTTAATGTGGATAAGTGTGAGCTTGTCCATATTGGCTCGAAAATAAAAGGGCAAATAATTATTAAATGGAATGGACACTCAAAGTGCATCGGCGCCAAGGGATTTGGGTGTTCTTGTGCATGAATTGCCAAAAGTGGTTATGCAGGTGCAGCACACAATAAGAAATGGCGAAAGGAATCTTGGCATTTAGTGCTAAAGGACTAGATTATAAAAGAAGGGTTGTTACAATTATATAAGGCATTGGTGAGACCACATCTGGAATACTGTGTCCAATTTTGGTCTCCTTTCTCGAGGAAGGATGTGATGGTACTGGAGGTAATTCAGATGAGATTAAGTAGGTTGATTCCAGGGATGAAGGGGTACAAGGAGCAGCTTGGACTTGTAATCACTGGAAGTCAGAAGAATGAAGGGGGGATCTGATCAAGGTACATAAAATGCTAAAGGGGATTGTTAAGGTGGACATTGAACAGATGTTCTCCCCTGTGGACAGACTCAAACAAGAGGTCATAGATATAGAGTGAGAGGAGGTAAGTTCAAAACTGAGATGGGGAAAAACTTCTTCTCTCAGAGGGTTATGAATCTAAGGAACTGACTGCTCCAGAATGCAATGGAGGCAGAATCAATCAACAGATTCAAGAAAGAAATCACTTTGTTTCTGACAAAAAGTGGGAAGAAGGGCAATGGGGAGCCAGCAAGAAAATGGAGTTGAGACCAGGATAAGATCAGCCATGATCATGCCAAATGGCAGACTGGGCTTGAAGGACTAATTGCCTACTCCCCCTATTAATTTCTATGTTCCTATGTTCACCAATACCATATATAAATGAAACATAACTTGCCTACTTCTGCATTAAATTCCTCCTGCAATAATTAAGACCATTCTATTAGCATTCTAAACCATTTGCTGTACCCATACGTTAACAATTTGTAATTCATGTACTAGGACACTGAGATATCTCTGCATCTCAGAGTTCTGCAATCTTTCACCATTTTGACAACATTGTCTGTAATATACTTCCTGCCAAAATGGGCAATTTCAAATTTTGCCAGATTTTTATTCAGTCACTTAAACTATTTATATCCCTATATATTCCTCATATCCTATAAAGAACTTTTTTTTTAACCTATCTTTGTGTCATCATGGGTCACCAAATCTTCAGTCCCTTCTTCAAAGTCTTTGCATACAGAACAAGCATTTGAGTCCAAGTACTGATCCCCATGGCACAGCACTTGTTAAGTTTGCTTTTTTGATTTTTTTCCAGTGTATATGTACATTATATCACACACCCACTCCCACCTCCTCCCCCACCCCATCCCCAGCTGTATCTTTCTGATACCTCATTGTCTTAATTATTTGCTTCCCAAAGTTATTTACCAAAAGCCTTTCAGAGCAATTGCAGAAAGATCTGATTTTTCTGAACAATTTGGCAGTGCTCAAATTCAAGTCACTTTCTGTTGCCAATGCGATAATCCTGTGACCAGGTAAATGCAAAAATATGTTCCTGAGCAGCGCGGGCATATAGAAGAGAAAGTATTTGAAAAACCATGCTACAACCTGTATTTTTGCACGTGTAGTGCGTGTCTAGTGAAGCAATTTTGCAAAGCAACAAATGGTCTCTTGTAAGAGTTTGAAAAATGGCATGAAGTGTTTGATTTATTCCATTCTAGCCTCTTTCTAGTCTCATTTTAATCACACCACCATCACTGGTTGTGCTATTAACTGGCAAGGCTTTCATTTCTGGAATATCCTTCCTATGTCTCTCCAACTCTCTCTTTAAGATGCTTTTTTACAGCTACTTATTTGACTACGATTTTAGTCATCTTCCGTTACGTATCTTCGATCTGAATATTGTTGTTTGACTGTCCAATGAAGACCCTTGTAATATTTCACTATATTAAAGATGTTACATACATATGAGTCGTTGTTGTTATAGTTTAATGTGAAATTGGCCCTGAAATGCAGTTACAATTGCAGAAATGCATGTAATTAAAGCAAGGTTCATCATAAATTTCAATGATTGGATTCCAATCACATTCAGCCCAATCTTTTACACTGCACCAATACGCCCCATGCACAAAGCAATGTTGGTCTCAGAAATCACTGAAAGAAAACTCGCTGCAAAAGCAACGAGTTGCTGCAGTTGTACTGCAGTCCTACACAAGATGACATGAACTTGCTCGTTCAATTCCAAAACAAAGCATAGGTACTGCACCCTTCGCATTCATAGCGATTTGAAAGTTTGGCTGCATCAAGCAGCCGTTTTCCTGCAATAACATCAATCCAAACTGATGGACTGGGGAGCAACAGCTGGGCCCTTGTGAAAAAAATTGTGGCACCTGTAATTTTTCTGGGGCATTCTGATAAAAGACCATCGATCTGAAACATTAACTCTTGTCGCTCCACACAGCTATGACCTGACCTGCTGAGTATTTCCACCTTTGTTTTATTTCAGATTTCCAGCATTGGCTGTTTTGCACTGTGAATTCCAATTCTTGCAAGTGATCACCTGTGTAAAAGGAAAGCGATTTCGTTTAAAAGGTGCAGAGCTCCCTGGACTGGCACTATCTCACGTTAAGGTGTTGAACGGTGTAACAGCGACAACGCTATTTTCACAAAAAAAAATGGCTTGCTTTCGCGTGAAAATGTGAATGTACAGGTCGGGCCCGGCCCGACCATGCAAGCGGGAATTACCAGGGGGTTTCTAAATCCTCCTGTTCAGTTTCAGTAGGCAGTGCCAAGCTGTTGGCAGTAGAAATTGCTAGAAGAGAGGGTTGATGGAATTGAATACCCCAAAAGATCCAGCCAGCCACACTCACATCAGTTGTATGACACTGTGATCTTTTACTATAAATTCGGTGTCCTATGATCCTGCCCCACTAGCTACCTGACGAAGGAGCAGCGCTCCGAAAGCTAGTGCTTCCAAACAAACCTGTTGGTCTCTGTCCTGGTATTGTCTGATTTTTAACTTTGTCCAGCCCAGGCAACACCATCACCTCCCTCTAGTCACTGAACAAGGACATGTCCGTCCCCCACCCACTCTGCCGAGGACATGGAGGTCCTGGGCCTCCTTCATTGCCGCTCCCTCACCACCAGACGTCTGGAGGAAGAGCACCTCATCTTCCGCCTCAGAACACTTCAACCCCAGGGCATCAATGTGGACTTCACCAGTTTCCTCATTTCCCCTCCCCCCACCTCACTCCAGCTCCAAACTTCCAGCTCAGCACTGTCCCCATGACCTGTCCTACCGGCCAGTCTTCCTTTCCACCGATCCACTCCACCCTCCTCTCTGACCTATCACCTTCACACCCACCCCCATTCACACATTGTATTATTTGCTACCTTCCCCCACCCTCTCCTCCCTGACCTATCACCTCCATCCCCTCCCCCACTCACCTATTGTACTCTATGCTACTTTCTCCCCTCCCCCACCCTCCTCTCATTTATCTCTCCACCCTTCAGGCTCTCTGCCTCTATTCCTGATGAAGGGCTTTTGCCCGAAACGTTGATTTTCCTGCTCCTCGGATGCTGCCTGAACTGCTGTGCTTTTCCAGCACCCACTCTAATCCAGAACCTGGCTTCCAGCATCTGCAGTCATTGTTTTTACCTAAACGTTTACTCTCCCTGGTGCCGAATCAATAAGTGTGTGTACGCGCGCTTATATTCATCGGGGACGCGCGGCCAGTAAAACGATTAGATGAGATTCCCTCCTGTGTGGAAACACGCCCTTCGGCCCAACAAGTCCACACCGACCCTCCAAAGGGGAACCCACCCAGAGTCATTTCCCGACATTTCCCCTCTGACTAATGCACCTAACGCTATGGGCAATTTAGCATGGCCAATTCACCTGCCCTGCACATCCTTTGGAAAGGATTAGTTAGGGGTGCGCAATAAATGCTGGCATAGCCAGTGATGCCTTCATCCCAAAAAAAATGCATGAAAACCGATAACTTCTCCATCCGATACTCCGCCGAAGAAATTACAAACCCCATGGAAGTTAGAGCCGATATTGTATTTGACATCATTCACCTTTTCAATGGCACGCATGCTGTTTCCCGAAAACCAGACAACTTGGTGCCTGACACACAATGCTGGGGCGAGAATGGGCGCCTGGTCTTCCTGATAGTATTGTACTGACACAGATATCTTTCCAAAAAAACCGCCTTTGCGTCTATTGCTCCAGCGTTAATGCCTCGTTTTGTAAATGGCAGTAATACTGCAATGGATACAATCTACTGTATTGATTTAATGCTAACATGGTCAGCCTCTGAATTAAAATAAAACAACAGTGCATGCTGGAAATCCGAAACAAAGGGATGTGTAGGTGTACTTGCTGCCTGGTACAGTTCTCAGGAAGGATCACTCGACCCGAAACGTTAACTCTGATTTCTCTCCACAAGATGCTGTCAGACCTGCTGAGCTTTTTCCAACAATTTCTGGGTTTTTTTTGTTGCTGATTTGCAACAGCCGCATTTGGCACAACTTACATGTCTTGTACTGGGCGGACAAGTGGAGAACTGCTGAGTCTCTATCTTTAACAGTGCTGAGTCCCCAGTGCAGAAAATGTGTTGCTGGAAAAGCGCAGCAGGTCAGGCAGCATCCAAGGAGCAGGAGAATCGACGAAACGTCGATTCTCCTGTTCCTTGGATGCTGCCTGACCTGCTGCGCTTTTCCAGCAACACATTTTTCAGCTCTGATCTCCAGCATCTGCAGTCCTCACTTTCCCCAGTGCATACAGTCACCAAGGAAGTCGAAGGACAGCAACTTCTAGGAATGCAAAAGTGTCAACATTTACTGTTTTCTAGCTATAGAAACAGAGAGAGAGAGAGAGTTGTTAATTCCAATAATGACCATTAGACACAAGCAGTTGATGCTTTTTCAAAACGGGCAGTTGTGAAGTTTTCAATCTGTGGTTTAGTATTTGGATTCGACAGGAAATTATAAATTGAAGGCGCTTCGCTGTTGATCTGCAAGTCAAACGGTAAAAGACATCACTGGCTTGCTCGGTAGCTGTCCATTATACCCACTGTCATTTTGAGGATAATTGCTCCAGCAATTTCTGTTTTAGATCTCCAGCATCCGCAGTTTTTTTTTAAAAAAAGTTATTTTCTGCTTCTTGGCACTGCGTATTTCACTCAGCTCTCTCTGATCAGTTTCAGCAGCTTCGGGAAAGGGAGAGCATCGCGCGCTAGGGAGTGAGGGGGGAATAGCGCTGCTAAAGAGAAATCCCCTTTGTTCACTGTCCCCTGTCCCCGAGTAAGCGGGTCACAAAGAAAATGCCCCCTCCCCCGAACAGTGGAAAAGGTAGGGAACAAATCAGAAAATAACTGCGACAAGTTGAGGCCAGATTGTCCCTTGTGTGTATATATTAATACGAGAGTTTTAGATTGAATAACCTATTAGCAAAAAAAAATTCTAAATCCTCCTGTTCAGTTTCAGTGGGCAGTACCAGGGTTGATAGAATTGAATATCCCAACAGATCCAGCCAGCCACACTCGCATCAGTTGTACGACTCTTTGAACTTTTGCTATAAATTCTGTGTCCTATGATCCTGCCCCACAAACTACCTGATGAAGGAGCAGCGCTCTGAAAGCTAGTGCTTCCAAGTAAACCTGTTGGACTATAACCTGGTGTTGTGTGATTTTAAACTTTGTCCACCCCTGTCCAACACCGGCACCTCCATATTGTATTGTATTGTGATAAACTTTCTCCAGTAATGAATGCTCACGGGAAATGTTAATCCACCTGCAAACCTCCACACCCAGCAGATCAGTGAACTGTAACATGGAAGTGAGTTTGAGTTGTAAGGTTGGATTGTGAAAGTGGTGGGTTACAATGGAAGCTTTCAAAGTACCATGGGGTACTGACGGCTATACAGTGCTCCACCCCGGAACTCCTTTGTAGTTTGTGGTGAGCAACCTTAACTCACCTGAAAAACAATGGCAACACACCGTGAGTACTTCGGACCCGAGCTAGGAACAGCGCACGGTGGAAATGTTCAGGAGGCCAAACAAAAAGAAGTCTGTGAACAGTAGCCAGAATAAACTTTCCAGGTCGATTACCGTTTGTCAGAATTGGCAGCGGGTTGGGCTGGAAGGCGTAGAGTTATATAAGAGTCGTGGTGGGGGCGGGGGGGGGGGAAAGAATGGTGGGGAAAATATGCAAATCAGGTGATCTTCTTGGCCCATTGCCTTTGAGAGTAAAGTCGAGTTTATCCCATCTCTTAAACAAAGCTCAGACCTCCCTCAGGCTGTTGAATACATAAGTCTGTCCCAGTACTAACAATGGATCTGAAATCTGGAATATGGTTAGGTACAGCGTGTAAAACATTACAGGACACCCTTTAGGGTTGAGACATAGTGATAATCAGATCTGTACAGCACGGAAACATGCCCTTCGGTCCAACTCGTCCATGTTGACCAGATACTCTAACCTAATCTAATCCAATTTGCCAGCATTTGGCCCATATCCCTCTAAACCCTTCCTATCTTAGAATGTATCTCGATAAAGAAGTCTTTCTGTGTTGGAAAACAAGAGGAATGATGGTTCCTCGATAGCACAGGCAGAGCTAAGCTGCATAACGGGAGAATAGAAAGACAGGAAGACTACTCGTGCAAGTAGGGTGGGGTTCAGACTGATCATTCATGTCGAGTATTATTGTGTAAGCAAGCATCTGAGTATAACTGGGAAAGCTTCTGTCCCTTTGAGTTCCTCAGTGTTGAATTAGCCTGAACGTTCTACTTTAAGAATTTAACTTCTGCCAAATGGTTCCATACTGTTTGTTTTATGCGCTATGAAATCTTGGTTGGGTGCCTTATACGCTTCGGGTTACATTTCACTTACTTTGTCCTTTCAGGTGATACGATATTGGGGTGTGAGGGGTGTGAAGAAGGGGTAGACCTCTGGGCTGGTATCGCTGGCCCATTCCGCGTTGGGCCGCTTCTACGGCCAGCTCACAACTCACCCTCCAACTGAGTTAGCATGTGAGAGCGGCCACACTCCAGGAAATGGCGTTGACAGGCAACTCCAACCAGGAGAAGGGGGGCTTGCCTCGTCCATTCAGGCCTGACTTGGAGAAGCCGGTGTTGGACTGGGGTGTACAAAATTAAAAATCACACAACACCAGGTTATAGTCCAACAGGTTTACAATCTTATACTCCACAATCACCTGATGAAGGAGCCGCGCTCCAAAAGCTAATGCTTCCAATTAAACCTGTTGGACTACACCTGGTGTTGTGGGAATTTTAACTTCGATCATTTAGGCCTGACTTGGCTTGTGGTTCCGAGGAGCTGGCTGGATGAGACCGCTCAAAGTTCCCTAGATCTTGAAGGAAGGTCAGCACTCTGCTCCAGATGTCCTGGGCAGTGCCTGCCTCCGGATCTGTTGTTCCCCCTCTGGACCGGACCGTGTGTGTGTGTGTGCAGAAGTGTGTGTGTGAGGCTGGCAGTATGCAACTCTCCCTCACCTACAAATTACATGGCCATTTTTGCTGGATTTCTCTTCATTCTTACTTTCGTGCGATTGTTTACCACAACCTTTACATTGGAAGCTATTGAATGGGTAGTTTTGTAAAGTATCACATTCTAACGCAAGGCCATTGAGCTGAAATGTTCTTATTTGCTTCTCCACAGTTGTTCTCTGACCTGCTGGCTGTCTCCAGCATTTTCTGTTTCCAGTTCTTGCTAATCATGAACGTGGAAACATAGCAGAGAGGAGCAGGAATAGGTCATTCGCACCAACCCCTCCTCCCCCCTCCCCCAAACCAGCCTGCTCCGCCATTCATTTTGATAACAGCTGATCATCCTACTCAATATCCTCATCCGTCCAGGTCCCTTGATGCTGTTAACCACAAGAACTGTGTCTGCTTCTTGAAACCATGATGTTTTGAACTCAACCACTTTTACCACTCTCTGGGTGAAGAAATTTCTCCTCATCTCAGTCCTAAAAGGGTTACCCTTTATCCTTAAACTATGACGCCTGATTCCGGACTCCCCCGCCATAGGGAACATCCTTCCTGCATCTAACTTGTCTAGTCCTGTTAGAATATTATAGGTTTCTCTGAGAGTTTCCCCCTCATTCTTCTAAACTCCAGTAAAGACAATTCTAAGCGACTGGCATTAGACCATAAGACATAGGAGCAGAAATTAGGCCAATCGGCCCATCGAGTCTGCTCCACCGTTCAGTCCTGGCTGATAAGTTTCTCAGCCCCATTCTCCCACTTTCTCCATGTAACCCCTAATTCCCTTGATACTACAGAATTTATCTATCTCAGTCTTAAATATACTCAATTACCCGATCTCCACAGCCTTCTATCTCCATCTCTCCTCATGTTAATCCTGCAATCCCTGGAATCAGTCTGGTAAACCTTCAGTGCTCTCTCTCTCTTTCTCTCTCTCTCTATGACAAGAACATCCTTACTCAGGCAAGGCGACCAAAACTACACGCAGTACTCGAGGTGTGGCCTCATCAATTGCAGATATAATTGCACAAACCATCCTGGTTCAATGTTGTGCTTTGTTTGATTTTCAGCATGTTGTGCTTTTGTATTCATGTTGGTATTTTGACATTGCGAGTAAATGACTGACGAAAGTCAATGTTGCTCACTCAGTCACTGTCGATTCTCCTGTTACGGCCTACGGTCGTTGTTTTATCACCAGCGTCATTGCAACCCCATGATGCTTCAGAGCTGACGCCTCTCAGTTATAAATGTTGGTACTGAACGATCATAATTTTCTTTCAAAGTCAGTTTTGTTTTATGTGTGTGACATGTTTTAAATAATAGTATTCAAAGTGCGCTCGTCAAACGTCAAAAAAAATGCAAAACGTTCCCGGTCCCCATAAGTTAATACTAAAATAGATCACTTTAAATTGGAAGTCGAATCAAGAATTTATGATTTTTTTTTTGCTTTGCTTAGATTGAAACGTTTCCAGTGCGTTGCTGAGGTACATCCAACGAATCATGTTGGTAACTGAGACATTACTTTTAAATCTTCAGAACTTCAAAACCAGGATTCACAAAAAAGATGGAAGGTATGAGGGTGGAGAGTTGATTGTACAATTTTCAGCACCTTTCCACAGAGGCTGCTAATACAGTGTCTGTTTCCGATGAAGAATGATCTGGTGTCTGGGAGGTCAGCAAATCCAATGTAATTAAACTCCTGAAAGAGATATCTTACAGAACATGAAGGTAATGCGTCCAAGTCATTTTACCGCCAGAAACCATGATTTACTTGAAGTCCCAGGTGATACCAGATTGAAGTTACATTTACAAGTAATGCTGATTCTAATTGTTCCAGTAAATAACATAGAGTACTGCATCACACAAACCAGAGAGATTAAATGGTCTGTGATCTAACTTAGAAGTCTCTTTATTAGCTTGGGGTTCATCAGGATGAGATCAGTCAGCACTCCCATTTCTAAACAAAATAAAGAACAGCGAAAGTAAAAATCCGAAACGAAAACAGAAATTTGCTGGAGAAACTCAACGGGTCTGACAGCATCTGCAGAGAGGGAAACAGAGTTAACCTTTCTGAGCGGAATTTTGAAGAAGAGTCGCTGGCCTAGAAACGTTAACGCTGTTTTCTGTCTCCCCAGATGTTGTCAGACCCTGCTGAGTTTCAGGGAATTTCTGTTCCTCTTTGTTTCCGATGTCCAAAATCCGCATTATTCCGTATCAGGAAGTCGTGGTAAAAATTCCTCTCAGGTTTGGATTCTTCAATCTAAGGGAAGTGTTAATGCGAGAGATACTGATATCTGGAGTCAACTAGTGGAAAGCGATCCCTGTGCTATCCCACTGAACGAATACAGTTGCCAAGTGGCTACCGCGAGAATTCGCTGGCACAATAAATAATGTGTGCATCGTTGGAAGGTGCTTTCTTTAATTATTCATAAAAAATATTTAATAAAACTTATAGTCTGTACAAAACAATTGGAGGAGAATTAGAAGACATTACAAAGAGTGCTTACTTCCCATATATACTGCTATATTATATTTCCAGGAAAACAGATTGCCGTTTACACAAAATTTACAGTTTCAATATATACATTCAATTTAAAGCGTAGTATACATACATATATATATAGACAGTGCATTAATAACGGCTGGTATCAGATTGCTGAGCTCTACTGCATTCTCAGAAAGAGAACTGTGCTCGATAAGTGATTTTACCAACAGAATGGACCATTGCCAACTTCAGTAAAATTCCTATGGGATCCATACAATGAACGGGATGGGGGGGAGAGGAGGGAGAGAGAGAGAGAGAGGCAGAGTATCCAGTTCCTAACAGCACCTTAACCTGACAACCAGCTGGAGGCACTGTGCACTTTCCACGCAAAACTGTTTCTTTTTACTGTCGTCTTTAACATTGAGACTTTAAGGAAATCGACTTATATATATATATATATATATATATATATATAGGCGTAATTGTATTGTTAATGTATCGAAGTAAATATCTGTACCGTTTCGGAAAAGGGCCCCAAACTTCGGTAACATCGCGGACGTTAAACTGCAGCGGGATATTGGGGCCGGGGAGCTGTAACCAGCGCTGACTCCTTTACAAAAAAAACACACTGGACACCAGAAAAGGTATCAGAAATGCCTGGAGAAACTCTCATCTGTGGAGAGAGAGAAAGCAGTGTTCACGTTTCTGGTCTACTGAGTCTTCTTCAGAAAGGGAATCTTCGGTTCTGAAGATGGGTCACTGGACACGAAGCGTTAATTCTGCTTTGACTCCTTTTATGGAATTATGATTTGTAGGTGCCGGTGTTGGACTGTGGTGGACAAAGTTAAAAATCACACAACACCAGGTTATAGTCTAACAGGTTTAGTTGGAAGCACTAGCTTTCAAAGCACTGTTCCTTCATCAGGAAGGAGCGGCGCTTCGAAAGCTAGTGCTTCCAATTAAACCTGTTGGTTTATCGAATTTGTCTTTAACAAAACACTTTAGCAAGGTGCTCAGTTAGATAGGGCCAAATGTTGTTTTAGTTTGAATCCAGCTGAAATAGCCCGCCTAAAACCAACTTGTGTTGGGGAAAAAAAAACGTTCAGGTGCGGCTGAGTTCGCTGCAAACACCTTTTTATTCCGTTCGGCAATAAGAGACGGCATTAAAATACTGAGACTGGGTGAAAAACAAGGCACATTTGGATTCTCTGCATTAATCGGAACCTCAAGAGAAAAGACCTTCTCCCAGCCCGAGATAAACCAAACATTCTTCTTTAAGATAGAGCATCTCAGTCACTGTTTCGGATAGCTTGCTTCTCCCTCTATCCGGTACACAGAAATGCTCAAACCTAAAGACCGGCTAGCGTCAATCCAGCAATATGTTCTTCATTTGCTTCTGTCGGCAGCGCTTTAGACTTGCATAAGGTTTACAGTGTGTTTAATGGAACACAAATGGTTCCTTTAAGATGAAGATTCGGCTACATGTTAAAGGCAGTACCGTCTCATGCTAGAATGTCAATCGATGAAGATGTCAATTGCGTTTGTAGATGTATCTAAATGTAAATATCAGTGGGCAGGAGAACTCTCAGACAAAAGAACGCCCCGATGAGTGAGCTGTGATACCAGTTCGATCACAGTGTATTTCCACCGTACCGTAGGCCAACGGAAGATGGAAGAAGATGTAGCACATAGTGAACCGAGCCAAATCTATGAATAAAGGGTCAAGTGAAAAAATCACACCACACCAGGTTATAGTCCAACAGGTTTATTTGGATGCACTAGCTTTTGGAGGACTGCTCCTTCATCAGGTGGTTGTGAAGGAGCGGTGCTCCGAAACCTAGTGCTTCCAATTAAACCTGTTGGACTATAACCTGATGCTGTGTGATTATTAACTTTGTCCACCCCAGTCCAACACCGGCTCCTCCAAGGAAGAAGGGTAAGCCATTCGGGACTGAGATGGGGAAGAATTTCTTCACTCAGGGAGTTGCGAACCTGTGGAATTCTCCCACCCCCACTGGAAGCTGTTGAGGCCAGTACATTAGATATAGTGAAGAGGGAACTGGAGGTGGTTCGTGTGGCTAAAGAGATTAAGGGGTATGGAGAAAGGGTGGGAATGGGATGCTGAGCCTGCATGATCAGCCATGATCATATTGAATGGTGGTGCAGGCTCGAGGGGCCGAATGGCCTATTCCTGCTCCTGCTTTCTATGTTTCTAAGTTAGTCCATCCTCCAAAAGCCCTCCATTCACTGTTCTGCTGCCTGAATTCCCGCGGCGCTAACAGGGACCAAGTCCTGTGATTGAATCTCGGGACTAGAGGGTTTCCACCTGGACACTGGCCGCTTTGAAAAATAAAAAAAACTGTTAACAAGATCAACCAGGAAAAATTGGCTGTCGTGAACCGTCATGACTGGGAAAGCTTGTGATTTCAAGTAAACTTGTTAGGTGATGACTTAGTGTCGTGTGACTTCTGACCTTGTCATGACTATGACCAACAAAGGTCTTGTAAGCTTTATAAATGGAACATTTACACCGTCACTATATATATTTTCCTTTAATTTTACAATCAGTGGTTGCCTTTACAACAAGGCGCAACCCAACCTCGGGTCTGGGGGTCTGTGAAGGACCTATTTCAGAGGGGAGAAAGGTTCACTCTGTCTGTACTAGTGGTGCTTGAGGTTAATGCATGTTCAGTAGCTCTACACTCAGTAATCTTGGACAATTACAGGCAGCTAGATCGCGGGTGGCCGTTACTGCGTTCAGGAAATCAGAGGTAGCCAACAGATATTGAAAACAGGACTTCATAAAACATAATTCTTTAAAGGTGCGGAATTTGTATTTCACCCGCGCCTGCGTTCTGAGGCTGCAAACTCGGTTACGCAATGTCAAATCTATTTTCTGTTCCACACCATCTGCAGTGAGAATGTTATGTTTTATCACAGGAAGTAAGATCCGAAAGTTTATTTCATTGCTAGTCCTGAGCTTTTCTAAAGCAACTAACTTGGAAAGGTGCGCGCACCATACCTTGCAAATAATAGTTTGGAAAAGCGTCGGAGTTGAAATCGCCACTTGTTTTATGATTTCTTGTCATTTGGGGCGAAGTTGGAACGCTACAGTAAATACACTTCATCTGCGCCCATGACCTTGGGGCCCCAGGCGGGAAGTCTGACCTGAACCAGCACACGAGAGAATGAACGACAGAATGGTTAGTGACACCTATAACAGTGCACTCATGTTCACAGCCAATTGCTCTCTCGTCAAGATGGAAGTCTAAGTTGAACGCATACACTGTCATCATCTTACAGCAATTGAGGTTTGTTCTGTTTTAGACTGTCCTCTCAAGACAGGAACCAGCCAAGCAGTTCGGCATGGGGCGGGGAGAAGGGGGGGGGGGGGGGGGTAGCAGGATGTCTCCTCGAACCCCAACCGCCTCTTTCCTCCCCACCCTCAGCCTTCTCGAGCACAGAAGCTCTCTGTGGTATTGTGCGGCAGACTTTAACTTGCCTCAGTATCTCAGTTGAGGTTTTAAACAGCACGGTCAAAGATTGATGGAAGTGCTCGGGAGTTAAAGGGACAGTGGGCAGTGTGAGACGCCGCGTTTCCTCTGTAGTGGAATTTCTACAAATACAAATCCCCACCTTTACTTAAAACACTGCGTCCGGCCCAGAAACCTGCCCTTCGATATCGGAGATCCTCACAACTGAACACATTGCAACAATGTTTCAAGGTTTTCTTTTCTGCCCAACTGGATCGTCCAACCCATAACACAGGCCACAGGTCCGTGACTATAGAACATAGAACAATACAGCACAGAACAGGCCCTTCGGCCCACGATGTTGTGCCGAACTTCTAACCTAGATTAAGCACCCATCCATGTACCTATCCAAATGCCGCTTAAAGGTCGCCAATGATTCTGACTTTTCTTTTTTTTTGATTGGGGCGTTACTAATTAGAAATGGTATAATTTCTAACTACTTCCATTTCATCCGAGTTAGTGTTTAAAATATCGAGCTAGTTTAATTTGTGACCGTGAGCCAACTCCCCTGCCTTCTGAAGTAAGCTACACAATGCTACACAAAAAGGAATACATTAAATAAGAACACTTCAGCGAATAAATCACCTCCTCATCTAAATTATGGAATTCCATTTTTGTGACAAGTGCAAGATTCATATCTCACTCGTGAAACCTAAATGGAGAGATTCTTGTTCATTCTAAAGGAATGGGTCTCATTTGAACTGCACTTTCATTGTACAGTAACTGTGTTATACAAATGTAGCTGCATTTCTTTGGATTCTTTGCTTTTTCAAAAAAAAATAAAGTCAACACTTCGACCGTTTACATTTCTGAGTTCATTTCATTCTCAGCAATGATTCTGCCAGAATTGCTTAGCAACATTGCCTCCTCTAACAGCACCGCTAGAAACAAGCTTATCGGTACATCATTTCAATGCAGCTTGTCCTGGGGAGTAGAATTGCTTCCGTATTGTGTACATCAGTGACCCCGCATCAAAAATAACTCACTACATGGGAAGACTTTGGAACTCCACTAGAGACGGAATTAGGGACATGCAAGTCTAAGTTCTTCAGCAATTTACTTGCATTTATTGTATTAAAAATCAAACAGACCACAGTTTATTGACTATTATTGACTCCAAATGATGCTCTGTGAACAATCGATCTTGCCTACTTAAAGGGAATGCCTCACTTTGCAAATAAAACAATTCGCACATCCTTTTCATATGAGTCGAATAGATTCAGTTAGTGTGTCAGCAAAATAAACTGTTAAAAGAAAACAGTAGATAAGTGCAGGCAAGATTGACGTTCTCAGTGATGGAGTCGTAGAGCACGGAAACAGACTCGGTCCATGCCAACCATAATCCCAAACTAAATAGTCCCACCTGCCTGCTCCTGGCCCATGCGCCTCCAAACCTTTCCTATTCATGTGTTTATTTAAGGGTCTTTTTAAATATTGTGCCCACCTCCACCACTTCTTCAGGAGGTTCATTCCACACGCCAAATACCCACTGGAAAAAAGTCCCTCCTGCGTTTTTAAAATCCCTCTTTTCTCACCTTAAAAATGTGACCCCTAGTCTTGAAATCTCCCACCCTATGGAATAGACACTTACCATTAACTCTATCTATATTTCGCATGATTTTATAAACTTTTAGAAGGATACATCTCAACTTCCTACGGTCCTGTGAGAAAATCCCAGTCTATCCAGCCTTCCTTTATAACTCAAACCTTCCATAGCTGGTAACATCCTGGTAAATCTCTTCTGAACTCTCTCCAGCTGAATAATATCCTTCCTGTAACTGGTCACCAGAACTGGTCACAGTATTCCAGAAGAGGTCTCACCAATATCCCCTACAACCTCAGCATAAGATTGCCACTCTTATACTCAAATGACTGAGCAATGAAGGCAAGCACGCCAAATGTCTTTTTATTCGTTCTGTCTACATGTGGCACAAGTTTCAAAGAATTATGCACCTGAACCCCTTGGTCCCTCTTTCATGTTTTTTTGTGTCAGAGCTAACGGTCCATTGAAGCGCTACCATTGAATGGGATATCCGAGAGGCGAAATCATTAAAGCAGTTCTATACTGTGCCCACAAGAGCAGGTCGAAGTCTGGGAATTCTGTGGCTGGTACCTTCTCACTTCCCAGTGCCCGTCCAGCATTTACAAGTCAGGAGGGCGATGGAATATTCTTTAGTTTCCTGGATGGGTGCAAGTGCAACAACACTCAAGGAGACCATCCAGGAGAAAGAACAATCCACCACCATCAATATTAACCCTGTCCGGCCCTTCACCACCCCCGCTCTATCCCTCCCACTCCCTCCCCCCCCCCCCCCCCCCCTCCCCCACGCCCCCACATACAGACAGGCAGCACCGTGTGCCAACTCCAAGAGGCTGTGAGGCAACTTTTTTGAGGTTACTTTAGCACACCTTCCAAATCTCCAACCTCTATCGCCTAAACATGGCAAGGGTAGCAGATGTATGGGAGCATGCCCCACCCCCTGCAAGTTCCCCTCCAAACCACTCAACATCCCGCTGTTCCTTCACTGTGACAGGGTCAAAATCCTGAAATGTCCATCCGAACAGCACTGTGGGCGTACCTAGCGCCGAACTGCGGACGGATTACGAGAGCAGCTCAACAACTACTGTCTCTATGACAGTCGGCATGGGTAATAAATGTAGGCACGACGGCCACAACATGTCAGCGAATACAGAAAGAGCGTATCCATTAACACTTCATTCAAAGAAACCCTTTCCACCCCCGGAATTTAACATTGGTACCACTTTTCTGTGATATTCACTCCTACAATGTGCAGACCGAATTTAGAATTGTCACGAGGTAATTTTCTTTTCACAACCTATGAATCACTGAATTGTAATTCAACAGTACAGCGCGGCTCTCTGAATTCAGGTGCTAATTTATTAAATCTAGTTTTCGTTTAGATGGATGGGAAGGGTTGGGGGTGCGATTGCGATGTTGATAATTCCCAAATAGGTTGGTTAAATGTTAATCTGTGAGATGGAAAGATGTGGTCTCCGCAAGGATAAAGCTGCTCAATGCGAGCAGTCTGGGTCTTCCGCTCACAGCTGCCTCCCGTTTGTTAGCACATGTTAGTAATGATCAAAACCAGACGGTCCGCTAAAGGGATGCCCCCGCTGGGGCAATTCAGTGATCAAATTGCAAATAATGACTGAAAGTGGGCGCTAAGTCACGCTACAGAGAGCAGATGGAGTGGATTTTGCATTTAAGTGAACTTCCCAACCTGTCAGCGCCGTCCCCAGAGGACTTTGTTTAACATTTCTGAGCATCAACTGCTACATTGGAGTCAGTCCTTCGCCCCATTTCAAATGGACCCTGTGTGTCTGTGTGTTGATATGTGACTTTTAATCCAATCCGCCACATGCTGGGGGAACAGGGGGACATGTGTCTTTCTCTGTTATTGCTACAGGCTCCCCTCACACACACACACACATATACCCAGTCTGCATTCCCCCTGGGTCTGGAGGCGAACCTGCCTCCCAGCGCCTCACTGCAACCCGGCGCCTCTGAGCGTTAGTCAGCCCCCAGCAGCGCTCAGCTTCGTGTCCAATCCGCTTCGGGGATGCCCCTGGCCTCTCGTCGACCATTCGGCCGGGCGCTACCTGCAGCCACACGCTTCCACCGCCATGTCCTCGTACTGTTTATAGACCACATTGTTGCCCGAGTCAATGTAGAGAATGCTGATGGCGCTGAGTTTGGATGGAACACAGCAACTGGGTGGCGTGGAGTCCGGCTCCATGGAGTTCATCAGCGTTTGTATGATGGCGTGGTTAGTGGGCTCCAGGTGGGATCTGAGTGGGAAATCACAGATCCCTTCGCAATGGTACGCCTCGTAATCCAAAGGCGCGATGATCCAATCATCCCAGCCCAGCTCCTTGAAATTAACATGAAGCGGTTTCCGGCTGCATCTCGATTTGACTTTTTTCCCACTTCCTCTGCTGGGCCTGCTTGTAAACGCAGTTCTCCTTTTCCTCCGGCGCTTGACACTGGGTTCATTGCTGACTTGTGGCGAGAACGATCCACCCAGTGACTTGATCTTATCTCTGATCTCCCGGAAGAGGGTTTCCCTTTTCCTGGTGTTGCTGAACGCCACAAGAAGCGCTTTCTCCTGGGGCTGCAGATCAGAGCGATTAAATCCCAGCAGTCTGGGGTCTAAAACCTCCTGGGAGTATTCGGAAATCATTTCCACATCTAAACACAGCACCCTCGCACTGATGTGGCTTTTCAGTAATGCCCACACATCGAACACTTGCCACTCGGATGAATCGGTGTCCAGGATGTCAACTGTCCGCGAATCCACCCTACCCGGGCTCTGATTGCCCGGCTCGACACACGGATACAGCAACATCCGATAGACGCTCCCTCCCCGGGATAGCGCCTCCTGCAGGTCCGCCGGCAATTTCCGGAAAATCCTCAGCTCGGCTCCCACCAGCTCGTCGCTGTCCTGCAGCTTGGAGATGTCAAACAGGTATCTCTGTTTCTTACCCACGGAGATTCCGTCTGCAAGAGAGAAAAGACCAGAGACTGAAACTCAATTCTGAATCCAGAAATGGGAGAAAATTGCACAAGGAAGAAATTAAAATCAACAACCAACAAAAAAACAGAAATTGCTGGAAAAGCTCAGCAGGTGATAAAAGCTCAGCAGGTGATGAAAAGTCGAAGCGTTGACTTACTCTCTCTCCATGGATGTTGTCTGACCCGCTGTGATCTCCAGCACTGTCTTTTGTTGTTATGTTCAGTACAGATTCAGTACAGATCTGCAGTAAGTTGGCAGCGTCTGTGCTCTGAGGAAGAGTCACTGGACCCAAAATGTTAACTCTGATTTCTCTCTACAGATGCTGCCAGACCTACCGAGCTTTTCCCAGCAATTTTTGTTTTGTTTCTGACATACAACATCCGCAGTTCTTTCAGGTTTTAGAAATTAAAATAATATTCGATTAAAATCAAGCGAAAAAAGCTGAACTTTCAAGTTTAAGTACAATCAAGTACACGTTTAAAAATGCTATTCAGTGTTCAAGGAAATATACTGGAAAACATCTAATTGGACCTTTTTAAATAAGTTTAATTTTAGCTGAAGTCCAGAACTAGAGGGCATAGGTTTAGGGTGAGAGGGGAAAGAGACCTAAGGGGCAACTTTTTCACGCAGAGGGTGGTACGTGCATGGAATGAGCTGCCAGAGGATGTGGTGGAGGCTGGTACAATTGCAATATTTAAAAGGCATTTGGATGGGTATATGAATAGGAAGGGTTTGGCGGGATATGGGCCGGGTGCTGGCAGGTGGGGCTAGATTGGGTTGGGATATCTGGTCGGCATGGACGGGTTGGACCGAAGGGTCTGTTTCCATGCTGTACATCTCTATGACTCTATGACTCTAAATATAACTTTTACACGCTTAAAACGGTTGCATTTATGTTTTTAGAAAGCATTGCTATTCATTGTTCAAAAACATTTTTATATAAGTGTAAATTTAGCTGAAGTCTTATACCGTTAACCTGCCTGTCGACACCCCGCCATTCCCACCCCTCTTTTTTAATGTTACCCTCCTTGCTGCATATTTATGTTGTAGACTTTTGCGAAATATTTAAGTTGGCAACAACAGGGGTTCACTAAACTGAAGGAGCACTTTGGACTTTCTTTGCAGCAGTAAGTCACTGTGGTTTCTCCCCGAGTCACCTATTTGTAAGCTTTGTGACACCATACTTTTACCTTTTCACCCATTCTATCCCCGTGTGGCCAAATAAAAAGAGCTTCCCCAAACGGACCTGATCTCGTCATAGAGACTGTGTTGTCAAATGTGCTCTGTAGACATACCCCAAGCTAAGTTGAGCGTAGGAAAACTGTAAGCACTGCATTTTAATGTGAATTTTTTTTAAAAAGGTATCCGCGAGAGTGACAGCTGCAGGCAAGCTGCATAAAGATACGGGAGCTGAGCCACAGAGATTGATAGTCCTTGACCTGATAAAATCATGGAGATGTACAGCACTGAAACAGACCCTTCGGTCCAACCCGTCCATGCCGACCAGACATCCCAACCCAATCTAGTCCCTCCCGGCCCATCAAATCATCATCACCAAATTCCTACCATAATATCCGGAGAGTCAGCGTTAGCTAAAACCATTAGGAACCAGCAATATTCATTTACAAGGATAAAGCAAGATTTAGGAGTGTGATGTCATAATGTAACTACAATAAATCAGATTAAATAATGATCATTCGTCTGGCTGTGTGCGACCAAAACAACCCTCAAGAAGGTAAAACCCAAGCCAGAGTGAGAGCCTGGTTGGCACTCTTGCCATTGGGCACAACACGAATCTCCTCCATCATCAATGCACAATGACTGTACCTTCTACAGGATAGATGCCAGTTACTCATTTGACAGAGTTTCTCTTTTACCATCCCCGCATTGACAAGAATGGCTTCTCCTTTGCACATTACCCCGATGTAGACATACTTGTCGTTGCTTCAGAAACAGCAGGTTAATATCTGGAATTAGAGTGGTGCTGGAAAAGCACGGCAGGTCAGGCAGCATCTGAGGAGCAGGGAAATCACCACTCTAATCATGACTCTAATCTCCAGCATCTGCAGTCCTCACTTTCGCCTAACATCTGGAATTCACTTTCCCACAAATATTGGAAGCCCCATCAGGACAAGAATTGTAGAGGTTCAAAGAGAACCTCCATCCTCCATCCAAAAACGAGAGAAAGGCAATGGATATAGTCATCCAGATGCCAAGAAGGAATATTTAAAAATTCTAACATGGGAAGTACACAAAAACTTAATTAATAATCATCCTGACTGTCCATAGTTGTAAACCTAATCACTAAACACTTCATTATTACAATAGTCATTACATTCCCATAGAAAATAAAGCGTCCAGCGAATAAATCTACTTTGATTGTTCTTATGAATTCTTTGTTTTGTCCTCTTCTGCTGAAGTCATTTTTTTTAAACTTCCTGGTTCATTTATCTCTATCATACTGAAATCTGAGCCATTGCAATTCAGAGGCTGTTTACCAGTCTAAGATCTGAAATAGATCCCTTTGAGGAACATTAGGCTGGTTGGACTTGTATCCAATTGAGTTTAGAAGAGTAGGAGGTGACCTTTAAGAAAAAAAGTACAGAGTGCAGGCATTGTCACGTGGGCCGGTCCAGGCACCAGCAGTTTCGTCCCGCAAGAACATTAGTGAACCAGATGGGGATGTCCCCATGGTCATCATTACACTCTTAATTCCAGATGTTTTGCAGTAGGAATTCAAACCTGGGTACCCAGGATATTACTTGGGTGTCTATAATAACAGTCTCTAGATAATATCACTAGGCCATCGCAAGATCCAAAGGATTCTGAGCAGGTTAGAGAGACTATTTCCTCTTAAGGGAAGAAATCGAAATATTGGCTACCGTTTAGTAATCGCCCACTCAAAACAGCGGTTGGGCGATTTGATTTTGTCTGTCAAAGAGTTATGAGTCTTTGGAACTCTCTTCCTCTTAGTGGAAGCTGAGTCTTTGATTATGTTTCAGTCAGGGTGGATACATTCCTGTAAAGCAAGGGGTTGAAATATGATCACGGGTATAGGTGGTTCTTAAATTACAAACACATCAGCAGGTTAGAGGGGCAGAATGCGCTACTCCTACTGCCTGGATGTGAGTTTAGGCAATAAATAAAAAATATTGGGCGACTAGGGGCGTTACAAATCTGGCCATCTCGTGGTGTCCAAATTTCCCGCAGGTACAACATACAGCATTTTATTTTTATCGTCACATGTACCAAGATAAACGTGTGTTTTGCGTGCAGTACTGGCAGATCATACCATACAAAGTATTGGTCACTGAGCTGATATAGAGTGACTTAATTTCCCTTCATTACACATGAGTGCTGAGGCCAATTGTAAAGTTGTTCCTTTAGTCCCCAGCTAACTCAGCACACAGACTTTTGTCTTTCTGGTCTCTACAGTCCAGCGCGTCACCGACGTGTGCTCACAATGAGCGCTGTATTGCTTCAAATAAAATGTACCCAATGATGAGAACAAATAAGGTGCATGCAATTAAACAAAAAATGCCTTCTCAAATTCGTGCTGGAACTAGGACGAAGTAGTTTTTTTAAAAGGGAAGGATCTATGTCGATGTGAATGCATTGTAGTGTCAGGAAAAGTATTAATTAAACTCACCCTGCACCCCTCGTCCACCATTTCGGGGCACACAGTATGCGATATGAACTGTTACTGGACATTCAGGTTTTTTTAATGATCACTTCGCTCAACTACCAAACGAATTAGTTGTCTCCTATGTCAGGATATTACACTTTAGAGACTCGCCTCGCGTTACTTTTTCTTTTTCGGTGGTTTCTAACGCTCAGCGTGGAATACCATCGCCCTGAGCAAATCTCTCATCTTGCCGACTATAGAGGAAACGAGGCACACACACAACCCGTAAATACACGTACAAGGGAGATAACACTTTCGTTCAAATATCACTTGGTCGGGAACCCAGGAAACTGGGCGATGATGTGAAGGCGCCGTGATGCATTGACCATCCCTTCCGCAGGTTCGGGGGAGCAAGAATTATTAACAAAAAAAGGAAAGCGAGGAAGCGCCAAGGCACTGGTGAAAGGCATTTAACCAGTCGACAGTACGGAATGATTAAGCTGTTCATTACAGCTGTTCGCTCCAGACCACTTGGTTTGACCTAATACATCGATGTCGTGGCAAGTGGAAATTCATCTGGAGTGGCCAATTTTCTTTTGATAAAGCAAATTTTCCTTATTAAATCCTCAATGATAGATCACAGTACAGTGGAACATCAGTAATAGAATAAATTGCGACGATGTAAGTCGATTATTGATCGAATTCCAGCCGAATGCCATATGCAGTTAAAAGGATTCGGGATATACTGCCACAAATGGCGCTCTGAATAACATTGATAGCACGGCAATTAGCGACCGCATTTATTTCTACGTTAGAACTGAGAGCACCCCACAAAATCCAAAGAGCTACGATATTTAGTTTGTTCCTAAGCATTTCCACTTTGAACGTCTCCTGTTGTACCAGGCCAGAGAGAATACGGTCACATTTGTAAAAAAGAACACCAGAAGATACTCGATCCGTCAGAGTCTGTACTGGGCACACCGGGTAAAAGACCAAGCACCCGGAATTAACAAAATACATGCTTTTCCTTTTCAGTCGCTAAATGACCTGCATGTTTTTTTCCTGCTTCATTTCAGACATCCAGCGCGTAAGGCACTGCACTGTTGCTAGTTTGTAGTTATACTCAGTGTAAACCCAACTGTGGAGTTTCAGTCGCTTTGGGAATGAAGGTGCGAGTTGCTTTCTGGGTTTCCCTAGGAATAGTTTAGTTTTTAAAAAAAACAGAAACAACTGAAAGTGGCTGCAGATTTCAACCAGATCCAACCAGAGGAGCGAGGAATGATTTGGCGTTAGCTACGTGTTCGGAACATAACCAAGCGAGGCCAAACTCTCCCTTCCGCTGGTCTGTTTTTTTGTTCAAAATCAGAAGTCACACGACACCAGGCTACTGTCCAACAGGTTTACTTTCAGAGCAGCGCTCAAATAGACCTGTCGGACTATAACCTGGTGTGACTTCTGACTTTATCCACCCCAGCCCAACACCGGCACCTCCACATCAAGGCTGCTATTTTCTGTTTAATCTGAGAGAATTAGTGTGTAACATCCTATCTTGGCGTATTCAAAGGAAGGGTCAGACTTTTTAGACTCAGAGATTTTTGCCTTTTTAAAAAAGAACCCTTAATTATGGTCACATTTCTATCGCATTTCTGAACGAAAATCCTTTCATTTCGTTCCCAGGGACGAAGGTTCCTGGTTCCTGGAGAGAAGGATTGGAGTCCTAGTGCTGATCGTACAACATTCCTTTTGGGCTAACACAGAGATGCACACGTCAATTTCACGTTAGCATGTTGCCTTCTGGAGAACCGCAGTTTCCTTTCTGATAATTCACCAAGATTGAAACCAGATACAATTACCTGGATAACGTTGCTCGCTCCTGCCGGTCATGTAGCTTTTTGTTTGAACGGTGAATAATAACTTATGAAGGAGAGAGACAGAGGGAGATTACAAATGCTTTAAACAAACCGATGACCGGGTCAGTTTCCCAGTAGCATTGAATGCTGAATTCATTGCCTGTTATTCATATGTTCTTCCTTCTGGAATCACCTTTCACTTCAGCAATATTTCACTAGTGTTTTCACTGAAATCACTTCATTTTCCCATTTCGTTCATTGGCAGGAGCATGGTGCAGGGTTGAAGAGTTTGCTGGATCTTTAGCTAAGGCTTATTTATTTAGTTTGGGTCCCGCGTTTATTACTGTAATTATTTATCCGCCCTAACACATGAGTCGTGGTCAGAATGAAAATCTACCTTGTTGCAAAACAAAATATGAACAGGGGGTTTAGAATCTCCTCAGTTCATAGGAATGACTCCGAGCTGGCTGGCCACAGATAGTGTACTGTGCAAATAAAATTTCAAAATGAAAACTAACTTGTTGAAGCGCCGCTAGCCTGCAGGTACCACACTATAGCAATCATTTGGAAGTTGGGCCCGAGGGACGGCGGATCCCCCTCGCCTCTTCCTTTACTCCCCATTGCAGTTGAAATCCGAGCAATTTTACTGAACGTCAAAAGGTGCATCAAATCCAAGCGAGGGGTTGTGAAATACAAAGGCCAAAATGTCATCTGTGTTGTCCCCGTTGTGCCTTGGGTTACTTTCCGCTGAATGGCTGTTCACCTTGCCTGCTAGACTCACACCCAGGGACTATGTCAACTGAGGAGAAAGTGAGGACTGCAGATGCTGGAGGTCAGAGCTGAAAATTGGGTTGCTGCGCTTTTACAGCAACACATTTTCAACTATGTCAACTGAGTTTGTTCGAATGTATTGGAACCCGTCGATCCAATCCGCATTAAATACTGCACTGTTTTGCATTAGATGTGGAACAATTAACTTGATTTTATTGCCTTCTGGCTGCGGTTTCAGACTGTGTATAACTCAAACGACTACTTCATGAGCTCAGCAATCAGACACTATATAAAAATTACACACAACACAGTCATTGGTCGGTTCTTTTCTATTTCCTGCGGGTTATTTTCGGTTGTGAAATGTGAACGCGCAAATTGAGTTTGGTGTGAATTCAAGTTATTAACGAGCTCAACAAATATGACACAGGGCCGGGCAAAACAAAACATCCGGCCTGAATAGGCTGTGTTTTGTATGGAAAAGGGCAGCAACTTTCCGTTATACGCCGCTCTTAGATACTTTCCAGTCAACCTGCTCAGAGATGTTATGACGAACATCTAGAGGAGGTGGGAGTTGAACTCGAGTCTCCTGGTGCAGAGGTACAGGCACTACCACGGCAGGTCTCCCGTGTTAGGGGTAAGGACATTACCACTTCATCACAAAAAATCCTAATATTTGACGCTGCTTTTACACTGATCACGGGAGAGGGGAGCAGCAATGTTCAGTTCCTCAGGGCACGAAATGGGTTTTTCAGGTGAAACGGGTGGTTTGTGAACGGGAAGCTCTTGCCCCATGAATCGTGTGGCGGTGCTGACTTAGGGTGTGCACTAACATTGCTGAAGACCTGTGTCTCACCGTCCACTTTAACAGAAAGTCCCCTGTTCGCTAAGTTTTTCGGCTGGAATGGTTTTATACAGGAGCACTGTCCTTTTATCCACTTCCAGATACAACAAAATACTTTCCCAGTACGTTAGCAACAGAGACCTGTCTAGAGAAGACTTGAGCACTGGTAAAGCGTTATGATTTCCATTTGCTCTGGTATAACTGTACATTGAAGATTTGCAGTATCTCGCTCAGTGTAACCAGAGTCCGGGTTTGGTTATTGTTTCTCGGCTGCTACAATCTCTAATACATTCCCGAGTCCCTGTTTACCAACATTATCAGTAAATAACACGCTTTGGTTCACAACAAGGACACTTTCTATCCTCACACTTTCGTTGTGAAGCGTTTATGGGGCCAACTGAAGTTGAGGAAGGGTCGATGTATCGGTCTATTTTTCAATCGAGGCCTATAAAATGGTCGCTACTAACCAGCGAGACCAGCTATGTCGGAGAATTTCAGCATCTCAAACTAGTGAATCTTAAAAAGAAAACAAAGATTACCGACTAACGGCGATGGAATGAGGTGGACAAGAACAAGCAAACTTGCTGAAACCCTGATGCTGTGTGTCGGGGTAAAATCTGCTCGGATATTCCGTGCATAATTGGAAATGTAAAATCCCTCCAAAAGGATTCTCGCTGAATAATCTTAGGGTACAGGGTTTAGTCGCAGACATGCAGAAACTGCAATGTTGATTTTTCGCCGAGTTCATTGCTCAGTTACCAAAATACTACACTTTAATCCGATTTCTGCAGTACTTGCATTTAATGAAATAATTTTTAAATATATATTTAACAAGGTCCAAGCAATTGAGAAATGTTCTAATATTGATGTCATGCTCAGATTTAGAGCTTTTCCCCAGCCGGTGTTTTTAAATGATTAATTATTGGAGTCACCAGTCTGTGTGGTGTTTCTGCTTCCGTTTACGCACTGGTGGCAAAACCAGAGACAGATGCCGGGAGTGAACAATCTTCAAAACTCACCCAGAATCGGACACGGAGTTTCACTGAACCACCCACCTGCACAGGTTCTCCACATTTCGAACATAACAAGATAAGAACTGGGAGCAGGAGTAGTCCATCTGATCCATCTTAGTCTGCTCCACCATTCAATAAGATCATGGTTGATCTTTTCATGGACCCAGCTCCACTTACCCACCCTCTCACCGTATCTCTTAATTCCTTTGCTGTTCAAAAAAAAAGTAAACCTTAGCTCTAAAAACATGTACTCAAGTAGCGTCAACTCCATCCCTGGGCAGGGAATTCCACAGATTTATAATTCTCTGGGTGAAGAAGTTCCTTCTCAATTCGGCCTAAATCTGTTCCCCTTAATTTTCAGGCTATGTCCCTCTTGTCCTAGTATCACCTGCCAGTGGGGACATCCTCTCTATGTCTATCTTATCTAATCCCTTCATCATGTTATATGTTTGTATCAGATCCCCCGTCATTTTTCTAAATTCCAATGAATATAATCCCTTTCTACTCAATCTCTCCTCCTAAACCAACTTCCTCAACTCTGGAATCAACCGAGCGAACCTCCTCTGTACCCTCGGGATACATGTTTGCCTTTTTGAAAAATGCATTGGACTTAACTGAACTGTTTCACTAATCTTGAGGCTGCAAGGTTCAGCACAAACTAGGAGAAAACTACAGTGATTTCTCACAGCGCAAGATCTAGTCGCCCGGTATTACACTGAATTGGGAGACAACCCTACTGTATGTCCCCAAACCCGAAACAGCTGGAGAAACTCTGCAGCATCTACGGAGAGAGAAAGCAGAGTCAAGGTTTTGGATCCAATAACCCTTCTTCAGAATTGAACTGCTGAGTTTCTCCAGCAATTTCTGCTTTTGTTTCCGATTTCTAGCGTCTGCAGATCTTGTTTTGTCAGGGGTCAAGTGAAGTGCACCTGGGTGGCCACTCTCTCAAGGACATTATTCGGATGTCTCAGAACATTAGAGTCAATGTCTGATGACTGTTTGCGGACTGTTAGTTGGTCAAGTGTGATTTTTTTTCACAGTGAGTGGTAGTGTGTTGAGAAACGGTGATGTTGCCGCATCTCCAA